>NW_026705387.1:0-745928 GCF_029867415.1 Vicia villosa
CGACAACTTTGTTGATATCAATGCCATAAAGATCTTTCTGATTGGAAATCCTGTTCCGACTTTGCTGGGTGACATGTATTTCTCTGTCCATCATAGGAATCGCCAAGGCGGTGGAATCATTGTATGTTGTGCACCTTTGTTGTTCAAATGGATTGTTTCACACTTACCTGAGTCTCCTATTTTCATAGAAAACCGAGAAGGTTTGCATTGGCCTCAGAGACTTATGTCTCTTACTAATAATGATATTCATTGGTATACCTTGGCTCACTGTGGTACAGAAACCATTGATAGTTGTGGAGAGTTCGCCAACGTACCCCTCATTGGTACACAAGGAGGAATTAACTATAATCCGGTCCTAGCCCGACGACAACTCGGGTATGCAAATTCAGTTAAACCTGTTAGTCCCTCAGTGGAAGGATACTTCTACCGAGAAGGGGATAATCCTAAAAGGTTGAAAGCAAGAATGGTGAGAGCTTGGTACGACATCCGATGGAAAGAAAAAGGTGAGGAAAGAAATTGCATTGCCATGGACGCCTACACCTGCTGGGTAAAGAAAAGAGCAAAGGAGTTTCAAATGCCTTATGCTTATGAAAAACCCATGTTTCCTGCAGTATCTCAACGACCCAACATTCCCACTATGAAAGAATACCAAGACACTTTGGCTAAAATGAGGACAGAAAAAGATGCTTGGGAAGAAAAGTTTCGTAGCACTGAGGTGGAAAATAGAAAGTTGAAGAAAAGAGTGAAAGATCACGAAGAAACTCTCTATTACCAAGATGGATGGCTCATGAGCAAATATGAGAAGATTCGTCAGAAAGACGCTGCAATCAAGAGGTACATCAAAGAAAGCAAGAAAAATCTGGAAGGCTCGACAAGTAACGCCCCGACTCCTGATGATTGGAAGAATGTTGTTGACAAGCTGAGAGCTGAAAAGGCCGAATTGAAAGCTCACTATGGGAAAGAAATCATGAAGCTCAAGCTGCACAATGCATTTGGTTCTTCGTCTGATGAAGATGCTTAGGATTTGTTTAGCTTTTTTTATTTATCATTTGCTTTTGTAAGGAGCTACGCTCCAATGTTGTAACATTTCCCATTATTGCAATAAAAAATGAATGAATAAAAGATTTGTTTGTGTTCAAATGTTTGCAAGGAAATAATCTTTAAAATATTTGGAAAAATCATAAATTTCTTTTTTGCATACATCATTCTGCATATCGAGTCTGCTGTATAGAGTCTCATCTTTTGGATCTTTCTCCAATAGATCGTCAAGCTGTCGCGTCTCAAAGTTTCTCGACCGCGCTCGCAATCAGATCACAGATACAATACTCGTTCAAGCAAAAGAAGAGTAATGGAACACTCTGAACAAGAGAATATTGAGCTCCGTGGTACAGTGACCACCCTTCAGGAAAAGTTGGAAAGTCTCACTACTCTGGTTGACTCCTTGATGGCCGCACAGAATCAGCCGCCGCCACCCAACAGTCAAGCGACAGTAACATCTGAAGTCACCACTCCGGTTTCTACAGTTGCATTCGGCATTCCATCTTTCTCCATGCCAGAAGGTTGGGGCACGCCTTTCAGCTTTGGTGCAGGTTTTCGCCATAATGTTTCTGGGGTTCAAACATCCACAACTGAAGCGCCTGCTGCACAAAGTTCACAGTTCACTCCAAATCAGGGGGTAACTTTTTCTCAAGTCACTATGGCACTTTCTCAACCCACTATGACGGTTCCGACCCCTACGGTTCACACAGTTCCTTATGGTGGCAATGAGATTTATCATGATCAGGATGATAGCACAAATCAGCGAAGTCTTGTGGGAGATCTCCAAGAACAGTTCAACAAGATTCAGCTGGAAGTTAAGGCTATCCGTGGGAAAGATTTGTTTGGAAAGAATGCCCAGGAACTATGTTTGGTTCCCAGTGTACAGATACCTGCTAAGTTCAAGGTCCCAGACTTTGAAAAGTACAAAGGTAGTTCTTGTCCACAAAGTCATCTTGTGATGTATGCCAGAAAGATGTCTACTTATGCAGATAATCATCAGTTGCTTATCCATTACTTTCAAGACAGTTTGACTGGTGCCGCACTGAAGTGGTACACGGGCTTGGATAGCACTAATATTCGAACATTCAATGACCTAGGTGAGGCCTTTGTCCGACAATACAAGTATAACTCGGATATGGCTCCAGACAGAGATCAGCTTCGATCCATGGCTCAGAAAGACCATGAAGCTTTCAAAGAGTATGCCCAACGATGGAGAGAAACTGCTGCTCAGATTAATCCACCGTTAAAAGAAAAAGAGATGACAAAGATCTTTTTGAATACTCTCAGTCCGTTTTATTATGAACGCATGATTGCTAGTGCTCCAAGTGATTTCACCGAAATGGTAAACATGGGGATGCGTCTAGAAGAAGGAGTCCGAACAGGACGTTTGACTAAAGAAGGTGGATCTTCAAGTGGAACCAAAAAGTTCGGAAGTGGTTTCCCAAAGAAGAAAGAACAAAGTGTTGACATGGTATCCCAAGGGAGGCCAAAAGGAAATGTCAATCGTCCACGACAGGTAGCTGCTATTGCGCCAGTTGTTAATACAGCACCGAATCCGGGATTTACTCCGCAGTTTCAACAACAGCCTCGACCACAGGTTCAGCAGTTTAACAATAATCAGAACCGTGTGCAAAGAGCTCCACAGTTTGATCCGATTCCAATGACCTACACAGAGTTGTACCCTGCTTTGATTGAAAAAGGTCTCGTTCAAACTAGAGCACCACCACCAGTACCTGAGAAACTCCCATGGTGGTACAAAGCTGAGATCTCATGCCCTTATCATCAAGGAGCACCTGGCCATGACCTTGAGCATTGCATAGCTTTGAAATATGAAGTTCAGAGGTTGGTTAGATCTAATCTCCTCTCTTTCAGAAATTTGAATCCTAATGTGCAAGCAAATCCGCTGCCCAATCATGGAGGGCATGTTGTAAACATGGTATATGGATGTCCTGGCCAATACCGAGTCTATAATATCAACTTCTCAAGAGCAGATTTGGTACAAATGCACGCCACTCTTTGTCGGGGGCAGAATTTTCGCCAGCATCAATACGGTTCCTGTAGCATATGTTGTGTAGATCCTCACGAATGTTCGATTGTGAGAAGAGATCTCCAAGTTTTGCTAGATAATGGTACTATTGAGATCTACAGAAATAGGGATGAAAATGAAGTTAACATGATAGGATGTTATCCGCATGAGCTTTTAGTCTCAGATATCAACTCGGAAATGCCTACAGTTAACGTCATCGTTCCTCATTTCAACATGCCTGAGCGCATGGAAGTTACTTACAACAAGCCGAAGGTTCCTATTGCTCCTTTGATCATTTGTCTACCTGGACATGTTCCTTATGACTCTGACAAGGCAGTTCCATACAACTACAATGCTACAATGATAAAGAATGGACAAGAAGTTCCTTTGCCTACTCTCTCATCTGTTGTAAACATTGCTGATGTAAGTCGTGTAACAAGAAGTGGACGTGTGTATACTCCGCTACCTCTAAAGCAGCCTGTTACTCCTGTTACCGGGCAAAATCCTGTCAATACACCAGTAGGGAATCCTGTGGAAACTCCTGTCAGTAATACAAACACTGATGTTGGTCAGTCCAGTGGAACCAATGTCAATCCTGATTTTGATGAAATTTTGAAGCTTATCAAAAGAAGTGAATACAAGATTGTGGATCAGCTTATGCAGACTCCTTCAAAAATCTCAATACTTTCATTGCTGTTGAATTCAGAAGCCCACAGGGAAGCCCTGATGAAGGTCTTAGATCAAGCTTTTGTAGACCATGATGTGACTGTTGATCACTTTGATGGGATAATAGCCAACATAACAGCTTGTAACAATTTGAGCTTCTGTGATGAAGAACTCCCCGAGGAGGGTAAAAATCACAATTTTGCTTTGCACATTTCTATGAACTGTCAGTCAGACTCTTTGTCCAATGTACTGGTAGACACCGGATCTTCCTTGAATGTGATGCCAAAGACGACTCTTGCTCGCTTGTCTTACCAAGGAATGCCTATGAAGTTCAGTGGTGTAGTTGTCAAAGCATTTGATGGATCGCGAAAATCTGTTATCGGCGAAGTCAACCTTCCCATGACAATTGGTCCACATACATTTCAAATCACCTTCCAGGTCATGGACATTCAAGCTGCTTATAGCTGTCTGTTAGGACGACCATGGATCCATGAAGCAGGGGCAGTAACTTCTACGCTCCATCAAAAGTTAAAATTTGTAACAAATGGAAAATTGGTAACAATAAGTGGAGAACAAGCCTTGATGGTGAGCCATTTATCCAATTTCTCTTTCATTGGTGCTGATGATGTGGAAGGAACTCAGTTCCAAGGTCTCTCTTTAGAAGACGAATCTTCCAAGAAGAAAGCATCGATCTCTTCTTACAAAGAGGCAGTGAAAGTAGTAAAGGATGGAACTACTACTGGCTGGGGGCAAGTTGTGATCCCGACCAAGAATGAAACTAGAGCAGGTCTCGGATGTTCACCAACATTCTCAAACTGCACCAAGAAGGATGAAACCCTTCGTCCGATCAAAGAAACATTCATTAGTGGAGGATTCCTTAACCCAATTCCTCAAGAGGTTAATGTCCTTATCGAAGAATGCATCGAAGAAGGTCGCTCCGATGATGAAGAAGAATGGAAATGTTATCTCAATGACTCGGGATACATATCTCAGGAAGAACCATATCCTCCGTCACAGAAATCCAAAGGCAAAGAAATTGAGCCTGTTCCTGCAGAGATCTGGGACACCTTGGGACAACCAAGTGGAAAATATGATTATATGGTGAAATATACTGCACCTGAAAGTTACAAGATTGCGATTGAGGATATCCAACCAACTGGATGGGGAGATTCCTTTGAATATAATAGTCAACCAGAAGAGGTTTATCAGCCCTGTCAATTTTCTCAGCAGCCTGAAATTACTGAAGATTTCGGCTTCAATACATCCGCCAAGGTTTACAATCCTGAAGATGGTTATTATCACATAAATGCCATTTTTGAAGATGAAGGGGAAGATGGTCCCGCAGTTGACTCGGAAAGTGTCGCTGACAATGAGTCTCTTCATCCTGAAGACTGGGAAATACATCCTGAAAATTCTGAAGATTATGACTCGTCTTATGCTCTTCAAGAAATAGAAGAAGACCGTTTCAACTCTACAAAGAACAAGGGTGACAAACCAGGACCTTCAAATCCTGCTCGACCAGCGGTCAATGTCAATACTGAAGATAATTCTGGAGAGAATTTTCCTGAATACATAATACACAGAGGAGTTCGTTGCTACTGGAAAGCTGTCGACGTTCCGAATGTTGTTCGCCGCTCAAAGTAATCACCTCGCTGTTATTTTGAACTCCTGCCTTGCCCAAAGCAGAGAGATGTTTTATAGGGCTTTGCTTTTAAATGTTTCGCCCAAATAACTTTGTGTATAGGGCTTTGTTTTTAAAAGTTTCCCTCTTTGTCCTGCCCAAGGCAAATGAGTTTGTGTTTAGGGCTTTGTTTCAAAAATGAATCATAAATAAAGTGTCATTTTGAATTCCCTACATTATATGTTTTATTTTTTGCTTTTTCTGGAAATGGTAATCCTAAAAAACCAAAATAAAAAAAAAAAAAAAAAAACTTTTCCAAAAAAATCTGCATACACTCCTGCATTCATAAATTTTCTGAAATAAATATAAATCACATGTGCAGATTTACTATTGATAAACCCATTGAATGCAATAACCCTATGCCCTCTCCCAACTTTGAGTTTCCTGTGTTCGAAGCCGAAGAAGAGGAAGAAGAGGAGATCCCGGACGAGATCTCTCGATTACTTAAGCACGAGGAAAGAGCCATTCTGCCTCACAAAGAGCCTTTAGAAAAGATCAACTTGGGTTCTGAAGAAGACAAAAAAGAAGTGACCATTGGATCGCTGCTTGATGCTGATATCAAGAGTAAGTTGACAGACCTTCTCAAAGAATATGTTGACGTGTTTGCCTGGTCCTACCAAGACATGCCTGGGTTGGATACCAATATTGTTCAGCATTACTTGCCATTGAAGCCAGAATGTCCGCCAGTTAAGCAGAAATTGCGAAGGACTCACCCTGATATGGCTAACAAGATCAAAGTGGAAGTTCAGAAACAGCTCGACGCAGGTTTTCTTGTCACCTCTGAGTATCCTCAATGGTTGGCTAACATAGTGCCAGTTCCGAAAAAAGATGGCAAAGTCAGAATGTGTGTTGACTACCGTGACTTGAACAAGGCCAGTCCAAAAGATGACTTTCCATTACCACATATTGACATGTTGGTTGATAACACTGCTAAGTTCAACGTCTTTTCCTTCATGGACGGGTTCTCCGGTTATAATCAGATCAAGATGGCTCCCGAAGACATGGAGAAGACATCTTTCATCACCCCATGGGGTACCTTTTGCTACAAAGTGATGCCGTTTGGATTGAAGAATGCCGGCGCAACTTACCAAAGGGCAATGACTACTCTCTTTCATGACATGATGCATAAAGAAATTGAAGTTTATGTGGACGACATGATAGCCAAGTCCAGCACAGAAGAAGAACATATTGAATACCTTTTGAAGTTGTTTCAACGACTAAGGAAATATCAGCTTCGCTTGAATCCTAACAAATGTACTTTTGGGGTTAGATCTGGAAAACTCTTGGGTTTCATTGTCAGCCAAAGAGGTATTGAAGTAGATCCCGACAAAGTCAGAGCTATTCAAGAGATGCCTGCACCAAAAACTGAAAAGCAAGTAAGAGGATTTCTCGGACGATTGAACTATATCTCCAGATTTATCTCTCAAATGACTGCTACTTGTGGGCCAATTTTCAAGCTTCTCCGCAAAGATCAAGAGGTTGTATGGACTGAAGATTGCCAGAAAGCGTTCGACAGTATCAAAGAGTACCTGTTAGAACCACCAATATTGATTCCTCCAGTTGAAGGAAGACCACTAATCATGTACCTTACCGTGTTGGAAGAATCCATGGGTTGTATGCTTGGACAGCAAGATGAAACCGGTAAGAAGGAGCATGCCATCTATTACTTGAGTAAGAAATTCACAGACTGTGAGTCTCGTTACTCCATGCTCGAAAAAACGTGTTGTGCTTTGGCTTGGGCTTCAAAACGTCTCCGCCAATACATGATCAACAATACTACTTGGTTAATCTCCAAAATGGATCCGATCAAGTACGTCTTTGAAAAGCCTGCCTTAACAGGAAGGATTGCCCGATGGCAAATGCTGTTATCCGAATATGACATTGAATACCGTGCTCAAAAAGCGGTCAAAGGAAGCATTCTCGCCGATCACTTGGCTCATCAACCAATTAATGAATATCAATCTCTCAAGTTTGACTTTCCTGATGAAGATGTCTTGTACTTGAAGATGAAAGATTGTGAAGAACCGTTACCTGAAGAAGGTCCTGAGCCTGGATCAAGATGGGGCCTAATTTTTGATGGAGCAGTAAACGCTTTTGGCAATGGAATTGGGGCAATCATCATCACTCCCAAGGGTACTCATATCCCGTTTTCCGCCAGACTGCTATTTGATTGTACCAACAACATCGCAGAATATGAAGCTTGTATCATGGGTCTCGAAGAAGCTATTGACTTAAGGATCAAGATCCTAGACATATATGGAGATTCAGCCCTTGTGATCAACCAAATCAAAGACAAATGGGAAACTTACCACCCTGGCTTGATTCCTTACAGAGATTATGCAAGACGTCTGTTGACTTTCTTCAACAAGGTTGAGTTGCATCACATACCTCGAGATCAGAATCGAATGGCAGACGCCTTGGCTACTCTATCTTCTATGTTCAAAGTCAATCACTGGAATGATATGCCTACAGTCAGAATTACGCGCCTTGAAAGGCCCGCCTATGTGTTTGCAACCGAAGCAGTCATCAATGATAAACCATGGTTCCACGACATCAAACGCTTCCTTCAAACTCAAGAGTACCCGCTTGGGGCATCAAACAAAGATAAGAAAACTCTAAGGAGACTTTCTGGCAGTTTCTTCCTGAATGGAGATGTGCTATACAAAAGAAACTTCGACATGGTTTTGCTCAGATGCGTGGATAGACACGAAGCAGACATGTTAATGCATGAAGTGCATGAAGGGTCCTTTGGAACTCATTCAAATGGGCATGCAATGTCCAAAAAGATCTTAAGAGCAGGATACTATTGGTTGACAATGGAATCTGACTGTTACAAACACGTGAAGAGATGTCACAAGTGCCAGATCTACGCAGATAAGATCCATGTGCCACCGACTCTACTCAACGTTCTTTCATCTCCATGGCCTTTCTCCATGTGGGGTATCGACATGATTGGAATGATCGAACCGAAAGCTTCAAACGGTCATCGTTTCATCTTGGTAGCAATTGATTACTTCACCAAATGGGTCGAAGCAGCATCTTACGCCAATGTTACAAGACAAGTGGTTGTGAGGTTTATCAAGAATAACATCATTTGCCGATATGGTATTCCCAGCAAGATCATTACTGATAATGGTTCGAACTTGAATAACAAGATGATGAAAGAGTTATGTGAGGAATTCAAGATTGAGCATCATAACTCTTCTCCTTACAGACCAAAAATGAACGGCGCCGTTGAAGCCGCTAACAAGAACATTAAGAGGATCGTCCAGAAAATGGTCGTCACTTACAAAGACTGGCATGAAATGCTTCCATTTGCTTTACATGGGTATCGTACTTCAGTGCGTACTTCAACAGGGGCAACTCCCTTTTCTCTAGTATACGGCATGGAAGCTGTGCTCCCCGTAGAAGTTGAAATACCATCAATGAGAGTCCTCATGGAAACTAAGTTATCAGAGGCTGAATGGTGTCAAAACAGATACGATCAGTTGAACTTAATCGAAGAAAAACGTATGACTGCTCTATGCCATGGACAGTTATACCAAGCAAGGATGAAACAAGCCTTCAACAAAAAGGTTCGACCTCGTGAATTTCAAGAAGGAGACCTCGTGCTTAAAAAGATCTTGTCTTTTCAACCAGATTCTAGGGGCAAATGGTCTCCTAATTACGAAGGCCCGTATGTTGTCAAAAGAACATTTTCTGGCGGCGCCATGACTCTTGCAACCATGGATGGTGATGAACTCCCACATCCTGTGAATGCTGATGCAGTCAAGAAATACTTTGTCTAAAAAATACAAAAGAACAGCTCGGTAAGTTGAAAACCCGCAAAGGGCGACTTAGGCAAAAATGAGCGTCTCGGTGGACTGAAAACCCGAAAGGGCGGTCCAGGCAAAAATTAGAGACAATAAACAGAAAAAATTCATCCTGGTAGATTGAAAACCTGAAAAGGCAATCTAGGCAAAAATTAGGGATTTATGACAAAGTAACTGCATCAGTCCATACTTCGTCACCTGAAGAGTCTGTACTTCATCAAAGGATCTTCGAACAAATCATCACCAATCTGAAGCGACAAGCACAGTTGGAACTCAAAGTTGTTAAGGGAATAGTGGTTATTGCTTTCAATGTAGCCTTTTCCGCATAAATTACCATTTCCAACTTTTGTAAATACTCCATGGAATCACGCCTTTAGCTGATTACCATCCTATTAAATAAATTTGAGCCTTGTGCCCATTTGTTTGCAATCTTTAATTTCTTTCAGCTTGCAAAATGACGCTTTAATTGTGTTATTCACTTTTGAAACAAAAAAGAAAAAAATAAGTTTTAAATGAATTTACTTCACTTTTCTTTTTCAAAATAAAAGCGAAATTTTCCTTTGAGTTGTGAACAACGGAAGGAACATCAGCAGTCGTCTCCATAGGATGAACAAAAGGATTCTCCTGGAAAAGTTGTTGAGACAACGGTATTCTTGTCCCAGAAAAGAATTCTTGAAGCAATTACCCCTCGAGGTAAAGAAGCTCTTCTATCCCCAGTGAAGAAGCTCTTCTATCCCCAGTGAAGAAGGTCTTTTATCCCCAGTAACGAAGATTTTCTATCTCCAGTGAAAAGGTTCTTCCATCTCAATAAGGAAAAATGCTTATCTTCCCCAGAGAAGTTTAAAACATGCAGCACCATTCATCACCCGTGCTATCTACAACGTGTTGAAGAACATTTGCCAAGTATCTGGTTGTATTGCGACGTCGGTCCTTCTCCAGTATATACTTCATTGTCTGTCAGTATTGTTAGCATGCATGCGACATTCATGACATTCATCATTCATACATATTTACATCATTTATGCATTCTTGCATTTTTCAATGTTTGCCTCAAAATCACTTGTTTAGGATATATCTATCCCAAAAAAAAAAAGAAAAAGGAAGAGAAAGAAAAAAGAAGAAAGAAAAGAAAAAAGAGACAAGTATGGGCGTGTCATCTCTCCAGTAGGTTGTCACCCATAAGCAGAAATAACATCCTTTCTTTCTCCAGTTCCCCACTGAGATCATTCCTCGTGGAAGAAGGTTGCTTTAGTTTTCTCCTCTCAAAACAAAGGAGAAAATTCCCATTCGAGTTCATTCCTCATGGGTACAAAGTCTTGTTTGACTGTTTTCTTTCCAAGTTCATTCATGGATAGAGCCTTGTCTTTACCAAAAATTCAAATTCCGATTCCTCAAAAAGAGTCGTGAAAAATAGACAATAAGCAATAGCCTCATCATCTGAGCAGCTTATGTCCCTTTCAAAAGCTTTTTCCTCTCAAGGAAATCAATCATGAAGACCATTTGACAATCAGGGCCTTATTACTGTTCACAAGGCTGAATAACAAGTAATTTCCCTAGCAAAGTCTCCAGGATCATTTTATCACTCGGCTGATAATTAATCACGTCTTCAAAACCGCTATCACGAGGCTGGTAGTCGGTAACCTTTTGTTCTGGTTATATTATTTAACATGTCTATCACAAGGCTGATAGTCGGTAATATTAACCGAACCTTTGAAACTCTTTTTACCTTGTCAAGTCTATCACCATGCTGATAGTCGGTAATATAGTTTCATACCTTTCACCTTCGCGTTATTAAACAAGTCTATCCCCAAGCTGATAGTCGATAATGCCGATAGGTAAGCTTTTCTTACAAAGCTATCATTCCCCAATGAAGCATACACTTGCTTTCCCGAAAAAACGGATTCTCTTCCTAAAACGGATTGAGATATCCTTCCCAACCTCTTTTCCCCAGTGGAGTCAGTTTTGATATTCCCTCGGTAAAGATATCCTTGCATCATTCGCAATTTTGGTATCTTAGGTCCAAAATTTGCGTCTTCTGATATTTAAGTCTCTTCTACCCTATCAAAACGAAGATTTTCAATCTTCATGTCTCAGGTTGAAGAAACTTAAATAGGGGCATCTGTCATACCCCAATTTTTGACCTAAGATACCACCTCATATCATTGCATATGCATCATTTGCATCTCTAACAAATTGCATAGCTTGTGTTTGTTACTTGTGCTCAGCAGGGTTTAATCAAGAGATCACTCCTCAGTGCAAGAAACAATCAATTAGGGTTTTGTTCTCCCTTCATCTCAAATGAATCATCTTCATCAATAATCAACATTTGGTCCTCAGAGATTCATTTCAACAAGCTCAACAGCTTTGAATCGACTGAATTAGGGTTTTGACTGAAGACAGCACACTCCTGACTTTTGCTCAGAATTTGACCTAATGGCTTGGGACATGATATCAAGACCTCAAGTGCATCATTTTGACCTAATCCATTGGCTCATAACATCTCCTACACAAAGATTGATCAGACAAATCCTCAGATCAGGGTTTTGGAACTATCAGGGACTAAAATCAGGGATCACATTTGGGAAACCCTAAAAACCCCCAGGAAGTCAATCAAAGGTTTCAATCATCCTCAAATAATCCCTATAACAACATACAATGGAAATTGTATCTCAATTCAAGATCCACAGTCATCAATTTCATCAGGTCGACAATTAGGGTTTTGACCTAATTCACTGAACAACTGACTTTTTAATCAGGACATGGTGCCACAACTCAAACCATGGCTCAATATCCTCTAATGCTTCAATGTGATCCATTCATACCATTCATTTGATGAGGATAGCCTGTTTCATTTGAAATCTCCAGAAATGCGATTCGTCTGAAAAAGTCAACTGTACAAGATCACCATTGACTTTTGGGGAATTTTGGTCAACCATAACTTTTGAAGTTTCAAATCATCAATATATGATATGAGAAGTCATTTGATCAAGAAAAATCAAGAAAATCAATCAAGAATCAAAAAGTCAAAAGTTTGACTTTCATACTTAGAAAAATTTCTAAGTGTTTTTCAATGGTTTTTTCCAAACTTTGGAAGGGAATTTCTCAAAATTTCACCTACAAACTGAAAAAAACTTCCAACATGAAAGTTGTAGATTTTGATCCAATGAACAACTTTGTCACATATAATTTTTTTTCATAAGATCAACCATTTAAGAGATATGGAGCTTCAAAGTTGGTACTTTTTGAAAACTTCACTTAAAACTTCATTTTTCTCAAAGTTCATGGATCTTTTTCACCCATTTCCTTAAAGAGCTTGAAGAAACTTTCAACTAGGGTTTTGAAGTATGCAACATGAGCTTTCCAAAATGTCCAAGAGCATGAAAAAATATGGAGTATAACCATGGCTTTGAATTTTGACATTAGTGAACTTTTCACTTAGAATTTCATGCCATTTTCACTAAGTTATGAACCAATTTGCCAAATGATCCAAATAATGATGCATAGAGGCAATAATTGAAGATATTTTTCTGATTTGAGATCAGAATGGAAGAGGATAAGAAGCTTGAGATTTAACCATGGTTTAGTTACTTTTAACCTAATGCATTTAATGGTAAGATTCCATTTTATCTCCAAATGCCAAATCACCAATTCTTGATCAACTTGCAAAGCTCTTCATTCAGAAACCTTGGCCTATAAATAGAGATCATTTCCTCATTCAAAAACACACCAAAGTCTCACAAATTATAGGCTTTCTCTTTCTTTCTTGAATTGCAAGTTTCTTAAGTTTCAAAGAGGTAAAATGCTCAACCTCTAAACCTTTGAAGTTCTGAGCAAAATGATGCTTCCCACAACTCATAAACATCATTTGAAACTTGTTTGAACCACTCATACACCCCAAAAACACCTCAAGCTCAAAATCACTACCTCACTTCTCAAATATGCATAACCATGGCCTTATCATGCCAAAATCCATTCAAGATCATTTCTGTCCAAACTAACACTTCCAACACCTCATATATATCACACATGAACTATCCAAACACTCACATATGATCTGAAACATCTCCATCTTCAAATTCGATTCATACTTGAAGCAACTGCAGATCGGGTGCCATGGCCATGCTCAGATGAATTCAACTTGTTCCAGACACCTTCCATAATCATCATAGAAGCTATTCAGATTGATACAAAGCATCTGTAACACCTCCAGATCAAAATCCAATTCTCAGTTTGGCCGTTTTTGAGGTAAGTACACTTGAACTTCAAACTCTACTCTCCACGCATCATAAATGAAATATGAACATACCATCTCATTTCTGCACACATGAGGATCATTAACCCTCAATCAATTGCATCATAACTTGCACATACACGATTTCAGATTGAATCATAGAATTAGGGTTCTTCGTGTTCATCAGAAAATTGATAGCCTTAGAGTGAAAATAAATGCAATTAAATACCACCATCATGATCCTTATGAAAAAACGAGTGAGTTAGACCCTTCACTTGATCAATTTGGTTCAGTTTTCAGAAAATTCAAATTCAAATTGGGATTGTGTTCTTGGCGCGTTTTTTGGTTCATAAGTTTTGAAATTCAGTTGAGTAATATATTCTACCAAGCGCGTATTACTAACAAGCCACAAGCGTGGCTCAGCTGGTTATTGTTTTGGCTGGTGACCTTAGGGTCACGAGTTCAAGTCCTCTAGGGACCAAACCATTTTTTTTAACACTTGTTTTTCTTCATTTTTTTTACAACTTTAATTAATTAATTAACACATCAAATTAATTCATTTTTCATTCATTTTTTGTACACTCTTTATTTAACACATATATTTTATGAATATCAAAAAAAATCACAAAAAAAGATTTATTTAATACATTTTTAAATAGGTTTAAAATGACATGTTTTAAGTGTTTTTTAATACTTTAAAATATTGTTTTTCATTTGATTCTTAACCTAATCACTTGTAAATATTTTTTGTGATCAAACCCTAATCACTTAGGTCTTAATTAAGCATTAAAATTTGATTTTTTTTTTACTTAATTAAGTTGACTTTTGTCAAATTCAAATTGTTTTAAAACAAACGATCATTCTTTTCAAAACAATAAACCATTTCTTTTTGAAACTATTTATTAAATCTTTTTTTTTAATTGATCAATTGATTTTCAAAACGATGTGGGGCCTCTCGAATATTAGAGAGTATAAGACCCACTCTTTTTTCTTTTATACAGTTTTTCTTTGTACAGAAAACTCTTTCAAAACAATACTTTCCAAACTGTTTTCAAAACAACAAACGATGCGTTTGTAAATAAACAATCAACCATGTTTTGTAAAAATACCATGGGCCTCCATGTAGGTATAAGTCCCAAGCCCCTTTTGTACATACCCATTCCAGTACATGAAATTAGGTATTTCATTGTACGCCTTTTGTACATATCTCAATCTGTTTTTAACTTTGAATAACAAACCAAAAATGAAGGTTTCTTTAAATCTTCCCAAAAATATACCATGGGCCTCCATGTAGGTATAAGTCCCAAGCCCCTTTGTAAATACCTGTTTACATAGCTGTTGAATAAACTCAATGGGCCTCTCCCCGAGTATGAGTCCCGAGCCCTGTGTATACAAATGGATCATGCTTACAGGTATATTTCCTTCATAAACTCCATTATATACACACACTTTGTCATATATGTATAACTGTTCATATTTGTTCATGTACTTGTTCATGTTTGTTCGTACTTGTTCATATTTGTGATTGTGTTATATATGCTTGTTCAACTTAGTACAACACTAGGTTCCCCATAGCCTCCTATTGGGCTTCGTGCAAAGAATCTCCACTAGTTTAGGTTAGGACATAGAGTATGGTTTCCCGGTGAAATCGCTCTAAGAGCTCAAACCAACTATACCATGCCTCCCCTTGGGCTTTGTACAAACGAGTGTCCCTCCCATAGCCTCCTCTTGGGCTTACAATGCAAGGACCCTGGATTGTCCCTCCCATAGCCTCCTCTTGGGCTTACAATGCAAGGACCCTCGGATAGCCTCCTCTTGGGCTTCGTACAAGGACCCACGGGCTTCTTATAAGCATCCCCAATATCCAAATCAAAACACCCTAGGAGATTAGACATTTATCATCTCTATGATAGGAGTATCTCTTATATATCATCACAAACAATCAATCAATCAAACTTTTTTGCCACAAGTCTGGCTAATCAATTAAACTTCTTTTGCCACAAGGCTGGCTAATCAATCAAACCGTTTTGCCACCGTACTGGCTGATTAATCAAAGTTTTTGTCACAAGGCTGACTTCATTGAAACTTTTGCCACAAGGCTGGCTGATTAATCAAAGTTTTTGTCACAAGGCTGACTTCATTGAAACTTTTGCCACAAGGCTGGTTAAACACAAAAACATCTTTATCATTCTAAGCACCCAAAGTGGCATGGCCCCGGGCTTATAATGAAAAGATTTTCAAACAAATCAAACAGATGTATGTGATGATATAGATTAGATACATCTAGCATTTAGACGACATTTGTCTATTTTCCTTTGCTTCCACGCATAAGTGGGAACTACGATTGCTCTGACTTTCTCAACATCCCTTTGAGAATACGTAGGCACAAGGTCGATCCTTGGCGAGCAAAACAAAACAAAAAAACCATTCAAACCTTAGCACCCGTAGACCCCGAGCTACAGATGCTCTGATTCCCTCTAAGGGATATGTATGCAGAGGATCGCGATGATCTTTGCGAGCATAATCAAACAAACACCTTAGGTCCCACCTATTTCACAAGAACCTCTCAATAACATGGAATGAAAAACAAAGCAAAGAAACCTATAGAGTACTATAGATACGTTGGGTGCTAATACCTTCCCTTCGTATAACCAACCCTCTTACCCAAAGATCTCTCCCCCCACTTTTTAGGTTATTGCAGCTTTTTCCTTTTCCTCCTTTGGAAATAATAAAAAGTTTGGTCGGTACAAAAGAAAAATCATTTTTTTGAGCACTCGAGCCCAAAGAAGGCATCAGGTGTCTCATCCCACAAAAAAGAGGAACAAAACGGTTTTTCGCCCGCGACAGCAACACATTCTTTTGTTTCCTATCATTGTGCGAGGAGGCTTGGTTTTGAAGCAAGTCCTCTCCTGAATCCTATGATTATCTCGTCAGCTACTGATGACGTAGTAGAAGCTCGAGAAGTTTGCAAGGAGTGTTCTATTACTTTCAATGGTCGCAGATTCTTGATTGACCTTATCTGTCTACCGCTTAAGAAGATCGATGTAGTACTGGGAATGGACTGGTTGTCAGCTAACTCGGTGTACATCGGTTGTAAAGAGAAAGCTATTTTCATTCCTGCTGAGGAGACTACATCGGCCGATGCCATTGAACATCTTCTTGAAGGTACGGTTAACATGGTCAATTACCTTTTTGCTCAAGAGAAGTCTTTCCTTTTGGTTCTCACGTCGGACTCCCAGGACAAGAAGAGTGTATTGGAGATTCCGGTTGTGTGTGATTTTTCCGATGTATTTCCTAAGGATGTTACTTCTCTTCCGCCGGAAAGGGAAGTTGAATTCTCTATTGATCTGGTTCCGGGTACCGCTCCAGTTTCAATTGCCCCTTATCGAATATCTCCTATAAAGTTAAGGGAGTTGAAGAGTCATCTAGAAGAGTTGTTGGCGAAACACTTCATTCGTCCTAGTGTTTCTCCATGGGGAGCCCCAGTTTTGTTGGTGAAAAAGAAGGACGGTAGTATGCGATTGTGTATCGACTATCGTCAACTGAACAAGGTAACCATAAAGAACAAGTACCCTCTACCGCGGATTGATGACCTCCTGGATCAATTGAAAGGAGCCTGTGTGTTCTCGAAGATTGACCTCAGGTCGGGATATCATCAGATTCGGGTTAAGAGTTCAGACGTGTCGAATACTGCTTTTAGGATGAGATATGGTCATTACGAATTCTTAGTTATGCCATTCGGGGTAACCAATGCTCCTGCTGTCTTTATGGATTACATGAACCGAGTGTTTCAACCGTATTTAGATCATTTTGTGGTAATCTTCATAGACGACATCTTGATCTACTCTTAGACAATCAAAGAGCACATGGAGCATTTGAGGATCGTGTTGTCGGTTCTTCGAGAGAAGCAGTTGTTTGTGAAGTTTAGAAAATGTGAGTTCTGGATGTCTGAAGTCAAGTTTCTTGGACTTGTAGACCCTTCAAAGGTAGAAGCAGTGATAAATTGGGAACGACCCAAGAATGCAACTGAGGTCCGTAGTTTCCTAGGATTGGCAGGTTACTATCGGAGGTTCATTATGGGCTTTTCCAAGCTAGCATTACCGCTGACCAGGCTTACAAGGAAGGAGGTTTCGTTTAGTTGGAATTCAGAATGTGAGAAGAGTTTTTAGAAACTCAAGGAAAAGTTAACTACAGCTCCAGTGTTGGTGATCCCAGATTCAAACCGATCTTATGAAGTTTTTTGCGATGCTTCTACGAAAGGTTTAGGTGGAGTGTTGATGCAAGATGGACAGGTTGTAGCTTATTCATCTAGACAGTTGAGATCTCATGAAGAGAAATATCCTACTCATGACTTGAACTCGCTGCAATTGTGTTCGCGCTCAAGGTGTGGCGACATTATTTGCATGGAGTTCACTTTGAGATGTTTAGTGATCACAAGAGTTTAAAGTATCTCTTTGATCAGAAGGAACTTAACATACTTCAGAGGAGATTGATGGAGTACTTGAAGGACTTTGACTTTGATTTGAAGTACCATCCCGGTAAAGCTAATAAGGTAGCGGATGCCTTGAGTAGAAAAGAGATAGAAGTTGCAGAACTGATGATGTTGGAGTTTGGCCTTATGGAGAAGTTCAAAAATTTGGATTTACAATTTGAGTGGGCACCAACGGGTGTGTTGATTAGTAACTTGTGTATTGAGAATGAGTTGCGGGAAAGGATCCGTCAAGCACAGTGGAATGATGTAGAATTGCAGGCTAAAGCAAACCTTCCAGATTTCGTTCGTACATCTGACGGACTCGTTCTTTTTGGACGAAGGATGTGTGTGCCAAATGACGCAGAGTTAAGGAGGTTAATTCTGGACGAGGCCCACAAGAGCAAATTCACCATCCATTCTGGATCGACCAAGATGTATCAAGACTTGAAAGGGAAATTTTGGTGGCCTGGTATGAAGAGAGATGTGGCTGATTATGTAGAGCAGTGTGTGATATGTCAACAAGTGAAAATAGAACACCAAAGGCCCGGTGGTATGCTACAACCATTGGATGTTCCTGTCAGGAAGTGGGACAGTATATCAATGGACTTCATTGTGGGACTACCTTGAGCCTTAGGTGGCCATGACTCGGTATGGGTGATAGTGGACCGTTTAACTAAGTCCACGCATCTCTTACCGGTTAAGACAACTCACAAGGTTTCTCACCTTGCGAGGCTTTTTGTAGTGAAGATTGTGAGATTGCACGGTGTACCTTCTAGCATTGTGTCGGATAGAGATCCGAAGTTCACTTCCCGATTTTGGAAAGCTTTTCATCAAGAGATGGGTACAAATTTGAATTTGAGCACTTCTAACCACCCTCAGACAGATGGACAAATAGAAAGGACTATTCAGACCATTGAGGATATGCTGAGGGCATGTATCTTGGAAATTGGTGGAAGTTGGAAAGATAACTTAGCTTTGATAGAATTCGCGTATACCAACAGTTATCATGCGAGTATAGGTATGGCCCCATACGAAGCCTTGTATGGGAGGAAGTGTCGATTACCATTCTGTTGGTCTGAAGTTGGTGAGAAAGGAATTCTTGGACCGGAGATAATTCAAGAAACTACGGAGAAAGTTAAGATGATCCGAGATAAGATGAAACAAGCTCAAAATCGACAGAAGAGTTATGCGGATAAGCGGAGAAGACCCTTGGAATTTGACGTAGGAGATCATGTATTCTTGAAGGTGACTCCGAGGTTGAGGTTGAAAGGACCGTTCAAAACGCGCAAACTTAGCCCGAGATACGTAGGACCCTATCAGATCATGAGACGGATAGGTGAAGTCGCATACCAGTTAGCGTTGCCTCCTTCACTATCAGGACTGCATGACGTATTCCACGTATCTCAACTGCGGAAGCTTGTGCCAGACTTGTTTCATCCTATCCTACCAGATACGATTGAAGTAGAGCCAGATCTCTCATTCCAACCGAAACCGTGTCGTATTCTGGAGTATGCTAGTAAGTCTTTGAGAAGCAAGGAGATACCTCTTGTCAAGGTGTTGTGGGAAGAGTCGTGTCCTGACGAAGCTACTTAGGAGCTCGAATCAGAGATGCGGGAGTTGTATCCTCACCTATTCTGGTAAGTTTTTGAATTCGAGGACGAATTCTATTTTAGAGGGGGAGAATGTAATATCCTAATATTTTTACTTCAAGGGATTATTATATAAAGAAATTCTATATAGTTGGATTATCACTAAGTGGCACTTTGGTAATTGGAGTTTAGTTAAAGAGCACTTAAGTCAATGCACTAGATATGGAGTTCATAAGGGATTGTTTGGCTTGAAACATTTCTAACCACTTTGAACAAAACAGAATTTTGTGGAGGGAGAAGAAGAGAACGTGAAACAAGGAAGAAGGAAGAAGAGAACCCATATCACAACTTCATCATTCACCTTGCATGTTTAGAAGATCATCATCTCAGCTCTAATCCATCATCAAGCAACCTATTAGCAGCTTCCTTTTTCCCTATTTTTCAGGTGAGTCTCATAGATAGAAACTTTGGGGAAATTTTGGGGTTTATGTCAATGAGGAAATTAAGGGATTGAGAGTATATGTTTCATACTCATGCATGTTTTTAGACTCTATTCTAGTAGAAATTCGTGTATGTACTATTGCCATGTCTTATTACTCCATCAAGAATGAATGCATGTGAAATTTTGGGGTTTGGAGACCCCAAATGAGTTTATGCATTTTGCTGATTTTGCAGAGTTCACTGCAGCGAACTTTCATTCGCTGTAGCAAATGGTTCGCTGTAGCGAACTGTGTAGCGAATAAACCTGGGAGCTGAATTGATTTATTCACTGTAGCGAACTTTCATTCGCTGTAGCGAATCGCGGCTTCGCTGGGAGTTCGCTGTAGCGAACTAACCTGGATTTGAAGAAGTTTGCTTTTATTTGAGTTCGCTGTAGCGAACAGAAGTTCGCTGTAGCGAATTAGTCTGATGCAGAATTGGTATTTCTCCCATATGAGTGCAGTTTCGTTCCATATCAGAATCGAAGGCCTCTTATGACTTGTATGGCATTCTGATATGTGTTTTAATTGTATAAGACCATGATATGACCGTAATTCTTTGGATATGCTTGTATGCTGTGAAATACATATGTATGGCCTAGATTATGGCATGTTTGATGTTGACTTCCATTGTTTCGGTTGAACATATGGAATGGGTTAATTGTATGGCTCTTTGAGCATGGTTGTTATGTATGCTTGAATCGGAGTAGGCTTAACCTACTAGGTGGTGATGCACTGTTATTACGGATATGGTTCCAAGGATTACCGTTGCGATGTGCTAGTGAGGGTCTTGAATGGCGTTTCCCACTAGGGGTTAACACATCGGCGTGCTCGGTATGTTTTGTGCACCTGAGCTACCATTGTGATATGCTGGTGAGAGTCTTTAAAAGGCGTTTCCCACTTGGGGTAACATATCGGCGTGATTGGTAGGGTGGGGTCGTGATGCCATATAGGCTACATCACTTCGGACTCACCTCTAGTGGTGCCACATAGGCAATGCCATTAGACTTTCGGCCGGTGGGCTTGTACTGTCTTGTAGGCGTTTTCGCATCTATATAACCACCTGCGTATATACATGATTGATGGGGTAGTGACGCCACTTAGGAAGTCACTACGGTAACTCATCACAGATGAGATTGTGTAGCTAAGTAGGCCTAAATCACATGGGATTCATCTGACTCATTATGCGGTGGGCTTATGCGAGTCTCTTGACGCAATGTACAGGAGTGACTCACCGAGGGTGTAGTTAGTGCAGCCTAGATAGACAAGTAGATACTACTTCTGGATTCCTCGTACCGGTCTACGAGTCTGCATACTTGTGTGTGATGGCGATGAGCCGGTTGTTGTTTGTTGTTGTTGCCTCATTGGATAGTTATGGGACTTCCAATGATGGTGTCCCCTTGCATGTATTTGTACCTGGCCGTGAGGACAACTTGGATTCTCGGTGAATCTATCTTGTTGCATGTTCCCTGCAGAACTGAGCGAACCCGTAAGATAGGGTGACTCGCTGAGATTTAGCAATCTCACCCCTTTCCAATTATTCTTTTTACAGGTGGTTCGAGGCAGGATCGTGGGAAGGGTAAGATGGCTTAGCTTCGAGTTGATGTTTCTTGGCGATGCGTTCTATCGTAGTTTATGATCTTTTGTATCTCCATCTTTTGTACCATGGACATGTATTTGTACCAGTTGGAACTCATGTATTTTGGCCATGACAGTTTGGGCTTTTTGTACTTGTATTTGTACATTATCTATTTCGCTGCTTATGTTTTATGATTTTCGCGTACCATTATAATGCCATATACGTATATCCTAGGCAATGTATGTATGGGGTGTTACATTATTGTAAATTGATTTTCATTTGTTAATGAATTAAATGCGCAGACAGATCTCTGGAGTGTTGGAGCAATCTTATATCAGTTTGTTACAGGGAACACACTTTTACTAGAAATAATCAAATCTAGGTATTTGAAGCAATTGAGTTTTCTTCTTCTTTTTTAATGCAAAACAAATGTTATATCGTAGTTTTTCGATTGGGTACGACTCTTATGGCATTCTTAGATAGCTCACTATTGTAATCTTGAATAAACTTTGCAGTTTCTATATGTCATACCCCAACATTTGCCCATCTCATTTCCCTACTCAAGCTCATACTAAAGTTCAAGGCTCAAAGACACACTCTCCTAAACAATGGCTCAATGAATTAGGGTTTCAAATTCTCTAAGGAAAATCAATGGTTCAAGGTCTCTAATGGATTTCATATGGCTCATGATGTTTCAAACTATCTCCATGACAAAATTCAGATTTCAATTCTAAAGATTGACTAGTCAATTGTTCAGAAAGTCAACAGTCGACTAATTGGACCTAAAAGTCAATTGTGGTCAAAGTACAGTCAAAACTCCTGATTTTTTGTCAACAACCATTATTTTGAAGTGTCATTCATCATTTGATCAAATATTGATCATGATTCATCAAGAAAAGATCAGAAATCAAAAAATTCAAAAGTTTCTAAATTAGGGTTTCATAGGAGAAAGTCAACTGAACTTTGACCAGCCATAACTTTCACATGGAACATCAGAAATTTTCCATCCAAAGCTCAATTTGAAGGAAATTGAATTCTCTACAATTTTGTCTCTCACAAGCCAAGTCCAAAAATGCTTCATTTGAGAGATATGGATCAAAAGATTATAGGTCCTTTTTGAAAGTCAACCAAAAGCAGTTTTTTGTCAAAGCCAATATCATCAAGATAAAATCCTCAAATAGAAAAAAGTTTCCAAAGTGGATTGTAGATGACATCTTGGGGTTTCTAAAAAGTCCTAGAACTCCTCCATATCTTAAAAATTGAGGGAGATATGCCTTGTCAGAGTTGGGCAATTTTGAAGAAAAAATATGAAGCAAAAGACCTTAAATTGGACTTTCTTGCAAAGAGACCCAATCTTTCTTGGCCCAATCTTGTTCCCCAATTCATCTAAGATATCAAATCCCATTGCCACGAATTTATGAGATTTATTCAGTTTTATATGAATTTTTTACTCATTTAAAATTGAAATAATCAAGTAAAAATCAAATATTTGGTAAAGATGTGATTTGGATCCAATACCAATCATAATCAATCATATAAATAGTCAATATTCATTATCAAATTCGTGCTAAAGAGATTGGATTGAGAAAGATTGAAATTGATCAAAAATAGAAACATCCATGAACCATATTTCTTCAAATTGCCAATCGAAAATTCATCAAGATTTTCTTTGAAATTGTTGACCTAAACTCTTCTCCTATAAATACATATTCATTCCAGACCCTAAGGAAGTTTTTTTGGAAGCAGAAAGAGACCTAGCTCGTGTCTTCAAGAACCAAAGAAATCTGAAAATCAATTTGAGGTTTGAGGCCAATTCAAAGCGTTGTGACCATCCCAAACGATTCCCAGGAGATCACCAAAGTTTTCTGAGTTGTTGTTCGCAAGCCAAACGTCCAGGATCACCAACCATACACCACGGTTTGTCAATTTCAAATTTGGTTCGATTTGCATTATTCATACATCATTGGTTTTGTTTGGATGCATATTATTGTATGCCATGATGCATAGAGTCTTTCTGAACATTTAATTGTGTTTTCATGATCGTTTGCCCTGAGTTTCCATTTTAGGATTCGTATGTGTTGAATTAGGGTTTAGTGATTCAACACGAATTAGGGATTCATACAGGTACCAGGAGACTCGTATGGCCAAGAGGAACTCGAATATGGTTTTAATACTAATTTTCATGCGCATATGAACGAATTCTTGATTAACAGGTGTAATAGGTGTCGTCTTTTATAGCTAACCAGAAAGAAGCGCTGTAAAAGCTTTGTTACCAGGTTCTAGTGGAGAAGACGACGCGTTGTCATCATACCATTGGTCCATTTAATTAATGCGCGCCAATTTCCTTTATTCGTGTGGGTTCTGTTATATCTTATTGGGGGTAATAGCTAAACGAATGGACGGATCCGGTTGAGTTGGCAAGCGCGTTTGGTTGTTCACCCAAGGGTCCAAGGTTCGATCCTTGGACCTTGCATATTTTTTTTTTCAATTGATTTCTCTGCAGGTTCCCACGCGCTGAAGCCCTTATGGTCCACCATATGCCCTCATCATCGTGACCATCCAATCATCAAGCCAACAGATCCAACGCCATGGGAGATGTAGACACACTATGGACCTCCACTAATGCGCAGCACAGGATCCAGCTGAGTTTCTTTCCCTTTTTATCTTTTTTATTTAATTTAGTTTATTTATTTTTACCCCAATTATTTTTCTTTTTCTTAAAGAAAAAAAAAAGCTTTTACATAATAATAAAATTTGTTCCTACTTAATTAAAATTACGTTTTTTTTATATATATAAATTTAATAATCAACTTAGATTAGATTAATTTAGTTGTTAACAAAAATGTTTAATTATTTAATTTTAATTGATCCTCTAGCATTATACCTTCAAATTCAGAAGTATCCCGAATCAGAGGTTATGACCCACTGGATATGGTGAGCTTGATTCCCAAAGAAGAACATCCCATAATCAGATTCCTTCGAACGAAGATGCGACCAAATCATTCTCTAAACGTGCTAAATATATTCCTTAAAGATCCTTGAAAACATTGCATCTGCATTCATAACATCGCATCACAGGTTTCTACCACAGGTTTCTCACATCCTTGCTGTTTATTTCAGCATCATGAATCTCGAACAATCAGTTAAGGATCTCCAAGCTCAAAATGCCGAGTTCCAAGCCTTGATTCTGAATTTGTCCAAGGGGTAAGAAGAGCTGAAGACCATCCTTACCAAGAAGAAGAAGAAGAAGAAGAAGAAGAAGGGCAAGAAGACTCTTGGGAAAAAGCTTAGACCGATCTTGCAACTCAGGGAAGCCGAAGTCTCTAAAGACAGTGACGACGAAGAACAAGATGATGATGCTAATATCAAAACTGATGCAAAAAGTAACCATGATTCTGCCAAGCCCTCCAAAGAAGAAGAAGACTATTACCATGAGGATGAACATCCTGACGACAAATACAAGTTGCTGGAAGAACGTATGAAAGCCATGGAAATTCAAAAGGTACCCGGGCTAGACTTTGAAGAAATAGGACTTATCCCAGGGGTTATTATTCCCCCGAAATTCAAGACTCCGACCTTTGCTAAGTATGATGGAGTCTCTTATCTTAAACTGCACTTGAAATCCTATGTGAGGAAGATTCAGCCTCATACTGCTGATAAGAAGCTGTGGATCCACTTCTTCCAAGAGAGCTTATTCGGAACTCAACTCGAATGGTACTATCAACTGGACGGTGCCAACATTCATACATGGGAATATTTGGCAACTGATTTCTACAAGCAATACCAATACAACACTGATCTCACGCTAATTCATACACAATTACAAAGCATGTCCATGGGTCCTAACGAAAGCTTCAAGGAGTATGCTCAAAAGTGGAGAGACCTGGCTGGAAGAGTTCAACCTCCTTTGGCTGACAGAGAGTTGGTAGATATGTTTATGAGTACACTGACTCGTCCTTTCTATAGTCATTTGCTGGGAAGTTCATCATCTGGATTCACTGAACTTATACTGACTAGGGAACGTGTCGAGAGTGGCATCTGAAGTGGTAAGATTCAAGTGGCTCCATCCTCAGGTGCTACAAAGAAGCATTTCAATGGGAAGTCAGAGTCCAATGTTGTGTATGGGAAGAAAAGGAGAAACCATGACCAATCTATTGGGGCAGTTCTGATCTCCACACCGGCGCCTCAACAAGGTCGTCAAAACAAACAAGACACACCCAGGCGTCAATTCACAAAGATCAATATGTCGCTAGCTCAAGCCTTACAACATCTGCTAAAGGCAAATTTGGTTACCCTGAGGGATCCTCCTAAGAATCCTAACACCTCGGCTTCTGGATACAAACCCAATGCGAGGTGCGCATATCATTCTAATAGTCCTGGACATGACACAGAGAATTGTTGGCCGTTGAGGAATAAGATCCAAGATATGGTTGACGCAGGCGAAATTGAGTTAGACCCTCCTGCAACCCCTAACGTGATCACTGCTCCCATGCCTAATCACAACAAGACTGCTGATGCTGTGGATGGCTAGAAGGATGTCTTTCGAATCATTAGATTTACTTTTATTTACAAATTTTCTTTTCTGTTTGTTTAAACATTCGACTTATGATAGACGTTATCTGTTTCAATAATCATCATTAGTGCATTGCATATGTTTGTATTGAATAAATTACTTCGCTTTCACTCATTTAAATCGTGTCTCTACTTTTTATTTATGTTGCGATGTTCAACTCCTGCTAAGCTGTAAGTCTTTTGTGGGCGGATGACGAAAACGATACCGCAACTTCATACAGTGTGCTTTTGAACAGACTATGCTGACGATGTACAGGCATTGTTTGAAGTCCTAAACAGTGGAGATATAAGGATGTTAATCCCTCATCAACCCCTTTGAGCCTAAGGTGTAGGAGTTTTCTTTCACGTGCAAATTGAAACTCTTTAATCATAACCTGGGGCAGGGTAGTTACTCAGTTAACTCAATTATACTAGCTGTATTTTACACAAATAATGATGGGTCCCCGCAACCATTAAGTCAGGCAGTCAAGATCCACCAGAAAGAAAAAAAATGTTAAGTCAAAACCTATGAAGGAGACTTATCGAAAATCGAAATATCCCGCTGACTGTAATCTCAAAATAAACAGTTCAGGCAAAAGATAGGGACAACAAATTCAAAAAGAGGTCACTACAAATCCTCGACAAAAGAAAACATTTCAAAAGAGGTCACTACAAATCCTCGACAAAAAGAAAGTATTACAACAAAGGATGACTGCCTGTCCAAATTAAACCTCTGATACTTTAACCATCATCAAACATCAATGTTACAACTTCAAGCTTTGCTAAAGGCTTAAACACAGAATTAATTGAGAATAGGATCGAAGAACATCACGAAGATTGGGATGGGTACAAATAAATTTTGAGTCGTTATCCTTTGTTTCTTAAACCGTGAACCAAGCCACGTTACAACCCTTGAAAGTCCTAACTGAAGCATGGTTAGTTCGAAAGCATACTGTCACCAAAAGGGTATCCTGACTCCTTAAGATTTGCCATAAATGCTGAGTTGATATCCTGTTTTTATAAACATCACGTTTTAATAAACATCACGCTTTTACATATCCTGTTTTAATGTTTTTCAAAAACTCAAGACAGACATATGCATTGCATCTCATGAATTCATTATTAAACATATTCTGCTACATAATTTCAAGTGTTAGCATCAGAAAGAATCTGCACAGGGTACAACTAATGATTAAAAGTCATCCCGACAGACGAAACTATCTCGGTAGCAACACCTCTTATAACTGACTCAGTTGATTAGAAGTCAATGAATACAAGGGGCATGACATGCTTCGACCAGTCAATCTGAGGCAATCAGGTCAAGATTCAGAGAATCACTCAGAAATGTCAAACAATCAGGGGCATGCACCCAAGTGGGTCTAAAGCTACTTCCCGATCAGTCAGGGGCATCATACTAATTACTAGGGGCATGTCACCCATAGTACGCATCTCATAAGGTCCTCGCGAGGAAAATTTCTTCAAACTCCCTAATAGCTGGGGCAAAGCTATGCAAGGCATGTTCAACACCTCGATCAATATTCACTGGTGTTTTCCAATCAATACGAGTCCAGGAATGGCAAATGCTATAATCACTGGGAGATACGTTCAAGACATCCTTATCTTCCCACAAAGCCGGTTTCACAGGATCATATCCCCATAGAGCAATCATTAAGAAGATACCTTCAAATGTTCTCGTCCCAACAAAGACTTAGTTCCTCAACAGAGTTTTACATCTTCGACACTGCCGATTCCCCGTCTCTTTTCTCTTCTCCAAACAAGGTTATTCATCTCTCTTATCCTCAGTCAGGGTATATCAAGATCAATCATTCAAATGGCTCTCATCCCCAAGCAGAAGCCAAAAATCCCCAGCTAAGTATCCTCAGGTTCTGCATTCTCCACAACAGTCAAGGATTTATTTTCCCCGCCAGACGCTGCTACAATATTCTATCATTATTAACAAACATTTTGCATTCATACATCATATGCCTCATGGCATATGCATACAATCTCATTCATTTCAAAAATAAACATTACAATACATGCATCACGACATTGCATAAAATTAATACTGCTTTCTCAGTCTATTCCTACAAACCAAATGAATATAGTGCAGAGATAATCAAGTCAACGATTTAATTCTGATGCTCATTCAAGACATATATTTAGTTCTGAAACTTAATTTTGGATATCTTCCAAAGATAGTTCATAGATAACCAAGACCAAGATTTAATTCTGATACTTAGTTCCGGGTATTCTCCAGAGATAGTTCAGAAATGATCAAGACCAAGATTTAATTCTGATACTTAGTTCCTGGTATTCTCCAGAGATAGTTCAGAAATGATCAAGACCAAGATTTTGTTCTAATACTTAGTTCCGGGTATTCTCCAGAGATAGTTCAGAGATAATCAAGACAGAGATTTAATTCTGATACTTAGTTCCGGGTATTCTCCAAAGATAGTTCAGGGATAATTAAGACCAAGATTCAATTCTGACACTTAGTTTCGGGTATTCTCCATGAATAGTTCAGAGATAATCAAGAGACTTAGATCTAATTCTATCACTACGAAGAGTGCTGGTATGATCAACCTCCAACAAACACTTCTCAATACATCGAGCCCATATGTAGCCTAACGTACGTCTCATTCTGGTACTTCTCAATACAAAGGATTCAGTCTAACGTACGACTCATCCTAGGATGCAACCTGACGTACGGTGCATTCACAAAGGATCCGGTCTAGCGTACGACCCATCCTTCAGCCTAATGCACGGCTTTCTAGACATCTATCGATGCAAACTAGACCCAGTCTAACGTATGACTCGTTCTAAAAAGCATAGCCTAAACGTACGACTTACTTTAACACTTATCAATACGGTGGATTCAGTCTAACGTACGACTCATTCTAAGCATATCCTTCAGATACAGTCTAACGTACGACGTATTCTGATTCTCAAGTCTATCAAGCTGGATGGCATCTTTAAGCCCATCTCAATCAAATCTCAATATACTGGATGGCATCTTCAAGCCCATCTCCGATAACTTTCTGTCAACGTCCAGATGGCATCTTCAAGCCCATCTCTGATAACTTTATGTCAACTTCTAGATGGCATCTTTAAGCCCATCTCCGACAAAGGTCCCTGTTTCAGCAAGGGTAAATTCCTGGGTATTCCAGTGTTCAATCCTCTTCCACCTTCAGATTCCAACAGGCACACAGGCCAATCTACATCTTCAGGTTTAAGAAGATTGAACAGAGGCAGCTGCCATAGCCCAAAATTTGCCCATCTCATTTCCCTACTCAAGCTCATACTAAAGTTCAAGGCTCAAAGACACACTCTCCTAAACAATGGCTCAATGAATTAGGGTTTCAAATTCTCTAAGGAAAATCAATGGTTCAAGGTCTCCAATGGATTTCATATGGCTCATGATGTTTCAAACTATCTCCATGACAAAATTCAGGTTTCAATTCTAAGGATTGACCAGTCAATTGTTCAGAAAGTCATCAGTCGACTAATTGGACCTAAAAGTCAACTGTGGTCAAAGTACAGTCAAAACTCCTGATTTTTTGTCAACAACCATTATTTTGAAGTGTCATTCATCATTTGATCAAAGATTGATCATGATTCATCAAGAAAAGATCAGAAATCAACAAATTCAAAAGTTTCTAAATTAGGGTTTCATAGGAGAAAGTCAACTGAACTTTGACCAGCCATAACTTTCACATGGAACATCAGAAATTTTCCATCCAAAGCTCAATTTGAAGGAAATTGAATTCTCTACAATTTTGTCTCTCACAAGCCAAGTCCAAAAATGCTTCATTTGAGAGATATGGATCAAAAGATTATAGGTCCTTTTTGAAAGTCAACCAAAAGCAGTTTTTTGTCAAAGCCAATATCATCAAGATAAAATCCTCAAATAGAAAAAAGTTTCCAAAGTGGATTGTAGATGACATCTTGGGGTTTCCAAAAAGTCCAGAACTCCTCCATATCTTAAAAATTGAGGGAGATATGCCTTGTCAAAGTTGGGCAATTTTGAAGAAAAAATATGAAGCAAAAGACCTTAAATTGGACTTTCTTGCAAAGAGACCCAATCTTTCTTGGCCCAATCTTGTTCCCCAAGTCATCTAAGATATCAAATCCCATTTCCACGAATTTATGAGATTTATTCAGTTTTATATGAATTTTTTACTCATTTAAAATTGAAATAATCAAGTAAAAATCAAATATTTGGTAAAGATGTGATTTGGATCCAATACCAATCATAATCAATCATATAAATAGTCAATATTCATTATCAAATTCGTGCTAAAGAGATTGGATTGAGAAAGATTGAAATTGATCAAAAATAGAAACATCCATGAACCATATTTCTTCAAATTGCCAATCGAAAATTCATCAAGATTTTCTTTGAAATTGTTGACCTAAACTCTTCTCCTATAAATACATATTCATTCCAGACCCGAAGGAAGTTTTTTTGGAAGCAGAAAGAGACCTAGCTCGTGTCTTCAAGAACCAAAGAAATCTCAAAATCAATTTGAGGTTTGAGGCCAATTCAAAGCGTTGTGACCATCCCAAACGATTCCCAGGAGATCACCAAAGTTTTCTGAGTCGTTGTTCGCAAGCCAAATGTCCAGGATCACCAACCATACACCACGGTTTGTCAATTTCAAATTTGGTTCGATTTGCATTATTCATACATCATTGGTTTTGTTTGGATGCATATTATTGTATGCCATGATGCATAGAATCTTTCTGAACATTTAATTGTGTTTTCATGATCGTTTGCCCTGAGTTGCCATTTTAGGATTCGTATGTGTTGAATTAGGGTTTGGTGATTCAACACGAATTAGGGATTCATACAGGTACCAGGAGACTCGTATGGCCAAGAGGAACTCGAATATGGTTTTAATACTAATTTTCATGCGCATATGAACGAATTCTTGATTAACAGGTGTAATAGGTGTCGTCTTTTATAGCTAACCAGAAAGAAGCGCTGTAAAAGCTTCGTTTCCAGGTTCTAGTGGAGAAGACGACGCGCTGTCATCATACCATTGGTCCATTTAAATAATGTGCGCCAATTTCCTTTATTCGTGTGGGTTCTGTTATATCTTATTGGGGGTAATAGCTAAACGAATGGACGGATCCGGTTGAGTTGGCAAGCGCGTTTGGTTGTTCACCCAAGGGTCCAAGGTTCGATCCTTGGACCTTGCATTTTTTTTTTCAATTGATTTCTCTGCAGGTTCCCACGCGCTGAAGCCCTTATGGTCCACCATATACCCTCATCATCGTGACCATCCAATCATCAAGCCAACAGATCCAACGCCATGGGAGATGTAGACACACTATGGACCTCCACTAATGCGCAGCACAGGATCCAGCTGAGTTTCTTTCCCTTTTTATCTTTTTTATTTAATTTAGTTTATTTATTTTTACCCCAATTCTTTTTCTTTTTCTTAAAAAAAAAAAAAGCTTTTACATAATAATAAAATTTGTTCCTACTTAATTAAAATTACGTTTTTTTATATATATAAATTTAATAATCAACTTAGATTAGATTAATTTAGTTGTTAACAAAAATGTTTAATTATTTAATTTTAATTGATTAAATTACTTATTAGGGTTAGACAATTTAATCGAAAATTTATTTTGCTGATTTAATTAATTAGGTTGAAAACCAATAATTAATTAATGTAGTTTTTTATTTTATTAACCATGGTTAACTTGTGCCTAATCAGGGTTGCGAGGTTTGTCATTAGATCACTCATGCACAAAAAATTTCTTTTCTTTGTGCAAATTTTCAGGGTTACCCCAGGATCCTTCAGACACGCGCCATACCAGATCGAAAAGCTATGTTTCTGAATTCTTATTTAATTTAATATCATTTTATGTTTATTTTGCCTGAAATAGGGTTTGCTTCGAATGGTCAATGAATTACTCCTACACTCACCCTTTTATTTTTTCCTTCATTAATTTTCAGGATCAACCTACCAATTAAAAGCTCAAACTTTCGGTAACCCTAAAACTCGTTCTCCTTTAATTTCTCCAATATTATTACTTGTGTTTAACCTATTATCTTATTGGGTTATCTTAATGCTTTTTCCCCTTCCCCATGGCTGATATTTTGTCACTGTTCATGGTTTGTATTGTTTGGCCTTGAAGGCACTTAAACTGTTATTATAACTGCGTGGTTAGTAATTCCAGGGAGTCCAACTCTGAACAGAATTAGAATAACTAATTTACAAGATAATATATCTGAATCAACCACGTGATTGTGCACCCATACACCTTTTATGGTAACCCCTCTTGTTGCCTGTTGCCTGTTGCCTGTTGCCTTGTTGCCTTTTAAGTGCAGAATAGTCAAGTCCCACGGATACGAGGACGCCTCGGCAAATTTTGCCCTCAGTTCATTATCATCACCAAAGATCATAAGTCCCTACGATGCTGCCTTCAATTATATGATCTCGTCCCTCGAGGTTGCCTACAAGATGATGTGATAGTCCATTTCGATTGCTGAGGTGTCCTCTTTGGTTGCCTAATAATGACTATTCTTATCCTTCCCTTAGACTACCTGCCCTCTCTATGGCAAGGACAGTCTTGTGGCAAACGATAATTTTGACGACCCTTCAACCTCCAAATAAAAGGAATTCCTACCCTCCTATGGTATGGATAGCCCTGAAAGTCTAAAAGAACTCTTTTACAATGTTAAGGTAATTACCTCCTAATTGCTAGCTCTGGTTTAAATCCTTTTCTACTCTTTTCTCAAAAACCTTCAAAAAGGCTACGCTTACTTACAAGCTAAAGTCTTATTTCATTTCTAAGCATTTTGAAACATTTCAAAGTGAGCTAAGCAATTAAGAGCCCATGGAAAACCATGGATGCAAAGGGTGCCTTACACCTTCCCTTTGTATAAATTACCCCCCGAACTTAAAATTTCTTTTAAAATGTTTTTTCTGTTCTTTTAGCCTTTCCTTAAATTGGATAAAATAAAAGTCGGTGACGACTCTTGCTTACTGCGACATTTTCTTTAAAGTCAGTTCACCGTATTACACTATAGAATATCCTTTTTGAGTTCAAGAGAATTGTAATTTGCATCTGATAGTCAAGGTTTTTGTTGCTGGTGAAGATGCTGGAATTAGTATGGGCTTACTCATGGTTGGAACAGACAATGATAAAGCAAATGAAATGTTCACTTATGCCCAGTAGACACACCATGAAAAGATTATAAGGTTAGTGTGTTTCACTTGGAAAGCTGTTAAACCGCCACTTCTCTTGATCTGTATGGTTTCATTTTTTATTTTAAATTGATGATTATATGGTTTGTTTAGATGATAGGGGAATCTGGTTTGTTTAATTATGAAGATATTGCCCATGAACAAGAAGCAAGAGTTATAGTTGTAAGTATTGAGAATTTTATTTTTATGATTATTGAAGTCAACTTTTTATACCAGCTATTATCTGTTCTTAAAATCCATTATAAAGGGCTTATGAAAATAAGCTGAAAAGGTAGTTATTTTAAATTTTCTGCGGGTTTTGATGGGAGAGTCTATTATGAAACAAAGGGATCCAGGAAAGAGAATTAGCAATCTCTTTCAACGTGATTTTCGTAGTTTACATAGATTTAGTTAATATTCTTCATCTTGTGCTTTTTGTAATTGGTTGTACCAAGTTATCATTAAAATTTTGGCATTTGAAACATGTATACCAAACAATCTTTTCATGTTGACAGTTTATCCTAACGAGTCTTCATTTGATTTCTTTTACATTTGCTATACAAACACTAAGATTTATTTAAGGGATGTACATTATGATATTTTCATTATATTATTTAACTTCATTGTTCTTATATCTTACTCATAGAAAAATGTATAAATACTGAAAGGAAGTTTTCTAAAAGATGAATCCATAACGTGCACCTGGCCGTGTTAGGCAACAATATTGTCCACTATCACATGCATAATACTATACATCAAAATAAAGTCTCACCACTCCAATATGGTTGGTTTAATATTTATTATAAAAACAAATATACCAACACATTACACTTGATAAATATTTATATTTAATTTAAATTAATTTTTTGATAATTTTAAATTATAAAATCAAATATATTTTTAATAATATAACTTATGATTTGTTTAAATAAAGAAAAAAGTATCTCACTCTTATTCTATTTTCTAAATATGTTTAATTTTTTATTTGATATCTAATATTTATCTATCTATTAAATGGTATATGTTATTTCTAATTGAACAGGTGGCCAGCACTAGTAGGCTTGATCTTCGGTGATGATTGAGAGGGAAAAAATGGGGTTGTACCTGCAAGGCACTTCGATGACAAAGTAAGTGAAGGAACAAGGAGGTACAACCTAAAGTGTGAGATTTAAAGGAGAGAAAATGAATTACCCCGCCCTCTAGAGATAGAGGATTATTTATAATAGTCTCTTAGGAATGAATCCCCTATTTTCAGGGGCTTGAGTGCTATTTGCGGCCCAGAATATAGGAGACCGTTAGATTAGGTCTTGATGGGTCTGTCCGGAGGAGCGAGTCGTTGCCGAGCACGGGATACCCGCGTGCTCGTTTGGCATCCAGTTTCGCTCGGCAGAAGGGGGTGCCGTCGCCTGAGGGTAGTACGCGTTGGCCCAATATTTATTGGGCCAAAGTAGTGGATTGGGCCAATTAGAATAATTGGTCCGGTCCATAACAGTATACCTCTTGAAGTCCCCACTAAACCCTTATTAATCTATGCTTAATTTTTTGAATTACAAGGACAAATCCCTATAAACGTACTTAATTAAATGAATGTTTTACTCATCCTTAACAGCCTCGACAAAAGAAGTTAGCTCATGCCCTGCAGTAATTGCTGCCAAGAAAGCACGATGTTGTACTGAAAAGTTGTCACAATTAACAAAGTGTGCAATAGGATAACATGTACCTGAGGATTTCAAATGAAGCAGTGACCTGGACGAGAGGCTTACAGTAGTAGTGTGTGTGACATGATTGTTCAGACGTGTAGATCGCTTCTTGATTATGTGTCCCCGACCAAGAAGTTCTTCTGTTTCAATACTTTGCTAACCTTCTTCTACGTCTTCTGTTGTCTCAGTTTGCGGCTCTAGAGTATGTACTTCCTCATGACTCTCAATGAGCTCAACATCATTTCTCAAAGTCGCACCAGCAGCCCCCAAATCATCCGTAGTCATGACATTTCTTGTCTCATTCCTTTCCTCGCATTCATCAATTGGATCAACCGGCCAGCCCCATTCATCTATGTGTGTTTCACTTACATTTTCTTTGCTTAAAAAAGGGAATACATCTTCCATAAATTTCACATTCTGAGATACAAAATACTCTTCGGTTTCAATATCATACACTTTCCACCCCCTTTTTCCCATAGGGGTAGTCTACAAAAATACACTTCCGACTCCTACTATCAAATTTATCTCGTCCCCTGTTCTCATTGAGAGCATAACACAAACATCCAAATATCCTAATCTGTGTATATGTAGGCATAGAATCAAACATCACCTCATAAGGAGTTTTCCCATCAAGTAGCATAGAAGGAGTTCGGTTAATCAAATACGCAGCAGTAAGTATACACTCTCCCAAGAACTTCAAAGGAAAATTGGCTTGAAACCTTAATGCCCTTGCCACATTCAAAATATGTCGATATTTTCTTTCTACCCTTCTGTTTTTTTATGGTGTATAGCGAATTGAAGTTTGATGGAGGACACCACTTTCTTGAAAATAACTTTTGAGTCCTCGAAACTCAGTTCCATTATCACTTCTTAAAACTTTAATTTGTTTGTTATGTTGCATATGTACCATAGCAAAAAATTGTTTAATAATATGAGGAACTTCATCTTTTGTTTTCAACAAGTACACCCATACCACACACGAACAATCATCAACTATAGTAAAAAAGTAAACAGCACCACAAGAGGCATATGTTCTATAAGGTCCCCATAAATCACAATGAATCAAATCAAAGCAATTATTTGCATTATTGTCACTCAACAAAAAGGAATCTTTTATTTGTTTGGCTTTAAAACAAACATCACAAGTCTTTATTCTACTATCAATATCTTTTTCAATTACATCAGGCAACATACTAGTTATCTTAGATGATGGGTGTCCCATTCTTCTATAACTCACAGAATCAAAATCCATTTGCTTGGTTTGCACGAACTGGTGTCACCATAATAAGCACATAAATCCCCTCAGATTGTTCACCCGCTCCAATCGTCATCCTCGAAGTGCGGTCCCATATAACACACATCATTTTTGTAAAGTGAACAATATAATCATCATCATGTAAAAGTTGAGATATTTATATGAGATTGCAATTCAATTTAGGCATAAAAAGAACACGCTTCAACATCAACTTGTCACCAACAGTGACTGTTCCTACTTTCGTTGCATATGTTTGTGTCCTATTGGGTAATCCAACAGGACAAGGCTCTATGTCTCAAACATCATTCATGTAAGAAAGAGCGCTAGTCATATGATGGGAGGCACCCGTGTCAATGATCCATGGATTCTTACCTTCCAGTCTTGTACTCGTCCCACCTTTTTGAGCGTTAATCGCATTGAGAAGAGCATTCCACTGCTTTGATCTCAATCCCGGCAAAACCTGACCATCTTCATCCTTTCTATTATTCATCACTGCTTTAGTGTCATCAACAACTTGTGCCATATTCACCTTTGCATTATTGCCTCTTCCTTTTCCTGCACCATTAATTGGTTGACGTGTTTGCTTTCCGCGTCCAAGCTGACGACCTTCAGATCGTGGTCTTTCTCGCCACCAATCTGGATAACCTACCAACAGAAAACTTAATTCGACATCTTGCCCAAGATGTTTGCAATGTGAGCATGGTTTTCTGTGACCCTTTATGAAATTTCTTTTCCCACCCCGGCGTTCTACTAGACTTGACAGCAAAGGCGATTGGATCTTCACGTTCTTCCTTACCTCGCACCATCACGCCAACTCTCTCCTCTTGCACCACCATATTGTATGCTCTGTTCAGATTCGACAGCGGGTCTAGACTCAAGACATTAGATCGTACGGTCCTGAACTGAGAATCATCAAGGGCCATCAAAAACAGGTGAAGATTCTCGTCTCCTCTCTTATTGTTCAGCGTTGCAGACATGCCACACTTACACCCATTGTATGTGCAAACGGTTATTTTGTCGAAATCGTTCAATTCATCCCACAACTTCTTAAGCCATCCAAAATAGGTCACAATCGGGTCTCCATTCTGCTTCCAATTTGCCAATTCAGACTTTAATTGTTGGACGCGAGGGCCATTTGAAATAGAAAACCTCTGTTCAATATCATCCCACAATTCTTTCGCATTCTCCCTGTATGTGATTGTCGATCGAAGTTTCGGTTCAATCGTATTGAAAATCCATGAAACAATCATGGAGTTAATTGTCCACCAATCATCAATTTCAGGAGCATCATCATCTGGTTTTTCAATTGATCCGTCAACGAATCAAATTTTTTGTCTTGCCCTCAAAGAGCCTCGGACTGCACGAGCCCATTCATCATAATTTTCACCCTTCAATTGTACCTGGGTTATGATATTCCCTGGGTTATCACTTGAATACAGATCGTAGGGAGAGTTGTTTCTTCAATTAATACCCTCTTTCATCTTTGTTGCCATCATCCTTTTTCTCAAAATCAAGCTCTGATGCCATGAAGAAATAGGATGAGGCAGAAAATTATGTATTCTATTGATGATTAAAGGCTAATATATGTATACACAATGTACATCTTGTCCTACATCAGGGTAATTACACCAAATCCTTGGAAATCGTCTAAAAAGGGGAATATAATTGAAAGCAATTGAAAGCAATTGAAAGCAAATAATTATACCATAAAGACAATAAATGAGTATCAGCTAAATTAGTTTCCAATATTATTCTAATTCTAATACATTTTAATTTTTTTCCGGTTGGACACTTCATAAACGTGTCTGATACGTGTCGTACGCGTGTCGGTGTCCGATACGTGTTCGGTATGAGAATACAGTTTCTAATTGGTGTTTCGGAGTTTCATAGTTTATAGTGGGTTTAAATGGGAGTTTCAGCAAGCCCAATTCACTGACGATGTTATTGTCTTAACATTAACACTGGTGTGTTGTAATTTGATATTAGAATCCAATGAAGTGTGTTTAAGAATCTAAGTGACTTGCCTCAACGCCAGCTCAAATTGATCAATGTAAGATATGTAACAACAACGACAAATGGTCTTAATTGGCATCACAAAATCAAGCAGTAAAGTCGGTGACATATTGTCGCCAAGAAGGATAAATATCAAATTTATGGCACATAGGAGGTAGGGAATGTGCGGAGGATGCTTCCTCACTCCCCGTTCCGCCCTCCAATTGTTCCCCATCCCAGTCCCCAATCCCCGCCACAGGGAAATATTTGTCTCCATCCCCATAGTTCTCATGGAGATCCACGAACATCGAGTTTTAAGAAAAAAATTATACTTTTCAATCAAAACTATGACCCTAATATTTCTCTTTTTTGCTTTTTATTTTATTGAAAAAGCGCATATATTTTGCATCTTTAAAAAAAAAAACAAAAACACATCTAACATCAATAACAAACAAAAACGCAAAAGCACATGCAGTTGCTAATATTTCTTTTTATGTCAAAAAAAAATAATTATCCAATAGAACCTGTTGCGACAATGCATAATCATACAAAAACTCATTGCCAAAATATATCTTAATGCATATAAAAAATAGCAAATTAGAATAGTCAAATATCTAAAAATATCTGCTTATAAATATTCCATAATGTATGGCACAAAATATGCTTATATAATTATATGCTATTATATATATAAATATATGCTAATATATATATATATATATATATATATATATATATATATATATATATATATATATATATATATATATATATATATATATATATATATATATATATATATATATATATATATATATATATATATATGGGGACGACTCAAGTGAGAACATTTGGTTATTATAATAAATGAGAACAGTGAATCACGACCATTAGATTTTGATTTGTCGATTTTAATGAACAGGATTGGTTTCTCTTTCTAGGTTGATTTAAAATAAATATTAAGAATCGTAGAAAGAGAAACTAATCTAGTCCATTAAAATCAACAAATCAAAATCTAATGGTCGTGATTCACTGTTCTCATTTCTTATAATAACCAAGTGTTCTCACTTGAGTCGTCCCCTATATATATATATATATATATATATATATATATATATATATATATATATATATATATATATATATATATATATATATATATATATATATATATATATATATATATATATATATATATATATATATATATATATATATATATATATATATGTTCGAGTTTGGGGAATCTGCGGGACGGAGGACACTTTTCTAATCTCCACCCCAAAGTGTCATCGGGAAATTTTTTCCCTCCATCCCCATCCCCGCGGGTGAGAAAATCTTCGACTTCAAAATTCCAAACAGATCATCTTCACGGAAATCCCAGTTAATAGATACAAATTGATATCCATTGAAATGTCTAAATAACATTTCTCTCATATCAATATTATTAAATAATCATTTATTTTAAAATATATTCAGTCAGACTTCTCATCTTGCAAAACAATTTTACATTAAAAATATACAATTTAATTTATATGCACTAATAAGTTTTTATACTCTCATTCATTTAAATCAATTGGTACAATTATTTCATTAAAATAATTATTTTTAAAGTCAAACTCATAATTATTTTATTAACTTATTAATAAATTATAACATTTAAATTTTAAAATATTGCCTATAAACATAATGTATGTATTTTTTTTGTATGTAAGAATATGTTAATGGGAGAATTAAGGGTTCTCCAACTTGATTACACAATAAACAGAAAAATTCTAAAAAATAAATAAAATTGATTATCAATCAAATGAAATTACAATAGAAATAACAAAGAATCTTTGCTATGTATGGTTTTGTTTGGATTACACATAATTGACTATATATTAACTAATTTTATATATTTGATTGAATTTGAGTATAAGTTTTTATGTTGTTTAGAATTTATTTTATTTGAAAAAATAATTCATAACCTTTTAATATAAAGGTAATATTAATATTATAATTTTTTGTTCAATTTATATTTTAAAATATTAATAAAAAATAAGAATAAAGGCTCTTAAAAATGTGAAATAGTTGTATATAGTTATTTAATAGAAATTCATCAATCAAGTATGTCACACCAATTATTTAATAGAAATTCATCAATCAGTCCTACCATTAACATAAAAATATCATGATGACTTTACCAGAGTATTTGGTTGATAGTACAAAATACTTTACACTACATATCATTTTTTCTCTATTAAAATTTGTAATTTCTATTACTTTTGGTTATTAAAATTCGTAAAAATTATTTAAAACATTATATAACTTAAAATGACAGTTATTACGAATTTAGAGTAATCTTTATGAATTTTAAATTATTATTTTTTAAAACATGAAACCAAAAATTCGTAAGGACTATTCCTAAACCCGTAATATCCTCCATTTTAATATAAAAATTGAATAATATTTTAATTTCTTTTATTACTATTAACTGCGTATAACCGCCATTTCCATATCGGTCTAGACATTTATTTTTGGTTTAATTTCTTTTATTAATATTTGAATTTGATTTATTTGACAATTCCTTGGATCAATTTTGCAACTGCACGCAGCATCACGTTACTTCCATATGGCTTCAACAAATGCAAAGGTTAGTAACCATGTTCCTGAAGATATCATCTTCTCTATTGTCTCTAAACTGCCATTAAAATCTGTTCATCGTTTTACCTGTGTGCGTAAATCCTGGACTCTTTTATTTCAAAACCCTATTTTCATGAACATGTTTGGTAAAAACCCTAATGATGAAGCTACTCTCCTTCTAAACCATTTCGATAATATCGACCGGAAATGGAAACTGTATCTTGTCTCTGCTGATGAGGAATTTGAAAGCAAAGTGCAACTGAACTGGCCATTTCCTTTCCGCCAAAACTATGGTCCTTCTTATCCTCATATTGTAGGTTCTGCTATCAATGGCATTCTTTGTATATATGATAAACAAAACTCTTCCATGATTGTTTTATGGAATCCCGTTACGGACGAGTTAACTAGGGTTCCTCCGAGTAGGGCTAGATTATTGTATAATGAGTATGAAACTCTTTTTGTTATTCATGGATTTGGTTATGATCATGTTAATGATGATTATAAAATCATTCAGCGTATTGTTTATTTCGGACGCTATTGGCAATCAGTGCCGTCGGGTCCTTTTTGGGAGTTATATAGTTTGAGAAGCAACTCATGGAAGAAAATTAATGTTGACATGCAAGAGCGTTACCTACTGAGTCATGGATTGGGTGTTGAAGTGTATTTGAATGGAGTGTGCTATTGGTGGGGGGAGTCAGATGATGAAACATATGTTGTGTCGTTTAATTTGAGCAATGAGATGCATATTACCACTCTCTTTCCCATTAATTTGCATGATTTTATAGTGTTTGATAGACATTTGGCTGTGTTAAATGGGCATGTTGCTATGATTTTGAGTTATGTAAAGAAAACTTCGCCTTCTTTTAACATATCAATATCAGTTTTAGGTGAGCCTGGTGTTTCGGAATCATGGACTAAACTCTTTGATGTTAGACCATTGTCTTGTTTCGAGCATCCTATAGGATCGGGCAAGAAGAAGGGTAATGTGTTTTTCAGAAAAGACGATGATGAACTAGCTTGTCTTGATTTATCTACTGGAGTAGTGGAGAACATTGGTGTTAAAGCAAAAAGAAATTGTTCTCAAGTGGTTGTTTATAAGGAAAGCTTTCTTTCTGTTGGAGGAATGATTAATTAGTTTTTTTTTTTGTTGTCAAAGCTTCAAGTTTGTGCCCTCAAGGTTTACTAGCATGGTTATCAGAATTTAGCATTTTATATGCAAATTGGTTTGCTATTTTCATGTTGTTTTAATTTTGATTGTATGAGTGATCTCTTTTATATATTTGATGCTCTCTGTGTCATGTTGAAGGAACTCATACTTTGTAAACTTTTCATGGTTTTCTAATGATCAACTTCAATACATCCTGACTATATTCTGTGTGTATTAGATTTAATATATATCACATTCTCGAGCAAATAGTCAAATTAGTCTATATGTATTTTTAAGGGAGAATTCTAAGGTGAAGTCACAAAAATATTTTTTTTTGGTGAAGTTATAAATTTTACCAATCAAAAAGTAATATTGACTTAAAATTTTTCATTTTTAACTTAGTCAATACCAAGTAGGATTATATGATGCATATTATTACCGTGTACCTTATTAATCAAAATTTTTTATTTTCATAAATCCAGATTTTCATCTTGTACATCCATAAATCTTCATTTTCATTTTAATTTTCATTCCGATTCAAAAAATATGTTCAAGAACTCTCATGAACTCAATAACACAAAAATGGCAAAATCTTGATTCTTAACTGTTTCGAGCAAATGAATACACCAGTAGAAGCGAATTTCACCACGAACATGATTCTATAATTAGTTTTCATAAAACCTCATAACCAAACCGAGTGTGTTTGTGTTCGAGTTTCACGCCACCTTTTTGCTTCGATTTCAAGGCTTGTTTTGCAATTTTGAGTACATATTTGAAATCGTGGTGAAATTCCGATTCCAACGGTATATAATTTGTGAATTAATTTGTTGATTTGATGATTTTCAAATTTTTGTTCAAGAACTCTCATGAACTCAAGAACACAAAAATGGAAAAATCATGATTCTTAACTGTTTCAAGCGAATGAATACACCATTAAAAGCAGAATTTCACCACGAACTCGATTCTATAATTAGTTTTTCATAAAACCTCATAACCAAGTCGGATAAGTGTGTTTGTGTTCGAGTTTCACACAACTTTTTTCCTTCGATTTGTCAAATTCACGGCTTGTTTTGAAATTTTGAATACATATTTGAAATCCTGGTGAAATTTTAGTTTCAACGGTATATAAATTGTGAATTAATTAATTGATTTGGTGATTTTCAAATTTTTTGTTGAGATATAAGTGAAGATGATGAACACAAGATGGTGATTCCGGATTTTAAATCGGGTTGAGGTGACCCAACTAAAAGGTAAAAGATGATGATTAAATTTTTTTTTATAAATAAATTAAAAAAAATAAACTCACTGTTAGATTAATCCAAAGAATAAAAATTATATATTTTTCTTGTAACACTAAATCCATTTTCAAATAACTTTTTAAAGTTATTATTTTTGCAACTTCATCGTAGAAGCTCCCATCTTTAAGCTGCTCTTTAACACGTCTTTGACTCTATCACCATTTTAAATTAATTTATATTAATGTAAAATGTTTCTCAATTATGTTCCTTTGTTACTTTATATTATTTGACAATATTGATAGTTATGAAGTGACTAATTAAGTTGCCATCTGAATGACATGACCTATTTGATAACCAATGTTCAAATACAAGGGACTAATTTGAAATTATTTGTATGAACTTATTTTTATATAATTTAAAAAAAGATTGAGACTAATTTGATATAAGTACTACAATAATAAATATATTTCTTGTGTACATGAATTATGAATACATACATTTTTAACACATAAAAACTTCTCAACTAAAATGATCTTTTAATGTTGTTTTTGGTTTTGAAAAATTGCCAGAAAAAAATTATCGGGACGATTCGCGTAATAGGTCATTTTCTTTTAGACGTTTCATCGTTCTGCCAATAATTATGCAATACAGTCGAGTTTCGATGACGTCTCCAGCATAAAGGAACATGTTCAAAGTTACGATTATCATTTGCACTGTAATGAATCGTTCAAAGAAATATGCCTTCAGATGTGATGAAACCACTTGTTGTGTCTGGAAATAACCCAGTCGTTGATGACGCGATAAGCCACTCAAACAAACATAAAAGAAAAAAAATCAGATGAATGAAGCAAACCTGCGAGAGGAGAGATCTTACTTTTTGACTTGGGAACTCTATTCAAGACATAGAAAACACGCAATAAAATCCCCCCCACCAGTAAGGTGCAACACCAAAATTCATCATAACTGCAAGTTTAATAAGAGTCTTATTCTAACTTTTTGCTTTACCATTCAAGAGAATATAGAGCAGTCGTTTCATGTACAATTCCATTTGTTTATAAAAGTCATTAAATAACCCAAAATCGTATTCAAGTCCCCTATCAATACGAAATCTCTTAATCTTCTTACTAAGTTGATTCTTAATTTCACTTACATACATCTTAAACATGTTAAGCGCTTCACTTTTACTCTTCATTAAGTATACATACGTATAATCAGAACAATCGTCAATAAAAGTGATAAAATAATGTTTACTATTTCTAGTTAAAGTTCCATCTAATTCACATATATCAGAATGTATTAGATCTAGGGGACCAGCTTCTTTAATAATTGATTTATGCGAAGTCTTAGTTATTTTAGCTTGCTTACAGTATTCACATTTATTTGAATCATTGAAATTTAATTTAGGGATTAGGCCTAAGTTGCTTGCATTAGAGATAACTCATTATTAACGTGACAAAGATACTTCTCACAAAATATATTGATACTTCACATGATTTGAATCATGCTATCATGTGTTTTTTGATCCAAAAGTCCGACTAATCGACAAGAAATATATTGTGTTAACTTTAACCAAATAGTTCGACTTATGCATACGTATAAATGATTTAACACTTAACCTAAGAATGTGTAACTATACGAGGAGACTCAATTATGAAAAATAAATCAAATTACCAAATTGACAAGTAACATAACATAAACGAGTACATCCTAGGAGGCAGAGTAATTTTAATTTCATCTTCATATGGAGTGTAGAGGCTACTGCATCCAGCGTTGCTAAGAATGATCTATCGAGAACTAGTACTTAGACCCGTGCGAGGCACGTGTTAAATGTTTTCTAAAAGATATCTCATTTTAAAAACACTTATACTTTACAAATTTTAGTTATAGTTAGATTACTATTATATAGATAAATTGTCATTGCTATTAATAATATACATAAAAAAGTTTACTGAACTACATTTTTTTTGCAAATTATAAAATAAATTGGTCATATCAAATTTATTAATAATTTGTGTAAGTTTTTAAAAAAATTAATTCATTAAATAATTGTATCAACAGTTGACCTTTCCCATTTATAAAAATGTTTGCAACTTATTTCCGTTTATAAAAATAATTGTATCATGAGTTGATTTTTTCCCGTTTATAAAAATATTTATAACTTATTACAATTTATAATAATAATAATTGTACCAACAGTAAACTTTTTCATGTTTATAAAAATATTTGAAACTTATTCCTGTTTATATAATTGAATTAATTAATTAATATTTTAAATGTCTCACATAAAATTAAATATGAGTATTATAAATTAAATAATAATTAAAACTATAGTATAAATCTTTAAATTACATAAAAGAGTTTAATAAATATGCATTGATGCTGGGGAAAGCTTATAGAAGAAGGAAATCAACAAATCTATTTGGAGGACAGCAGATCGCGCAACGTTATTATAATTAGTAAATAATTATGTTAAAGTAATGATTAAAAAATATAGATAAAAAATATACTATTAAAAATAATAAATAAAAATATGTCAATTCATGCCAAATATGAATTAATTGTATAATGTAGAATTATGTTATTAATTTTTAAAGGGAAATTGTGTTAATTCAATAAAATTAGATATACAAATTAAATAGTCTCGGTCCCTAGGGCATGTCTATTTTAAGTAGTCTCGACCCGTAGAAAATATATAATATAGATGCTTTATTTAATATATAAAAAAATAAATTGAATAAAAAGAATGACAAATTTGTGTTTTTCATACATCATAATTGTCTCATGTCTAAAATAAATATTTATAGCAATTTTTAATATAAATATAATTTGCATAGAGGTATATAATTATGTGTAATTTCAATGTACATATTTCTAATACTAAATTTGTATTTTAGTTATTAACTAAAACTCGTTTTAATGTGAATCCATTCAATAATAATATATAATAATATATGTTTTATGTAATAAAACTATATCATCTCATTCACTAAAACAAAAATAAAAATGTCAAACTACAGTAGCCTCTAAAATTATTTACTAACACAAATGAAAAATGACACTTATGATATTTAAAGATAAATATTTGAATATAATGTAATATATCAAATTAATTTATTGATCTTTATTAAATATAGTTAGAGAATATAAATTGTCCAAATTTTACTGCATCAAATTTTATAGTAATAAATTTGCGTAATAATCAACTATTTAAAAAAAAATTAGAATAAACACTAGTATTTTATTTTAAAAAATACAAACTTTTTTATAAACTAATATTTCAATATAATTTGTTAATAGTATTTGTAATTATAGTTAATATATTACATATATTTTTTATAAAAAAATATCACAAATAAATAAAGTTTATAGATACAAATTATTATATATTATTTTATATATTTTTTAATAAGATAAAATTTACTTTTGATGCAAAGTAAACTTTTTGTTAAACAAATTTTAATTTCTCAAAATGATATTAAATTTAATTAATTATTTAATTATTGCTTTAAATTTATATCTTAGTTATAGGTTTACAAGAATAGATATGTCAGTCAAACTAAGTTTCTATGTAATGGTCAATAAAAAAATAAATAACTTATTGGAACATAATTAACATTGTTATGACACACAAAAAAAGATAAAAAGTTATTGTTTAAATAGATTTATTGGAACATAATAAAAATAAAAATAAATATTAATAATAATAAACATTAATAATAATTACAATTATTAATAATTATTATTATTATTGATAATAATAATAATAATAATAATAATAATCAAAATTTTAATACAAAAATTAATATAAAAATTGAAATGATAAATGTAATGAGAAGGACGTATATCTGCAAGGTAACGACAATAAACCTAAGGAGGTAAAAAATTCCTATTATTCCTATCATTAATGATATGGAATCCAATGTTATTTCAACTGTTCTACTCTCAATTTCTTCACCGTTCACACACAATCAAACATTTTCAAATCTGAAAATTTTAACAGATCAAAAAGTAATCCTCCCGAAAAAATCAAACATTTTTAAATCTCAAAAAGCAACCAATGATATGGAAATATCATATACTTATAACAACAACCTTTAATGTCATTACCCCTTACCTAAGTCAAATTTTTTAGACATGATTCAGAAAATCAATATCTACTAACAATTGCCCAACCAAAACCTTTTCAATTTCTTCCAATTGCAAAACCACCTAACCACCGCAGCACCGACACCACAAATTTCGGTCAATAACGAAGACACCACCGCAAACTCTGGTCTACAAAGAAGACACAATTAATCTCAAAAGAAAATAAACCGACAAAGAGTGTTGCAACGGCGGCGACGAATTCCATAACATAAACAGATCTGAAACAGAGAATAAAAAGAGACAACCAACTCAGAATTTTCAAAAAAAAAACTCAGCATAATAAGATCTCTAAAACACAGAAATAATCAAGAACCAAGATTTATCTTTGTTGTTCAAAAACTTTAAAAGTTTACAATATAGAAATAACTCTGAAATGGGATTAGGGATTTATATAGGCATATGGTAGAATCCAAGAAGTTTGTATTTTAATGTATGTGGAAAATCCAAAAGCCATCAAATATTGTTTGAATCAATGAATATTTTGATTAATGTGAGAAGAAAATATCAAAAGGCATGGAAATGGTTGGAAATGGAAAACTGAATTGATTTAGCCGTAAAAATCTATCATATTGGAAGCTTTGGAACAAATGAATTGTGAAAATGCGTTGGTTCACGGTTGAAACAATTTTTTGGAAAAATAAATGGTCCATAATTATTATAAACATTTGTATATTAAATAGAGGTGATAATTAATTATAAATAATAATGATAATACCAAAAAGAATATATAATAATTTTTAAAAAAATTGAATTATTAAATTAACAATTATAGTAAGATTTCCAAATGTAGAAATAATAAAAATAGTAAGCTCTCTATAATGGTGACACTTGTCAAAATTGCCAAAAATCTCATTTTGCTTTATTATATTGTATGATGTTGTTCTCGATGTAACACCCATTTTCTAAACCCCAAATAAATATCTATATTCACATAGTAATAATATGCATATACTTAAAAGGACGTCACATGTTGTTTCCATAGCAATAAAAACCAAAAAACAAAACATACAAACATGCACTGATCATATTATAACACAATTTGAAAGCTCCGTGTTTAATCAATATGCATATTGCAACAGAATAACAATTTCTCCCGCATTTCAATGATTACATCCCATATTATAATCATCTACCAAAATCATAATAACATTAATCATCATATAAAAGTGTAATATGTAGGAAACATAGCCATCAACATAATATAACCAAAATATCATGTTAAATACAATAAAGATAACATTATCCAAACATCCAAAAACATGAGTTCAAATATCCCCAGTATTACATGATCATAGCATTGACTCACTACCTAAAACAAAATGGAATAACCGATAAGCTCCTCGGTTAATCCCTCGTGCAAGCACGCTACTCTTTGGAACCTGCACGATGTCGCAATGAACATCATTCAAACAGAAAGGGGAGAATTCACATCATAATGAATACATATAATATGTACATGAATATAGAATACTACAGTCTAACAAATTCATCCATCCCACTTCATAATGTGAACAAGTTCCACAAGTATTGCACCTAACACAAATACAATTACCACACAAGCAAACACATCAATTCAAACAATTCTCATAACAACAATGTGACTTGAAATGCAATTAATGTGACTCATGCATGTGGTATCATGTGAGTATCAAGCTCACCGCTCCCGATTCAAAAACCAGAGCCACGATTCTGATCCGGACAAGATCAAAGCCCTCAAATATGAACGTATAGTTCACTGCTTCCGAATCCATAAAAGGAACAAAGCCGCATCTATTTCCACACAAGGATCAAAGCCAACCGGAGTACAATCTCCCCATGAATTCATGTGCAACAATATTCACAACATATGCAATTAAGATTATCACACAACCTTAATTATACAAGCATATCACAATAATTTGCACAATTCGAATTATCCACCAAAATGTTGCACAACACTCATTTATAATTAAACAATCATACACTTAGCATTTAATGATCACATATAATATATATCACACAAGCCAATTCATGTTATCCACCCAATTCACAAAATCACATTATACATAACCAAAAACACAAGTTTCATGTATAAGTTTATTTTTGATTCGAAACCTATCCAAACATCGTTGAATAAATTATTAAAATTCATGGAAATCCATCTTAAATCATAAGCATGTAGAATCCCAAGTCAAAGAATCAAAATTACAAAATTTTATAACAGGTCACGCGGCGCCCTCTGTTCACCCGCGACGCGAGCCAAAACAGAAGGTTTCGCACGACGCGCCCCCACACCCTACGCGGCGCGAGCTCTGCAATTTTGGGAAAAACCCATTTTTGACAGCACTTCAAAAATTTGTTTCATCTAAAAAAATCCACCAAAAGGCCAACAAACACATATATAAGGGTTCGTAAACATGTTTCTACCCTGGATTATCAATAATCACAACAAAAACATGGTTTAATCATACAATTTCATGTTATCAACATAAACCCTAACAATTCAAGTCTAAGAGATAGAGAGATGAAAGATCATAGCATACTACTACCCATTGCATGTATATAAACCCACAATAATGAGGATTCCCCCTTACCTTAGATTAAAATTCTTTATTCTTCTAGTTCCCTTCAATTTCCTCTTCTCTTGAGCTCTATCTTTCTCTTCTTATCAAATGATAGTGTATTATGAAAACTAACCTAGTTTTCCTTACTACCTCTCTTCTAATATAATTGGCTTAGTAACACTTTACCACTTATTATTTCTATTTCCAATATTAGGCCCAATTACTAGTATTATCTCATTATTCTACTAATAGCTAAATTAACCCAATTGGCACAATAACACACAATTAAATAGTTATCACACCAAATAATAATTAAATAATTATACTACTAATAAAATAGCTATTAAATATATAAAATAGAAAAATCGGGATGTTACAGTCGATGCATTACCTTCTTCGAAGGAAACTAGTAGATCCAATGCTCCACATGGCCGAGTCAAAATTCTACCCGAAATTATAATGCGGAAAATATCAGAGTATTTAAAATTTCAAACAACAAATTAGAGTATCACATATCAACTAAAAACTTCAACTTGTATGTCATTTAACAACGATACATAGCATTCGAATTAACAGTCAACTATCAGCTTATCTCAACTCAAACAACTTGGAAGTATAATAAGTACTTCATATTATTCAACTTAAATTCAGCGGCTATAATAACAACAACTAAAACATCAACAACATATAATTAACGATATAAGAAACTCCCCGAGTGCTACGTATCAGAGTGACACTCAAACTGGACTCGATGAAGCAATAAACTTCCACAGTTATACTTGAGTACCTGCCCATTTCCCATGGTAGGGAAAACATTAGCAGAAAGGGTGAGATATCAAACTATATAAATAGGATCATGATAAATCATATATTAGGTGAAGAATATAAATGAATCACCGCCTTATACAACATCAACATAAACATCACAAAGAACATCATCAACGAATAGTCATGATATCAACATATAAACATATTTAACAAGTCATCATATAAGCATCATCAACAAGTCAACACATAGGCATCTTCAACAAGTCAACATATAAGCATCATCAACAAGTCAACACATAGGCATCATCAACAAGTCAACACATAGGCATCTTAAACAAGTCAACATATAAGCATCTTCAACAAGTCAACATATAAGCATTTTCAACAAGTCAACATATAAGCATCTTCAACAAGTCAACATATAAGCATCTTCAACAAGTCAACATATCAGCATCACAATGCATAAACGACAACTTCAACCAACAACAATTGACAACGACTCAAATACGACTCAACTGTGCATATGCATGTGGTACCAATCAGAGTTTCATCCCCCATCACCAATTGCCCAATTTAGAGGCACAAGGCATAAGCCTTCATCTCTAGTTTGCCAATTCAGGCCGTCACAGAGTATGCATATGAAATATGACTTGACAAACAAGACAATACAACATACCCATCACAATCACATATCGTCACGAGGCATAAGCCTATATCACAATCAATTACCATCTATACGAGGTAATTCACGTCACCATAATATTTCATCTTCACTTAGTCACAAAATCATCATCATAAATATATACATCACGTATTACAAATCATCGCAAAACATCGTCATGTTTCGGTACATCATCGCAATTCTACAACTTCGTATATAAACAAGTCATTACATATATATCCTCATGCTTCGGCATATCACAACAAACATACAACTTCGTGTATTAACAAAATCATCACAAATATACAATTTACATACCATCAAGATTATTACAATTATCATCACGTTTCGGCACATCGGCACAATTACTCAATTTCACATATTAACAAAGTCATCCAAATCAAAATTTTCGATCAATACGTAAGATAATCTCGACATGCTAATTTATCAACTTCCAATTATCAACTAATTCAATTAGACATAATATTATATATCAAGACAACATCATTGGTATAGAAATATATTATTCTCAACATAAATATTCAACCAAATCACAATTACGGTCAAATTCTCAAGATATCGTAATTTACAGATAAACCGAATAGTTAATCTAAGTTCAAGTATTTTCCAATCAAATAGATTTATAAAAATTAATTCTCAAATGCTACCAAATTGTGTCCCTATAATTAAATACCATGTTCTTTATCACCAAACAATTATATTAACCAATTACTATTTCTACTAATTGATAATTGTTTCTAAATACCAATATATTTACTGCTACACTGAAAAGGGAGTATTATGCTACTACTACATGTATTATGCCATTTTTGTTGTTCTAAGTTTCTAACCATTACTTCGTTTATTAATTTTCAATCAATTCATTAGAGATAGATAAGCCATAATCTATTTAATTGTAATATATTAAATTTAGAACACTAAATGCTATTGCTATTATCACCAAAATATTACCAAACCAGTCAACATAATTTTTAATAACCATTTCATCATTTTTCCTAAAAATCATAGATTAATTATTGTATCAGCCTTGCAACACTCTCTACTATCATTTATTAATAGAAAACATAGCATACTTGTAAATAAGTGGCGACTAAGTAGCAACAAAGTACACAGGATTGCACAAAAATGATTCATTCAGGAACGATACAATTCAAACGCGAACGGTAGAGGCACATAGTATAGCATATGGGGTGTATAGCAATGGTACAAGAATAATATCACAAACAAACCACATGATGAACATTAAATAATAATAGGTGCAATAATGCTGATATCAGGAAAAGCATAATCTATTAACAATATATAAAAGTTAAAGTACTTGGAAATTCCAAGTATAACCTAATTGAGTTTAAGCTAAACTAATCTAATAATTAAGGGAAAATTAGTCTAATTGTTAAATACTCAAATTTTGGTTGATTGAAATCTTATTTTTGCTGACATGGCATCACTACAAAATCTGCAATATTTAATTACGCCACTCTTCAATTTCATTTTTCTTAATTATTCCACATTGCATGCATTGATCATTACGAAAGATAATAATGTGATTTGTTTTATAGACAAAACTGAAAAACCATGTAACATTACTTGTTTTTTCTTGGCTCAATGAACCTTTCACTCTCCTCAATGCATTGAGTAGTGAAAAGTCACATTGGGAACCATCTATGCTACACTTTATTTCTCACCTTTACTTATTTTGATTATATTCTGCTTCTTTTTAATAAAAATCTAATCTTCTTTCAACCTCACTCTCTCACTATGTCTCAACCTCTAAACAAGCTCACCTTCATCTCAGTAAAAAACTTTCTCTCTGAAATCTTGACCTTCTATGCTAACTATCTTCATTTGCCGTTGTCGATGGTCCTAAAAGCTCTGCCACGAACCATCTCTCCGGTGAGACTTCCTCAACCACAATGTTGAACTGCTCTATGACGCCGTGAAGCACCCTTTAATTCGTCGGAAACACACGTTGTGTGCGCCTAAAATGCTTCACCAAACCTTGCCGAAAAATAGTCTAGATCTTACAAGAAAGCAACAAAGGAAGACATAAATTGAAGGTACCAATATTTCTCAAATATGTGATTGTGAAGCCTTAGATCTAACTGAGTTTCTATAATCAAAATCATATTCTAATAAAACCCCTAATAGAAGAACATGGAAAACTCTGCTTATGAATGGAGATTCAAAGTTGGTCGAGAAGATTTTATGTGTCAGTGATGTGGTAAGAAAGTTGTTTTAATATTAAGGATTTGATTTTGTGTTTGAAATTATATATACCAGTAATAAATAAAATTGTACAACTAATGGATGTATGGATTCGTGCAGGTTGAGGAAGATTGTGATTATTGTTCTCCGATGACTAATGTTATTAGGGATGATGAAACATATCAAAGGTTGTCATATGAGTTGAATGAGTCCCAAAACAAGGCAATTTGTGCTTGTGTTCCTTCTTTTTCATTGCAATCATCAGTCTACTATGGATCTTCTTTTTCATTGCCTATCAATTCTGATGTTTTATTGTGTATTGTAGTCAAGATGATTTATGCAAGCTCCAAAGATAGATTCAAGATAGAGCTAGATGGTATTCAGATTGAGTTCAGGAAACTGATTCTACTGAGATCGATCTTGATATGTTACAGGAAAAATCTCAGTTATATATTTCCGATTTTGCGGTTTGATTTGTAGAAAGAAAGATTAAGATGAATACAACTTTTTGAAGATCTTGCAGGTGACTTTACTCTTGCAAAGCTACTTAATACACACAATTTTGCTTCTTAGGTAGAGTTTACGATCTTGCTACTTAATACATATTGATTGAAATAATGTTTAAAATTGAAAAATGTTTAGAATGATAAAAACAAACAACTTATTTCTTTCCCTCATTCACTCATCACTGAACATGTAAGCTGCTATATAAAATTATATCAACGTAGCAGCATTGACATATTGTAGAAAATGACTTGCATTGGTTTACTGTTTGGTCTAATTTTAATTATAATAATATACATTTCTAATTGGTGTTAACTGATTGTAATGAATCGTTTATTATTAGGACATGCTTTGGTTATGATGTTATATGTGATTGTGATTTTATTTTCCTTTAAATCAGGGACAGACACGAGCTGGAATTGGTATTGAAGAGATTCTAGAAAGAGTTTATGGCAGATCTTCTATTAATTGACAAATCAAATAAATCAGAGTGGATAACTTTCTCATCAATTTGTTTAATTAGAATTGATATGTTATGTAAAAGCTAATCATGACTCCTTCATTTGGTAAAGGAGTATGTATGGTCATTACACCATTGCTGGTATATCTTCTCAATAATTAATTTACATTTGTGTATCTTTTAAAGAATGTCTATATAATTGTGTGATGCACATTAATAGAAAGAAATTTGTGCTTTCTAACTATGTATTATTGTTTTTTGGAGAGTAATTACTTTAATGGTAAATATTTTATTCGTATTTATGATCTATTTCCTAATACTATTTAATTCTTTAATGGCAAATATTTTATTCGTATTTATGATATGTTTACTAATACTACCTCTGTTCCTTTATATAAGAGACAATTCACTTTTTAGATTCATTGAATAATTAATGTATCTAGTCAATATACATACCAGATACATTGATTATTCAATGAACCCAAAAAGTGAAATGTCTCTTATATAAAGGAACGGAGGTAGTACTATTTAATGAAAAAATATATAGTCTATTTGCTCAAGAAAGAATAGACGGATTATCTTCCAATATAAAGTCTATTGGATGTTTATAACCTTTTTTGAACTAATTCTTTACAATTTTGAAGGTATTATAATATTTATGTTATTTAACAACAACAATAATAAATATCTCTATTAGCTTTTAATTAATTATATTAGATATTTACATTTAATTTAAACTAATTTTTTGATGATTTTTAATTATAAAATTAAATTTATTTTTAATAATATAACTTATGATTTGTATAAATAAAGACGAAAAATTATAGTTTAATTATTTTTTAAACAATTTTAATTATCAAAATATTTTGATTTATATATCACGTTCATTTATTTTGTTTGACTGATAATAACAAGTTTACTCCTACAAAATTTAATAAATTATTTTATAAGCGGTTTGTTAATAAAAGAAGAATCATATAAATTAATGTAATGAATAAAAAAATTTAAAGGAAACAAATATTTGATGTTGAACAGTTTTGTTTTGTTTTTCAATTTTTCAAATGCAGCCTTAAAATACATTCTTAAACTTTCTTCTTTTTGTTTTCTTCAAATTTTCATATGAAGTATTAATGACAATAATTATTTTAATTTTATTTTCAATTTTCTATAAAAATAATTATCATACCCTCTTTTCTTTCTTTTCTTTTTCAATTTTTCATAACAAACATTAATTCAAACCATTCATTAGAACAATAAAAGTCGTAATAAAAAAAATAGTAGTAACTACCGATAAAAGAATTTAATCATTTTTATGAAATGAAGTTTAAATATGATTTTAAATTTTTATGTATGTATTTAATCATGTAAAAAAATAATCTTACAAAAACAGTCTTTGATTAATTTATTTTGAACTTTTGTAGATATTTATGAAACATCTCTACTAAAAATAGTTTAAAATTTGATAACTTTAAATATAAATTTTTACTTCTATTTTTAAATACGTATAAAAATATTAAAAATTAATATATAATTTATAATATTACATACTCTATTTTAAAATACGTATGAAAATATGAAAAATATTTATTTTAAAATGGAAGAAATGTATATCATTAAAACTTTATTAATGTTATTAATATTATAGCATTTTTTAAAAAAATAATAATAAATGTAAATTACCATATTTATGAATAATCCACTTACTTTTCAATGCAAATTCAAATAATTAATAATATAATAATGGTCAAATTATCATTTAATAAATGCAAATTTTCAATTTCAATTTTTAATAGTTTAGATCTTAAATGCAATTAAATTGTAAAAACTATAATAAAGGTTAAAATATTATTTAATATTGTAATTAAAATTTATTACTTATTTATTTTAATGTGATATGTTTATAACATATATTGGTCATTAGGTTTTTAATACTACAAATTAGTTTTGTTTTAATCCTATATACAAATTTCAAACTAGAGATTCTTTTATCGAAATAAAAGATATTTTTTTAATGTTTTAGATTTTTATGAGAAAATTAATAAAAATATGAAACACGTTTAAATTAAAAACATTACCATTTATTTTAAAAAGTTTGTCCTCAATTAATGAACCAATTTATAAATTATAGTTGGTGCCCACATTAAAATATTAAATTATAAAATTTAACATTTTTTAATCTTCTAAGTTATAAAAATACTAAAACAAAATAAAAATTTTAAACTAAATTTTTTATAATTTAGAAGTTAAAAAATTATTTTATCATAAATTAAAATTAAGTGTTACTTTATTTTTTAATGTATATTGTTGATCCAATTTTTTTAAAACGACATTCTTTTTAAATACGGGAAAAGATGTATCTTGGATATAAACATTTTTATAAACGAAAAAAATTTATTTTTTATGCAAATATTTTTATAAAGGGAAAAAATTATTCTTGATACAAATATTTTTAAATTAATGATTAGGTTACAAATATTTTCAAATAAGTTACAAATATTTTATATTTTATAAACAGAGAAAAGTTTACTGTTAACTTATTTTATAAACGGAAATAAATTACAAATATTTTATAAAAGGGAAAATACTATTGTTAATTGATACACTTATATTAATAAAGAGAAATAAGTTACAAATATTCTAATAAATAAGAAAAAAAAATATTGTTGATACAATTATATTTATAAGCTGGAATAAGTTATAAGTATTTTTATAACCAAAAAAAAGCTATTGTTGATACAATAGATTTTAGGGTTAAATAAGTTTTTGGTCCTTGTAAATATCTCAATTTTGGTTTTTAGTCCCTATAAAAAAATTGTTTACTTTTAGTTAAGGGTGGGAATAGGCTGGGCCGAGCTAGGCTTTACCAAGCCTGAGTCTGGCCTGCTATAATATTCAAAGCCTAAGCTTGGCCTGTAGCCTATCATAGGCTTATTTTTTTGGCCTGGGTCTGGCCTTTTTGAAGGCCTGATTGGCCTATTAGCCTACTTAAAAGCCTATTTCATTTGAACATTTGTAAATAAGTCATTCAACTCGTCTTTATATAGACTAACAAATTAAAAGATCATTGAGATTAAATGTTTGTTTGCATTAGTTTATTTGAGTTTACCTAGTAGCATAAATTTTGTGATATTATTTGTTTGAGAGAACTCATCGAAACAACTTATGACATTGTTCATAAGATTCTTTTCATCTTATTTTCATAATTTCTTCAAGATAACTAAAATTTATTTTTATATTTTTAATTCAAAGTAAAAAATATAATATAATAATAATAAAATTATTCATATGTATTTAAATAGGCCGGCCTCTTAGGCTTAAAAGGCTTTTTATGTGGCCTGTGGCCTAGCCTTTTTAGCTAAATAGGCTTATAAAAAAGCCTAGGCCTTTTCTATTTATCTAAAAAGCCTGGTCTGACCTAGGCCTATGTAGGCTGGGCCGTAGGCCCCTGTTAGTCGGCCTGGCCTATTCCCACCCCTACTTTTAGTCCCTATAAAATCACTTTTGCACTCACTTTTAGTCCCTCTACAGGGACTAAAAGTGAGTGCAAAAGTAGTTTTATAGGGACTAAAAGTCGACTTTTTTTTAATAGGGACTAAAAGTAGTTTTTGGTAATTTTATAGGGACTAAAAACATACTTAACCCTAGATTTTATAAAAGGGAATAAATTACAAATATTTTTATAAACGGGAAAAACTAAAAGTCTAATGTTGATACAGTTGATTTTATAAACCGGAATAAATTACAAATATTTGTATAAACGGGAATAGTCAACTATTGATACAATTGATTTAATAAACGGGAATAAGTTACATATATTTTTATAAACGAAAATAAGTCTATTGTTGATACAAATATTTTTATAAACGGGAATAAGCTACAAATATTTTTATAAACAAAAAAAGTCTATTGATGACACAATTTTTTTTATAAACGAAAAAAGACTATTGTTGATACAATTATTTTTATAAACGAAAATAAATTGCAAATAACTTTATAAATGGAAAAAGTTTACTATTAATACAATTATGTTTATAAAAGTGAATAAGTTAAAAATATTTTTATAAATGTGAAAAAGTATATTGGTGATACAATTATTTTTATAAACGGAAACAAGTTACAAATATTTTAATAAACAAGAAAAATCTACTAATTATTTTTATAAAATTATTTTACCCAGCGTTGGATCAAATAAGTGTTTTTATAAACGGGTTCTAAGTATTTTTATATTGGATCAAATAAGTATAGTGTTGTTATATTACTTTAATCAATGCATAAAGGTTGCTACATATTATTTGTTTATATTTGTGATTATGTGAATGTTTATGATCCGTAAAATAAATTTAAAAACTGACAAATGACATATTGCGACGTGTAATTATTGTTTTAGTTAAAGAGCTAAAAATTTGGATGTATTATTAGCTCTAACATCGTTAACTATTATGTTTTTGTCCAACATAGACTAAAATTTGGTTGCATTTTGATTAAATATATATTTGATATATATAAAGGAACTTTACAAGTCATAATTAGTTACATGTAATGTGAAATCCCGACCAGACTCATGTGATAGCACGGGTTTCCTACTAGTGTGAAAGCAAAGATACAAATTCCATTTGCTACAATAAGTGGTGTGAGGTAACTAGCACAATGACGCAAAAAAATAAATTCCTTCGGGAACCTCATAAGCCAAACACGAACAGTGAGTAGCACTTGTTGCTCAAAGTAACACTGTGCATATATTTAATTTCCAGAAATCATTGTTAATGAACAACAACATCAACATTAGAGAACCAATTGTAATTTCAAAACAGTGACAGAAAACATTTTAACACAACACAATGACTAATTTATACCATAACCCACATACAATCCATCATATTCCCATTTAGGTAAAAAGAATCTCCCCTTACCTTAGATTAAGTGTAGCTCTAAGGAGAATCAATGGAGATTTTGGAAAAAAAAAAAGCACTTGAGAGCAACACTTTTGGGTCTCCTTTTCTCCTCTTCACAAACCCTACTTTTCTTCCCTCTTTTCCTTTTTTTTTTCTTGATACCTCTACTCTTCTACTTCTATTTAAAAAAAAACTATCTTAATCATTTAATATACAAAGAGATGTCAATATTTAAGCCCAATACTTAGAGATGTCTTAACACATCTACTCTTCTACTTCTACTTTTCTTCCCCCTTAATACTTAGAGATGTCATTATTTAAGCCCAAAATCTTTTCTACACTTAATATAAAAATAATATTTCCTCTTAAATACCATTAGAATAAAATCCGATTATTTTAATATACCGACTGAATACTCAGTGTCTCATATTTCCAGTATAATCTTAATTACTCGGACAATTTCCAAACGCTAAACATTAACTCATTAATATTTTTAATACTAAAAATATTAAAATTTTCAATTAAGTATTGACCCGCTATCCCGAACCAATACCGACTAAATCGTCCCAAAACGCAAGAATCTCTATAAACGTCAGAAATGACTAAATTAAGCAAATAATTATTTTTCCGGGCGTCACATGTTACTTCTTCCACGTGGCTTTAGATCTTGCATATGCAACCTAACTTCATAAATATTATGAGATGTGGTCGCACAAACTTCCATCATTAATGAGGATCCTTAAGACGTCGCAAGCGTACGACAATGCAAAATAGTATTAAAAAGATTTGTTTCCACAGAGACCAAATACTTGATTACTAATTTCTTCTTTATCGATATAAAGCTAAAGTGATCAAAATTGGTATTTGGTTTAGGCATACTTAATTTTAACGAAATAAAAGTTTATAATAATAAGAATGACTCAAGATTTATGATTCTTATTCAGACATATCCAATATATCCTCCAATCCTATTACAATAAACTTGACACAATTATAGAAAATAGATAAAGACTTACGCTAACGTGTTGTTCTATCTAAGATGAAAACTTTGTCTTCTTTTCTAGTCTGAATTATTCATCATATAGAAATTATCGCGTAGCTATAAAAAATGGGACTTTTCTCAATTGAGTTTGACACTTTCGTCGTCTTGTACTCAGTTGTTTAGAAGTATGCCCTCGAGTACTGAAACATACCCTTTTAGTGTATGATCATTACCTGTATTATATTTACTTTTGTAAATGATGTGTTTTAGAAAACTCGTACTCTCATAATCGATTCATTTCGATTTAAAGAGGATATGTCACGACAGAAGTTTCATGACCCTTAGTCCCTAATGGACTACTCACTATGGTGAGATACATCACAAATAAAACAAACATTACACAAGCATGCATAATTAACAATCAAGATAATAGCAATTGCAATAAGACAAATGAAATCTGGTTGAAGATAACATTACTTGAATTAGAACAAGAGAAAAAGCTCCAAAATAACTTGAGTTCTTTAATAGAAGATAGAGTTACATGAAAATAAACTTCGCAGGAACTTAGGGGATAACTAAAGTTGAATAATGTAAAGTATGGTAAGGTGCCTCATCCAAGAAAGTACAAAGCTTAGTTATACATAACTTTTTAATGTTAATAACCCTAAATTCGTATAAGTGCACTTCAAGACCATTAAGCACTAAATCGGAACAACCGGGGACCTCCAAAGGTCATAACATGTTACAAAACATCATGAATTCATAATTGGGTCTAGGCTCAACACGAGGGTGTTACCCCCTGTGTCATGTAACACGGCATTCCCATGTTGTTCTCTGATGTTTTGTATGGGAACAACTCTTTGGGCCAACACGGTCCGTGTCAAGTGACACGACCCAACAGTGTTGGCCACAAAAAATTAATACTAGTGGACTTCCTTTTCGCATGATTGATGATCTTTCCCACTTCAGTTTGGTTCGATACTCCCTTATTACCTAAAAACAATGAAAAATACACCAAAGCGCATAAAATGGAAATAAACTGGGAAAACACATGACAAAATGGAAAGAAAATAAGATAAAAACATAGTGTATGCATCTCATATCAATCCTCGATATCGAATGAATTTTTATGGTTGCGGTTACAACTAGTGGAGGTCTCACTTTAGTAGTTCCATCCATCTTCTCATGGTCCTGAAATCGTAACATTGGGCTATCATTTCCGCTTCTCAATTTGCATGTTGATATGTGGCAAAGGCCTCTATCTTACTAGGAAACTTGTGGCCAATCAAATTGACGAAGGAGATCAGAGATGACCAGAAGTTTGATGGATCTAAGGTGCTCTCAGAATTATGATTGAGAGTTGATTTTATCATTTTAGTGTGGCTGCTACAGCAATCATGACTTGAACCAAACAAAACTGATTATGGAAATTTGTAGGAATTATAAGCCAATTCAATAAACGATCCCTCTGTTCAATTCATAACTAGAAATTATCAACGAAATTATGAGGTAATATCTTGATGTGGCAGAGTTGTTCTTCCAATGTGACAAAGAGTGGATAGACCTGTATGGTTAGCAATTCAACGCCCAATTCAGTGAGAGAATAAGGAGCAATGTGAGAGTGAAAGTGAATTCGAATCATATTTTTTTCTTCACATGTGATACCTTATATATGAGAGTTGGTTGAGGTGTCAGAGACTTAGATCAGACGTATGGCTTTCTTTTATTGAGCATTTTCCTAAATCTGAACTTAGTTTATGTTTGGTTTTTAATGTTTGGAATATTCAAAATTGATTATAGACGTGTAAAATTAATTTTGACATGTTTGGCCGCTTTCGAGTGTAATTGATTATGCTTTATAGAATTGATTATACTTGAAGTTAAGATTGATAGATTTTGAGTTTAAACTTGATTTACACACTAAAATTTATTATTCAACTCACTATTATAGAAATTTATTCGACCATAAATCACTTTACTTTCAACTCACATATAGCGTATGTTAGATTCATCTGAAAGAAAATTGATTTTGATTGAATTGATTTTAGTTAAAAGTGAGTTGAACATAAAATGATTTATATTTGGACAAATTTATGCAAAATTGTGATAAACAATAAATTTCAATGTAAAAATCACGTTTAAACTCAAAAACTACAACTTCTAGAATCAATTTTAGAGGGAAAACCAATTATATTCACCGCATATTTAATCATGGTGAAAAAAATTAATTTTGAGGGAATTATTATATAAAATTTATTATAAATAAAAGTAAATTAAAAACAAACTGATTTGTATCTTTAAATTTAGGTAAAAGTGAGTATAACATTAAATTTAGGGTTAACTAGATTACCGACCCGTGCTTCGCACGGGTTAGAAATAATTTTTTATAATAGTTTATATTTATTTGTTATTTGCATATAAAATTATTTTATAAGTCATAAAGACTATATTTGCAATTATACTTTTAATTATTTAATGTGAAAGTTAATAAATTAAAAAAATAAAATTTTATGATAATTTAAAATGTATAAATTTGAAGAAATAAAAATTAAGTAACTAAAAAATATTATTAAATATTTCTTTGTAAACTACTATTGATGTTGTATGTATATCTTCACATTCATCATTAGTCCCCGATATCTTCAACTTTTTTTGAAGTAACTCTTGATATGGCAACATATAGTTGTCCATGAGAGAGAATTGGGTGTGGTAGATATACTCCAACATGTTTGAGTGACTGCCCTTGAATTTTATTGATAGTTTGCAAATAAAACAGTTAAAGGAAATTGGTGTCGTTAGAATTTGAAAGGAATTCTTTTATCTCAATGATAAACTTGCGATATAAATTTTTTGACCAATATTTTCTCATTTTTTTGTAATTATTAACCCTGTTCCATTACACAATACTATAACTAAAAAAATTTTAAGGACAAACCAATTAAAAAAAATTAAATAAGCATGCTTTATCATTTTTAATATTATCAACAATAAAATATTAATTTAAATTTTCTTTGTCACAATTGTAATTCTTAACATTATTGCAATCATAATTTTTAAAGTTCGGGATAACAATATGCTTAAAGATATTTTTGACATAATTGTAATAAATAAATTATTATTTAAAATCTAAAAAAATAATTATTAAATAATAAATATATTTAATATATTAAATAATTATGAAAAATTAATTAGTTATTATCATAGAGATTTGATGTATAAAATTTCATTTTTCACAAAATATTATCAATAAAATAGCTTGGAATCTCATATATAAGAATTCTCTCTATAAATATTTTTAATGTCATTTGATCACAAATTTGAACCTAAGATATATTTAATGTCATTTCATCTTTTTTTCATATAATATATATTTAGGTTAAATACAACAATAATTATTTCTTGAATACAATATATTATTATTTATTAAATACAATAATAATAATAATTATTATTATTATTTAAATTATTATTTATTAAATATAATAATAATATATTATTATTATTATTTATTAAATACAATAATAATAATAAATTTAATTTATATTAACTTAGTTATGAATAATAATAATAATTATTATTATTATTTAAATTATTTACATTTTAAAACCTAAAAGATTTTATCTAAGTTTCTATTTTATTAATTTATAAAGAAAATTCATTGGTGATAAATTGAAATAAAGAAAACTTTATAAGTGTATGATTGAAAATAAATTAAAATAAAGAAAAATTCATGCTAATTTTACTTATTAATTAATAAAGGTTATGTGATGGACAAATATGTCATATTTGGGCGTTATTACATATATTAAAAAAAACGTAAAACACATTAAATTAAAAAGATATTGATTCATTCAGATTTTTTAATTTTCAAGCATGGAAATTTTGGATCTTTAATGATTGATGCATTGTCACCCTCAAGATTAATTGTTCAAATGTGAATTATATAAAAACCCGTGCGTTAGAGGTGTTAACCCCGAATACTTTAGAGAGCAAAAGTAAAAGATCAGCTGGACACTTCTCGATACAAATTAGTAATTTAGACTTGTGATCTTCCTAATACCCCAACCAACACCTAATCTTGGACGGCGGGATTTAATCATTGGTGAACACAATGTTATCCATTTGTAATATGTTCTTTTTAAACATTAAACCATTATAATTTATTAATAAAAAAAATCCTAAATAATTTATTACAATATAATATAATAGACATAATAAGGTAATTTGAGTCATTATTCTGTAAAATAAGTTAAGTATTATTTCAATCATATGTTATAAAATATTACAATACAAAATCAAAAAATATGTAGCATATAAGAAGAGTAATATAAAATTAAAAAGTATATTCGTATCATATAAGAGATAGATGTTAGGAGAAAAATTACAATCCAAAATCAAAAAATATGTAGCATATAAGAAGAGTAATATAAAATTAAAAAGTATATTCGTACCATATAAGAGATGTTAGGAGAAAAATTACATCCAAAATCAAAAAATATGTAGCATATAAAAAAGTAAATTTGTATCATAAAAAAGTAAATTTGTATCATATAAGAGATGTTAGGAGCCAAGCCAAATATGAAGACCTACAATCAAATCAAATTGTGTACAATAACTCTACAAAATCCATACAACAAATTATGTATTTATATATGTTATTTTAGCTATTAATAGGATAATAAATCTGATTAGAAAGTGTAACCTTAATTTTAGTAATTAAAAATAGTTATTAAAAACTATAACGTTTTGTAACTACAATAAGAGTAATTATTATAAATTTATAATAGTAACCGAAATATACTAATAATTATTTTTAATATAATAAATTATAACCATTATGAAATATAATAATAATTGTTAATTATTTAATGTTTAATAACTGCAATAAAAATAATAGCTATTATGAAATAAATTTTCTATAATATAATTATTTATTAAACTGTAATTATTTTTTATGACTTTTTAAATTTGTAATAAATAATTATGTATAGAGAAATAGTTATTAATAAAATATAATCATTGAATCTATTTTAAATTTTAAAAATAAAAAATTTAACCATAAAATATATAACATTGTAAAATTCATTTTAAAAACGTAACAAAAAAAATCATAAATCTAAACATAAAATATTTAGAAAACAAATAATATTAGTCATAATATACATTTTTTAATAGTTATAATTAATATACTTTACTTTAAAGAAATAATTATCTTTATATTTTTGAATAGTTATAATTTTTAACTACTTTATTATAATAATTTAATATATTTATATTTTATAATTAAATTAAAATTATATGTGGAAATTAATATCCTTTATTTTGAGGAATTAATTATTATTATTATTATTATTATTATTATTACTGAATAAATATTTTCTATTAAATAACAATTTATTAAAGTATAATTATTTCATTAAAAATGTAACAAAAAAAAATCATAAATCTAAACATAAAATATTTAGGAATCAAATAATATTAATTATAATATATATTTTTGAATACTTATAATTAATATCCTTTACTTTGAAGATATAATTATATTTATATTTTTGAATAGTTAAAATTTTTAACTATTTTATTATAATAATTTAATATATTTATATTTTATAATTAAATTAAAATAATATGTGGAAATTAATAAGATTTATTTTGAAGAATTAACTATTATTATTATTTTTATTTTTTAATAAATATTTTCTATAAAATAACATTTTATTAAATTGTAATTATTTTTCAAGATTTTTTTTATTTGTATCTATTTTGAATTTTAAAAATAAAAATTTAAACCATAAAATATATAACATTATAAAATGCCATTTCAAAAAACGTATCAAACAAATCATAAATTAGTTATAATACGTTTATATTTTATAATTAAATTAAATGATATGTGGAAATTAATATCCTTTACTTTGAAGAATTAATTATATTGATATTTTTAAATAGTTTTAACTTTTAAATATTTTATTATAATAATTTAATATATTTATATTTTATAATTAAATTAAAATGATATGTGGAAATTAATATCCTATATTTTGGAGAAATTATTATTATTAATATTATTGATTAGTTATTAATTTTTAAATAATTTATTATAATAATTTAATAAATTTATATTTTATAATTAAATTAAATGTTTTATTATAATAATTTAATATATTTATATTTTATATAATTAAATTAAAAATATATGTGGAAATAACATATTTTGAATTTTTTTGGAAAAGAAAAACTTTTATTAATTTCCAAAACCGATAAAACAAGCCGATCCTAAGATCCAGGCCCAAAATAATCAACAACACAAAGCAAAACTAGCTTATACTATCTCTACTAGCATTAATATGATTCTGCAAATTTCTTGCTAGTAGACATCTACTTATGACACTATCAATGATTCTTCTAATAACATCAAGGTTTGGGCTCCTATCCTTAAAAAGGATCTCATTTCTGTCCTTCCAAATATGGTAGACCGTTTCCGTCAACGTGACTCGTAAGAATTCACGCCGCCAACCCTTCTTTCCTAACTCAGCAAACAACCATTTTTTCTCCTTGTCCCAGACCGCAACCTGGCGCAAATATCCATTCCAACTCAACAATTTACGCCACACAAAACCTGTAAATGCACAATCAAAGAAAAGATGATTTATGGTCTCATGCTGAAGGCAAAAACAGCAATATTTATCATGATTGATCCCTATTTTTTCCAGCCTGTCTTTGGTTCCTAATCTCCCCCATAAAGCCAGCCATAGAATGAACTTTGCTCGTGGCCTCGCATGGTTTTGATAAAATAAATGTTTCCAAGGAACCTTGTTGCTCTCTCCACAAATACTTCTATATACTGTTGCAGTATCGAATCTTTTCATGGTATTGGCCGACTCCCATGCCTCATTGTTATGAGTATATATACGACACTTTAGTACACAATTCAGCATCCAGGAGCTAGTATGCTTAACCGGCCAAGTGAGGATTGGGTTACCTTTCATAAAATATATTTTGAATTTTAAAAATAAAAAATTTAACAATAAAATATATAACATTATAAAAAGCATTTTAAAAAAACATAATAAACAAATTAATTATTTTTATTAAGTTGTAGTATATAATCAAATTAAAATGATATATGACACATAAGCATGAGGTTATGTAAAGAAGACACATAAGCAAATGCTATGTGAAGATGACACATAAGCAAAATGTTAGGGTTGTCTTCATGACAACCTTACATTTATATTAAGTAGATAGTCATTTACCCCCTGCCATATAGGCGAGTTTTGATTTACCCCCCTTAAAAAAAAGTTTTGGATTACCCCCTATAAATTTTGGGCACCCCCTAAACGTGTAAAAACCAGGGGGTAAATCAAAAAAATATATTTTACAGGGGGTAATTTTTCCTCTTAGGAGGCAAAAGACTTAGAATTTTAAAATTATAGGAGGGTAATCCAAGACTTTTTTTTTAAATGGGGTAAATCAAAACTCGCCTATATGATAGGGGGTAAATGACTATTAACCCTTAAATTTAATTATAAATGTTTAAACTCAAAAGTTATCCATCAAGAGTTATCCATAAAATTCTTATGTGCCCATTACAAAAAAATTGTATAGAATTATCCTAAAAATGAATTAACTATCAGTCTACTGTCTACCTAATAAAAGAACATCCAAACTATCAATAATACTCTTCACTTTTTTTAAACTTTTTTCCACTTGCAAAAGGTTAAAATCGTAAAAACCTAATCTCTAAATTAATCCACCTTACTTCAACTAAATGCTACCAAATGTCAAATTCTTATTTAATATTTTTTTCAACATTCACTTTTTCCTTTACTTCTTACTCTTTCACTCACCATCTCATTCTTATTTCTCTTTTCAATTTATTATTTTATCTTTTCTACCTAATTATTTTATCTTATTTTCATATGTCAATTTTATTTCTCATAGATCACTATCAACAAAATATCTCTTTTATTTTGATTAACAATTGTCCTTATTTGAGACACAATATTCTTATTTTTAAATGTCAATTTTTTTCTCGCAGGCCACTATTAGTAAAATACCTAATTTATTTTAATTAACAATTATTATTATTTTAGACACAAAATTTTTATTCTCAAATGTTACCGTTTTTATTTTTTTCCTTTCTCCATTTCATGAATCTTTTTTTCTTCTAATTGTATAATTATTTAACACAACTGAGTTTATATTATCATTATTCACTTTATCACTGAAAAATTCATTTCAAATTTACATTTATATCTAAATAAAATGTATATCGTATTAAATAAATTTATCTGTGCAGACGCTCGTGTATTTTGCTAGTTATTCTAAAAACTTTTGAAATTTAAATTTTTAATAAATAATTAAATATAATAAAATTAAGGGTTAAATATGTTTTTGGTCCTTATAAATATCTCAAATTTTATTTTTAGCTCCTATAACAAAAAAATGATATATTTTAGTCCCTACAAAATTTTTATGCATACAATTTTATTCCCTACTATTTTCTAAAGATTTAAAAACGGCTTAATTACCCTTTAATTTTTAATTTTTTAAATGATTTTTTTCATATATGTTTAGAATACTGTAAAGTATTATTTATCAAACTTTAAAAAAAATTAAATGCAAAAAAATAAATATGAATTTTTTAAATTTAAAAATATAATAATAAAAATTTTGACTTAAAAATTAAATTTTGAGTTTCTTTTTTTTTTCAAGGATTTTTTTAAATTATTCTAAACATATCTGTAAAATAATTATTAAAAAATATACATTAATTTAACAATAGAGACTAAAACTGCGCGTATAATAATTTTGTAGGGAATAAAATATATCATTTTTTACTGGGATCAAAAACAAAATTTAATATTTCATAAAAATAAAAAAAAACATATTTGATCTTAAAATTAAATAACATTTAAAGTGTTATAAATATTTATGATAGCGGACGTCCATCCTTCTTCTTGTTATTCATCTTCCTATTCCACCTTAATGGATATGATTTCTCATCTCTCTTGGGTCCTATAAATAAAACTCACATTGCAATGTAAAGTTCACTCTTTTGAAGAATATAATATAATATTGTTTTCTCTCTTCTCTTCCTCTTTTGATCTCTATATAGTTTTATTCGGTTCATAACACGTTATCAGCACGAAGCTCTCAAGTATTGATTTTGAAGAGATCATTTTATTATATTTATGATATTCGGTAAATATAATCATATTAGAACATTTAAAATTCTGCAATTTTATTGTTCAATGATTTTATTATAATTTTATGTTTAAGATTATGTAATTTTATTGTAACCTTATTTGTCATAGAATTGATGTATGTTTAAGAACAATATAAAAAATATATTCTCAAGTAGTAACTCAAAGTAAGATGGGTTGATGTTGTTAAAGTTATGGATAACATGTGTTGCTTTACAATGATTCCAATTGTGATGGATAGTGCAAAAATAAATTTGATTATGTCAAAAGATGAAATGACTTTTTACATCCAAGAAGGATGGTTATAATTTTTAGATCATTGTTTGTAACAAAAGCAAAGTGTCCCTGAATGATGGCGAAATAACATTGTATAATTCCTGAAGAAATTGTAATGTTGTATTTACTATTTTCGTTTAAGATGGACTAGATTTTTTTTGTTACTCATAGAAAAAGTTGAGAATTTTTTTTTTGTTAAAGTCAGCATTACTTGAAAAGTATATACATGTCCAAATTTCTAATGCCATGAAAATAAATGATAGTTGTTTGGAAATTATGAACAATAATTGTCATGGTTGTTGTTCCAATATGACAAAGTTAAAGAGGATAAAAGTACTCATAGACAAAAGTGGAAATTGACTTCAAATCTGTCTGAAGGAAATTTTGGTCAATTTTTTTCACTATACATCCACCAAAGGAACTTGCCTTTTAAAACTGTCTGAACGAATTTTGATCAGTTTTTGCACTAACATTCACCCGAGGTTACTGAAAGTTTGAATTTGATCTCCTTATTGGAGATGGAAGCGTCAAGAAATAAAATTTATGAAAATTTTATTTTTAAGTTGTATGGATGTTTTGAATTTTATTTTTTAATAATAATATAGTGTGTTTTCTACTTGTTTGTTTACATAATTTACTATTTAAATAACTTGTTTTTTTTATGTGCGCTTATAACTTATTGTTAAAATAAAAAATTTATTGTTCTTAGAATGAATATGGACACTAGCTCTAGTAATGAAGATATGTGTCTTGCTGACAGTGCTACAACCCACACAATTCTCAAACATAAAAGATATTTCTCTAATTTAGTGAATCGAAAGACTGATGTCAGTACTATATCTGGCACCTCAAAAATAATCGAAGGCTCCGGAAGAGCCCATATGTTCTTACGTGGTGGAATAATATTACACATTGATAATGCATTATATTCCCCCAAGTCCCATAGAAATTTATTAAGTTTCAAAGATATCCGCCTAAATGGATATCATATTGAAACAGGAGATGATGGAGGGACCGAACATCTTTGTATTACAAAACACAATTCAGACACAAAATGTGTAATGAAAAAGCTACCGGCTTTATCCTCTGGCTTGTACTACACTTATATTAGTACAACTGAAGCACATACAACTATAAACCAGAAGTTTACAATTAATGATAAATTTCTAATTTGGCATGACCGGTTAGGCTATCCCAGTTAGGTAATGATGCGAAAAATCATTGAAAATTCATGCGGTCATCAATTAATGAGTAGGGAAATTATTCAATCAAATAAGTTCTCATGCAGCTCTTGCTCGCAGGAGAAGTTGATAATTCGGCCATCACCAACAAAATTGGAAATGAATCTATCAGTTTTTTAGAGTGTATACATGGTGATATTTATGGGCCAATACACCCATCATGTCGACCATTTAGATATTTTATGGTTTTAATGGATGCATCAACTAGATGGTCATATGTTTGTTTGTTGTCAACTCGCAACCAGGCGCTTGCGAGATTGCTAGCTCAACTGATTCGAATAAGAGCTCATTTCCCCGACTATCTTGTCAAGAAAATTCGTCTTGATAATGTTGTAAAATTTTATCTCAAGCATTTAATGAGTATTATATGTCTATTGGGATTGACATTGAACACCCAGTAGCACATGTTCATACACAAAATGGACCTGCAAAATCATTTATTAAACGAATAAAATTAATTGCAATACCACTGATTATGAGATGCAAACTCCCACTCCTTGGGGACATGCAATTTTGCATGCTGCAACATTAATTCGCATCAGGCCAACGAGTTACCACACCTCTTCCCTTTTACAATTGGTTTTTGGTAAAGAACCTAATAGTTCCCATCTAAGAATTTTTGGATGTGCGGTGTATGTTCCAATTTCTCTACCACAGCGCAATAAGATGGGCCCTCAAAGGAGGATGGAAATATATGTTGGATATGAATCTCCGTCTATTATAAAGTACCTTGAACCAACAACAGGAGATTTATTCACTACTCATTTTGCTAATTGTCATTTTGATGAATCAAATTTTTCAGCATTAGGGGGAGAGAATAAGAAGATGGAAAAAGAGATCAGTTGGAATGAATTATCATTATTTCATCTTGATCCTCGAACAAAACAATGTAAACTAGAAGTTCAAAAGATAATTCAACTGCAAAACTTAGCAAATCAATTGCCAAATGCATTCACTGATTCAAAATGTGTGACTAAATCATATATACCAGCTGCAAATGCTCCAATAAAAATTCATATCCCTGGTGGACAATCCAATAAGTCTCAACCACGCCTAAAGCGTGACAGACCAATCGGTTCCAAAGATAAAAATCCTCGAACAAGAAAGGGAGCAAAGAATAAAGATGGCCCAAGTGAGGATATAGGAAATCTAAAAGAATCGTCATGCATAATAAACATTTCATCTCTAGAAGAGATTGATCAGGTACCTGAACTTCATGAAAATAAAGAGATCTCGATAAATTATGTCCACAATGGAATACAATGGAATTGAAACAAAGTCGACATTGATGATGTTTTTGCATACAATATAGCGCTAAATGAGATAAATGGCAAAGAGGATGAGGAACCAACGTCTATCAAAATTTGTAGACAAAGTGAGGACTGGCCAAAATGGAAAGATGCAATTGGAGCAGAATTAAACTCACTCTACAAAAGACAAGTTTTTGGACCTGTAGTCCGAACACCTGAGGTGTGAACCCAATTTGATACATATGGGTTTTCGTACGAAAACGAGATGAAAAAGGTGAAATTGTGAGAAACAAAGCTCGACTTGTGGCTCAAGGATTTTCCCAAAGACCTGGAATTGATTTTGATGAGACATATTCACCTATAATGGATGCAAGCACTTTTTCGATATCTAATAAGCCTAGTAGCACATGAAGGGCTTAATTTGAACATGATGGATGTTGTAACAGCTTATCTGTATGATTCACTTAATAGTAAAATTTACATGAAACTCCCTGAAGGGTTCAATATACCAGATACACACAACTCCGAATCTTGAGAACGCTACTCAATAAAATTAAACAAGTCTCTCTATGGGCTGAAACAATATGGACGAATGTGGTATAATCGTCTCAGTGAATATTTGCTTAGAGAAGGATATACAAATAACTTCATTTGTCCTTGTATTTTTATAAAGAGATCAGGAAAGGAATTTGCAATAATAGTTGTCTATGTGGATGACATAAATATTATTGGAACTCCTGAAGAGCTCCCAAAAGCTATGAATTGTTTAAAGAAAGAGTTTGAGATGAAGGACCTAGGAAAGACAAAATTATGTCTAGGTTTGCAAATTGAACATTTTGACAAAGGAATATTTGTACATCAAGAAGGCTATATAGAAAAAGTGTTAAAACGTTTCTATATGGACAAATGTAACTCGTTGTGTTCTCCAATGGTTGTTAGATCATTAGATATAGAGAAAAATCCTTTCAGACCTCAAGAAAAGGATGAAGAATTGCTTGGTCCTGAAGTACCATATCTTAGTGCAATTGGAGCACTAATGTACCTTGCTAATTGTACACGCCTTGATATATAATTTACCGTAAATCTATTAGCAAGATACAATTCTTCACCTACACGAAGACATTGGAACAAAGTCAAACATATATTTCGTTACCTTAGAGGTACAGTAGACATGGGTTTATTTTATACAAAAGTATCCAGATTCGAATTAACAGGTTATGCAGATGCAGGTCACTTGTCAGATCCTCATAATGGTAGATCACAAACAGGTTATTTGTTTACATGTGGGGATACAGCTATTTCATGGAGATCGGTGAAACAAACCATAGCAGCAACATCATCTAATCATGCAGAACTTTTAGCACTACATGAGGCAAGTCGAGAATGCGTTTGGTTGAGATCCTTAATTCAGCACATCCAAAATACTTGTGGTTTATCTTTTAAAAATTAAATACAACGATCATATATGAAGTTAGATAATACTGCATGCATCGCTCAATTGAAAGATGAATACATTAAAGGAGACCGGACAAAACACATTTCTCCAAAGTTATTTTTACTCATGATCTCCAAAAGAATGGTGATATAAACATCCAACAAATATGTTCATGTGATAACCTTGCAGACCTTTTCACAAAGTCACTCCCAAGTAGAATTTTTAATCAACTAGTACACAAGATTGATGTTTATTGAAGAAGTGACCATTCAACTGAGGGGGAGAAATGAAAGGATATTATACTCTTTTTCCTTCACTAGGTTTTTTTCCTCTAGGTTTGATTTTAACTAGGCATATCCTCAATGGACATCCAAGGAAGAGTGTTATGAATATTTATGATAGTGGATGTCTATCATTCTTCTTGTTGTTCATCTTCCTATTCTACTTTAATGAATATGATTTTTCATCTCCCTTAAATCCTATAAATAAGACTCACATTGCAATGTAAAATTCATTCTTTTGAAAAATATAACATAAGATTGTTTTCTCTCTTTCTCTTTTGATCTCTATATAATTTTATTCAGTTCATAACAAAAAGATTAATTTAAAATACACTATTCAGCTTTCAAAGATCCATAGAAAAGTTGTCACCATTAAAATTATTCAATTTACTCAAAATCAAGTTTCTTATCTCAAAACCAAAAATCATCATAGTTGATTCCTTACCACTAAACTCGTCTTTTAAGCAAAGAGTATACCTATTACCTACACTCTAGGTTCAATAAAAAGCAGAGTAGATATAAGTGAATTGCATTGATTACTCCTGTTGTCAATTCGTGATAATTTCTTTTAGTACAACCGCCACCCGGGTTTGGCTTGAGTGACTTTGGACAATGGTGACTTGGTAACTTTAGTGCAATTTTAGAGTAATTAAGAGATGGGAAAATAATTAAAATGAATTATTTATTGAGAGAGAGTGATTGATTTAGAGGGATATAGAGACAAAGTCACAAAGTTACCATTCCTTCAAAGTCACTCAAACCCAACCCCCGCCGCAAACGTTACATTCCATCACATTTATTACAACAATTAATAATAACTTGTAGTGTACTACTCAATAGTCAATACCTACAATTTGGATAGAAATTATTATTAAATGTTGATTGATTAAGAACTTGAAGATTCACGCTTTGATTTTCCACACAGATTCACGTTACTACTTCCATTTTCTTTTCCATGGCTCCAACAAATGAAAAGGTTAGTAACCATGTTCCCGAAGATATCATCTTCTCTATTTTCTCTAAACTACCTTTAAAATCTGTTCATCGTTTTACCTGTGTGCGTAAATCTTTGACTCTTTTATTTCAAAACCCTATTTTCATGAATATGTTTGGCAAAAACATGGTTTCCAAATATCATTCACTACACGATGATGAAGCTATTCTCCTTCTAAACCATTTTGATAACATCGACCGTCAATGGAAGTTGTATCTGGTCTCTGATGAGAAATTTGAAAGTAAAGTGCAACTGAACTGGCCATGTCCTTTCAGCCCAAACTATGGTCCTTCTAATCCTCATATTGTAGGTTCTGCTATTAATGGTATTCTTTGTATATGTGATACAGAATACTCTTCCAGGATTGTGTTATGGAATCCCGCTACTGATGAGTTAACTAGGGTTCCTCAGAGTAGGGCTGGATTGTATCATGAGTATGAAACTCATTTTGTTATTCATGGATTTGGCTATGATCATGTTAATGATGATTATAAAATCATTCAACGTATCTGTAGAAACAACTCATGGAAGAAAATTAATGTCGACATGCGACAATGCTACCTTATGAGTGATGAAGGTGTTGAAGTGTACTTGAATTGAGTGTGCTATTGGTGGGGGAATTCTTGCTTTGTAGACTTTTAATGGTTTTCTAATGAAACTGTATCTGTTTCAACTTCGATACATCCTGCCTATATTTTCTGTGTATTATCTTCCTAAATGTAATAGAGTCCCTTGTATTTGACTCTTACTATTTAAAACTAATTTATGTCAATGTGAAATGTTTCTCAATTATGTCCCTTTATTAGTTTATATTATTTGACAATGTTGATAGTCATAAGTGCCATGTGAATAATATGACCTATTTGGTAATCGATGATCAAATACAAGGGACTGATTTGAACTTGTTTGTATGAACTTGTTTTTATATAATTTGAATAAAAATTGGGACTAATATAAGTACTACATTCATAACTATATTTCTTGTGTATATGAATTATGAATACATACATTTTTAACACATGATCTATTAATATAGTAATCTTTCTCAAGGTAAAGACATGAAGATGTTATTTAAATCCAACATAATGTCTAAGTTAAAAAAGTTAAGGGAATTGTTAAACCATCCTATGGATTGAAACTACAAATGTTCTAGATTCAAATGTTTTAGATTAATTTCTAAATTTCAGAGATACATCTTCAACCGCACTCAAAACTTAAAAATTTTAGAATCGGACACTTAGACTATATAAAAAATTAATTACGCAAATGCATTTCGTAAATTTTTAATGTATAGATTGTTTTTCCTAATTAGAGATTCATCTCCATACGATAGTTAAACAAAAGGGCATCTGAACTATTTCTCCTTCCTCGCTTATCATTATACTCTCAAACTCTCCAACGCACATCTCCCAAAATCTCTCAACTCAAAGTCACTCAAAATCATTCAAGACACTTCAGAATCTTTTTCAATCAACATAAAAATGATCAAAGAGCTCATTCAACATCAAACTCCAGTCACATTTGGTAAGTTTTTTAATTTTAAAGTTTTTTCATTTTTCATCAACATAAGTAGAAATTGAGCATTAGGTTATGTAATAGGTAGTTTAGATATGTCATTTACATTAGCAATGTGTTTGATAGGTTGTTTTATTAAAAATACATTATGTTGGAGGTTGGATTGAATGGTATGTCTGTCATTGACGTGTAGTTCGGTCGAATTGCATCGCCAAAATATGGATTCCATGTTTCATGATTATCTTTTTCATATGGTAGCGTATGAGGCACGAAGTACCTCAGCTCATAGTGACTGGAGTGTTATACACGACTACATCTGGTGATTCTTCAAGGTGTCACATCCTTATATGGTACCCGAGGCCCCAGAAGATCCACCTAGGTCAGCTCATCAAGAGATATTAGAGGAAGAGCAAACTATGATTAATCATGTTGTTGATGTGTTGCCTAGATGTCCCAGTATCATGGAGATTGTAAAGGCGAGTATAGATAGCAGAATATTTCCAAATGGCTTTGCAGTGAGGGATCTTATAGATGCTATGATGGGAAGGCACGGGAGACACTACAGTACAGGAGACAGCGTAGGAACAGCGGGCCGCAGTCTGTCATACGCAGTAGTTTTTAGTTTTTGTATTATTTTGGCACTATTTTCTGTTATATTATATTTTGTACTTTTAATTTGACTTTATTATGTCCTATAGATTTATTAACTTATATATGTCATTTTGATATTATTTTGAAAGTTCGTGGTTTAAATTATACAAAATAGTCATGTATCGTCAGATTCATCCGAGCATCTCTAAGTAAAATGTAGAAAATTGTTGTATAGTATGGTTATAATGATGTATCTCCAAAGTTTGTCTGGTGTGATCATGGAGATGCATCTCCATAACAATCCTTGTCATCATAAGACATTTTCAAGAGGGAATGTAAGTGGTGTACGCTGAGTTGTTACGAAGATGCATCTCTAGATACAATTTTAAATAACATTGGGGTGCTACTCGATTTGACTCCGTTTAAGAGATGCATATGGTGCGTCTGGAGATGTATCTATGGAATCTGATAGAAATTTTCAGTTTTTCAGAGGGTACTTTTCCAACACATTGGGTGAGGTTAGAAATTCCCTATTTTAAAGGTATAATATGCCATTAACATCCAACATAATGTTCAAATCCCAACCATTTTGGTGTCGGTAATCCCAGTGTTGACATTAATTTCATTATGTATTGTGCTCTTGATGAAGTTCCAATTTGTGGTAGTGGTAAAAATGGTACTTCAAAATACGAAGTTAACCCTTTAACAAGGTGCTTGTTTACTCCTTATTCTAGTTTCTTGCATCAACATAAAATACATAATACATGTCAATATAGTGGTCCTTGATTTTACGATTGCACGTCCTAGAAATCTATAACTTATTATAAAACTCATCCCTAATTTTGCCATTGAATTTGCAATCAGATAAAAAAAGAACACATACAATTAAATATCTACATGGGTCATAGCAGCTGCTACGGGTAGCTGTAGCAGTCTTGTGGTTTGTGTACCAAAGGCGTGCCAAAATGGGACTTTTCCTAGGGGTGTTACATGTCGTGTTAGCTATTACGGACGATCGTAGTAACTCATTGGTTTTTGTACCAAGCGTATCTTTTTGTGCTTAACTTGAGTTTTGTGGCTCAGTTTGTAGCCCAGTTCGAAGCATTGGGTAAATGACGTGGTGACCGCATGGATTTTTATCTAATTGTTCTAAAGAGTTATCAAATTCAATTTTTTTAATAAAATAATAAATAAATATAATAAAGATATCCAACTTTTAATATTTAACACCACTAATTTTAAATAGGATGAAATATGTTTTTCATCCCTATAAAATTATTAAATTTTGCTTTTAGTCTTTATTAAAAAAATATATATTTTAATCCATACAAAATTATTATACACGTAGTTTTAGTCTCTGTTATTAAACCAATGTGTATTTTTGAATAATTATTTTGTAAACATGTTTAGAATGTTATAAAAAGTTCTTTGTAAAAAAAACTCAAAATTTGATTGTTAAATCGATATTTTTGATACTTTTATCATTTTGTTTTGAAATATAAAAAATTCATATTTAATTTTTTCATTTAAAAAAATGTAAAATTTGATAAATAAACAATTTACAATATTCTAAATATATATGAAAAAAAGTTATTTTAAAATTTAAAGTTTAATGAATAATTAAATAATTTTAAAATTTTTTAAAAATTTTGGAGACTAAAACTGAATGCATATAATAGAAGACTAAAATTTTAAAAAATATTAAAGATTAAAATATTTTTTTTAATAGGCACTAAAAATAAATTTTAAAATTTTTATAAGAACTAAAAACATAATTAATCTAAATCAATTTTCTTAATATCTGGAAACCGAAAACCGCCATATATTTTTTAATATTCAATTTACCAAAATCAATTTTCTTAATATCTCGAAACCAAAAACCGCCATAATTGGTTCCATACCACTAAACCCATCTTTTAAGCAAAGAGTATACCTACACTCTAGATTCAGTAAAAAAGCAGAGTAGATATAAGAGCATCTCCAATGGTGAACCTATTTTTGGGTTCTTTGTGGGACCTATTAAGCCTCGTCAGCTTGAAGCAACTCAACTAATTTTTCGCTTCAATGGTGCAACTCTTAAGAACCCATATTGGGTCCCACAATTTTACTTTACTTATTAATATTTTATTCATATTAAATTTTATTTTAATTCAAAATATTAATATTTAATAAAATAAATAAATAAATCTATTTAAACTTAAATTTTATAATAATAATTAAAGTAAAAAAATATTATAAAAATGTTTAAAAAAATTAACTTTTATTAAAGAAAGTAATTATTTATAAAATTGTTAAAATAAAATATAGTTAATATATAAATATTTGTAAACACATAAATTATTAAAGAAAAAATTGGAAAATAGAATGAAAGAAAACAATTTACCATTAATTTATTATTTGTTGAGAATGAAGAACGTTGTAATGCATTACAACGGTTTTCCAGGGTGGACAACTCCACTGGTATCCAAATTAAATGCAACGTTTGCCATGCTGGAAAAACTGAGGAAAAACTCCCATTGGAGTTGGTCTAAGTGAATTGCAATGAGTACTTCTGTTGTCAATTCTCAATTCGTGAGATTTCTTTTATTACTACTATTAAGTGCTAGTACAACCGTCACACACGATACATTCCATCAACATTTATTACTCAATAACTACAGTTTGGATAGAAATTATTATTAAATGTTGATTGATATAGAACCTCAAGAGTCACGCTTTGCTTTTCCACACAGATTCACGTTACTACTTCCATTTTCTTTTCTATGGCTCCAACAAATGAAAAGGTTAGTAACCATGTTCCTGATTATATCATCTTCTCTATTTTCTCTAAGCTACGTTTAAAATCTGTTCATCGTTTTACCTGTGTGCGTAAATCTTTGACTCTTTTATTTCAAAACCCTATTTTCATGAAAATGTATAGCAATAACATGGTTTCCAAATATCATTCATTATACCATGAAACTGATCTCCTCCTAAACCGTTTCGATAATATTGACTATCAATGGAAGTTGTACCTTGTCTCTGATGAGAAATATGAAAGTAAAGTGCAACTGAACTGGCCATGTCCTTTCGGCCCAAAATATGGTCCTTCTAAACCTCATATTGTAGGTTCTGCTATCAATGGCATTCTTTGTATATATGATACAGAACACCCTACAATTATCGTGTTATGGAATCCAGTTACGGAGGAGTTAGCTAGTGTTCCTGCGAGTAGGGCTAGATTGTATCATGAGTTTGAAACTGAGTTTGTTATTCATGGATTTGGTTATGATCATGTTAATGATGATTATAAAATCATTCAGCTTGTTGTTTATATCGGAGGCCTTGAAGATTATGACCAAGAAGCACCATCTGGCCCGAAATGGGAGTTATATAGTTTAAGAAACAACTCTTGGAAGAAAATTTATGTTGACATGCCACAGCGTTACCTGTGTAGTAAGGGTACTGAAGTGTATTTGGATGGAGTGTGCTATTGGTGGGGGAAGACAGATCATGAAACATATGTTGTGTCATTTAACTTGACCAATGAAATGCATCTTACAACTCTCTTTCCCTTTAATATGCAAGATTTTAAAAGATTTGATAGACATTTGGTTGTGTTAAATGGGCATGTTGCTATGATATTGAGTTATGTAAAGAAAACTTGGCCTTCTTTTAGCATATCAATATCAGTTTTGGGCGAGCCTGGTGTTGCAGAATCGTGGACTAAACTCTTTGATATTAGACCATTGTCTTGTATCGAGCATCCTATTGGATCGGGCAAGAAGGGTAATGTGTTTTTTAGAAAAGATGATGATGAACTAGCTTGTCTTGATTTATCTACTGGAGTAGTTGAGGACATTGGTGTTAAAGCAGAAAGTTATCGTTCTCAGGTTGTTGTTTATAAGAAAAGCTTTCTTTCCGTGGGAGGAATGACTAATTAGTAGTTTTTGTGGCCTAAGCTTAAGGTTTACTAGCATAGTTATCAGAATTATGCATTTTATATACAAAATGGTTTGTTAATTTCATGTGGCTTTGTATTGGTTTGTATTGTTGTTTTTATTTTGATTGTATGAGTAATTTCTTCTCTATATTATATGCTGTCTGGATTATGTTGAAGCAACTCATTCTTTGTAGACTTTTGATGGTTTCTAATGAAACTGTATTAGTTTCAACTTCAATACATCCTGCCCCTATATTTTCTGTGTATTATCTTCCTAAATGTATTAGATTAAATATACATTATATTCTGGAGAGCAAATAGTCAAATTAGTCTATTATATGTATCTTTAAGCTGCTCTATAACACGTTAGGACTCTATTACTATTTTAAATTAATTTATGTCAATGTGAAATGTTTCTCAATTTTGTCCCTTTGTTAGTTTATATTATTTGACAATGTTGATAATTATAAGTGACTCATTAACATGCCATGTGAATGACCTGACCTATTTGATAATCAATGTTCAAATACAAGGGACTAATTTGAACTATTTGTATGAACTTGTTTTTATATAATTTGAATAAAAATTGGGACTAATTTGATATAAGTACTAGAATCATAACTATATTTTTGTGTATATGAATTGTGAATACATACATTTTTAACACATGGTCTATTAATATAGTAATCTTTCTCAAGGTAAAGACATGAAGATGTTATTTAAATCCAACGTAATGTCTGATTTAGAAAGTTAAGGGAATTGTTAAAGCATCCTATGGATTGATCCTACAAATATTTTAGATCCATCTATAAATTTTGGAGATACATCTCTGGCCGCATTCAAAACACAAATGTTTTAGATTCAGGCGTTTAGATGAAATCCACCAATTCATACTATATTCATCTACCAATTCAAAATAACAAAATCAACTATGTTATATGAAATCCACTAACTAGGCAACATAGCCTTCAACAACCATATTCAAAATATCATGTTAAAATACAAAAAGATAACAATATCCCAAGAACCAAAACATGAGTTCAAATAAACCCCCAAGTGTTACATGACCAGAGCATTTAACTCTCTACCTAATCAAAAGTTAAACCTAAAGCTCCTCATCTAAATCATCGGACAAGCTCACTAATCGTCAGAACCAGCACGATGTCATAATGAACATCATTCAAACAGCATGGAGAAAATTCAAATCTAAATAAACTTAATAATGGGAAATGTAAAACACAACAAGAATACATTTCAAGAATTCATCACTCTTCCCATAAACATGCATTCATATACAATATATCAAGATTTACATGTTTAGCTCATTCGACAAAGTTCCATAATAAAATTGAAATAGAGATTTTGAATTCAGTTTTAAACTATACTACTGTGACAAGTTTATTTGGTAACTATCCTTAGGTAAAGAAAACTGCAGAAACTGTTGATGATGCGTTGAAATTACTCCCAAATGCTAATATGGTAAAAATATATCCTTATTGTCTTTATCCTCTTAATATCTTTTGAATTCAGTTGTTTACTTAACCTTTTGGTTACAATCAGAAACCAGAAGATCTATGGAAGAATCATTCGAAAGTGGTTCACCCTAAACCTCATATGAGGGAAGATGATGCTTGGAGAACTATTCAGATGTATTCTTTTTTTTTTATCAAAGATGGTCCAAAATCATTTACATTGGTCAAAGATCATTCATTGCTCATGGATGTTAAATTTTGGATTTTTTTCCAGTAACTTTTGCAGCATTGCAAGTATCTCATGTTTTCATAATTGATTATGTGATCATTGTTTTGCAGATCATGGAGAATGAAGAGCGGATAGGCTTGAAGCATTTTAATATAATTAAACTTTTTGGCTCAGGAGACACTAGCAAGTTCTTATCGATGTTTCCCTTTTAGAATTGAACTAATGTTAATAATTTCATTTCAATCTTTGATGTCAATAATGTTATCATATGAATTGTCTACTGGCCTTCACTATTCATCTGGTGGAGCTATGTGAAGGAAGAGGGAAGGCCATAACTTTTGCTTTGATGTACAGTTCTTATGATATGTGTGTAGTTTGATATATCTGCTTGTCAATATGTGTTTTAACTATAATGGAGAAATCTGGTTTAGTTTTTCAGAATAAAAGTGTAGAGCAACGTAGTTCTATCACACTACTTAGCGTGTGTTTGGTTTAGCTTCTGCAATGAACAAACACACGTTTACACCCCCACTTCACCGTGAAAACAAGAAGCCATAAAATGTAGCTTCTGTTCCTAAACGTGTGTCTAGCCTTTCTCACCGCAGATCCAAACACGTTATTAGTAGGAGCAATGTTCTTATCAATGTTTCCCTTCTGGAATTGGACTAATGTTAATGATTTCATTTCAATCTTTGATGTCAATAATGTTATCATATGAATTGTTTACTAGCCTTCAGTGTTCATCTGGTGGAGCCATGTGAAAGAAGAGGGAAGGCCATAACTTTTGCTTTGATGTACAGTTCTTATGATATGTGTGTAGTTTGATATATCTGCTTGTCAATATGTGTTTTAACTATAATGGAGGAATCTGGTTTAGTTTTTCAGAATATAAGTTTAGAGCAACGTAGTTCTATCACACTACTTAGTGTGTGTTCGGTTTAGCTTTTGCAATGAACAAACACACGTTTACATCCCCACTTCACCGTGAAAACAAGAAGCCACAAAATGTAGCTTATGTTCCTAAACGTATGTCTAGCCTTTCTCACCGCAGATCCAAACACGTTATTAGTAGGAGCAATGACTTTAAGAAATTTTTAAATGCTAAGAAGATATATATGCCCCCAATCTCTCCTAAAACTAATATACCTTCTCTAACTTTAAGAAGATATCTATGCCCCAAGTCTCACCCAACTTGTCGTTGTAGATAATTGTTACCTTTAATCTGATATCAAAACAAGTATCTCGAGATTAATTAAGATTGGACTGGAGGACAACATTTTCATTCAAATTATGTGATGTTATTTCATAGGTGTTGGACTATCATTTATTTGCACTTGTATATAATATTGAAAATGTGATTGATATAATTCATGAAGTGGCACAGGACACAATTAATTAGATTCAAACAAAACAACATGCATAAATATTGATCTCTATGTACTTCAGCACAATTATGCTATACATAAATGATAAAGCATGATACAACATTGATGGATTTAGTTTTTGACTTGGTTAGACCAATAATTTAAAATTGTACGGGTAGTTAATAATTAGCCAGCAAAGCACAAGGAATAAATAATTATCCAAAATTATAAATCAACTAAATACAAAGTTTACTTTATCCATAATTAGCAAACAAAATAGTTTACTTTAAACCTGAGATGGATTCAAACAATAACACTTATAAATTTTATGACTGAAATTCACTATTTTTACAGGTAATTAATAATTAGCAAGCAAAGCACAAGGAATAAATAATTATCCAAAATTATAAAGCAACTAAATACAAAGTTTACTTTATCCATAATTAGCAAACAAAATAGTTTACTTTAAACCTGAGATGGATTCAAACAATAACACTTATGAATTTTATTACTGAAACTCATTATTTTTACAGGTCACTATCACCATAATATCTTTTGTGAATTTTATCTTTGAAACTCACTATTTTTACGGATCATTATCATCATAATATCTTTCTTATGTAAATTTTATTTTTACGGATCACTATCATCATAATATCTTTCTTATGTGAATTTTATCACTGAAACTTACTACTTTTACAGGTCGCTATCAACATAATACCCTTTTGTCTATTTCATTTTCAACTGTTTTTTTTTTAAATAGCTACTATTTATCTATATTATGTTTTTATGAATCTTAATTTAACATTTCTCATTTGAATTTTAAAACTACTTTTTTTCCGTTTGTAATATATTATTCATCTTAAGATTTTTTCGTTTATAATATATTATTCATCTTAAGATTTTTTCGTTTATAATACAGGATCTTCTACTAATTTGCCTTTTAAAAAAAGATAGATAGAATTGTCACTTGTTAAACTCAAAAAGAAAAAAAGAAAAAAAGAATTGTCTACTTTTCCTTTTTTGAAGGAAGCAAATTCAGTCAGGTTGATTTTTTCCAACTATGTCCATAAATACTGTAGCCTCCGTTAAACGGAATCAAGCCATTTGTTGTAAAGCAACCAAATCAACCTGTTTGGTTGCTGTATAGAAAATTTGCAGACCAAACAAGGGTCACATTACCAAAATCACAGAAAATTACCCATCAATAAAGCAAAAGGAAAACAACTACATAAGCACTCCTTTAAAAATGAACATTATCCAGTAACAATTTGATCAAGCACCATGGATGCCGCAAAAACATTTTTATTTATGAAAACTATCCTATTTAAGCCTTCTAAAAGAGCAGCTCTTTAGTCACAACCTCAATCAAACCAACATTGGTTGAAACCCAACCATTATAATAAAACACAAAATACAACATGTTTAAGCATCATCAAGAGCAAGGACTCCAGGTAGTGGCTTTCCCTCAAGAAGCTCTAAGCTGGCACCTCCGCCGGTAGAGATGTGGCTCATCTTGTCTGCTAGTCCAGCCTTCTCCACAGCGGCTACAGAGTCACCTCCTCCAATGATGGTTGTTACTCCTTTGCCACTTATTTCTGCCAGTTTCTTGGCTATGGCCTACATACGCGGAAAATAAAAGGGAATAATCATCAACCACTAGAGCAAAACTAAATCAAATCAAAATTCAAAAACTTAAATATCAGTTTGTACCATTCATATAAGATTGTAGTAATTGTTCAACTTCAACAAAAAAACTAATCAAAACACTATGGTTCATGACAGGTTCATGAAGGATCCAAGCTTACAACAGATAAATGAACTGACGATTTGAAACTATAGTGCAATAATTCGAAAATAGTTCATGATTTATATGAGCTCATGCAATTCAAAAATAGTTAATGATTTCTGGACATTCAATTCAAAAACGCAAATCATTCATACCTCTGTTCCAGCTGCAAATTTATCAAACTCAAACACACCCATTGGTCCATTCCAAATGACGGTTTGACTCTTGTCCAAAGCTTCGTTAAATGTTTTGATAGAATCAGGTCCAATATCCAATCCCATCCATCCATCAGGGATACTTGATGCTGGTACAGTCTGAATACAAAATAACAAAGCTTTAAATATATATCAAGATTTCCTTGATAGAAAAATTGTCCAAACATCAGTATTGATAACCCTTTGGACGTGTCTGTAGAAAACTTAATATACCTTTGCGTTAGCATCAGCAGAAAACTTGTCAGCAATAACCACATCGGTTGGAAGCAAAAGGGAAACTCCTTTAGCCTTGGCTTTCTCAAGAAGTGAAGTTGCAAGATCAAGCTTGTCTTCCTCCACAAGAGAGGTCCCAACTGAAAGACCCTGAGCTTTGTAAAAGGTAAAAACCATTCCTCCACCAAGCAAGAGAATGTCAACCTTCTCCAACAAGGACTCAATAACTCCAATTTTGGAAGACACCTTTGAACCACCAACAATGGCAGCAAACGGTTTCTTGGGGTTTGACACAGCTCCAACTAGATAATCAAGCTCCTGGAACAATTGAACATTACAATAGATCAACCAACAACTACATCAATTACCAAATATAATTGTTGTCATTGCGGACAGCTGAAAATAGTAGTGAACATATTTGGCTACAAAACATTGCTATAACATGGTTATAACCACTATTTGGAAAAAACTTTGTGCTGAACAATTAATGTTAATGTTGTCACTTACGCATAGCAGACAATAGAGGATTGTTAAAATTCCTCTATGCAATAGTGCTATAGCAGCTATTTTACAACATTATGAACTAAATAATGTATCACGAAAAATAGGGGTTGGTTCAAACTCCACTATGCTAGAGCTATAGGTATTTAACATCATTGAATAAATATCATGAAACAACAGTGATTTTTGCTATAGTAATGCTATAGCCAAACACTATACAAAATAACATAGAGTTGTGTTTTCTCCCAACATACCTTCTGCATAAGGAATCCTGCAACAGAGGGCTTCAAGTATTTAGCAACACCTTCTGTAGAAGCATGAGCACGATGGGCAGTGCCAAATGCATCATTCACATAAAGATCAGCAAGTGAAGCCAACTTCTTAGCAAACTCGGGATCATTCTTCTCTTCTTCCTTGTGGAACCTCACATTCTCCAAAAGCAAAACACCACCTTCTGGAATTTGTGCAACCAACTTCTCAACTTCCTCTCCAATACTGTCCTCAGCAATCTTAACCTATAATAATCAAGAGAACCCAACATAATTAAAAAAAACCAAGTAAACCACCAATTAAGAACAGTTTGATCAAATCAATCCCAAAAATATATCAGATCAGTTTAGTAAACACACCTCTGTTCCAAGAAGTTCAGACAACCTTGGTACAAGAGGCTTCAAACTGTACTTAGGTGTTACACCCTTTGGACGTCCCTGAAAACAGCAAATTCAAGAATAATCCTCAAGTTACTACTACTATGTAAAATGTAAAACACTCTATAAAACATGGACATCTGAAACACGACACTCACACAAACACGTCCATTATGGTAATAATTTGAAATAATAAATAAATTAAACGTAATCACAAGTGTACTATGTCTGTAACCGACACAGATGCAGACACAGTGACACAGCAACTCCTATAGCTACTACTACTACTACTACTATCACTCACTACCATCACATTATTCTAACATTCATAGTTTCTCAAACCCTTCATCACTAAATCTAAAAAATTCAAATATGCAAAGTAAGCAAGATTAAAACAGAAACCTCATACCCATTAATTGAACCTTTATATCAAAATGTTTCGCAGATCTAACTCAAATAGATAATCAAATCATATCAAATCACAACAAAAATCATAACAATACATGGACATTATTTTCAAAGCTACTATTACTATCATAACAACAACACCATAGATGGTTACCAGATGGGAAGAGAGGATGACTTTAGCGCCATAACCAGTCAGGTACTTGATAGTAGGGACAGCAGCACGGATTCTGGTATCATCAGTGATTTTCAAGTTATCATCCAAAGGAACATTCAGATCAACCCTAACGAAAACCCTCTTTCCTTTCAAATCAGCTTCCTTCAATGTTCCAACGCTTCTCTTTGTCGCCATTTTCTTCAACTTTTCGCAAACCTGAATCAACGAATCAATAAACTTCAAATTCAACGATAAACAAAAACGGATCAGAGTCTGAAAGAGAAAACGGAGTGAAAATTTGAGAGATTGGTGGCGGAACTTACAATTGATGGTTGAGATCGGAGTTCGGACACGGAGGTTGAGAAGGAAGGTTCTGGAAGATTTATAGAGAGAAATGAATGAGACTCGTGCGAATCGCACGTGTGAGATGGTGTTTGTGTTTTGGTTGTTTGGGAAGCGCTTTTTCTTGGGTGACACGGTGGGCGCAGTGGAACTTATTTATAATCTGTGGATTATTTATGGAGATAATTCACTTGTTTGTATTTTTATTTTATTTTTTTAAAAGGTAAAATAATATTAATGGAAAAATTCACTTGTTTGTATTAATTTATTGTAATGAAAAATTCACTTGTTTTGTATTAATGTATGGCATCTTTAATATAAATACCTTAATAAGTTTCTTAACTTTTTTATCATTGATTGAAACTTGATTCTTTAATCTTAAAGCATCTTTTATATATTCCTTTCAAAAATGAGTTCATAAACTTTCTTTTCTTTTTTGATGCTTTTTTCCTTAATGACCTACATATTTGATACCTTTTTTTTTTTTTAAAATATATCTTATTTTCTTATATATTATTTTCGAAAATGAGTTCTTTAATATTTCAAAATAATTTCTTTTTCATTTTTAGTATTATAATATTTTTTTGCATACGTGAGGTTCTACGCTCTAGCTCATAGATATAAATTTAATCTTGTATAATTGTATTGCTATAATGCTGAGTTCAAATTTTTATTATTTTAAAAGATAATTGTGAAATGACTATTAATTACTTTAATTAATTAAAAAAATATTATTTACTATAATTATCTTAAATTTCTATGATATAAATTAATACAAATAAATTTTATATTTTTTATGAATTAATCAAAATTGAACTATTAACCATTATTAAAAGTGCTTAAAATTAATTGTATTTGTAACATTTAATATTATCTTACATATTAATTAAAATAGATAAATTAGTATTTTAATTTGAAACACAATTAAATTAAAATTTGAATTTCTCAATGGTTGTTTAAAGTGAAATAGTATAATATGTTGCTTTGGGATTTTATATAAAAATGTTGGCCCTATGCCACATTTTAATGGTTATAAACCCGCTTGTTTTATCTTTATAAAAGTAATTTTTAAAATATTTAAAAAAATTGTTTTTAGTAAATAATTTTGATATTGTTTAACATAAATATATATTATTGAAGACTAAAACATATATTTTTAATATCTAAAAATTATAATAAAAGAATAAAATATTTAAAATAATATTATAAGAATAATTATTTAAATCAATTTTTTATTTCAAATTTTTTTATGTATTTATAAAAAATTTAACCAAAACATATAACACTGTAAAAAAACCTCTACATTAGAGATGGTTTTAATTTTGGTGTTGGACATTTTTAAGACAAAAATAGTTTTTATATTTCATATAAAGTGAATGTATCAACTATAAATTTAATATAAATATGCATTATAATAAATCATATTTTTGTTTAAATTATCATCCTTAACTTTACCAATTTATATTTATTCAATTCTAGACGTGCTAAATTTATTTTATTTTTCTATTGTCATTATAGATTACATAATTCTTATACAAATTAAAATTTCTGTATAAATTATTTTGCATATTATACATATTAATGTGATTTCATATCAAGCAAAAACTAAAATAGTAATATCAAAATAATGTGTGTTCTAGAACATTGGTTTAATTAGGAAGAAAAGAAGCGTAAAAACGTTAGAATTTTCACAAAGGAAAGTCCGTAAATGAAAAGGATGGAAAAGAGAAATTCCAAAGAATATTCCATTCAGCATCTTGCTCTATTTATTTTATTATTGTTTCTGTTAATGTAATAATATAAGGTTATTAGCTGCTTTAATTATACGCAACTTAGCATGGACTAATGTCTTTGGGGACCTACTTTTGGCTCGTGCTATATGGAACATGCCACATGACGCAAGGTTTTCCATATTACTTTTTCAAATACTATGTTTGTCTTTGAGAGGACTGGAAAAAGCTTCTTGAAGGTTACATATCAAAAAAATTATCTGTTTTCATTTCCCAAACAAGTTTTGATATTTGTTACCAACAAGTTTTGATATTTGTTACCTGTTTGAATCGTTTTGCTTTTTTACTTTTCAAATTATGTTTTTATAAAACTCTTTACGTGTATATGGCGTGGAAATCATTAGCGCAGTGACAGGATGTTCGACTCAACGCAAGTTATAAAAATTGGCCCATGCAGGCTGGAACAAGGATCTAAAAAAATTTAGATGGTGAGTTCCTAGAACAGAGGAGATAAAATGTAACATGGATGCGGCATTTTTCAAGGAGAATGGATGTTACGGAGTGGGAATGTGTACTAGAGGATCCATGGTGAATATTTAAAAGCTAAGACACTTTGGTTCCATGAATTACCTCTACCTCATGAGGCGGAAGCGAGGGGTTCAAAAGAAGCGATCAAATGGCTAAGAAGTTTGGATTTATCTTACGTGTATATCAAACTTGATTGTAAGCAAGTGGTTGACGACATGGCTAGGATGCTCAACACCAATACTATTTTTGGCGCTATCATTGACATTTGTAAAGTTTGTACGTACCTTAAACAATGGTTCGGATATGTTAGATAAAATCTTGGAAATTGGAAATATGTTAGGGAATATGAAGGCTATAAGGTTTGACTACAATTCCATCAACAAAAAGATCAAAATCCTCTCTAAGAAGTTTGTTCCTTTTGAGAAGAAAATTGAGTTACTGATGTTGGACCACATGTCTCAACAACCGATTTGACATATGCATCCTAATACAAAGGCTACAAGAACTCTTCTGTGAGATGTCATCAGTGTGGAAGATATGGTCATATAAGGTCATATTGCTATAAATGGTTATTCTAGTCCTATAGTCAACCAAGGCTCAACATAAAAACAAGCAAGAAGGTTCAAGCTAGGTAAGTATGGAAACCCAAAGTAACAATCACAAGTCTCATAGCTCATACATCTCTTGGAATTTTCTCAAGAGAAGTTTGGTACTTTGATAGTGGACGTTTCAGGCACATGACTGGAGAAAAGAACTAACTAGAAGAGTTAAAAACCTTACTCCTATAGATATGTTACTTTTGGCGATGGAGCAAAAGGTAAAATCAAGGGTATAGGAAAACTGGTTTATTCGGGTTTCACTTTCCTTGATGATTTGTTGTTGGTAGAAGAATTAATTTTAAACTTGATCAGTATAATTCAACTATATGATCAATGTCTGAATATGAGCTTCAACAAATCAGATTGCATTATTTCCAGCAAAGATCAAGAAGTGTTAATGAAAGGTTCAAGGTTAAAAGACAATTGCTATTTGTGGGTATCTCAAAACAAATGCCAGCCCTTAACATGTTTGATATCCAAGGTAGGTGAGACCAAGCTATAGCACCAAAAACTTGTTCATCTCAGCCTCAAAAGTATGTAAAAGATCATATTGAAAGATGCTATCAAGGAATTATCAAAGTTCAAGATTAAAGAAGGAAATTTTTGTAAAAAGTGCTAGATAGGCAAGCAGACCAAGATGCCCTACAAGAAGCTCCAACATCTTACCACCTCTAAAGTTTTAAAGTTACTTTATACAAGTCTAATGGGGCCTGTGCAAGTAGAAGCCTGGGTGGGGAAAGATATGTCTTTGTGTGTGTGGATGATTTCTCAAGGTATACTTGGGTCAAATTTATTAAAGAAAAATTTGAAACTTTTAATGTTTGCAAAGAGCTATGTCAACATCTCCAAAGAGAAAGGGTAATATTGAAGGGTAATCCATCAGAGGTCATACCATCAATTGAGTTATACAAGCTAGCTCTTGATCGCATCCTGGGAGATAATATATGTTTCACATCATATGGTGAACATTGTTATACACGACCATTAAAAGTGATATCATGATACTCTAGATAGATGGTTTATGGGTCTCAACTTATGTACATGCATTTACCTGGGCGAATGCTGCGACAATTCAAGTATTTACAGGGTATTACATAGGGACCCCATAGTTGTTACTCATGTCACTGCCATCCGCAGAGATATTAACTCAATATTTGCGGACTACCATGAGCATTTGGTGGCAGAGGATATATGTAGTTTGTCAACTCCTCGTCCATGGAGTACGGCCTACAATTACATCCAATGGTTTTATAGTGTTTCATCCTTACGTAACACGGAATCCATAAGGAGATCACCTACGCCAACTCATTAGGAGTTACTAGAAGAGGAACAAGCAAGGACATATCATGTCGTAGATGTATTACCTATAAGTCATTATATTGTTGTTATTTGGAGATATGTCATAGCTAAAGAAGAGTTTCAAGAAAGCACTCTTAAGAAAGTCACTCTATAAACAATTTTAACAGAGACATGATATGCATTGCAGTATAGGAGACATAGGAGAAACATGGGCGTTAGATAGACCCAATATGGTTGGTTGTATTTTATGAATGATTGATGTATGATTTACAAATGAGTTATGAAAAATTAATCTTAATTATGATTGACTTATGTGTATGATTTATTGTATTAATAATGTATGATTTTTAAATGATATGAAAATTTCTTCCTAGTTGCTGTCAAGAGGTTCATACTATTGTCCAAGAATTCGTCCAAATTTTGAAATTTGGATCATCCCATTGTTATGAAATAAACAAGCATAATTGTTCCAGGGTGTTGTCAGAATTTTGAAATCCGTATTCACCCCTTGCTGTGAAATAAAGACCCAGCCAATATGTAAAATATTGTCCATAAATTTGTCCGGATTTTGACATTCGGATTCACTCCTATGTTAAACACACAACCAATACATACATTCAATATTGGATGAATGTGTCTGTCTGATAAAATGATAAAGAGATTTGTTTTACAAAGAATGCATCCATATTTCAATCTTTAGATGGACGTTGCGAAAGGACATTTTTTTGTTTTACATATCATTAGTGAGCCCTACATGCCGTTGAACTGAACACCCCCCCTTAAATATTTACATCTTATGTTGCTCATGAACCTCTCTAAAAAGTGTTTTCACATTATGTAGGTAGATACATCTAAGCACCACATATCTAGGATGAAAGTGACTCATGGGAAAAAGAAGGGATGCTGTTCAATTTTGTGGCTTAGGATCATTGAGAGAAAACCAGATACAACATGATTTAGGGCTGTAAAGTCTAGTTTGCCAACCAAAGATTATGCAGCTCAGGCTTTCTGAAGCCCCGTGAGATCCATTTATTTTCCAACCATTCAATGCCCTCTCTCCACATAACGTGATTTGTCAATTGTCATCATAAGGCTAATATTCATTCAACCAAAAACTAGTGGTAGAAACTAGAGTTCTAGACTGGTTCACATGCTTTCATTTGACACGGAAAAACAAAGATAAATGGCCTATTCGAAACTTTAAATTAAGTTAAACAACCTCTAATGCTTAATTTGAAGTTAAAAACAAACCATGCCGCAGTAAATGTAAAACTTGATTCATGATCAAATATCGAGAGTGAGACCTAAGATGAAAGATGAATGTTAAAAACTTATGGCAACAACTAATGGAGATGATTTATTTGAATTTATGGCTCTCGGCCTAGGTTTACAGTTACAAGCAATTTATGTGTGAAGAGAATAACTCAGGCATGATAAGATTTACACTAACAAACCCGGAAGGGTCCTACAACATAAGCTCTTTTACAAGGTTGCAAGAACACTTGACACCGAGGGAGGGAAAAAAATTACAAACTGAAAACTGTCTTACACGGCAACTGGTGTGGCTTCGTCGAGGGCAAGGACACCTGGAAGCTCTTTGCCTTCCAATAGCTCCAAACTTGCACCACCACCGGTGGAAATGTGGCTCATGACTTCAGCAACTCCTACTTTCTCCACAGCAGCAACAGAGTCTCCTCCTCCAATAATAGTTGTCACTCCTTTTCCACTGAGGTCAGCCAACTTCTTTGCAATAGCCTGAAAGAAGGATACAAAATGTAAATTATGACTGTAAACATTTTTAAGTATTTTTAAATGTAACTATATCTTAGACACCAGACATGTCTTCAGTCGTAAGTGTCGGTGATGCATAACTCCTACTCTATAGTTACGAGGGCATGCATTGCCATAGAGAGGAGATATTATGACTGCAAACATTTTTAAACTCAAACACTATATATGAGGGTTCTTGCGTACCTCTGTTCCAGTAGCAAACTTGTCAAACTCAAACACTCCCATTGGTCCATTCCATATGATGGTTTGGGTGGTATCCAATGCTTCGTTGAATGTTTTAATAGAATCTGGACCAATATCCAATCCCATCCAACCATCAGGAATGGCAGATGATGGCACGGTCTGAAAGGGTCAATGCAGAATTTAGGTTCTTGGAGCAAATGATTCTGAATGAGTAAAAAAATGCATATTAATAATGTTCGTAGCTTATCTAAAGTAGCTTAGGAAACAAACCTTGCTGTTTGCATCAGGGGCGAACTTGTCTGCAATCACGACATCACTCGGTAACAAGAGTGAGACCCCCTTTGCCTTGGCTTTCGCAAGTAGTGATGTAGCAAGATCCAACTTATCTTCCTCTACAAGCGATGAACCAACTGAAAGACCTTGTGCCTTGTAAAATGTGAAGATCATACCTCCGCCGAGAAGAAGTATGTCAACTTTTTCTAGAAGTGATTCAATCACACCAATTTTAGATGAGACCTTGGAACCACCCACAATTGCAGCAAATGGCCTTTTCGGGGTTGATACTGCCCCGACAAGGTAGTCAAGTTCCTAAAACATTAAAATATGCATGAGAAATGTAATTTATTATAAAATTGATTATTGATCAGATATAATAAGCTAATGATAATTATTTAGTAGAAAAAGAGAGATAAACCCACCTTTTGCAAAAGAAAACCGGCAACAGATGGCTTCAAGTATTTAGTGACTCCCTCTGTTGATGCATGTGCCCTATGAGCAGTACCGAAAGCATCATTCACATACAGATCTGCTAGTGCGGCGAGCTTTTTTGCATGCTCAGGATCGTTCTTTTCTTCCTCCTTGTAAAACCTCACATTTTCTAGAAGAAGAACTCCTCCCTCTGGAAGGGAAGCCACCAACTTTTCTACTTCTGGACCAATACTGTCTTCGGCCTTAATAACCTGTCAATTATCCAAATACAAGAAAAGGGCAATAGTATTGTTATTATCCATCAAACATTCAACAGTCATAAATATTAACCTTCCCTGTCCTTCAATCCATTCCTCAATAATCATTAACCTATATAAACATACCTCGATTCCAATGAGTTCGGAGAGCCGGGGAACAAGAGGTGCCAAGCTGTATTTGGGAGTGACACCCTTTGGCCGTCCCTGGAAATTTCATCAAAAGTCACAATGAATCAACTTACGAGTTCAAACCACAATGAATCAATTCTAATCAGATTTTGCAATGTAAAATTACATTAATATTTATATCAAGAGCGCCTATCACCTATGCCTCTATGAAAATTACACACTCGGTTATTCCGATCCTCCAACTGTTTCTTTCGAATATTAATCTCACAATTAAAACAAGAAATAATTTTTTCGACAAATATTCAGCACCCTTGTTCCTGGTTAGTCCTCCATAAATCACTTCAAAGATAACCACTTGTCTGGGCTTAGATTACAGAACAGATATAAAAACTGACGAAACATGAAATCTCTTAATTGAAAATTCAACCCTTCGCATTTCAATAAAGCAAACTTACGTGCGTTACCTAACTATGAAGTTATTAAAATTTACTAAAACTTTTCAATCATCAACCATGATAGCTTGAAACTTTACAATCTAAAGTGCATCCCTTACTTACTTCCCATCCTAATTAAACCCAAATACTTCATTAGTAAGGATTCAAGTTCTATCACTATCTTATTTTTGCACGCCTCTTTCTCCAAACATCATCATCTCCATAATCGTATTCAACTTTCAACACCTTTCTCTCAAATCAAGAGAGATATGTTAATATCTACAAAACCCGTCGTTGACTAGTCTGCTTTTGTCCAGATTTTCATTCCCTAACCCAAACGCAATACAAATTTTATCAAAATTTCTCAAAATATCAATTTTCTACTTCCCAGTAACATTTCAATTTCCACCAACATTGTGATTTCCATTAACAAATAGGAAAGTAAAAACAAAGTATCTTGATTCACACACACATAACTCAGATTCAGCACCTTAAGTTAAAACAAACACCATTACTACTAACTACTCACTAATCAAATCCCAGTTGCTCCTACATCAATCCAATATCGTCTTTGAAGGCTTGCAAGGCAGGCTACTGCTCAGGTAGTCTAAAAATGTTCACGAATAAACCGTATCTAAATAGACTCTCATAAAAATACTTGTCACGATTAAATCATGGTTAAATAGGGTCTCTAATTATTTTGTCATGCTTATTGCGGCTAACCTATATAGAACCTCCAAAAACGCCTCCAAAAACATAAGAAGACTCTGAATCATACAAATTTCTACACTGAACTATGAAGCATTGACAATTTAACATTAACACAAAGACAGTGGTGACAATTAGGAAAATTCAAAGTGATTGATATACCAAGTGACTTGAAAGAATGACTTTGGCACCATTCTGAATAAGATACTTGATAGTTGGCACAGCAGCACGGATCCTAGTATCATCAGTAATATTCTGATCATCATCAAGAGGAACATTCAAGTCAGCTCTAACAAAAACCTTCTTCCCTTTCAACTCCGCCGCACTCAAATCCCCCACACTCTTCTTCGCCATGGACACCACGCCTCTCACTCCTCGTCCACTCACTGACCTCACCTTGGACGCCACCTGCACTGCAAACAAGGGATCGGCAGCAGCGAAGCCGAGTCGGCGGAGGGGACGGGCGCCGAGGAATGAGGAGAGGTGGACGCGGGAGGAGGATGGAGAGGAGGATGAGGTGGAGGAGGATTTTGTGGTGGGGAGGAGAGAGAGAGTTGTGGGGGCAGTAGCTGAAGCCATTGTTGAGAGAGAGTGTGTGTGTGAGAGTGAAGTGAATGAGAGAGAGAGTGTTTTAGAGGTTATTGTTGTGAATGTGATGATGTGAGGTGGAAATGAAGGGAAGAAAGATGTGGACGTGAGGACCAATGGAAGAATGATTGGGTGTGGTTTGGGGGTTTTGGATTTCTCTTATCGTTGAGGAGAGGTTCTAGATCTTCCTTGCCTTTTTTCCTCATATATTTTCCATTCCACACCAAATCTCAAGCTCTCTCTTTTTTTGGTATATGGATGTAGGTTTACCAAGAGGTAATAATTCTATAGGTGAAATGAGGATGATTTAAGTTTGTGACAACACAAAATCAATACTAGGGATGTCAATGGGGCAGGGCGGGGGCGGGGGCGGGGGATACATTCCCATCACAATCCCCGTCCTCGAATTCATTCCCCATCCCCACTTCGGGTCCCCGCTACGGGGGAATTTTCTCCCTCATCCCCGTCCCCGCGGGTCCCCACAGATCCCCGCGGTTCATGCGGAGATCCATAAACATGATTTTTTATTTATTATTTTAAATCAAATTAATAGTAAAAGCTTCAAAAACTAACCACAAAAAATTTAGAAATTATTCCTTTATGATAAATATATTGTTTTAACAATATTTAATCTATAATATTGAGTGTCATGACCACCAAAATTTCAAGAAAAAAAAAATTGAAATAATCATTTAGATCCCACTCTTTTACAAACAATACATATATATTTTTAATTTTTGTATAAGATTAATCATATGAAATGAATAATAAACTTACATAATAATTTAAAACTATACATAAATTCAGGACATTATGCTATTTTAGGTGGGGCGGGGATTCCACGGGGCGGGGGATATTTACGCCACCCCCGTCTCCGAAGTGTCTTCGGGGAGACTTTGTTCCCCATCCCCGTCCCCGTGGAAGGAAAATTCCCCGTCTTTGGGGCCCCAAACGGGGAATTCCCACGGGGATCCCCGCTAACGGAGGCAAGTTGACATCCCTAATCAATACTCATATATACTATTAAACAATGATATCGTATATTTGTTTCAAATATTTTCACTTGGGTTGGGTGGGGTAGCTCAGTTGGCACTTGCTGGCTAAGCGGGTGTAGGCTATTGGTTTGAGATTCGATTCTTGGCAGCATCAATGGACTCCTGATGTGTACGAAGGAGTGTGGTTCGCTCGAGAAAGTCCGACCTCTCTATCTATTTATGAGATGTTTGGATTTTTCAAAACTCTATGGACATGCAGAAGAGATATGCTATTCCCACTTGGACCAAGACATAACTTTACTTGTTAAAATAACAATTAAGGTGCAACAGAGTTAGGAACAACGAATCCCTTTCTGATAAACAGATTCTTTTTGCAAGTTGGTTATTAGGGGTAGTTCCTACAAAGGATCATACTAATGACATATACAATACTTGAATTTTCGATGTAGATGCTACATAGTCTAAAAGTCGATATCTTTTATACGGCCGTGGCATCAAGTCGGATGTAGGGATTCTCTCATTTGGAGAGACGAGGTTCTCTTGGAATATTATTCAAACAAGCAAGTAAATTAAGACATTTATAATTTTCAAGGTGAACTGTTTAAGTCTGGGAACTTTTTAGAACCTTGTTCTACATGTACAAAAATAACCATAGTACACACTTTTGGGATGGGTAGACCTTTGACTCCATGCTTGTGACGTTGAACCCTTAAACCCCGTGTTTTTACTATGTTTGCATTCATGCATTTTAAAACCAAAATATCTTTCAAGAAATTAAAAGAAACCATTTTTATAAAAATTATAGGAATGGAACTTGAAAGAAGAAAAGCCAAGAAGTATACTTTCAAGAGTTTAAAGGTGGAAGAGTTAAGAAAGCTAGGATCCTTGATTATTGATCAAGATAAGTTCTGTAGCAAGTATGGAAGGTAAATTCTGTAGCAAGTACACACAAAAGCATATAATAAGCTTTGTTGAAACGAGCATAACGACTTCACTGGGATAAAGAAAAATCAATCAGAGTCTTCACTAATTACATACTTCACTATGTTCTTTTTTACATATTTAACATAAAGCACTTCAAAATAAGATAGGTAATGAAAAATCAAAACATCTCCAACATGTAGGTTTCTTGAATTAGCATACTCATACCAACCCTTTCCAAGATACATCTCAGTATGTGGCCTTTTCCCCTTAAGAACTTGACAGTCCAGGGGTTGCAATTCATCAAAGTGCATCAATGTTAAGGTGGAATGATCATCGCATAATCCTTTTCTAACAATGTCAGCTGGAATATTCTACAAAAATATATGTATTGTCAGTTGTGGTAAAAAAAATAGAAATTACAGAAAAAAATGAAAAAAAAATGAACAAAATTTCGCAAAATAGTTAGAATGAAAAATCACCTTGCAATTTTTTCCTCCCTTATAAAATTTTGTGATTTCTTTCTTCCAAAACAATTCGACATTGTAACCTAATCTGTTGGGATGGGGATTCTGAGCTCCTTCCATATCATCTTTGTCCACGGGTACTGCACAAACAAAACCAAAAAGAATTGTTATTAATAAAATCAGATGAAAAATATTTGTAGAGGGTATAAAAAAATTGTAAAAACTACAATAAGAAAAATTCAAACCTTTAAAGATGAATCAAATGTATTGTGTAGAATGAGAAGTCATATATATATATATATATATATATATATGGTAAATATAATAAATATCCTATCTATATACACTTATAGTTGGTGGATGTAATAAATATATTATTTGAATAAGGTTGAAAAGAGTGGACCAAAAAAGGAAGAAAAAATTTTAATAACCAACTTTAAAAACAAAAACCAAATAAACTAACATTTCACAAAAATTACCCAACTAATCATGTTTGGGTTTTTCTTCCACGTATGTGCCCACATGGCGCCACCTATTTTTTTAAAAAAAAATTTAGTTACCTGCGGATTTAGTGTTAACTGCGGAATTATTTAATGTTTGGTCTGCAGGTAAATCCGCAGGTAACATTAAATCCGCAGATAGCTAAATTATTTTTAAAAAAATAGGTGGCGCCATGTGGGATGACGCCTACGTGGAAGAAAAACCCAAATATGGTTAGTTGGGTAATTTTTTTTGAAATGCTAGTTTATTTAGTCTTTTTTTTTTAAAAAGTTGGTTATTAAAAAAATTTTCTCAAAAAAGTTGGTTTAAAAAAAAATTAAATTAAAAAGCACTGCACATTGTATCAGTAAAAGCAACAAAAGGCACTTGTATGCATGACAACTTTCAATCTATCAAATGTCTGTTTGGTTCAACGGAGGGAAGGGAAGGGGAGGGGAGGTATTTTAATTAAAAGTATGTTTGGTTCAAAAAAGGGGAGGGAAGGGGAGGGGGGATTTTTAATCAGAAATATGTTTGGTTTAGGAGGGGAGGAGAGAGATTTTAAAATTAATTTACTTTTTAACCCTTAAAATATTATAACACTCATGCTAAATTAAATAAAAACAATGTGATATTTAAAAAAAAAATTGTCAATTCACAAACATAGATAATCTAACACAAAATATTTAATATTTGAAACACTTTAAAATATATTAAATCATGAATAAAATATTTATAAATTTCATACAATAATAATATCAATAATAATATGTGAATTATTTTATCATTTTGATGATCCATCTAATCCATAAAATATTTATAAAATTAGATTATAGATAATATATATAGCTCATATACTATAATTATATATAGATATATAATACAACACATAACTTATAAAACAATTAATTTCTTAAAAACAAAATAATAAATAAAAATGAATACAATAAAACATGTGAAAAAATAAACAAAGTTAAGTTAGCATATTAATAAAAAATAATAAAGAAAAAATAATAAAGTTGTAGTAAAAAATGGAGGGATTCTAATAAGGCGACAAAAATTAACGTATAATATATATCAAAAACAATTTAGGATTTTAATTAAAAAGTGAGGATAATTTTGTCAATATAACAAAAATAAATTTTATCATAACTCCTCTCCCTCCCCTCCCCTCCAAATCTCTCCAATTTGGAGGAAACACAAAATTGCTCCAGGAGGGAATCTGATTAGCTCCAATCCCCTACCCTCCCCTCATAAAAATTGAACCAAAAATAATTAACTTTAAATATTCCCTACCCTCCCCTCCCCTCCTCTCCCCTCCCCTCCAAAATCCCCCAACCAAACGGACCTTAAATGCATCATTTATGTTAAACCCTAAATGTATGGTTCTAATAAGGTAAAAGCATTACTTTCGCCAGACCAAGAGATATGGAAACTATTCGCTAAACCATCAATAAATAAGGAAACGCATCGTTTACACCATTGACCATTGGAAACCGATTTGATTGATTGAAAATTGCATCATTCAATAACGCAAGCGTGCAGAGTTATTAAAAATAAAAAACAGACTTTAGGTTGAACTTTTTGTTTTCTCTTTTTCTCTGAGTCGGTCTCTTTCACCAAGATAATACAATTGAAACCACCAAAGAGTATACCAGAGCAATGAGGGGTGGAAGAAAACCCTGCCATGGTTGGATTTCAAACGACAATGAATCAAGCATTATGTTAGTAACTGATTTCCCATGCATTTTCATCTTATTTTTATTGTATTGTGTACTTTTTGATCTCTAATTTGATTATGCTTTAAGGTTTTTGATTTGTGTTTCTTCATGCTATAAATGAGTGTAACTTTTAGGAATTTGGTGATATGGAGTTTTTCAACATCTATAATTTTTGGTTGACGATTATGGTTAATTGATTCAGTCATTTTGGTAGTTGGTTAAGATTAATTTTTCATTCATATAATCAGTTGAATTCAGCCAAGGGACTATAGAGATATGGTTTAAGAATGTAAATCGTTCACTATGTTATTTATTTAAGTAATATGTGGTGCTATTATTGTTTATGTATCATGCATAATGTTGTAACAAACTTAGAACTCTTATTCCAGTGGGGACACAACCATGGATGAAATACAGAAACTTGTTGATGAGATTGAAGAATGTTATGTAAAAAAACTTCTGCTAAGGCCGGCCAAAAAGGTAAAGCAGTTGCTAAGAAATCGGTTAGGTTTGTAGAAACTCGAAAAAAAATACATATGTAGATGTTCCAACTGTCAACTGTTAGACGATAGGGATGGTCTAGAGGGGGGTGAATAGACCACCTTTTTCCGACTTAAGAAAAATTTAGCTTTTGAAACATGATTCCCCGGAATCAAACTTATCGTCTTGAACGATCAAGTTATCGGGGACCGGATATGTGCAATAACCAAAACGGATGAAAACTATGAATTTTAATTACTCGCTTTAACGAAATTATCAATTGGCTAGCATACACACTTAAAAGAGTCTTACTCGCAATGAACTGTTTAACTCAAATTGAACAAAAATTGAATGTGTACTTTTATCAAACACTTGGTGAGCAATTTTCACCAAGCTTCAATTTTTGCTCAACTATGAATTTTTACCGAAAACGAATATTGAAAAGATAAAACAAAGACGATAAAGAACACGAGATTTGTTAAGGCAGTTCCTCTATCGTCCTCGCAGGAGTACATCTGCCCCTAATTTCAAATGAAATTAGGAAAGTTTTATTTGATTGCAAAATGTTTAACAAGGAAAGAGTTTACCAATCACCAACTACACACATGCAGTAAAATTGAATACAATTCTTTCCTCCCCTTGATTCAAGTAGAACCAAGTCAATGTCAATGATCTTCACCGATCAAGACCCCAATCCTTCCTTTTTCAATCCTCCGGTTGTAGCAAATTTGATGAGCGAATCTACAATCCCTCAATTCCTTATGCTCGGCTGAATTGAACCCAAAGCGAAGTGATCGTCAAAAACCTTCAAATCAAACCCTTGATGTAGAAGTAAAAACCCTAAGGTTTTATACAAGAAACACCCTCAACAATCTTCACTCGAACAAGACAATAGTGTACCGTCGAACCTTATCAACGCACATTCCTTACTCCGATCGAAAAAGATTATTATGTGTGATTTTCGATCAATAAGCAAAAGGTTGAAGTTGAGAAGAAGCTTGAGTATATCTTTCACGTTTCTTATTGGTTTTGCTTGAGAATGATCAAAGAATATATATACCACACCCTTTGCATTAGCCACTTAAACTCAGCAGAAAAACCAGTAATTTTAGCGATAGGTCGACCTGTCCATCTGTGTAGGTCGACCTGTTGCAGTCCTGCACTTGTTTTTGGATCAAACATGACACATGCGTCGACCTGAAGGGTCGGCGTGCGCATACCCGAGGTTTCCCCAAAATTCCATGCGTCGACCTGTAGGGTCGGCGTGCGCATACCCGAGATTTCCTCAAAATGCCATGCGTCGACCTGAGTTAGCAATGCGTCGACGCATTCTGCTCCTACACGGCATTTTTCTTAAGTCCACCAAATAGGTCGACCTATACCATTGGTGCGTCGACCTGTTGACTGAATTTTGCCAAAAATGCCTTTCCTTAATGCATCCACTTGATTCCTTTGTTTCCACATTGATTGTGTCAAGTTCACAATGTTTTGACATCATGAAAATACACATTTGCCCTCACATCAACAACATGAATTTTGTTATGAAGGATGTTAAGGTTGAACATGTAGATGTCCCCATTATTTCTAGAAACGAAAATGAACAAACTAAAAGAATTATGAAGAAATCTAAAACTGTTGTTAACATAAGTGTTGTCAAGAAAGCAAAGGTCACTGAGAAGAGAACCAAGAGCAAGTATTTGTGCAGGACAGCCAAGAAAAAAAACACTTATAAGTGGCAATAAGAAAAGACCAATAAAAAAAGTGAAGAAGGTAAAAAAAATCCATCCAATGTTAGGATAAAGTGGTTTGGGGCAAAGAAAACGTATTGCTGGGATATTCTATACAAAATTCCAAAATCAAAAAGGAGAATGTTTAGGTAATCCAATTCCAAACTTTTCTGTTATGTTAATACAATCCTGACCTCAAAAACTAATCAAATGCGACATGTTTATATTGTTGCAGCATTTCCAAAGGGAAGTATCAAAAGATTGCTTGCGAAGGAATCAGAAGGAGATAATAATTAGAGATGTTGACTTGCATGAAGAATTCAAGTGTATAATCAAGACAGCAACATGTATGGGGGTACCAAGCCCATCTGAGAAATACATGACTCAAGGATGGTACAACTATGTGAGCACCAAAGGGTTCAAAAACGGCGACACACTGATATGTCAAATGAGTCGATTTTTCTCATTTGTGTACGTCACGTTGAAAAGGAAATGATGGAAATCTGCTAAGTCAAATTGTGGATGCATGAAAATATGTTTTTAAGAAGTTTGACAATTATGATTTATTGTTTTGTTTGGTGATCTATAAGACCATATACTGTTGTTCTATGTTTTCAGTGGGTTATGTTTAAAACTTGTTTGGATGTTTTGTTTATTGTTGTATGACTTTAAGAACAAATGGTGTCTGATATGGATAATATATTCAACTTTTTATTGTGTTTCAATGCTCATGTTTAATTATTTAATTACTGCTTAATGTGTTTTTCAAGGATTAATCAATATTTTAAAATAGAATAGTTCCTATCTGTGGCTGTGAACTGAGATTTCTTATTATTATATTTATAAGAATCTTAAATTCTATATGAAATGGTTATGGTGATTTTTGTATAAATAGTATTTATCATAAAAATAAACAAATAAGTAGTTAAAAACATTATATAATGTATAGTTTATAATCTATAACAACAAAAATTTATGTAGTTATAACTTATTTAGAAATATTTGGCTTAATTGTGTAATATGAAATACAGGCCCATAACTATTTACCGGCCCAATTTCTATACTTGTAACTATGTTTATATATAGGAAGTTTTGTAATAGGGCAACCAAATACTTTTTTATAAATTGAACTTTGGAGATGGTGAAGTGGGGGGAACCCTATGTTCCTTCTCCTACCAGCTGTAACGCCCTGAATTTAATTAATTGGTTAATTAAATTATTAAAGGATTTAAATATTGGATTTAGTCGAATTTGGATTGTCGGTATTATTTTAAGAGGCGTATTTGGATTTATTAAGTTAAAGTCGGATTTTAGTCAGATAGTCGGAAGAATAATATTATTTATTTATTGAGATGTTTATCGTCGAAGTCGGAATTATTTTATTAAGTCGGTATATTAAAATAATCGGAATTTATTTTAATGGAATTTAAGTGGAAGTATTATTTTTAGATTAAGTGTAGAAATGATATTGGGCTTAAATAGTGGTGTTACTGTGTAATAATGAGTATAATGCTATTAGGCCCATTTGTGTGGTTTAATAACTATGTAGTATCATTTATCATTTTGGAATTAGAAGAGTGGAGTTATCGTGAAAGAGAATGGGAAAGAATGCTAGAGTTGTGAAGAGGAGAAGAAGGAGTCCCAAAGTGTTGCTCTCAAGTGCTATTTTTCCAAGTTTCCATTGATTCTCCTTAAAGCTGCACTCAATCCAAGGTAAGGGGGAATTTTTTTCTACCTAAATGAGAATATGATGGATCGTATGTGGGTTTGGGATATAGATTGTCACTGTGTTGTGTTGAATTGTTTTCTGTCGCTGTTTGAAGTTGCAATTGATTTTCATAAGTTAATGTTGTTGTTCATTGAAATGGAATTGTTATGTTCATGTTGTTGTTGTTAGTGAATGAATATTAGGAGATAATGATTTTTGGAATACTAAATAAGTTCGTATGCTATGAAGTTGAATCTGTGATAATGTGAATTTGGGTTATGAATAGGTATGAATAGAAACTAAAAACAAATTGCGCTGGATTGAATATAGGAATTGGAGTCTTTAATTGAATGAAATAAAGCAAAGGAAAGCATGACGTCCGTCATGCCTTGGGGGGACGACCGACGCACAATCCGGGACGACCGACGTATCTTCCTTGGGACGGCCGACACTCTCTTAGGACGCACGTCTTGTGTGCTGGTAGTAGTGGCGTGGGGCCCAACTAATTCCATTACTACTTAATTGTCACCTATTCCAACATGAAGTAACATGTTATACTAATATATAGTATTATTTCATTATACTAGTAATAGCACTTAGTTTCTCTATATCATATTAAATGGAAATGGTATAATACACAAGTATGGAGGTGGACGTCTGCACCATGTCCATTGTGGGGAAGGGCACCCCTGTTACTATTCACCCGTTCCCAACTCTTGAGATGGGCATCTCCATCTTTTTCTATGTGTTCCATTTTGTTACCTAATATATTATATATTGGCCTATGTATTATAATATTTATTAAGAGATGATATAATAGCATAGTAAAGTGGAATGAAAATATTGGACCCAAGTTGAAAACAGTAGAAGATTAACAGTAGTATTTTTAGGATATTGGAATTAATGGGATAGAAATATAAATGAAATTAATTTGGTATGATATTAATTGGTCGATTAAACTAATAGTTAGATTAATTTTGATAAGTCTATTTGATCGAAAAATACTTGGACTTAGATAAATTATTGTAATGTGGATAGCCTTATGGTGGGAACTCTAGCGAATTTCGATATTGTATATATGTTGTTATGAATTGATAAGTTGTGTTGTGAGCCTTTGGCTAAAGTTGAACGGTGTGATGTTGATATGTGACCGTTGTTGTTGTTATGTCGTTATTTCGTTGTCGAGTCGTAATCGTGGTATGATGCCGCATAGTATAACATAAAGTTGAACAGTGTGATGTTGATATGTGACCATGTTGTTGTTGTTATGTCGTTGTTTCGTTGTCGAGTCGTGGCCATGGTATGATGCCGCATAGCATAACATAAAATTGAACGGTGTGATGTTGATATGTGACCGTGTTGTAAGTTGAAGGTTTTTCCTTATGCCTCAGAATTACTGGAAATTGATAACTTTGGGAGTTTACTCCAATGGTACCAGATGCATATGCACAGTTGAGTCGCATCTGAGTCGTTGTCTGTTATTGTTGGTTGGAGTTGTTGATTATGCATTGCGATGCTTATATGACGATATAGATGCTTATATGTTGACTTGTTGAAAATTCTTATATGTTGATAATGATGCTTAAATGTTTACTTGTTAAATACACTTATTTGTTGACTTGTTGAAGATGCTTATATGGTGATATTGATGATTATATATTGTCTTGTTGAAGATACTTTTATGTTGAGTTGTCTGAAAATGCGTATATGATGACTTGTTGAATGTGTTTATATGTTGATATTATGACTATGCATGGGTGTTGTTATTGGTGTTGCATACGTTGATGTTGTGCGGAGCGGTGATTCATTTATATCCTCTACCTGATATATGATTTATCATGATCCTATTTATATAGTTTGATATCTCACCCTTGTTGCTGATGTTTCCCCTACCATGGGAAATGGGCAGGTACTCAAGTATAGATGTGGAAGTTTGTTGCTTCATCGAGTCCTGTTGGTGTGTCTCTCTGATATGTAGCACTCGGGGGGTCGTTTATATCGTTATTTCTATGTTATTGATGTTTTTAGTTGTTGTTATTGTAACCGTTGAATCCAAGTTGAATAATATGAAGTACTTATTATACTTCCAAGTTGTTTGAGTTGAGATAAGCTGATAGTTGACTGTTAATTTGAATGCTATGTATCATTGTTGAATGAAATACAAGTTGAATTTTTAAGTTGATATGTGATACCCTAATGTGTTGTTTGAAATTTTAAAATACTCTGATATTTCTCGCATTATAATTTTGGGTAGAATTTATGGGTGTTACATTAATGGTATCAAAGCCTGGTTGCCTCCCCAAATTCCATCTTCCAAAATTTATTCTCAGTACTTAACGGTTACCTCCCGAAACATCGGGAATTTGCAGCATACTTGCAGATCAACAACTGCTACACTGCTCCTCATCCTTTGAAGAGTAAACATCAACAATTCCTAATCATTCTCCTTCTACAGACGCTCCAAGCTTGTTAAACAACCAAAACCTTTAATCCATGTCAACAAGCTCCAACAATGCTTGCACTGTCTCCTTAAGCATCATGTTGCACCAACAACTTTCAACTGAAACATATTCGAGAAGCACAGCTTCTCCCCCACTTCGCATAAATATACAAACTTTTGAAAGCAGAAATATACTTTTATTTTATCAATTCATGCATGCAGTAAAATACTTGCTCATGTAGAGAGATATTGTTGTACACAATTTTTATATGTGGTATTTTGACAGATCTGGTATAACATGAATTTTGTCTTCAATTTTAAAATACTTTCTTCTAGAAATTTGTCCTCGATATATCTGATTTTCTTTTAACAATAATCATACTGTTGTTTATAATGTTTTAGTGATCCTGAGAGAGACTACCTTGAATGGGCACGTAACATCATAAAAGAGTTTGAGGAAGAGTAAGATAAGATGTTTGAAACTCTCATAATAGATGGGTTTCTTACTGAGGCTGAACACATGGCTGATTATTGCGGGGAGGTAAAATGGAGATCGGATGTCACCGAATCAAACATGCTCGGACAAAATGCCCTGGTAAGTTTATAAAACACTTTTATGCATTGACGTTTATAATCCGTTAGATATTTTAAATTAGTGAGATGTGTGTCACACTGCAGAATATTCCAATGGAAATATCAAGGACATGTTTTGGTAACAAGCAAAATGCGATAAGGATGGTAGATCTGATTGATGGAAAAGGATATCACCGTGTCATTCTTAGAGTTGGAAGGAATGTGTATGAGAAACATATTGGTCTTGGATGGTACGCTTTTGCGAAAGAGAAAAAGCTTCAATCAGGAGATGTGCTTGAATTCTCCATGATTCCTTTTTCAAATATGATGTTTGTGTAGTTAGTGAACCAAGGTTGATGATGCTGATAAGTTCTAACATGAGGGTGTAGTGTAGTTGTTGATTGTGTTTTTATTGTAATGCTGGTGTTTTGTAATGCATTTGGTCTATGGTTTTGTATTTTGAGTAGTCTGTAATTTGTTTAAGCACTTTTTAATTTCATACATGTAATGGCTGTGTACTTTTGTTCGATTAACAACAGGAATGTGTGGTTATGGTGAAGCATATCTTCAACTATATAAGATGATTTTATAATGATGTTTTTGGTGTAATTTAAAAACATAATGTTTATGTTCCATCAGAGTTTAACATGTAGTAACTATGATTGAAGCATAAGTTAATCAAATGAAAAAACGAAAAATAATGGTGAATAAACAATAAGACCACAGTGCAACTGCCAAATGCTTATGATCTCTAATGTTGTATGTTTGATTATAACCTGCATGGTAACTGATGTGCCGATTATAACAGATTATTGCAGATCTTCATAATCTCCAACCAAACTTGACTGGTCAATTTCAGCCGCACTGCTATTAATAGTAAAACAAAAGGAACAAATTACAATTGTAATGAAATGTGCATAACCGATGTAATCGTGAGTGATTAAGTTTAAAATATATGAAATATATCACTAAAAAATACTCACATTTTATAAGTTTTCAAAAACCTCTTTGAAAACAACATTTGTTGTAGTCGACAATGGTTTGTTATCTTTGTCATGAATTAATATCTTGAGCGATTTTTTGCTCTTTACCCTTGAAACTGCAACATATAATTGACCGTGGCTGAAGACACTCCTGGGAAAATATATACCAACATAATCCAATGATTGGCCTTGAGACTTGTTAATCGTCATAGCATAACACACTGTTATAGGAAATTGCCTTCTAGTCATTTTGAAGGGCCATGGGGACTGAGTAGGAGTAATGTCAATTTTTGTGATATATACGACACCTCCCGTGTTTTTTCCTAAAATAATTTTTGCTTCGATAACGTGATTTGCCACTCTTATAACAATGAGTCGTGTTCCATTACACAGACCTTCTGATTGATCAATATTTCTAAGAAGCATTATCGGAGTTCCAATCTTCAATGTAATCTTGTGATTGGGAAGACCTGAACATCCTAGTGTATTTAAAAACCCGGGAGTTAATACATTGAAAGATTCATTGCCGTCACCATTACTTGTATTAACTTATAATAACAGTGTTCATAAGTTATAGATTCTTCCATCAATATTTCGCTCAGAAATTAAACGCAGCCTGAGGTCAGAAACATTTCCTTCGGAAAGTCTATCCATTGCCATTTTAAAAGATTGAGCATGAACATTATGTTCATATAACATGTCTGATAGTTTTCTGACAATATTAACATCGACTCCATTTTTTATCCTATAATGTAAATAAACTATTTGACAAAATTTTATATAATATGGTACAATTTAAAGAAATATTATTAGATTGAAGGAAACGAAACCCACCTAACTCCATTGTGTAACACCCTTCTAAAACCTCGCGACAATTAATAAAATAATCAAAGTAACATGAAACAAGGGTGCCACAATTTTTAAAAAAATTAAAACCAATTATAAGTCATCTGTCATGCTTTATTAGGAATGATTCACCAATTAACAACTCATGTTCAACACAACGGAATTTTATTCAAAACGGGATAGCATAAACACCACCAATGCATAAACCAATAAAACATAATCCAAAAACCAACAAAACAAAGTATAATAATTAAACTCTAAGTTTATTGTTCCCCGGTGTTACAATCAGAGCATGACACTGACACGACCCGAAATAAATGGATTAACTCTACGAGCTATCCTCACCAAAGCAATAAAGTCGCTAATCCTCAATCTGAAAAATGTCAACATGTAAGGGTGAGTCTCATTCACAATTAACAAATATTATGCGTTCATAAACAATAAAACGTCATAAGTATATCATTCACTCAATTACAATATATTCAAATTTTCAAAAATCATTCATTAACAACATCATCATCATCATGTTATATCACTGGAATTCTTCCAATCATGTTATAACACATACACATATATGCAATGCACTAACACTATGCATGTGGTACCAATACGTCATGGGATTAACCTATCTAACTGATCTAAATATCACCGAGATACGGCCCTACCGGCACAAATTCTACACAATGGGAATTATGCCCTCACTGATCCAAAAACATCACCGGGATTCAGCCACCAAAATGATTATGAATGCATGCATACATAACATACTTACCATCACCAATAACGATGAACAAATCATCTCAACACCACATCACAAAATAAAGTATGTACATGTCAATAGAATCATTCAAATCATTCACACATTCATCACACAATCATAATAATAATCACAATCAAGTCATCACCACATCAAATACATTGTCACACCTAACATCATATGCGCACAATGTTTAATTTCACCAAACTAATTAAATCGGGATTTTAAAATAAAATCAGGCCACTGCCCATCTCACCATTTTATCGTATAAAACATTTAATTAGCTTTGCAACGCCCAAAACGACACTTAAAACGGATACACGGATCAAAAGATATGAATTTTAGAAAATAATTTATTTTTCAAAAAGCTTCAGCGGTAACCGGTTACCTCAATGTAGTAACCGGTTACTACACATGGCAGTAACTATTCTTTTCAAAAACGTTCAGTGGTAACCGGTTACCTCAATTGGAGTAACCGGTTACTGCCTGACGGAATGACCAAAAATCCTATTCGTAACAGCGGTAACCGGTTACCTCAATCCAAGTAACCGGTTACTGCCTCCCAGACAACAACAATAACATAAAATCCAACAGTGGTAACCGGTTATCTCACCTTAAGTAACCAGTTACTTCACAACGAAAATCACTTTTTCATCTACGTAACCTCAGGTAATCGGTTACCACCCCCAGGTAACCGGTTACCTCATACCTGTAACTCAAAAATACCAGTTTGACAGCATTTGTTCCATTCCCCACTCAACCAAAATCGTGTCATAATATATGGTATCATAAAACAACACAAGAATACACATCATAACACAACTCTAACATGTTTTAATGATCATCTAACATCATACACAACATCATTCATTCAATTTCATCAAATCACTCAAAATCCCTAAAACCTAACATATTCTAATTGAACCAAATGTACACTAAATCAATTCTATCACCCATGAAATACATAAGAGATGGTAATTGAAAGAGTCCCCCCTTACCTTAGAGTTTGAAATCCTTGAAAGCTCTCTTCCTCTTCTTCTCCTCTTTCACGTATTCAGCTATTTCTCTTCTTCAGACCTTTTGCACTTCTATTTTCCAATTTTCTCTATTTCCTTTTTTATGAAAAATAGACCACTTTAGTAAAAAGGCCTAACAATCACACCCCTTCTTTACTAACCACAACTTTGGCCCAATTATATTATTTTCTCAATTCCCCCAATAATTCAATTAAAATACTAAACAATTTCAATTAATTAATTTAAATCTTAATTAAATTAGTATAGAGAAAATATGGGGTGTTACACATCGACTCTGTTCTGAATCTCGTGTTCAGTATCATATATATATATATATATATATATATATATATATATATATATATATATATATATATATATATATATATATATATATATATATATATATATATATATAGCTGTGAAAAATGGGGGTTGTGACCTGGCAATGGTAACATGTTGTCGGTACGATGACACAATTGACCCTGAATTCGATAAACTGGAGGTCCTCTGCCATTGTTAAATCGATTGTCCATTTTATCTCCTGGAGACGTAAATGCAAACATCATGTTGTACAGACGAACTTGTTGTTGAAAATATTTTGATTCACTTGAGTTTTGTTCAAACAACAGATTTTGTAAAATAGGTGGGGTGTTTTTAATAGAGGAAGTTGGACCTTTCCTTCTCCACAGCACATAGAAAATTTAGGATTAACAGAATTTTGTGATTTCACCTTCCTCTCTTGATACCACATGTTTGCACCATAATGTTGACACTCAATGACTGGATCTTCTATATCATAATACTCTCCTAAATGTTAACAAAAAAAATAAGTTAAAAATAATAATGAACATATATATTTTTTTCCAAAATGTGTAGTGATTCGAAATTTAACATGTACTGTGTACATCCATATGGACCTCTTCATTGTCGTAATTTTCGCCATCCTCTCCCATAACAGATATAGTATCCGAACTATAGCCTATGAACATAGTTATTATACATTAATATAACATGAACTATAACCATAAAATATATAGAAGTTATATAAAGAGCATTGAAGAAAGTAACATACATTCTGAATTTGAATTCGTAGCATCATTCTCACTGTTGTCTTCAAAAAGCCACTTGAATTGGTTTTCTTGGTATGGTGGTGGGTTTGCAGATGTAGAAGCAAGCTCCTTGAGTAAAAACACTAGCAAATCTCCTTGCCAAATTCACTCCTAACTTGTTAATGTTTGTGCGAGAAACCACCTTTGATCGGATATTATTTCTTGAATTTGGAAAGCTATACAATACTAACTTAGGTTGAGTTTTCAGAATGGATTCTCTTGTTGGTCTTATGGAAACTAGGATATTTGGAGAAATTGTGGATAGTGGATTTTGGATTCGTGAACCATCTTCGTGAGTAGTTGCATCAGGTTGTTGAGCATCCTCTTTATTAGCTGACCTGAATCTCTTTACTCTTTTATGTTTAAGTACAACCTTTCTACGATTTCTAGCATCTCTTGCTCTTTTCTCTCTCAGTTGTGAATGAAAAAAAATCATTTTCAGCTGAATTTAGATTATTCATTTGCATCAACAAAGGATAATGCAGTTGGTAATTGAAGTAGAAATATTTGGAGGTGACATATTATATATGACTAAAGTTTTCCATCCAAAAGCATTTATGTACAATGTTATTAATGTTATAGTACCCCAATAAAAGTAGAGCAATGATTTAAATTTTGGAGACTGCAAAAATATTGAATGCTGCTATTATTAATGTAAAGTTGTTTCCAATGGATTGAGTGAAGAATTCGAAGTGTTAATTTTGATTGATGTTTTTTTGGAAAATAGTGGTTCATTGGTATCAGATATATTGGGAAGATAGATTTAATAATTTTTTGATTATGGTATTTAAATGTTTCGAATTACTCTGTATAATAGATTAAAACCATCAATTGTTTAGGTGTATCACTCTAAACATATATATGATGGGGAAAAAAACTGTTACGTGGGAATAAAAACCTATGTTATAAAATGAAGTTATACATTAAGTGATGGTAGAGACTTTTTAATAATACTTCAAATATTTAGTAGAGTAATCCTTTTGAACATCCAAGGATCGATTAATGTTGTTTAACATTATATGGTATATATTATTTGAATGAGTATTATTCAACTAAATGAAAAGTAAGGTAGGCATACAGTGTCAAAAAGAACGAATTGTAACATATTTAATATTTAATAAACCAAATAAATATGACAATAACCGAGTAATGACTAATTTTAGCAACAACATAATGTAGTTAAACATAACCATATGGCTCAACTTAACAGTAACAGCAAAACAAAGTTTTCGAGACGTAACTGAAATAGAGAAAACGACGATGACAACGAAAAGCTTAAAAAAATATAATCCTAAAATTCATCAATTAAACATTTGGCTCCATCTTCACTTTCTTCGACGGTTTGATGCCGGAAAATTGTGTAGCTCCATAAATTTCACAATCAACACCCTCAACACTATCACCGATTGAGACATCCTTAGCAGGGGTATTTGCACAGTTACTATCAGGATCATTTTCCCTAAATGCAGAGTTTGATTGCTTCAAATATAGCAAAATATAGTTAGTATATGTGAGAGAAATCACATTCTATTAAGAGACTATGTAAATAATAAAAAATAAACCACATCAGCTTCAACAACAATTTGGATTACTTTTTTGGTTACAGGTACACTTTCAGCCTTCATATTGCAATTTGAAATTATGTAATCTAATAACTAGAAAATATTTTTCACAACATAACGAAATCAATTTAAAATGTACAACAAAATTATACCTCATAAGGAATAAAATCTTTTTGAATTTGGTTGACAAAGCCTTCGTCATAAGAGAGTTTCCACACAGACCCTTGTCAAAAAGTTGGCTGAACCTTTACTCTGAAAGCCATTTTCTTACCCAATGGCAAGTCAAGGTCATCGGGATAGACCATGGAATCATCTTCACCTTCCTAAGAAAGACATATTAAAATTATACAACAATTCAATAAGGATCAAGTAAGTAATGATGAAATTGGCAAAGTAAATCAATACATGCATCATTGTGTTATGCATATTTTCAGCAGACTTTCCAATAATCTCAGTATAATCGGTATCCCAAAAGATAAAACGATACTTGGAATCTCCATCAATAACGTATATATCAACTTTATACCTTTTATGAAAATGACAAAAAATAATTAAGTTAAAATCAACAATTAGACTATGATAAATGGCTTAATAAAACAAAAATCATAATTTGAGAATCAATCTTGGTATTGCTTTTTGAACTTTTTCTCCACATGAACAATGATATGGATTGTTTACATCATTTGACTTTAAAGTACATTTCGTACATCCATAATAGAACCAATCATGTTATGATACAGAAAACTTCACGGTAGTTGCTACAATCACACATAGTAATTCCTAAACATTTACACATCTATGTCAGAATATTAAAACTTCAAATATTTGTTTAATGAAATATATTTTTGTATACCTTTTTGAGTTTGCATAAATCAGTTAAAGGCATACACTTGGCCTTATTAACAAATTGTTCAACTGTAGTTAGCTGCGTTGCTCCAGACCAAATAGACATAGACTTTGAAGATTGTGTTGGCTTTTCAGGCTGCTCATTAGTAGGTAACCTATAACAATATTGATCTATTTGTTAAACTAATTTTAAATATGAAAGGAGAAAAAAATTAAAATGTCATACTTGATAACTATATTACTTGGACAAAAATTATGTAATATCTGGAATTTCCTCATTAATTAGCAACTTAGAACCACTCCATCAATTTAAAACTGAAAATGAAAAACAAAACAATCAAATAAAAATCAGCCCTTGAAGAATTTAGAAATTTATGTGGGCAAAAAGTCAGGAAGAGAAACCTTGTGCATCCTTGATCATTGCATGAGTGAGAATAATGGCAATAGCACCATTGTTTTTTTTACATCTTTGTAGTAATCCAGAAACTGAGTAGCATAACTCTCCCATAAAGTACAATTAATAAAATTATCACTGTTAATAAGAAGCACGTTAAAATAAGGCTTCTGAATGAAATAATCCAATTTTAATTGACTGCAGTATGCAAAAGAAATTAAATAGGGACACAGTCTACCTTAGGTCTTTGAGATTTAGTGACACAAAAGTCTTTTTCTCTGGTGTGTTACACTGAAAATTGTTGATCTCATGAACAACACCAATAATGTCTACAACAAAAGAACAAAAGCAAAAATAAGTTAACAAAATAAACAAAATTTCACCACAAAACAACAAAAAATTGTCCATTTAAACAAAACACACCTTCAAGTCTGTTAAGCTGACATTTGCCTCCAAGGACATCTCCAAAATCTTAGAAATAATACCTTTTTGGAGGAATGTTTTGAAGATCAACATTTTTCAAAGTCGTACCACCAAGGAACAAAAATTTCTTAAAATGATAACAAAGCTTCCATTGAAAATCATTATCATAAACACCGTCATTGTAGATTATGCATGTCATGTTCTCAGGAATTTGTCCTTTCCACTTAGGTGTATGATCAGCACGGATTAAAACTTGAATTCTGTCACCCTAATTGTCATTGCAAAAGACGATAATTAGTATAATGATACAAAATCAAATGAAACCAAAATCTACAGAAAGGAATGTATCAATTATTACCGATGCATCCATTACAACCATATCCTTATGCTCGATTCCCTTACTGTTAACAACGATCCAAGCATCAACAATTCAAACCGCAAATCTCCATGTCTCCTTGGTATCGTTAATCTCCTTAATACAGGTAATCCTTCGACTCATTTTAGTTTCTACATTCGAATATGAAAAGGTAAATAAAAGTGAATAACAAAAAAGTTTAGGGTTTGCACAAAACTCTAAAATTTATCGATGATATGAGTGGGAAGAATGGGTTTAGGGTTGAAGAAAAGATTGAATGTTGTTGAGGCGTGGATGAGGAATGCATCATGCAATTATTATATGATTGGAGAGGCAGACGAAATTGAATGAGGGGAACGGGAAAGGGTTTGCAAAGTTGAAATAATGCAGACTTCACTTGGCTCAAGGTCTTCATGAGCCAATCAAAATGCATTGATGTATTGTTTTAAGGAAAAAGGAAATAAATTTGAAAAAAAAATTAAATAACTAGGTTTAATAAAAAAAATACAAAAAAAACCATGTTTTTGGGGTATTTACCAAACTGTCCAGGTTTGGGACCCCAGACAAGTGGATGCGCCAAATGAAATGGCGCATAAGTGTTGGTTTCTGGTGCATACGCCAAACCATTTGGCTAACACCTAAATTAAGAGTGTTTGCGCCAAATGGAATGGCGCAAAAGTTTAGGGTTTTGCCCTAATAGCCAAACCATTTGGCGCATTAGGGTACCTTCTCTTTTTTTTTTCTTTTTTTTTCAATTTTTTTATTTGCTAAAATGTGTTTATATATTATTTTCAAATTATTTTTTTAGTTTTTATAATTTAATGCACAAAATGTAAAACGTAAAATTGCATTTGGTAATCGAAAACGAAACATCGGTTACATTTGATTAAAGAAAACGATACATGTTACATTTGATTAAAGAAAACGATACATGGACAATAATTGACTAAAGAAAACACAACAAAATACTTAATGGCGTCCATCACCAAGATAGCCATCTGTTCCGCACTGTCGTCTTGTTATCACACGTTTACCGCGATCGTTGATGCCGTCGTGTAGCCTAGCACCCCCTACCCCTTCGTGCTTCTTGCTGGGTCTGTGTCACTGGGCCTGGAAGTGGGTTGTCTCGTGGGTCGCTGTCTATGAATTCGTCGACGCCACCATAATTTTCCGGAAAACTACTGTTGTAAAGTCGGTTACCCATCCCCTCATAAGTGTTAAGTCGTGGTGGTGGAGTGGGTTGGGAAAAGACTTCAGGTTGGTAGCACCCAGCAGCACTAGAACTACCTTGATTAAAGCCAAATTGGTTAGACGGGGTTGCATAGCCAGAAGGGGTGCCACGGTAAGATGATTCCTCATGAGGACCATCGTCGGGACTTAGATGTAGGCCTGACGAACCGGGCGTAAGGTTTTGGCTGAACGCCCTTGCGGACACTACATACGTTGAAAATCCTAATGGTTGTGATTGGGTCCGATACTGGCCAGCAGAATAGTGTTGGTCTTCATCTTCTTGAAAAGGTTAAGGCCTTGATTGGAACAGATTTGGTTGCCGGTAGTTGCCTGCAGAACGGGATGGAGTATTGAAAAGATTTTGTTGTTGCTGCTGCAGTTGTTGTTGTAGTTGTTGTTGCTGCAGTTGTTGTTGTTGTAGTTGTTGGTGTTGTTGTAGGCGTTGTTGTTGTCGTTGTTGTTGTTGTTGTTGTTCCTCCTCAGGTTGTTGTTGGGGTAGGATGTAGTTGTGAGCACGGGGGTCAATTAAGTAGAACGGAGCTGCAATAAACAAGTTAGGGGATGTAACCGTACGATACCAACTCATGTGCTCGGCGGACGGTTTCATCTCATGGTCACTGACGGGGAAGTTGAGGACATATTGGCGACGGTCCTTCCACATCTGGCGGTGATCGGGTGCAAAATCCTTCCAGTTTTGGTGAGTCCATTGATGGTTGACTCGTCTGAGGTGCCACACTCCCAAGTCAACTGGAGGGTCGGGTATACGTTGACGCATTCCAAACTGTAGCATGACCCGGTCAATATGATGCATTTCGATGATGTTGTACCGGATCAGGCAACACTTTATGGTCCAAATTTCCGCATCCTGCGCTCTAGGCTCATGCTTGCATTCGAGATACGGTCGCCATATAAACTGCATGCATAAGAGTTATACATTATTTCGGGAAAATATTTATAAAAAATACACTTATAAAAGAGAAAAAGATTAGAGATAATACTTGATGGGGTCCTAGGTGATCAATCAGCGTGCGGTACATTATGATATTTGACCGCGGATTTAGTGTGAAGTCCATTTTTTTCACGCAAAATCTACATCGTAAATATAATGATTTAGTTAGAGTGGAGTAGATCATAATCCACTAATTGTGCATGAAAAAATGGTATATTAAAATCATACCTCAGTGCATACGGAAAGGTCCAACTGCCATTGTTAACCGGGGCCAGTATGGGCATCCTCCACCACCCCCACACCTGCACCAACAGAGCGCATCCATAGAATGTGCAAGAATCATATTTTGAGTTCTTGCACAGGGATTGGTACACGGTAGCCAGCACTGCAGACCCCCAGCTGTCATACCCCAAAATTTGCCCGAACAGATCTGTATCTTTTAATTCATCAAGGGTCAAAATTATGAGCCATGGGGTTTGACATTACTATTGTCAAACTCGCCCTCTTATAAAATGTCCTGAGAAATAAATGGGGTACGATTAACAAGTGTTTTCGAGGGTTTCATCAATTGTTAATATTATTTTCCTTTTACTAACATTTGCGTTTTTTGGATTATTATTAGTAATTTTTATTACTTCTAACTATTAGTATTTAATATTATTAATTTTATTATTAATATTAATATTAATATTAGGTGATTTTACTATTAATATTGTCTAGGGTTATCATAGAATTTGTAAATATTATTATTATTAGGATTCTTTTTTAGTTTTTTTTAATTATTAAGTTAATTGGGCACTAGGCCCATTAGAGGTAGAAAACCCTAGTTTTTTACTAATATAAATAAAACTTTTTTTTAGTGAACAAGGGGAAGCCAACACAATTTGATACACTAACTTTCTCACGTATATACTCCAAAACCGAATTTCTAACCTTTTTTTTCTATAACAGCAGAACCTTGCCTCAAAGACATAACCACAATCCCATACTTATCTTTAGCAAGAGGATCCTTTGTTTATCACTTTCATACTAATTAAACACACCAATTTTTCATTTACGTTTCGAACCGTACTAACAATCCATACATTGTCTTTCCTCTAACTATGCTAACAATGCATATATTTTGCAAAGTCACCATAAACTCATCTTTTCCTTAAAACATATTATATAAACACCACCCTCCAATTTACCTTCAATATCAGTATCATTATTCTTTACACCACCATGGCCAATATCATCATTCACAATAACATAAATTAAACTAACCATAATTTTTTTGCAGTAGCTTATGTTTACAGGTGAAAAGAAGATAAGCCGGTTTAAGGATCCAGAAAAAGAAGAAAATTCTGAAAAAAAACAAAGAAAACCAAAACTCGCTCCGCCGCCACGAAGCACAATAGCGGATCCCTCTCCGCCACCCTTTCAACCGCGAGATCGCCGTTTTAGAACCCAACCATCGGCCACAGTAGCCTCCACCCGACTTCAACCGCCGCGAACACCATCTCCCACCGCGAAGCAAGCTTCTCCGCCACCCATTCAACAGCAACAATAATCGGACCACCGTCGAAGCCACCTCCGATCGACACATCACCCAGCGCCGTTACCAGCACCGTAGGGTTTGCCGATTTCGTCGGCTTCAACTCTCAATGGAGGCAGAGGGGGTATGACGTTAACGGTTTGTGTGGAGAGGAAGATGCTCTCTCTCATTCACTTGTAATTTTGATAGTAATGGACAGGTTCTTGTTTCAATCTTTTTTTTTATATTTATTTTGTTGTTCTTTTAGTTTAATTACTTTGAAGAGTAAAAAATAATGTGAGAGGGGATGTACCGCCCCAACTCTAGCTTCTGTCATGTTTTTTTGTATTATTTTTACTTTATTTTTATTTAGGTTTATTGTCTGCAATTGTATATTAGGGTTGAGTTATTGGGTCTTATGGAACTAACTGAATGCTATTAACATATCCTCTAATTTACTACCAAGAATAACACACACCCACTGCAGCGAATAGACAAAATTGACCAATTAATTGTATATTAATTTTTTTTTTCTAATTAATTTATCCATTAACATTAATTCTCTCCTCGACCCGACTAAAGCTATTAGTCGCATTAGACGAGAGATAAAAAATACATAAAATCCAAAACACATTTAATTTGCTGCCCGCGACGATCAATCTATCGATCTGAGTAACCAGCAATGCCCCTTAATCCGTTAGCTATACTGACCAAATCTATTGGTCATCGCATCTAACGGTGCCATATTAAATCAGGGTTGTACGCCCAATACATTCAAAATACACTAAACCACGACACTACGGATTTTCATCCTTTTCAATCAGGCAATTCAAAATGCCTTTCAAATCACAAGCTATGATAGGCCATTCAAAAAGCCTTCAAACCACAAATTCATTTCTAAGGCGTACAACCCTGTGCCCGAACTACGTAGACTCTGATCCTCCATAAGAAGGTACGTAGGCACTTGGTAACAAGGCGAGTCCCCCTCCCTAAAATCTCAATTTTTTCCCTATTCACTTCCTTAGCTATTAACCTTAACTTTTAGCCATAAAACTTGACCCTTAGATTCAAAGCCAATAGGAAAGGGTTGAGGGTGCCTAACACCTTCCCTCGACCTGATTATAATAACTTACCCCGATCTCTAAACTGCGTAGGGTTTCCTATTCGCCCTTCAGAATAGGTGGCGACTCTAAATCTTTAAATTTTAGGGTAGGTTGCTACAGCTGGCGACTCTGCTGGGGATAGTGATAACAAAACTGTAAATTATTATGCTCCTTTAGGTTTTGGCAAGGTTTAGGTTTTGGCGAATCATTTAGGTTTTTGGCGAATTTTTAGGGTTTGGCTAATTTGCCAGGATTAGGGTTTTTGGTTTTTTTATAAATATTTAAATTGTATTTATTTATTTATTTATTTATCTGCAATTTTATTTATTCACTACGATTTATTTATTTACCGCAATTCAATTAAATATTTATTTATTTGAATGTGTTGTTTTATCGCTTTCTGGGATATATAAATTGCGTTAAACCTAAGCGTGGGGATTATAATAATGACCAGAGGGGAAATACATCGCCTACGAGTCTTATTATAATTCCACTCAGAGTGGGTTGAACATCCGGAAAGGTCTGATACGAGGCTTGACCTTGTTGAGGGCTGGACTTGGTATTTGGCTGATCTCTCTGGGAACCAACCCCTAAAATTTGAACCTCATGGATTAATGAGTTGTTCCAAAATCCAAAGAGACAAAAAGTCTCGGCGGCTACGAACGATCCCATGAGACCTTCTAGAACATTCCTATGGGAAGGGTAGGCACCCTAAGCCGTTACGTCGAACCTATGAACCTAGGGCTTATGTGCTTACGTGCTTATTATATATGCAATTTATATACTGCGGATGCCTTGCATTTTAATTTTTGCAGGTACTCCTACGCGTTCCCTGGCCTGCAGGGACCCCATTTCTAAGACCATGTCCTTACCACGAAGGACATCTGCATTTATGCACGTTGATTGGCCTCCCGATGGCCATGAGACTTAGTGACTGTCATGAACAGTCACTCCGCGCCCGCATCTACGCACCCCCTAACCTGTGGGGAGTTTCCTTTTATATCTTTGTACTCTTACAACTGTGTGTCCTTTCCACGAAGGACATCTTCGTTTACGCACGTCGATTGGCCTCTCGATGGCTATGCGATCTAGTGACTGTCTTTAACGGTCACTTCGTGCCTACATCTACGAGTTCCCTAGCCTGTAGGGATTATATTTCTTCATACGAAGGACATCCTCATTAGCATACATCAATTGGCCTCTCAATGGCCATGCGATTCAGTGACTGTCTTGAACGGTCTCCTCGTGCTTATTCCCGCGCACCCTCTAACTTGTAGGGTTTGGATTTCCATCTATACGTATTTCATCCCTAGCCTGTAGGGATTTCTCTTCATCCAATATCGTCCTTATATAGGTTGTGTTCCGCATAGAGAACCTTCCCACCAAGGACAACTTCAATGGTACACGTTGATTGGCCTCTCGATGGCCATGAGATTTGGTGACTGTCTTGAACGGTCACCAGTCGCTACCTTCTGCATACTCTCGAATCTAAGGGATTTCCCTTAGCGTGTCATAACATTTATCCTGCAAAGATTCTACGAGGGTCTAATGTCGCCTCTAAGGCTATCCCTAGGATTACATGTCACACATCTGCATTGCATACACGGAGTTACAATACAAGGAGTCTTTCGCATACGCATGCATTTGCGTTTTCATGCAATCATACATTTACGTTCGTATCTTCGCCCGCACCCACGCTTCCCGTACTAGCCGATTTCCCGAAACTCGCAAAGAAAAAAATCAAAGGATCGTAGACTATGGAGAAGGGAGGATAAATTATCGAGAACGAACTTGGTCTCACAAGGAGGAAAAAGGATGCCTTTCGTCATGCCGCATGTCCATGCCTTGTCATGACAGGATTATAAATATAATAAAGGTTGTCATCGAGCAAGGATTAGTTCAACAAAGAGTTCCCTCATAGATACACTCAAGATGTATCTAGTCATAAAAGGGTTCATCTTAGAACATATCAAACTTTCAAGGACGCTCTACGATAACCTGGGGGCAAGGATTAGTCCAACTGGGGGCAAAAGTCCTAAACAAAGATGCATAACTACGATGGAGGGAAGGCAGCCTGTGTTAACTCCACACCAAGGGGCAAAAGGGGTCATAGGCGTTCTCTCTATCAATCTACAAACTTTAAAGGTTGCAATGGTGCGATACTATCCTTAGGGAAAGCAAAAGAGGTTCAGTCAAAGGAAACTCATGAAGTTCCGATATGACGAAAACCCACCGCTAACAACTTATTCTCGACAGGCTTGACGTGCCCAAGGAAAATTCGAGGTTGCCCTCACTTCTACAGGTCTAAAGAACTAAGGAGTGAAACAAGGTCAGTGGATCTACAAAGGAAATTATCCCTAGGATCAATAGGTGTTTGCCATGCTTAGAACTTCAACCCCTACGATCGCTAAGTGTTTCTTAGGATAAAAGTTGTACCTTCGGATTAGCAATTTTAATGGGATGACCATGCAGGTTTTGGAATCAATTCATTCACTTCATCCACTTACTACTACGACTGTCCAGTCGCACATTTCTATTTTTAGGATTATTAACAAACGTGAGGGAGAGTGACGAATACAAATAATAAAGTCCAGCTAAACATATGCTTTCAAGGTAAGACCGAGCCGAGGATGTACATGCATTGTTTCAATTCCCAAACAGTGGAGATATAAGGATGTTAATCCCTCGTTACCCCCTCGAGCCAGGAGTTGGAGTTTGTTTCTACTTTTCAAATAAACCTTGATTTTAACCAGGGGCATGGTAGATTTCAATTAATTCCATGGTGTACTTTGGTTGTCAAGAGAATCAGTCAATCCAAGCAAGGGTTCAAGCATAAGGATCAAGCAAAGCAAAGGTTCAAGCATATCTTCTTCCTCGCATTCATCCAAGATTGAGGAAGCAATGAAGATAACATTCACAACAATCTTCTTCCTCAACACATCATTCAAGATCGAGGAAGTATCAAAGTCGAAGCTTACAAATCAAAGTCGACATGGCAGTCACAATATCCAAAACTCAAGAAGCATTCAAAAGAAAAGGAGAAAAACACCCGCTAAGTCAAAATGGAAAATTTCATAAAAGAAAAGAAAAAGGACTTAGGAAAAAAATCAGGGCATCCCGATGGATCAAACTCGAAAGAGTTGGTTCATGCAAAAATAAGGGATAAAATAAAACAAAGGCGAAATGTGAAGGATAATCTTGTGACTGCTAGATCACCGAAGCTTCTCATCAATTCTTGGATCTCTACAATATTTTTTCATCAGTGCTTGGATCTCTACTAAGGCTTTTGCTCAATACCAAAACTGAAACGATTCTCTTACAAACAAAGCACATTCATTGGATTAGGCGAATATTTAGGATTTGGAGAACATCAAGGAGAAAGGGGTTGGGTTAAATAAATTTTGAGCCTTATATCCGTTGTTTCTTAAAACCACGAACCAGGCCAAGTTACAACATTCAAAAGTCCTAATTGAGGCAAGGTTAACCATGAAAGCATATTAAGCAGGATTCTGTTATACTGACTCCTAAAGTTTGTTAAAACTATTTCTAACCACTGCGCTTCTTCAAGCATTCATTTCTAATCATCCCGTACTAATTCATAACGGACTTCGATTTCAAAACTTGCATACGCATCGCATTGGAGTTACTTCTCAAAGGGTACAACGTCATCTACGAGTTTACACTTAGCATCGAGGAGATCTCGAAATGGGTTAATCAAAAGGTGATCCTTTCTAATAGAGACTCTGGAATAGGGGGAATCACATCTAGGGGGTTCCCCTAAACAGGGGCAAAAATTCAAGGATCGCAGGAGCACACGATCAAAGATCCTATTTACTAGGGGCATTCATCCTAAAGGTTCAACCGACTTGGGGCACACCTCGAAGCAATCTCAAACAGGGGCATGTCAAACATGGGAAAAATTCAAATTCAAAAGGATAAGAACACTATGGATAGTCCTCCATATCCTGGAAATCAAGGGCATACCCTTCAATCTAAACGTCGAAGCATACGACAAGGTTATTCCTCAGGGCACTTCCTTCATGGCTTGGAGATCATGGGCATCCTTTCTCCACTAAACATTGGGGCATTGGGTATCAAACCCATAAGGTATGGAGAATCTCTCAGGGTTAAAGGTGTGGAGAACCTCAAAAGGTTAAAGGTCTAGAGAACCTCAAAAGGTCAAAGGCGTGGAGTATTTCAAAGAGCCAAACTGGGGCAAGGCGCACAACAAAAGGGAAAGGCATTCTCATACTTTACAACCTCGGTCCGATCTTTCTCCTAACTACGATCTTCAAATGCAAAAACAGGGATTGGGAAATCGCGCTAGCATCACACCCCACCTTATCAAACAAACCTGCAACTTCAGCGAGCTATATATGCTTTGGTTATCAACAACCTATCATCGGAGCATCATGCAAATACATAGGAATCATGCATTGCATACATTGGTTGATACATCACACTACACCTTTTTAGGTAGTCTTCCTTAAGACAAATCTCACGACCCTTTCTAGGAGCCTCCTCAAGCAGTCTTATTCAAGGCGAATTGTCATCCTTTCAAGGAACCTCTTCAGGTAGTCTTTTTCAAGACATTCTTTTATACGAACCTTTTCAGGAACCCCTTCAGGTGGTCTTCTTTAAGACATTCTATGAACCTTTCTGGGTGGTCTTTTCTAAGACATTAATCATTCCTTGCTAAGAACCTTTTTAGGTAGTCCTTTTTAGACATCTTCCAGCCTTTCCAGGTGGTCTTCTTTAAGATAAATTTCTATCCTAAAAAAATCTTTTCAGATAGTCTTCTTTAAAGACAAACACTCACATCCACTCCAGAAGCCTTTTCAGGTAGTCTTATAGAAGACACTACTTCGTTCCACTCATCAATCAACATATACATAAGCATTACCCGCATACATAAATATTACCAAGCCGGCATAAGCATAGTCGTGGTGTAGGTGCAAATATGGTTTAAACAAGTTCAATAAGGAGATAAAATCTTGAGATTGACATCAGCATCAGCATACATACATACGCATTAGCATATGCATATCATCTAGTGCATTCAAATACTACAAAAACCCAGTTTCCAACCCTCGTGTTGTGACAGGTGTGTTTTTCGACCCTCGAGTCATATATTTCCAACCTTCGTGTTGTGATAGGTGTGTTTTCCGACCCTCGAGTCGTGAATATTTGACGTGCTATTTTTCTCCGACCCTCGAGTCGTGAGTCTTCAAGCAGGTGAATCTTTTTGGTGCAGGTGAAGTTGCTATAAGCATAGCAAATAATCCTAAATGGTGCGGGTGAGTTTGCTACAAGCACGACTAATGATCCTAAATGGTGCGGGTGAGTTTGCTACAAGCACGGCAAACGATCCTAAATGGTGCGGGTGAGTTTGCTACAAGCACGGCAAACGATCCTAAATGGTGCGGGTGAGTTTGCTACAAGCACGGCAAATGATCCTAAATGGTGCGGGTGAGTTTGCTACAAGCACGGCAAACGATCCTAAATGGTGCAGGTGAGTTTGCTACAAGCACGGCAAATGATCCTAAATGGGGCAGGTGAGTTTGCTACAAGCACGGCAAATGATCCTAAATGGGGCAGGTGAGTTTGCTACAAGCACGACAAATGATCCTAAATGGTGCAGGTGAGTTTGCTACAAGCACGGCAAATGATCCTAAATGGTGCAGGTGAGTTTGCTATAAGCATAGCAAATTATCCTAAATGGTGCAGGTGAAGTTTGCTATAAGCATAGCAAATTATCCTAAATGGTGCAGGTGAAGTTGCTATAAGCATAGCAAATTATCCTAAATGGTGCAGGTGAGTTTGCTATAGCTATGGCAAATGATCCTATTGGTGCAGTCCTTTTCAGGAACCTTTTCAGGCAGTCTTCTTTAAGACGTATTCCATCCTTTCTATGAGCTTTTCCAAGCAAACAGGGTTTTACAAAGGATTTTACAACAAAGATTTTCAAAAGGTTTCTCAATTGGGTTTATCACGTTAGTCCCTCGGCAGTGATATTCTCCAAAACATCATCAATAACAATCAAAGGTGTTATCTTTCTTTTCAGAGCTACTAACATACTTTAACTGACAATCATGCATCATTCAACTAACACACCTCATTCATACATATTGCATATACATACACCGCTCTCATTTATTTTGAGAAGCTCACTGCATCATACATCGCATGCATCATAACATTGCATAAAATTCAGGTTGCCTTTCTAGGCCGTGCTACAATCGAAACGCAGTGAATCCTTTCGAAAGCATCTGCTTCGCATTCGAAAGAGAGGGATATTTACCTCGGGTGGCATCTGTAAGCCCATCTCCCATGGAATTTCTCCCCAACAAAGGCAAATTTCAGGGCATTTCAGTGTTCAATCATCTTCTACCTTTAGATTACGATGGGCAGACGTGCCTATCCGACTCTTCAGGTTTAAGAAGATTGAACAGGGGCAGCTGTCATACCCCAAAATTTGCCCGAACAGATCTATATCTTTTAATTCATCAAGGGTCAAAATTATGAGCCATGGGGTTTGACATTCCTATTGTCAAACCCACCCTCTTATAAAATGTCCTGAGAAATAAATGGGGTACGATTAACAAGTGTTTTCGAGGGTTTCATCAATTGTTAATATTATTTTCCTTTTACTAACATTTGCGTTTTTTGGATTATTATTAGTAATTTTTATTACTTCTAACTATTAGTATTTAATATTATTAATTTTATTATTAATATTAATATTAATATTAGGTGATTTTATTATTAATATTGTCTAGGGTTATCATAGAATTTGTAAATATTATTATTATTAGGATTCTTTTTTAGTTTTTTTAATTATTAAGTTAATTGGGCACTAGGCCCATTAGAGGTAGAAAACCCTAGTTTTTTACTAATATAAATAAAACTTTTTTTTAGTGAACAAGGGGAAGCCAACACAATTTGATACACTAACTTTCTCACGTATATACTCAAAAACCGAATTTCTAACCTTTTTTTTCTATAACAGCAGAACCTTGCCTCAAAGACATAACCACAATCCCATACTTATCTTTAGCAAGAGGATCCTTTGTTTATCACTTTCATACTAATTAAACACACCAATTTTTCATTTACGTTTCGAACCGTACTAACAATCCATACATTGTCTTTCCTCTAACTATGCTAACAATGCATATATTTTGCAAAGTCACCATAAACTCATCTTTTCCTTAAAACATATTATATAAACACCACCCTCCAATTTACCTTCAATATCAGTATCATTATTCTTTACACCACCATGGCCAATATCATCATTCACAATAACATAAATTAAACTAACCATAATTTTTTTTGCAGTAGCTTATGTTTACAGGTGAAAAGAAGATAAGCCGGTTTAAGGATCCATAAAAAGAAGAAAATTCTGAAAAAAAACAAAGAAAACCAAAACTCGCTCCGCCGCCACGAAGCACAATAGCGGATCCCTCTCCGCCACCCTTTCAACCGCGAGATCGCCGTTTTAGAACCCAACCATCGGCCACAGTAGCCTCCACCCGACTTCAACCGCCGCGAACACCATCTCCCACCGCGAAGCAAGCTTCTCCGCCACCCATTCAACATCAACAATAATCGGACCACCGTCGAAGCCACCTCCGATCGACACATCACCCAGCGCCGTTACCAGCACCGTGGGGTTTGCCGATTTCGTCGGCTTCAACTCTCAATGGAGGCAGAGGGGGGTATGACGTTAACGGTTTGTGTGGAGAGGAAGATGCTCTCTCTCATTCACTTGTAATTTTGATAGTAATGGACAGGTTCTTGTTTCAATCTTTTTTTTTTATATTTATTTTGTTGTTCTTTTAGTTTAATTACTTTGAAGAGTCAAAAATAATGTGAGAGGGGATGTACCGCCCCAACTCTAGCTTCTGTCATGTTTTTTTGTATTATTTTTACTTTATTTTTATTTAGGTTTATTGTCTGCAATTGTATATTAGGGTTGAGTTATTGGGTCTTATGGACCTAACTGAATGCTATTAACATATCCTCTAATTTACTACCAAGAATAACACACACCCACTGCAGCGAATAGACAAAATTGACCAATTAATTGTATATTAATTTTTTTTTCTAATTAATTTATCCATTAACACTAATTCTCTCCTCGACCCGACTAAAGCTATTAGTCGCATTAGACGAGAGATAAAAAATACATAAAATCCAAAACACATTTAATTTGCTGCCCGCGACGATCAATCTATCGATCTGAGTAACCAGCAATGCCCCTTAATCCGTTAGCTATACTGACCAAATCTATTGGTCATCGCATCTAACGGTGCCATATTAAATCAGGGTTGTACGCCCAATACATTCAAAATACACTAAACCACGACACTACGGATTTTCATCCTTTTCAATCAGGCAATTCAAAATGCCTTTCAAATCACAAGCTATGATAGGCCATTCAAAAAGCCTTCAAACCAAAAATTCATTTCTAAGGCGTACAACCCTGTGCCCGAACTACGTAGACTCTGATCCTCCATAAGGAGGTACGTAGGCACTTGGTAACAAGGCGAGTCCCCCTCCCTAAAATCTCAATTTTTCCCCTATTCACTTCCTTAGCTATTAACCTTAACTTTTAGCCATAAAACTTGACCCTTAGATTCAAAGCCAATAGGAAAGGGTTGAGGGTGCCTAACACCTTCCCTCGACCTGATTATAGTAACTTACCCCGATCTCTAAACTGCGTAGGGTTTCCTATTCGCCCTTCAGAATAGGTGGCGACTCTAAATCTTTAATTTTTAGGGCAGGTTGCTACACCAGCTATATAGACCAACTCTAGTAAAATCCATTAATAAACAAAGATACATAAAATTAACAGTGTTACCAGTGCTATCTGGAAACAAAACATTTCCAATTAGCAAGAGTAGGTAGCACCTGGTTTTCTGAAGTACGGTCTCTTGTGGAGACGCATCATCCAATCGAAAACTATCATAATAAAGCCTTAACCTCTTAAGATTAATACCCTGTCCCTTAGCACCAACTTGTCCCTCTATCAAGTCTATGCCAATTTCCTGAAAGCACAGTGAATTTGCCTGCATTACACAGCCATTAATTGCTTTCCTGTCAATTGGAAGGCCTAGTAACATATGAACATCCTCCAGAGTGATGGTGCACTCCCCTGTTGGGAGATGAAAAGTGTGTGTCTCTGGCCTCCAGCGTTCTAGCAACGCCAGAACAAATTTGTTAGACGCTGGCCTTAGGATCTAGAGGGGGGGTGAATAGATCGTTCACAGTTTTACGGAGTTAAACGACTTTTCAGCGGAAGTGATCCTGAATCGACTCGCGTCTATTCCGAACCACTATCGAAACGATTGTATATGTGTTTAAAACCAGTCAAAAACTTGAGGTAAGTGATAAGAGTATACGTTGCAGAATCAAAGCGTTGCTCTTATTGAAAATCAGATTAACTTCTTGTATGATGAACAATGTTTGCAATGCAGTAAAAGTGATAGAAACAAATATACAAACACTTGGTGATAATGATCAAATTGACGGTGATTCAATATGTGATGGATTGTGATGTTTATATAAGTTCTTAATTCACAATCTTAACACTCGAATCGTTGATCAATTTGCTATTATAACCAAATATGAACAGAACGTAAACGAAAAAGTAAAAGCGACAAGAACACGATATTTGTTTAGGCAGTTCATCGATCGTCCTCGCTACGACTACGTCTGCCAATAATTCCAAACTGAAATTGGGTAATCTTTCATTAATGTTGAAAGTAGTATATACAAAGAAGATAACAAAGCGATAAACCATAAACCAATTATGTCGATCCTTTGAATCTTCTTCCCCCTTAATCTTGAGTCAGATCAAGGTTATCCAAGAGCTTCACTTTGATCCCTTTCTGCAGTGTCTTCAATTCCCTCGAACCCTTGTTCTTCAATCTTCACACTCAGCCGGATCCTCGATGAAACCTCTTGATAAAAACCCCCAAGAAACACCTATCTTGGAGGACAAAACCCGCAGATTTTATTCACCAAAAACCCCACAAATCTTCACCCACTAGGAATCTTCAATTCCGTTCCATGGACGTTATCGAACTCGATCACTAACCCTCAACGCAAGAATGATTATGTGTAATTGCGTTGGAGATGACGAAGAACGAAGATGAGAAGCCTTTGTGTATCTTTCAGTCGTTGGTGTTGCCTTGAATAATTGAACCTTTGATAATATATATGATAGCTTAACAGTTGGAGATGAGAGAAACATAATTTTTGGCATTCTTGATCAGTTAGGTCGACCTCTTGTAGTGCTTAGGTCGACCTAGCAGAGCTTGCAGAATTTTGCTCCCAGTTAGGTCGACCTGTTTAAGGAGTAGGTCGACCAGAATCCTCTTCAGATGCATTCTGGGGACATTTTCTCAGATTAGGTCGACCTAGTTGTTGTGTTGGTCGACCTAGCAGACTGATATGTGAATTTCTTCATTTTAGGTCGACCTGGATGATGTGTGAGTCGACCTAGCAGAGGTATATGGATTTTTCTCCATTTTAGGTCGACCTGGATTGACAGTAGGTCGACCTAACTGCTGCTTTTCTGCATTCTTCTTGTTTTGCTTGTGTTGAGTCAACCTATAAGCATAATAGGTCGACCTGTTCTGACATGAGTGATCAATGCTTGCTTTTCTTTGAGTTTTCTGCTTCCACCTTGTGTCTTGTATGCTTATTGAGTTTGCCATGAATCAAAAACATCTTTGTGATTGTAATCTTGTATTCACAAAATTTGTGATCAATAGAAGACTCGACGATTCTGCTAATCGGTCTGAAACCAGCAACGTTCAAGTATGGTCTAATGCGGTCGTCCGGAGCGATGGTTGAGTGACTACGAGTCCGAAAACGGTCGGCGTCCTGAATATAATTATGTATGCATAAGTAATCAGTTATTTCATAGGCTGGAAATAATTAACGTAATAGTAAAATACTTACATAGGCTGCGATGTTCTCGGGGGTTCCTCGGTGCGTATCACCCATTGTTAAGAGAGACATGGTTGAGCACTGGAAATCTGGAATTTGAGAGCAAAACGAGTAATGCGAGAGTAGATGAGTGAATGTGGTGAGAAATCTGCAGAGGTCATGGTAGTATATATATTGATGAGGCTTAAACGGTAACAAGCTGCATGCTGGACATGTCAACACATTCAAAGTTGCTAGGTGTTGCTTGTGCAGAAGTGGTTGGCATGCATTCAATCAACTTTCGGTGACATGCATGCAGAGCAGAACTAGGTGCCAGATAGGGTTGCATGCATGCAGTATTAGGTGGAATCGTTTCAGGAATCTTGCCAGGAATCGTTTCAGGAATTGCTTCAGACGCATGCTAGGTTGCAGGAGTCGTTTTGGACGCATGCTATATGGGGACCAGGTGGGGACCACACACAATACACATGCGCCAAATGAAATGGCAAAAATTTTGAAAATTCCTTCTAATGCGCCAAATGGAATTTGGCGCATTTCAGTTAAAAAAAACAACTAATGCGCCATTCCATTTGGCGCATTAGTTCAAGCCCTTTTTTTTTTTGAAAATTAGGGTGTACGTTTTTTGTTGTAGAGGAAACCCTAATTGTGCTATAGACCTTAAGCAAGTCGTCTGTCCCTCTATAAATTAGGGTTTCTTGTGTTCATACGACCACACATACGGAAAAAATGAGATCTCGAATAAGGCCAGATAGCACGCACAGGACCTCTGAGCCTCCACCTCCTGTGAGGCGGTTCGACTATCAACCGGAATATCGTCGAAGGAACGGGCACGTAATTTTCTCCCCCGTCAAACCTCCCATGCAGGTTATGTTTTGGAATATCCATTCCATGGACCAACTTAAGAGAACCATCCCGAGGTTTTTGGACGGGGAGTACAGTCCCGGCAAAGAAATTAGATCGATCAAGGGGCTTAGAACAAGGGGTGGTGTTTTCCTTGAAAGACAGCGTTGGTGGGAGACTATGGAAGACGACATTCAATGCACTCGGATGATGGAGGACAGAGAAGACATTGTTTTAACCGTTGTAATATCCTAGATGCCGCAATTTCTTTATCATTTCTGTAACTTTTGTACCATTCAATTAAATGCTCTTAGCATATTTCAATGAAATGATATTTTATCGTTACAGAGTTTCCAATTAGTATTTAAGTTATTAATAATTAACAAAATACTTTCCCGCCCTATTTACCCGCTAAAAATAAGTTGCCACGAGTGGTCTACTCTTCTATAAATAGAGGTGTGTGTGTGGAGTTGAAGTATTCACTCTTTTTTCATTCTTACTGCAATCACTTAAAAATGAACTCAGTTTGGGCCGTGGTCTTTTTTGAGGAAGGTAGTCACATGCGGGTTTGCCTGAACCCGCATTGGAATTTCCAGAGAATTGTTAGAGCCATCAACACCGGGTTTCGTCAACTAGATGGTCCAACCACGAAAGTTAAACAGATAGATTACCGTTGTCCATACATTACGTTGACGGATAATAACCCAGAAGGCACGTACATGTATTATTGGGATCGTGTGAAAGACGATGTGGACGTGGATCTAATGTTTTGGACACACAGTGGAGAAGTTAACCGAGGCGTTGAAAATCCACTCGTTCTTGCAGTGATACTTGAGTAGTTTAGATTAAGTGTTGTTTTATTTGTTGCAATGAGTGAGCGTGTACTACCAGTTGGTCTGTGTTATTTTCTTTTTTGCAATGTAAAATAAATGTGGTTGTTGTGTTAGTTGTGGTTGTCTGAACATCAATTACGCTAACAGATAATTGAATATATATATATATATATATATAATTAAATTTATATATACATTAATTAAAATACATATACATTTTATAATTGAAAATATATATATATATATATATATATACATATATATATATATATAGGGAGCGTATCCGGTGAGAACTGATATTTTTATGAGAAATGAGAACTATTGATATCAGCCATCAGATATAATTAACGTTTAAGATTTATTGATTCCATATTAAGAGCACCTTACTGAATTTTTATCAATTATGATCAATATTTAAAAATTCCATAAATAAATTATCTTTTCAAAAGAATAGTTCTACTTCTCTAATTATTAGAATATTATCAAAATAAGAGAATCCTTTTCAGAATTATTACACTTAATATTTTAATGTTATCACAATATTTTTTATTTTCACTATAATTCTAACTCCATTTTAATTTGATCTATAATTTATTTTGAATGAAGTAAATTATTTTATTTATAATATATTATTTTATTCTTCATAATTGATTTTGAATTGTTCATTATTTAACTTTGAATAATACTATGAATATAAAATTTAATTTATACTTAAGAATTCATAAACTTTTATTCTTCACATAATTATAAATATAACTTGTTATTAATTTGTCACTTTTAACTAAAAAACTTAAGAATGTAAATTCATTACTGATATTTTGATTTGGATGATATATTTATTTTTAAATTAATTTTTTTTGCATGCCATACTATTTTATCCATTTTAAATATTTTTTTAAAAATCTATTATTTATATTTGTATTTGATTAAAATTTTTGAAGAAAATGAAATTATTACTTATATTTAAATTTGATTGATTTATTTATTTGAAAGTTCGAAATATTTTGTTTTTGCAAGTTATTATTGCGGCTATTTTAAATTAAAACACATTATTGATTTACGAGATATATTTTAATTTGATTAAAAGTTTTAAGAATGTAAAATTATTAAATATATATAGATTTGGTTGAATTACTAACTTGCAAGTTTGGTAATTTTTCTTTTAATAAAATTTCAACGATCATCACCATTTAAAATAAATTATACTTGTGTTAAAATTTTAATAATTAAAGCAAGTAAAAACAATTGGAAATAATATCTTTTTATGAAAAATTTAAATACTGAGCATACTAGATAAAAAGACAATAATATACTATTTGTATGGAATTAATAAATCTTAAAAGTGATAAATATGATTAAAATATTATTTATTCAATCATAAGATTAAATTATATTTATCACCGATGTTCTAATCTTATTTGATCAAATAATAGCATATTAGTATAAAAAAAATTGTGATAACATTAAAATATTAAGTGTAATAATTCTGAAAAGGATTCTCTTATTTTGATAATATTCTAATAATTAGAGAAGTAGAAATATTCTTTTGAAAAGATAATTTATTTATGGAATTTTTAAATATTGATCATAATTGATAAAAATTCAGCAAGGTGCTCTTAATATGGAATCAATAAATCTTAAACGTTAATTATATCTGATGGCTGATATCAATAGTTCTCATTTCTCATAAAAATATCAGTTCTCACCGGATACGCTCCCTATATATATATATATATATATATATATTAATATATATTTTTATATATATATATATTATATATGTATATATATATATATATATATATATATATATATATATATATATTTATATATATACAGACATAGATTAGCGTGCGTCTGTCTTTTATGTTCAACTCGGAATCTTGGGACAGACATAGATCAGCGTGCGTCTGTCTTTTATGTTCAATTCGGAATCTCTGGACATACATGGATCAGCGTGCGTCTGTCTAGTCTCGTCATGGTGGCATCTTGTGACAGACCTAGATCAGCGTGCGTCTGTCTTTTGTGTTGCCAACGCCGGATCATTTAATTAAAATAAATGTGGTTGTTGTGTTAGTTGTGGTTGTCTGAACATCAATTACGCTAACAGATAATTGAATATATATATAATTAAATTTATATATACATTAATTAAAATACATATACATTTTATAATTGAATATATATATATATATATATATATATATATATATATATACACATATACATATATATATATATATATATATATATATATATAGATCAGCGTGCGTCTGTCTTTTATGTTCAATTCGGAATCTTGGGACAAACATAGATCAGCGTGCGTCTGTCTTTTATGTTCAATTCGGAATCTCGGGACAGACATAGATCAGCGTGCGTCTGTCTAGTCTCGTCATGGTGGCATCTTGTGACAGACCTAGATCAGCGTGCGTTTGTCTTTTGTGTTCAATTCGAAATCTTGGGACAGACATAGATCAGCGCGTGTGTGTCTTGAGACAATGCAAAGCTGTAAGGCACCATATATAAGACAACCAATATTTTCTAAACATTACAACTCACACAAGCAATTTTGGCTAATCTGACTTGATCTTACAACACTCAAACACTTCCCCGTAGAAATGACTTCATCTACCCAGTACCTTGTGCATGCACATCTAAACGGTGAGACTTACTCACATAAAATAGTCGGTTTTGTGATGAGAAACACTCAGGTTGTTCCATTGTTGTTAAGCAAAAGAGCAACCTTTACATACTTCATTCAGCGACTATACGCTAAGATTGCAATGGGTCCTATTGCAAACGTTTTTTACCAATGTCCCTCTTTCAACGACAACAACACCGTCAAGTTTTATGAGATGAAGATTGCAAATGACGAAGACCTGCAAGATATGTTTACTACCCACGAATACTCTGGCTTGGATTCCATCGAGCTGTACGTTACTCTTCAGGTTGGGACACAAGAAACTCATGTTATCCAGTCGCAAGTTATAGACCCACCAGTCAACGAGCAAGAAGAGGTTGATGTCATTGACGAGGAAGAAGAAGATCTGGAATCTGAATTTGACGAAATGGTCAACGAGGAATCCGACGACGAGCAACACATTCCGGTGCCTCCAACCCATGTGTACGCACCTCCAGCGCATATGACTAACTTGAACCTTCAAGGTGACGAACCATCATCCGACATCTTCTTCACACCGTACATCCAAAATAACGATGAGTTAAAGGAAGGAGACAAGTTTCCCTTTAAGGAGGCATGTCTTAGAACAATAAAAAAATGGCACATGGCACACAACGTTGATTTTGAAGTAGATCGTTCAAACCTGGAACGGTATGTAATCACTTATAAAAATCCAGAGTGTGGCTTCAGACTGTTGGCTTCTTATAAGAAGAGAAGTAATGCATGGAAAATAGGGTCGATTACGCAACAACACACATGTGTCAACCCTAACACTTCCCAGGATCATACGAAACTCAGTGCCGATCTCATCTGTCAGGAGATCTTGCCTCTAATAAGCTCAGATCCGTCTCTGAAGGTCAAAAATATTATCTCGCATATAGTTACAACCTTCAACTACACGCCATCTTACAGAAAGGCGTGGGTTGCAAAAACAAAGGCAATTGAGACAGTCTACGACAACTAGGAGGAGTCATACAAAATTCTTCCCCGATACCTCAATGCGCTACATAGTTACTCAGCTGGCACTGTTACTATTCTAGAGACACTGCCCGCGCATGCCCCAGATGGAAATCCTGTCCAAGGAAACAGTATATTCCATCGGCTTTTTTGGGCATTCAAACCTTGCGTACGAGGATTTGCACATTGTAAACCCATACTTCAAATTGATGGAACATGGTTATACGGTAAATACAAAGGAACCATGCTCATGGCGGTTGCACAAGACGGGAACAGCAACATATTTCCAGTGGCGTTCGCAATCGTCGAAGGTGAAACTGCGGCTGCTTGGAGTTTCTTTCTAAGGAACCTCCGAGAACATGTTGCTCCTCAGCCTGACATCTGTTTAATCTCCGATAGGCACGCTTCCATTGAGAGTGCCTATAATAATCCAGCAAACAGATGGCATGACCCGCCATCTAAACACGTCTATTGTATTTGCCACATCGCCCAGAACTTCATGCGGGAGATCAAGGACAGACATCTAAGGAAGGCCCTAGTCAATGCTGGTTATGCATTGACCCAACCCACGTTCCAGCATTATCGGAGTGAGATTGTAATGACAAATCCAGAGGCAGGTAGTTGGATAGATAACCTTTCTAGGGAGAAATGGACAAGGGCTTACGACAAAGGCGTGCGATGGGGCCATATGACGACAAATCTCGTGGAATCCATGAATGGCGTTTTCAAAGGCATTCGTAACCTTCCTATCACAGCACTAGTGGAGGCTACCTACTTTAGGATGGCTTCGCTCTTCTCAACGAGAGGCAGGAAATGGGGTGATGTTAGGCAATCTGGTCAACTGTTAAGTGATAGTTGCATGAAATTTATGCAACAGCAATCGGCAAAAGCAAACACTCATCAAGTTACTTCTTTCGATCGATTCCACTGCACGTTCAGTGTGCGCGAAACAATTGACCACAATGAGGGTTTGCCAAGACAACAATATAGGGTTCTTCTAGACGAAGATTGGTGCGAATGTGGAAGGTTTCAAGCTTTTCGTATGCCTTGCTCGTACGTCATAGCTGCATGTGCGTATGCGCACCGCGACGCAAAATCACTACTGTCTCCAATTTACAAGACTCAGACATTGCTCTGAGTTTACAGTGCTGCGTTTCTAGTGGTAGCCAAGGAGGATTACTGGCCTGAGTATGATGGAGAGGTAGTTTGGCATAACGACGCAATGCGGCGAAAGAAAAAGGGTTGTCCCAATAGTACACGGATTAGAACCGAAATGGACGTCCACGACAAAATGGAACGAAAATGCAGCATTTGCCGTCAGGTGGGGCACAATAGAAAAAGATGCCCTAGTCGTGGCTCAACCTCGTCGCAAGTCTAATCTACTCTGTATTTTTTTTCGACAATGTAACAATTTCGCATGCAACTCTTGTAACCTTTCCTCAGTTTTTCATCAATAAATTGTGCTTTAGTAAAAAAACCGAAATCGACGACGCAAACATTACATTATTTAGGGTTAATAAGAATTTTACGAACTCGATTTATCAGACGTTTTTAGGAAAATAAAAGACCGGAATCAAAAACTTTGCGCGAAAATACCCGAAACGGGTTAATTTTGAAAAAAAAAAGGCACAACACATAGGAGCCAAATGAAATGGCGCCTATGTGTTGCAACATGCATGCATGCGCCCAATGGATTGGCTGAAATCCATGTGCCCTAATTTTCTCTTCATTTGCGCCATTTCATTTGGCTAGTAAGGTACATATGCGCCATTTGAAATGGCGCATTCACTTATCTGGTATCCCAAACCTAGACAGTTTGGTAAATACCCCGAAAACATGGTTTTTTTAGTATTTTTTTTATTAAACATGGTTATTTAAATTTTTTTTTCAATAAATTTAGTATATGAATGGTTGCAAAGTTGGAATTTCAATGGTATTATTTATTTTATATTTTCTAATGATTAATTAACGAAATGACAATTAGATACATGAATTAAGGCTTTTAAAATGAGTTAATTAGGTTAAATAAGTAATTATGATGGTAAATTGTTTTTTTATATTATTAATTAATTAATAGATTTTGAAAAGAAAATAGATTATTATCATAAACGATAAAACGAATCCCCAATTAAAAAAACCATTAAAATCAATTTATTTAAAATTAATTTTCACACTTTCATGTCTTTTGATGGCTATGTCCAACGCTTCTTCCCTCAACTTCCAAATTCCTCATCCTTTTCTCGCCTCCCCTCAATTTCCCCCCAAATTCTCGCGCATTTTTCCACCGCTACCACCGAAACGTTTCCGACAAATAACCGCCTTCAAAGAATGGCGCGAATACGAGGACGCCGTGAAGCGGAAGGACCTCGCCGGAGCTCTCAGTTTCCTGAAATCCCTAGAAACCGACCAACGCCCAACTGCTGAGCCTTTCGGTGAAGAAGCTTCTCCGGTGGCCGAGTTGACTCGGTCTCGTTTCCGCGAGTTGGAAATGTTCGGGCCGCAGAGGGATTGGGAGATTCTGGATACCTGCATGAATGCTGATAATATGAAACTTGTTGGGAATGCTTATAAGTTTCTTAAGGATAGGGGTTTCTTGCCTAGCTTTGGTAAATGCAGGAATATTGGTGAGTTTTCAACTTTTCTTTTTTAGTTATGAATTTGTTGAAGAGTTATAATTTTGAGTAATTTTGAGCTTTGGTAAATACAGTAAATGCTTAATCATTATTTATTATGGTGTGTAAACTCTGATATACCTTTTTGTTACAATAATTTGCATTTTCCCTTGTGTATAGTTTTGGAGGGTCCAAGGAATGTAACGCCAAATGTCTTGAGCTCGTCAACTGGTTTGGAAGGTGAACACATGAATTTCTGACAGTACTTTCTCCCTAGCTATAAATTTCTAGAAGTCCCAGTTTCAGTTATGTTACAATTTACATTTAGAATTAATAGCATTTTATACAATTCTATACTTCTGAAAGCTGGTTTTTCAACCTAACTTTTTCTTTCTTCTTTTATCCAGTGACTAAACTTGCTCCAAAGAAGTGGGGCCTCACGAATGGTTCAGGCACTGTTTTGGTTGCTTTTTTTGGTGGCGTGTCCTATCTTATTTCGCAAGGAATAGATCTCAGGCCCAACCTTACAGTGGTATTAGGTCTAGCCATTGCAGATTCTATATTCCTGGGAGGTACATGTTTAGCTCAAATATCAAGTTACTGGCCGCCATATAGGCGCCGGATCCTCGTTCATGAAGCAGGACATCTCCTAATAGGTATACTCATTGCTTCTTAAGAATTTCATAGGTTATATCATATTTGTTTTCCCCTCATTATATGCGGCCACACCTAACACTTTACATGGTTCATCTTGATGGAATTTCAGCTTACCTGATGGGTTGCCCAATTCGGGGGGTGATTTTAGATCCAATAGTTGCAGTGCAAATGGGTATTCAAGGACAGGTATTTTGTTATTCTTTTTGTTCATGATATGACAGCTTATTGATTCAGTTGGTCACTTCCTTGTATAATATCTTTATTTGACCAGACAATTTGATGCATTTTGTCATTTCAAATGAAACACTTCATATTATTATATTGTTATCTCTGTTCTTCTTACTCTCCCTACCTTACTAACTGTCTCTAGATTCTCTTCCCTTTTCTCTTTCTCTTCCCTTTTCTCTTCCTTCCATGTACCACTGTTCTATTCATCCTCCATCAGTTTGATCACAAACATCTCAACTACCATACATAGTTAAATGTACTCTGAGACGTTTTGGAACACTGAATGAAGCACTTTTGGTTATGCAAAATTACTTTTGATATGAGTCTGTTTACTGCCCGACTGCTAGCTCTGTTAAATATTTTACATGTATAATTGGTTTAAATGATACTTGTATGTTCTTTCATGGTACTATATTTTGACGATTTGCCTGTAACTCAGATAACTAACAAACAAAGTGACAGACAACTAAACAAACCCAACTAACTTCTATATCAACTCTTAAGTACCTTAATTTTCCTTCATTATGTATCCGAACAGCTACTTCTTTTAACTGGGTGTTGTTGACAAATGCTGTCAGCTATGTCAATTGAAAACACACAAATACTTCCAAAAATACGAAATCGTATTTATAATTTCAAGAAAACGTTGCAGGGCAAGGCCCCCACAAACCTCAACGTAGCTCTGCTAGTTTCAGTCATCAAGCAGCAATGTCATAAATCTTTATATGCATGAAATGCATCGGTATTTTTGGCAAGTTCTTCCATTATTTAACTTCATTATCATTGCAGTAAGTCGTTGTTTTTTAGGCAGGGACTCAGTTTTGGGATGAGAAAGTTGCCGGCGACCTTGCCGAAGGCCGACTTGATGGTTCAGCTTTTGACAGGTGAGTATGAGTATAGTTAAAGAGGTTGCGTGTATGATGGGATGGTGCATCAAGCACTGTGTACTAACTAAAGACTCCTATCCTAATTAAATAGGAAAACAACCTCATCATAACAATATAAATAAGAAAACAAATTTAAGAGATAGTCTAAAAAATACCCGAAGATAATATCAATATGTTATATCAATATGTTATAAGATATTTTCATATCTTCTTACACTCTCCCTTAAGCTAAACATTACTAAGCTTTAAGCTTGTTACAAATGTAACCTTTGAAAGAGAGAAATTAACAAATAATATATTTTTATATTGAAAATCAGTTGGGCCAAATCATATTTACAGTTAAAGTCAAGACCAAACTGCAACTGGAGCTAAAGTTGGGGCCAGCCACAGTTGGGACAAAAAAACTAGTTCCAAATTGCAATTGATACAAAACCAATGGCAAACGGAAAATCACAATTGAGATAAAACCAATATCAAACTGCCCAACTTGCTAGCTATGTCCCAATGGTGATGCTAAACAGAAACAATTATTGCCCAGAAGCTTTGGGCTGAACCCCTTTCCCCTTGCCTTTTTTTGCTTAAAGTATCTTGTTTTTTATTTCGATCCATTCAAGTGATATCAATGTTTAATGGTTTAGGTACTGTATGGTACTTTTTGCTGGAATTGCAGCTGAAGCTCTTATTTATGGTGAGGCAGAGGGTGGAGAAAATGATGAAAATCTATTTAGAAGCATCTGTCTTCTTCTTGAGCCTCCATTGTCTGTTGCAGAGGTCTTTCCTCAACTGGTTTCTCTGATTTGAATTTGCCGGTTCTTTTGATTTTTTCATTTGGAATGCTAACATTTTTAGTTTATACCTTAACTTTCTCGCAATAAACAGATGTCTAATCAAGCAAGATGGTCAGTTTTGCAATCTTACAATTTACTCAAGTGGCATAAATCTGCACACCGAGCTGCCGTTAAAGCAATGGAAAGCGGTAGTAGTCTCAGTGGTGTAATTAGGAGGATCGAGGAGACACTGTATCGTGAAAAATGAACCTTAGAATTTTACATAAAATAAATTTTTGTCTTGTAAGTTGCATACAGGTTAGCATCTCTGTTGTTCCTTTACTTGGCTCGGTTTTTCCTTTTCTGAATCTTTCAAGTAATTTGTTGTGTTCATTTTCTCTTGGACAGGGTTATCGCGGTAGATTTGATGTGGAGCTGGTTTTACCGGTCTTTATGTAACCATTGCATATTTGCAGATGCACCATGTATTGGATTTGGACCATGCCTACCATGACAGAATCAATCATATGAATAATTTATGTTTCAGAAGGTGTCAGTGTTGAAGTTGGTTCCGAATTTACTCAACACGATCAGATATGTACTATAATACTAGCGGAAATGGTCGTTGTGAGAATGACAGACGAGTTTAGAGTGGTTCTTAGCCGTGCATAGGATTTCTGCTAGAAGTTATAGAAAATGGTTTGTAAATATCTATTGTCATTCATGGACAATCGTTCTTTTTTACCATGTTCCATAATGTATTTATTATGGTCTTCTACTAGTAACAATGACTGAGTTAACCCCAACACCTCTTCCTTCTTTTAAGATTCTTCCTCAGTTTTACCGAAAATAAGATTTCTATCAAATGGTAAATACATGTTGCAAACATGATCTAAGAGCAAAATAATATATTCGACCGAAAATAAGGCAACATAAAATAGAAAATTAAATGTTAACGGAGAATTTGAGTCAAATCCCAAGTAAAACCAAGATAGATGTTATTAGAAATGTTTGTTGACTACTTATTTTAGAAAAATAAAGTAAGGTTTTGCGAAATTTGAAAAAGCACACTTAAATCAAGGTAAAAATAGTTCATGCTATTTGAGTGATTTGAAATTATCTTCGACTTTAAAACAAGTGTATTTCGATTAACGCCACCATATATCCTTAGCTCGAAATACCGGTAGAAAGATCTTGAGCAGCTTGATCTTCAATATAAGGAGCAAGATGTTGGTAGAAGCAAAACAGATCATTGACTATGAAGCTGGATGAAATCGTTTCTGGAATGTATTTATTCCTGGATGGATTCTTTGAGCTAATCTCATAAACAATTTCAAATTCATAAATTTGCATTGCGATACAGTAGGAAAAGCACAAAGATGTGACTTACAAAAGCTTAGTTTTAATGCATGTAAAAACTCATATTTACAATTAGTTTTGAAACTGATCTAACACTTACATGCACAGAATGGCAAGAAACTAACCGAGAGCATACAGCTCCTGCATAAACAAACATGCCAAGAAACCAATCAAGTGCAGGGAATAGATGACTAATATATGTTTCAGTTGGTGAGATTATTGCAAAGTTAATTTCTAATGGGGCATATCTTTTGAGTTTGTTATTGTTTACCGTGAAAATTGGTAAGCAAGCGCTAGTCCTCCTAAAAATGTTTAAATTTCTTGGTTACTCACATGATTGACTAGATTGATCATAGGACAGTGCTTTATGTTTGATGTATTTCGTTTGTAATGAAGAACACTTCGACACAAACTATGTACATAGTTCGTTTGATTCTAACGGTCTTTCGACCAGAGCACGCCACATTTCGCTATGCATGCTCCTCTCTCGCCCTGAAGTTCCACGTGTCTCTAAATACAACAGATCAAGACAAATAACCATTGTTCTTTTGTTCCAATCTTAACTTCTCTGTCGAAGTACTTTCTTCGGTCGAAAAATAATTAACTTAGGAAATATTTCTAAGTCCATAACTAGCACCTTCCTTTACAAACGTATCTTTGACAAATGCTCAGGAAAAACGTCAATCTTGTTGAAGTCTTACTACTCGTTCCTTAACCTTAAGTCTTCAACAACCATGTGGTGTCGAAATTACCAGCTAACAGTTATATGTGTGAGGCATGACAGAGTCCTTGAGTGATTGCAGTTACGGAAAATATGGTTCCAACAATTTCAGAACATTGAAGCGTAGCAGATGGAATCATGACAAAATTTAAACGGATTTAATCCTTGAAGCTATTGAATTAGGCCTTTTGTTTTGCATCATTGTGAAGAAGTTGATGTATGAAGTTGACCTCACATGTAGGTTTCTTGGGCAGTTGAGAAGTTGCCTTCTTTTCTTCTTCCTTTGACTTATTTTTCATGTTTCTTTTTTGGTTTCTTTTATGATGTTTTGTATCCATATGTAACTATATTATCCATATCAAACATTTGTTAGCATTAAAAAGTTCACAGGTTTAATGATGATGCAAGTCTTTGTACAAGCATGATATTAAAAGAAAAGCTAGGAATATCTAGTACACCAGTACAGAAAAATCTGTTATAACATCATATTACATGTGTGATGATTTACAAGATTGGTTATGGAAGGATTGGTCTTTATGGTCAAATGGTTGACAGTATGAGGTTGTCCTAAACCAGAAGTAAACAGATCTTTGAGCAGCTTGATCTTCAAAATAAGGACCAAAGTTAAGGATTTAAGCCCACATTGAAAAATTACCAACAAAATGATATGTTTATAAAGTATTGAGTCGTAGAAATGTTTGGCCAAATTCAAGAGATTCAAAACTCAAACAAACTCAAACCTTGAAACTATTGGATCTGGCCTTTTGATTTCTAGCTTTGAATGTGGCACTTATTACATTTTATTTTTTACAAACAATTCTTTTTTATTTTTATTTTTAGCAAACTTACATTTAAATATGATTTATATGTAAACTGTTTTTTCTAAAAAAAAGTATATGTTTTCAATGAGGCAAATCTTTTGATTAATTGTTGTTAGTCATCAAGGCCATTTTTCTAAAAGAGATAGAAGTCTGTTATATGTGTGAGGCACATGACAAGGTCGTCGAGTGACTGCAGCTACGGTAAATATGGTTCCAATTCCAACAAATTCAGAACATTGAAGGCTAGGTTTGAGTCCCACATCGAATAATTACTATTATTATAACATGTTTATAAATCATTGAGGCAATCAATTGGTTGGCCAAGTTCAAGAGATTCAAGCTTGAATGACTTTGTTACAAGAATCAATTGGATTTGGTCTTTTGTTTTGTATCATTAATTATTTTTTTTTGTTTTGCATCATTATTGTGAAAATTTAAAAATATATTTTCGAACCCATTCATAATATACATACTTCAGCGTTTCGTTACAAAATTGCTTTCGAATTAGTTTGAAAATGTATTCCCATAAATGATTTGGTATTGTATATATTTTGACCAATGTAAATTAGACATTTTTCAACAATTTAGTTATTTTTGTCACACGAATCACTCGTTACTTAACATTGATAAATGCATTGCTTGTCATAAAATATGTTTGTATTCAAAAGCAGGAAGGAAGGTTAAGTAATTGCATCTTCGGAATATATTCAGAGATGCATTTTTGAATTATTTTTTTTAATAAAATAGAGATGTCTCACTTGTAATTTTTTTTGCGTGTATTGGGTACGTTTGGAGATGCATTTCTAAAATATGTGAAAGACAAAATCGAATTTTCAGAGTGTTAACCATCATCCCATGAGGTGGATAAAGTAATACTCATAGAAAAGGCAGTTGAATATTCCACCACTATCATCAATACTCCGAAAAATTTAGTATTTTGTTTTGCATCATTATTAATTATTTTTAGTATAAACTATTTGAATTAAAAATCAGAGAGGGAGAAAAAAAGAAAATAAAATGATCAAGAAACTTGATAAAGAAATAAAGAGTTTGAAGGAGGCAGTTGAATATTCCACCACTATCATCAATTGCTTGAAGATGTTAGAACATACAAAACAATCAAGGTGTATCAATGGAGAATTTGGTTCAATTGAAGAAGATGAAGATTAAAGAAATTGAGAGAGAGATAGAGAGAGAAAGAGAGAGAGAGAGAGTAATTGAGGGTGAGTGATCAAATTGGCATTAACAACAATGAGGAGTAGTGAGGCCCTTTAATATACAAAGTTATAAATGATTGGAAACTGAAATAACAACCAAAACAGAAAAATAAAACTGCTAAGCTTCAGTGTAACCGGTTACGCCACTACACAGCCACTTCTGTTTCAGGTATCGGGACTGTAACCGGTTACGGTAACCGGTTACGCCAACTGAAGTGCTGACAAATAGCAATTTCAACACACCACCTCACTTCAGTTGGTCCAAGTCAAGCATGCTCAAACTCATCTTCAGCCTCTTGAACACTTCATTTGTTACCCCCTTGGTCAACAAATCAGCCACTTGGTCCTCTCTTTGACAATATCCCAATCGTAATTTTCCATCACTCACTAGCTCCCTCAAATCATGAAACCGCATCTCTATATGCTTGCTTCTTCCGTGTGCAATCAGATTCTTCGCAAGATTAATAGTAGAAACATTATCCACAAGAAGTGTAGTAGCCTCACCCTAATTGCTACCTAACTCCTTCAATGGATTCATAAGCCACATGGCTTGGCAAGCACATAACGATGTTGCAACATACTCGGCCTCACAAGATGAGAGTGCTACCACCGGTTACTTTTTGGAACACCAAGAGATTGGTGTCCTACCAAACATAAAGATGCCACCAATCGGCTTCTTACCATAAAGTAGATAAACCAACTCCCAAGTGCCATTCTTCTCAATTGATTCCAGCTCCTCTATCATTGCACAAATCCATTTTGGATCGCTTAAAGCCTCCTCCGTGTTCACTAGTTCGGATTGAGCCATAAGCGCAAAATGGACGAAATCACCTTCATTATTGACTTCATTATCTTGGAATCTCTCACATTCTTGGAGTCTCAAAGGCAACACCCTTTGTCATGTTGATCTTCTAGGATTTTCCTCATTTTAAACTTCATTCGCGGGCTGTGGAATAGTTTCAGGAGTGACCGGATCATCAAAAAACAATGTTGTTGGAAGTTCACTCTGCTGTAATCGGTTACCACAATCGGTTATTGCCTGTTTTGCAGTAGGGCTCTGTTTTTCCTGCTTGTAAGCGGTTACACCAGATTGCACTGTGTGGACGTAATCGGTTACAGTGAGACTTTTGTTGCTATTTTCATAAAAAATAACATCCCGACTAATTATAATCTTCCGATTTCTCGCATCAAACAATTTGTAACCCCCTTTAGAATGATATCCAACTAAAACCGTTTCCTCTCCCTTTCGTCTAACTTCTTTCTAAGTTGACCAGACACATGTCTATAGGCTACCGAGCTGAAAACTCGCAAATGGCTTAGATTCGATTTGAATCCACACCATACCTCTTCTGGTGTAAGTTTCTAAAGCTTCTTCGTAGGGCATCTATTCAACAAATAAGTGCCTGTAGAGACCTCTTCTCCCCATAGTTCCTTCGGTAGGATTTTATCTCTTAACATGCTTCGAACCATATTCATTATCGAACAATTTTTCCTCTCGGCAATACCGTTTTTCTGCGGTGTATAAGGTGGCACAATCTCATGCACTATACCTTCATCATCACAATACTACCCAAACACAATCGAGGTATATTCACCTTCGCCATCCCTCTTGAGAATCTTCAACTTGTGACCACATTGCCTCTCCGCCATGGACTTAAACTTTTTGAATACATCAAACATTTCATCCTTTCTTTTGATGATATAAGTCCACAACTTCCTATTAAAATCATCAATAAACGTGACAAAGTATCTATTACCACCAATGTGTCGACTTGCATAGGCCCACAAACATTGGAGTACACCACCTCAAGATGCGCTTTGGTCCTATGACCCGCATCCTTGCTAAAACTCCCTTTGTGTTGCTTTCCCTTCACAAATTCCTCACACAACTCAGCTGGAATATTAATGTGTGGCAGCCCGATAACAATACCATTTTGTTGCAATGCTTTGAGATCATGAAAATTCAAGTGACCGAGTCGGTAATGCCATAACCACTCCTCTTTACTTGCAGCTGTAGCTAAGCACCTATGCTCCAATACTTTCAACTCAACTTTTAAGGTCCTATTGGAAGCCATGAGAGCCTTAAGGATCAACACACCATTAGCATCGACAACACGCAAGATCTTATTTTCTAAATGTATGTTGTAACCTTTCTCAAGCAATTGCCCAATACTCAAAAGATTACATTTAATACCTAGAATATATAGCACATCTTTGATCATAGAATGTCCACCGTTCTTCTTCTCGATCAAAACATCACCGATACCTTCGGCCGTAAGAGTGGAATCATCCACAAACTTCAATTTATTTTTTGCCACTTGATTGATTTGCACAAACCAATCTTTTCTCCCTACATATGCATCGAACAACCGAATTCCAATTAATACTCATCGCTTCCTTGGATTCCATCTCGAACCGAAATCATCACATTTTATTCCGAGCACAAATCTGTCCCGTTTTCTGCGCTACTGCAACTACTGTCCCTGACTTGCAATTGCTGTCCAGCACCTCTGAATTGCCACCAAATTCCTCGGTAATCATCATTAAGAGTGTGGCTTTATCATCCACCTCTTGCCTTTCAACCTTGGTTTCATTCCTTTTAGATTCCCACTGTTTAACACTACATTTTGCTGTGAAATACCCAAGTTTCCTACATTTCCAACATTGTATTTTGCTCATATCTCTCGGTTTTCCATATTTCGCGTTGCTACGATCACCATAACCATTGGAGTTGCTGATCTCACCCTTTTGTCCCATCGAAATCTTCAAATTTTGTGAATCTCCTCCACCAAAATTCTGAGAACTTTGCTTCCATTTTGAGGCCCATTTTCCTTTCGATCCTTTACTTCTTTCGTTGAAACGAGCTTGCAAATCTATCTCCGAATTTGCCTTATCGCTTCCTCTCTCGTCCATTCTTTGTTCATGTGATTATAAAGAACTTTGAAGCTCATCCTTGCTCAACGTCGCAAGATCCTTCGACTCTTCAATAGCCATAATGATATTGTCAAATCTTGATATCAACGAACGTAAGATTTTGGACACAATATTCTTCTCTAGAATGGTTTCTCCACATGCCTCGATTTGGTTTACCAAACGCGTAATGCGCGTCATATAATCATTGATCGTTTCTTTCTCTTCCATTTGCGTTAACTCGAATTGCCTCTTGTGAGTTTGTAACCTCACCACCTTCGCCTTCGCAGCCCCAACATAAGCTTTTTCAAGAATTACCCAAGCTGGCCTCACGGACTTGCAATCACCGAGCTTTTCAAAATTATCACCATCAATGCAAGAGTGTATCAAGAAGAGAGCTTTGTAGTCTTTCTTCTTCTCTTCTTTGAATGTAGGTTGATGCGTAGCTGTGGGTTCAGCCACAAGTGGTGTAACACCGTTGTTGACGATATCGAGAACTTCTTGATACCCAAACAAAACCTTCATTTGTTTTGACATCTTGTCATAATTCTTCGAATCAAGAATCAGTAGGTTGGTAGGGATTCGATCATTGGTAACGGTACTCATAGTCATAACAGAATTGGATCAGAACCATAGCTCTCGATATCAAATGTTAGAACATACAAAATAATCAAGGCGTATCAATGGATAATTTTGTTCAATTGAAGAAGATGAATATTAAAGAAATTGAGAGAAATTTAGAGAGAGAGAGAGAGAAAGAGAGTAATTGAGGGTGAGTGATCAAATTGGCATTAACAACAATGAGGAGTAGTGAGCCCCTTTTGTAGTACAAAATTACAAATGATTGGAAACTGAAATAATAACCAAAACAGAAAAATAAAATAGCTAAGCTTCAGTGTAATCGGTTACGGCAAACAGTGTAACCGGTTACGCCACTACACAACCACTTCTGTTTCAGGTATCGGGACTGTAACCGATTACGGTAACCGGTTAGGCCAACTGAAGTGCTTATAAACAACAGTTTCAACAGAAGATGCATGTGAAGTAACATGCAGATTTGTTAGAGTTTGAATGAGGCAATTGAATATTTCACCACTACCATTAATAGTCTAAAGAGGCATGTGAAGAAGCATGCCTATTTGTTAGAGAAGGCGAGGATGAAGACATTTTTTGAGGCATGATAACATGATAACAAGGGTGCCACAATTCAATAATTAATTAAACATCGTTCAGTTATGTCATGCATTCACTGAGACAATCATCACAAATTAAAAACACTTCATGTTAACACAGCGGAAATTAAATCTTACAGATTAAGTTTAACATCTTTAAAACTTATCCTTCAAAACATCAAAACATAACCAGAGTTATAAGACATAAACTCTAAACATCGCGTCCCCAGTGTTACAAATATCAGAGCTGACACCTGGCGCTAACTAAACAACCGACTCATGAGCTAATCTTCACCGAGTCGAACAACCGCTATCCTCAATCTGAAAATGACAACATGTAAGGGTGAGTCTCATCATAATTAACAAATGTTATAAGGTTATAAAGCAATAACACATCATAGTTGCATCATTCACCCAATTGTTTCATAAACAGACATTCAGACAAGTTTTATCATTATAAGCAACCAACCAACACATCATCAATATTTATAACATTGGAATACATCCAATCATGTTATAAAAGCATGCATATGAATGAACTGACACTATGCATGTGATACCAACATCATCAAATGGGAATAACCCATGACCGATCTAACATCATCAAGATACGGCCCTGCCAGCACAAATTCCACACAATGGGAATCATGCCCTTTACTGATCCAACACATCATCATGGATACATCATTAACAATGAATATGAATGAATGCAAACATACATGAACATACTTATACCATCGTCAAGTCTATGAGTAACATCATCAAAATACTCATTTCATCATAATCATCATCATTATCATCAAGCATGTTTATATATATATATATATATATATATATATATATATATATATATATATATATATATATATATATATATATATATATATATATATATATATATATATATATCATTCAATCACAATCACATCATTAATCATCACATAGATTATTTCACAAGGTTCATTTAGCTCGAAACGGCACACGAAACGGACCAACGGTTCAAAAGTTATGAGTTTTCCAAAATACTTCATTTTTCAAAAACCTTCAGTGGTAATCGGTTACCCAAATGCCAGTAACCGGTTACCCTGTTTCACGAAACACATTCCCCTGTTTTTTGTATGGGTAATCGGTTACACCCCTTTCAGTAACCGATTACCGACTCCCAGCCAACAATTTTTGCCATTTTACACTGCAGTAATCGGTTACCCTGCCCTCAGTAACCGGTTACTGCGTACCTGCAACCCCAAATCTGCAGAATTACAGCATTCTAAGCATTCCAATCCCAGTCAAAACATACCAGAACGAATTTAAGGAAATGGAATACACATACAACACGAAATACACATCATAATACATCAATTAAACATCAATTGAAGCCATAACAACATAAACATCATAGATTCTAACAAACTGATCAATCATCATCCAAATTGACTCAATCCCTAAATCTATCATATGACTCAATCGATACGAATTCTACCCCTATTCTGTACTATCGATCTCTAACCAGATAATAGATGTTAACCAGATAAGTTCCCCTTACCTTAACCAAATTCTTGAATTGGGTCCTCTTCCTCTTTGGTTCTCTTTCACGTTCTTCAACTCTTCTTCTCATAACTTCCTTTTCACGTTCTAACTTCCTTTCTCCTCTTTTCCTTATTTTATGAAAACACAAAATAACTTAGTAATGGGCTCCTTCACATTACACCCCCACACTGCTAACTTCACGAATGGCCCAACAACTACATCTTATTATTTCTTTCCACATAATTCCAATAAAATGCTAATTTAAATTAATTAATTTAAAACTTAATTAAATAAGAAATTTTGGGATGTTACATTGAACATTAAAAAATTCAAGTGGAATTTTTGTATCCTAAACTCTCTTTGATCGAGTTTCTTTTTCAAGATGGTGGTTGTGTGAGAGTATAATCCAAATTGTGTAACCCAAGCCCAAGCCCAAATGAGTTACTTGGTTTGGAAGTTAGTTACTTATATATACATTCAATAATAAATTCTATTTTCAATACTTGTATCTCACTCCCAAAGTGCCTCACGCACTAACAAATTGGTATCTAGAGCTTCAGTTAAGTTATTGATCGTGTTTTCAAGAATCACATGCCGGTGACCGTGTTTTTGGAATCGTGGGTAGTTAATCAATTGCTACATTGATGAATGACACCAATGACATTTAAAATTCTCTTTTAATCCTTGACGGAAAAAATTGGAACTGATGGAGTAAGCATATGAAGTTTTTGTTCGATTTTCATGAAACCCTTGAAGTGGTCAACAATGGCGTCCTTGAGCTTGCTAACAGTGCAAATGATGCTCAGAGAGTCAGTCACAAGAATGCGAAGAAGAAAGATTGCAAGGCTGTGAATTGAAGGTTGTGTTAATTTTGTCTTGATAATGTTATCGCGATACATTTGATGTGGACCTGGTTTTACTGGTCTTTATGTAACCATTGCATATTTGCAGATGCAACATGTATTGGACCATGCTGTCATACCCCAATTTTTGACCTAAGATACCACCTCATATCATTGCATATGCATCATTTGCATCTCTAACAAATTGCATAGCTTGTGTTTGCTACTTGTGACTCAGCAGGGTTTAATCAAGAAATCACTCATCAGTACAAGTAACAACCAATTAGGGTTTTGTTCTCCCTCCATCTCAAAAGAACTATCTTCATCAACAATCAACATTTGGTCCTCAGAGATTCACTTCACAAGCTCAACAGCTTTGAATCAACTGAATTAGGGTTTTGACTGAAGGCAGCACACTCCTGGCTTTTGCTCAGAATTTGACCTAATGGCTTGGGACATGATATCAAGACCTTAAGTGCATTATCTTGATCTAATTTATTGGCTCAAGATACCTCCTACACAAAGATTGATCAGACAAATCCTCAGATCAGGGTTTTGAACTATCAGGGACTAAAATCAGGGATCACATTTGGGAAACCCTAAAAATCCCCAGGAAGTCAATCAAAGGTTTCAATAATCTTCAAAAAAATTCACTTCGACAAGCTCAAAAGCTTTGAATCGACCAAATTAGGGTTGTTCATTCATTCACTCATTCTTTGCAAGATAATTTCATGTACGTGGGTGCTTTCATTTTAAATGCGCCATTGCCAATTTGTGTGTTTCAAGAGTTTTGTTTGGAATCTATTTCAAGATTTTGGCCTATGGATTCATCATGGTGAAGAATTGATTCATATGGATTATTTGAAAATTGGTATAAGTTTGAAACAATTCATGGAAATTTCACCGAAATTGCAAGAAATATCTTTTAGTCCATTTGTTGAAAGATTATTTCAAGTATGGTTTTAAACCATAAATTCAAGAATTAAAAGTTCATTGGTGCAAGAACATTCTTCACATTACTCCAAGGATTTCCCATCATTTTCTATATCAAAGGGAATTGAATTTCAAATTCAAAATTCATTCAAGAAAATTCAAACTTCATTTTTGAGTAGCAAATCCATTCAAGGATTCTAAGAGAAATTCAAACATTACAAGTGAAGTTCTTTTACATGAACAAAGTTCTAAATTTCAAATGCATTACAAGTGGACTTTATCCAAAATTCAAGAATTACAAAATTCCATTCATTTGCAAGAATACAAAGTTTCATTCATACAAAGTTGGAATTACAAGGAAAAGAAAAAAATAAAACTTCAAATGCAATTCTTGAATTCTTCAAGTCTTCATTCTTCAAGATCAAATTTCTTCATGCTTTTCTTCAAGGTCCTCATGCAACATGAAAAAAAAGAAACAAAAAGAGGGGTGAAATTAGCAAAAGTCAAAGAAAGCCAAAGAGAGATTTTTATGTCATAAAATTATGCAACTTAGAGATATCATAAAATGACATAAAAATTTACACACATGGCTTATATCATGAAAAATATCTTTGCATAAAAATATTCTTATTCTTATTTTTTATTCTTGCAATGATGAAGAATATATTCTTTTTCTTATCTTGCAATGATTGAAACTTGCCAATCAAGATTACCAATTGCCAAACACATCCTAAGCTTTTCCTATAAATAGAAGTGTTCACTTCATTGCAAAACACACCAAAGCTACTATACTACTAGCTTTCTCACTTCTCTCTTTTCTCTCATAGTTTTCAAGTTTCTTGGCAAGAAGAAGCAATTCTTCAAACCAAAGAAAACCACTTGAGAAGTGAGAATTCCTAGTTACAAAGTTCCATGGTTTGAAGAGAGTGAAGAAGAAATTCTTCATACCTTGGTGTAGAGAGTTCCAACTTGAAGGCCATCTTCAAGTCTCCCTAATATCCAAAGAGGTGTTATGGCATCACCTTCATCAAAAGCCTACAACAAGAAGCAAAGCTGTTAAGCAAAGTTGTTAGAAGAAATCAATTGGCAGCAAGCAGTAGCGGTTAAAGTCATACCTCAGCAATAAATCCGGCGAAAATCTCCTCGCCGTAGGTAAGTTGTATTCATCCTCATGCTCAAATATTGTTGTTTAAATCATTCTTGCAAATATGTTATTATTGTGCATAGCTGAAAATTGAAAACATAGAGATTGAGTTATTGTTGCTGTAAGTAAAAGCAAAATTCAGCAATAGCAACAATTCACAACAGCAGTAACAACATCATCGACAGTTCACAGTTAAAATTCAGCATTAATAACAAACATGTTCAAAAGCCAGCAGAAAATATTCAACAACTCAGCAACCTATCCAACAAGTTCAAAGCGCAGCAATTACAACAAGCTTGCAGTAGATTTTATTTCAGAAACAGAAGGATTAAAGACATACCACAACAATTAAGCCGGCGAAATTCTCCTCACCGTAGGTAAGTCGATCCTGCCTTCACTCTCAACCTCTCTGATATTTGTTGCTGTACCTGTAAACCGAAAAGAAAAAAAACAGAGAGTGCATAAATAATTGTTGCACTTAACAATTATCTGAAAACCGAAATACAGTAAGCTACTAGTGCTATATCACAGAACAGAGATCAAATTCGAAGGAAACTTACCCAGATTTTCTCCCTGTTCATGAGTCTGTTAAAATCAAGTCAAAATTTGTTGTAGAGTTGAGGTTATCCTTGTAGTTTCATCATATTTTGTGTGAGCTTCTTCAAGCTCCTCCCATGGCCGCGGTAGAAGGAAACTGTGAGTGAGGGATTTGTTGTTTACGGAGAAGAATCGCGAGAGAGTGGAGAGAACTCGCCTGAGCAATCGAGAGAGTGAATCGAGTTGGTTGGTTGTCACTCTGTTCTTTTTCAGAAAATAACGTGAGAGAGGAAGGAGAAAGAGGCGCTGCCTCTATGTGTTGTTTTAGGGTTTTTTCAGAACCCAACTCTTGTGCTAAGCAGAGGCGGATCCGGGTCACACTGACCCGACCCGGTCCAGCCCAATGATGTTTTTTTATTTGCTTTGCACACCCCATCCGATTTTCAGCACACCTCTGGCCCAATTACTTGGTTTTTTTTACTAACTATTTCTTTTAATTTTCTTTAAAAGATTGTTTGCATAAAAAAGACTTAGTATTTTTATTTTAATATAGGATTTAGTTTGATTTTCTAATCCTTATTAAAAAATCCAAACAAATATTTTAGATGCATATTTAAGTTTATGTTTCTAATTATTTTCTCTTTTCATGAAAAAAACCACAAAAATATCTTAGATGCATATTTAATTTCATGTTTTCTAATTATTTTCTTCCTTCCATGAAAAATCACAAAAAAAAAAGATATATTTTCTTAGATTAATTTCTTTTGAATTTGATATTTTCATATAACTTTGTGTAGTTAATCATTTAAGTTTCTATTTGATTACTGTTGCACATCACTTGAATTTTCTAACTTCATCCGAGACTTCGAGATTATTTCTCTTTTGTCTTTTGGATTTGTCTATTTTGTTTGGTCTTCCATTTGCTGTAGAAATCCTTAAACAATTACTGGATGATCAAAGAATGCTGTAAGCTGTGAACTTATCCGACGTTCTATTCTGCTGGTGTGGATGCTTAATATCTGTTGAGATCCTATTTTATTCCAAGCATATCACTTGAAGATCACGGTAACACCTCAAACTCAGAAATCCAATTTTCTCATTCTTCGAGGTAAGCCTAAAACTCAATCAACTGTTTTCACAACAGTAATCAATTCACTTTCAAATCATGCAACTCATTTTCAAAACAATGGGGCCTCTCGAATATTAGAGAGTGTAAGTCCCATTTCTTTTCCTTTTTGTACAGTTTTTCTTTGTATAGAAAACTCTTTCAAACCAAATACTTTTCAAACAAACTTTCAAACAGTTTTCCAAACAACGCGTCTGTAAATAAAACAATCAACCATGTTTTATAAAATAAAACATGGGCCTCCACGTAGGTATAAGTCCCATTCTCGTACATGAAATTAGGTATTTCATTGTACGCCTTTTTGTACATACACTTTTTTGTACATACCTCGATCAGTTTGATTTTTTAACTTTGAATAACTAATCAAAAATGAAGGTTTTCTTTAAATCTTCCCAAAAATACCATGGGCCTCCATGTAGGTATAAGTCCCAAGCCCTTTTGTGAATACCTGTTTACACAGTTTTGAATAAATTCAAGTGGACCTCTCCCCGAGTATGAGTCCCGAGCCCCTGTGTATACAAATGGATCATGCTTACAGGTATATTTCCTTCATAAACTCCATTATATACACACACACTTTGTCATATACGTATAACTGTTCATATTTGTTCATGTACTTGTTCATGTTTGTTCGTACTTGTTCATACTTGTGATTGTGTTATATATGCTTGTTCAACTTAGTACAACACTAGGTTCCCCATAGCCTCCTATTGGGCTTCGTGCAAAGAATCTCCCTAGTTTAGGTTAGGACATAGAGTATGGTTTCCCGGTGAAATCGCTCTAAGAGCTCAAACCAACTATACCATGCCTCCCCTTGGGCTTTGTACAAACGAGTGACCCTCCCATAGCCTCCTCTTGGGCTTACAATGCAAGGACCCTGGATTGTCCCTCCCATAGCCTCCTCTTGGGCTTACAATGCAAGGACCCTCGGATAGCCTCCTCTTGGGCTTCGTACAAGGACCCACGGGCTTCTTATAAGCATCCCAAATATCCAAATCAAAACACCCTAGGAGATTAGACATTTATCATCTCTATGATAGGAGTATCTCTTCTATATCATCACAAATAATCAATCAATCAAACTTTTTTGCCACAAGTCTGGCTAATCAATCAAACTTCTTTTTGCCACAAGGCTGGCTAATCAATCAAACCGTTTTGCCACCGTACTGGCTGATTAATCAAAGTTTTTTTCACAAGGCTGACTTCATTGAAACTTTTGCCACAAGGCTGGCTGATTAATCAAAACTTTTTGTCACAAGGCTGACTTCATTGAAAGTTTTTGCCACAAGGTTGGTTAAACAACAAAAACATCTTTATCATTCTAAGCGCCATAAGTGGCATGTCCCAGGGCTTATAATGAAAAGATTTTCAAACAAAAATCAAACAGATGTATGTGATGATATAGATTAGATACATCGAACATTTAGATGACATTTGTCTCTTTTCCTTTGCTTCCACTAGCATAAGTGGGAACTACGATTGCTCTGACTTTCTCAACATCCCTTTGAGAATACGTAGGCACAAGGTCGTATCCTTGGCGAGCAAAACTTCTCCCTCAAACCATTCAAACCTTAGCACCCGTAGACCCCAAGCTACAAATGCTCTGATTCCCTCTAAGGGATATGTATGCAGAGGATCGCGATGATCTTTGCGAGCATAATCAAACAAACACCTTAGGTCCCACCTATTTCACAACAGAACCTCCACCGTAACATAGAATGAAAAACAATAAAGAATCCTATAGAGTACTATAGATACGTTGGGTGCTAATACCTTCCCTTCGTATAACCAACCCTCTTACCCAATATCTCTCCCCCCACTTTTAGGTTATTGCAGCTTTTTTCCTTTTCCTCTTTTGGAAACAATAAAAAGTTTGGTCGGTACAAAAGAAAAATCATTTTATGAGCACTCGAGCCCAAAGAAGGCATCAGGTGTCTCATCCCACAAAAAAGAGGAACAAAACGATTTTTCGCCCGCGACAGAAAAATGGCGACTTCACTGGGGACCATCTTTTTATTGTTTCCAAAGGAAGGGTTATTTCTAATTATTGTTTTTATTTTAATTTTTGTTACATGTGTGATTCTTTGGTTCTGTTACTTGTGTGGTTCTGTTACAAGTGATACATTATGGACAAATCCTAACCCGGATTAAGTACACATAAGAAATTAGGTGGAGGGTATAGTCATGTACAGGCGTACGTGAGAATCCTTCCGCTCAGTGGAGGTTCCTTGTTGGTAATATATGTTTAGCATGTTTCGTAGCGAAAACATTATTGCTGCATTGAACTGTAGAAGCTGAGTTGGCCGTAGAACCCCAACCCATCCTGGCCTTATTAGGACGTGGTGCAGAAACGATCCAGGTGAAGACTTGGGTAGTTGTCATGCGGAGAACCACACTCAGACGAGTTTTTCTTGAGAATATTACTGGCTCATGAGATGAATTGTGGAAGGCCGGTAATATCTGAAAGAAAAATGTAGACTCTGACGTATCAGTAGAACATGTTGTGCAGGTGATTAACTAGATCTATCCCATTTTTGGTTCTCTGACCTCATGCTCGTGACGCTGGACCTTTGAACCTATGTGTACCATGTTTGTGTTACCATGTTTGTGTTACCATGTTTGCGTTACCATGTTCGTATTACCATGTTTGTTTTACCATGTTTGAATATGTGGCATTCATGCATCCACGCATTCATACATTCATTAAAAAAAACCATCTTTTTTCCATAAAAACATGATTTTTCCAAAGATTTAGAGAAATTTTCTTTGCAAACATTAGGATTAAGTTATGGCAGAGGTAAAAAGGCATACCAAGAAATATGGTTTCAAAGCGCCTGATGTGGGAAAACTGATAGAGTTATCATCTTTTGTACAAGATCCTCCGGATTTTAGGAAAAGTTATGGAAAGCTTTTGCCTATCCTGAATACTCATGTTGATGAAGGACTTCTCAAAACTCTGGTTCAGTTCTATGATCCCGTCTACCGTTGTTTTACCTTTCCAGACTACCAGTTGGTACCGACCTTGGAAGAATACGCCAATCTTTTGGGTATTCCTGTGTCTGACAAAATACCCTACAATGGTTTGGAAGCCATTCCTAAGTCACACGTCATTGCAGCAAGTATCCACTTGAAGAAATCTGAAGTAGAGAATAATTGGACTACCAAAGGAAACCTCCCGGGTTTAACTTCACACTTCCTGGTAAAGAAAGCCTTTGATTTCATCGAAACTGGTAGCATGATAGCTTTTGAAGCTATACTAGCCTTGCTCATCTATGGGTTGGTTCTGTTTCCCAACGTCAACGACTTTGTTGATATCAATGCCATAAAGATCTTTCTGATTGGAAATCCTGTTCCGACTTTGCTTGGTGACATGTATTTCTCTGTTCATCATAGGAATCGCCAAGGCGGTGGAATCATTGTTTGTTGTGCACCTCTGTTGTTCCAATGGATTGTTTCACACTTACCTGAGTCTCCTATTTTCACAGAAAACCGAGAAGGCTTGCGTTGGCCTCGAAGACTTATGTCTCTTACTAATAATGATATCCGTTGGTATACCTTGGCTCACTGTGGTACAGAAACCATTGAAAGTTGTGGAGAGTTCGCCAACGTACCCCTCATTGGTACACAAGGAGGAATTAACTACAATCCGATTCTAGCCCGACGACAACTCGGGTATGCAAATTCAACTAAACCCATTGGCCCTACAGTGGAAAGCTACATCTATCAGGAAGGAAATGATCCTCAAGGGTTGAAAACAAAAATGGTGAAAGCCTGGTACGACATCCGATGGAAAGAAAAAGGTGAGATAAGGAACTGTATCGCTACAAACGCCTACATCTGTTGGGTAAAGAAAAGAGCAAAGGATTTTCAAATGCCTTATGATTATGAAAAACCCATGTTCCCTGTGGTACCTCAACGACCCAACATTCCCGCTATGGAGGAATACCAAGACACTTTGACCAAGATGAGGATAGAAAAAGACGCTTGGGAAGAAAAGTTTCGAAGAACTGATGTGGAAAATAGAAAGTTGAAGAAACAAGTGAAAGAACATGAAGAAACTCTCTATTATCAGGATGGATGACTCATGAACAAAGATGAGAAGATCCGTCGGAAAGATGCCGCAATCAGAAGATACATCAAAGAAAGCAAGAAAAAGCTTGAAGGCTCAACAAGCAACGCTCCGATACCTGACAATTGGAAGAATGTGGTTGACAAGCTGAGAGCTGAAAAGGCCGAGTTGAAAGCTTACTATGGGAAAGAAATCATGAAGCTCAAGCTGCACAACGCATTTGGTTCTTCGTCTGATGAAGATGTTTAGAATTTGTTTAGATTTTCATGTATCATTTGATTCTGTAAGGAGCTACGCTCCAATGTTGTAACATTTCCCATTATTTCAATAAAAGAATTGTTTGTGTTCAAATGTTTGCAAGGAAATAATCTTTAAAATATTTGGAAAAATCATAAATTTCTCTTTGCATACATCATTCTGCATATCGAGTCTGTTGTATAGAGTCTCATCTTTTGGATCTTTCTCCATTAGATCGTCAAGCTGTCGCGTCTCAAAGTTTCTCGACCGCGTTCGCAATCAGATCACAGATACAATACTCGTTCAAGTAGAAGAAGAGTAATGGAACACTCTGAACAAGAGAATATTGAGCTCCGTGGTACAGTGACCACCCTTCAGGAAAAGTTGGAAAGTCTCACTACTCTGGTTGACTCCTTGATGGCCGCACAGAATCAGCCGCCGCCACCCAGCAGTCAAGCAACAGTAACATCTGAAGTCACTACTCTAGTTTCTACAGTTGCATTCGGTATTCCATCTTTCTCCATGCCAGAAGGTTGGGGCCCGCCTTTCAGCTTTGGTACAGGTTTCCGCCATAATTTCTCTGGGGTTCAAACAGCTACAACTGAAGCGCCTGCTGCACAAGGTTCGGCATTTATTCCACATTCAGGGGTAACTTTTTCCCAAATCACTATGGCACTTTCTCAACCCACTATGACAGTTCCGACCCCTACGGTTCACACTGTTCCTTATGATGGAAATGAGATTTATCATGATCAAGGTGATAGCACAAATCAGCGTAATCTTGTGGGACATCTCCAAGAGCAGTTTAACAAGATGCAGCTGGAAGTTAAGGCTATTCGTGGGAAAGATTTGTTTGGAAAGAATGCCCAGGAGCTATGTTTGGTTCCCAGTGTACAAATACCTGCTAAATTCAAGGTCCCTGACTTTGAGAAGTACAAAGGTAGTTCTTGTCCACAAAGCCATCTTGTGATGTATGCCAGGAAGATGTCTACTTATGCAGATAATCATCAGTTGCTTATCCATTACTTTCAAGACAGTTTGACTGGTGCCGCACTGAAGTGGTACACAGGTTTGGATAGCACCAATATTCGGACTTTCAACGACCTAGGTGAGGCCTTTGTCCGACAATACAAGTATAACTCGGATATGGCTCCAGACAGAGATCAGCTTCGGTCCATGGCTCAGAAAGATCATGAAGCTTTCAAAGAGTATGCCCAACGATGGAGAGAAACTGCTGCTCAGATTAATCCACCATTAAAAGAGAAAGAGATGACAAAGATCTTCTTGAATACTCTCAGTCCGTTTTATTATGAACGCATGATTGCTAGTGCTCCAAGTGATTTCACCGAAATGGTAAACATGGGGATGCGTCTAGAAGAAGGAGTCCGAACCGGACGCCTAACTAAAGAAGGTGGATCTTCAAGTGGAACCAAAAAGTTCGGAAGTGGTTTCCCAAAGAAGAAAGAACAAAGTGTTGACATGGTATCCCAAGGGAGGCCAAGAGGAAATGTCAATCGTCAGCGACAGGTTGCTTCTATCACACCAGTCGTTAACACAACACCAAATCCGGGATTCACTCCTCAGTTTCAGCAACAACAGCCTCGACAACAGGCTCAGCAGCTTAACAATAATCAGAATCGTGTACAAAGAGCTCCGCAGTTCGATCCGATTCCAATGACTTACACAGAATTGTACCCTGCTTTGATTGAAAGAGGTCTTGTTCAAACTAAAGCGCCACCACCCGTACCTGAGAAACTCCCATGGTGGTACAAAGCTGAGGTCTCATGCCCTTATCATCAAGGAGCACCTGGCCATGATCTTGAGCATTGCATAGCCTTGAAATATGAAGTTCAGAGGTTGGTTAGATCTAATCTCCTCTCTTTCAGAAATTCGAATCCAAATGTGCAAGCAAATCCGCTGCCCAATCATGGAGGGCATGTTGTAAACATGGTGTATGGATGTCCTGGTCCATACCGAGTCTATAATATCAATTTCTCAAGAGCCGATTTGGTACAAATGCACGCCACTCTCTGTCGAGGGCCGAGTTTTCGCCAGCATCAATACAGTTCCTGTAGCATATGTTGTGTAGATCCTCATGGATGTTCGATTGTGAGAAGAGATCTCCAAGTGCTGTTGGATAATGGTACTATTCAGATCTACAGAAATAGGGATGAAAATGAAGTTAACATGATAGGATGTTATCCGCATGAGCTTTTAGTCTCAGATATCAACTCGGAAATGCCTAAAGTTAACATCATCGTTCCTCATTTCAACATGCCTGAGCGCATGGAAGTTACTTACAACAAGCCAAAGGTTCCTATTGCTCCTTTGATCATTTGTCTACCTGGACCTGTTCCTTATGACTCTGACAAGGCAGTTCCATAAAACTACAATGCCACAATGATAAAGAATGGACAAGAAGTTCCTTTACCTACTCTTTCATCTGTCGTGAATATCGCCGACGTGAGTCGAGTAACAAGAAGTGGACGTGTGTATACTCCACTACCTTCAAAGCAGCCTGTTGCTCAAGCAACCGGGCAAAATCCTGTTAATACACCAGTGGGGAGTTCTGTAGAAATTCCTGTCAGTAATACAAACACTGATGTTGGTCAATCCAGTGGAACCAATGTCAATCCTGACTTTGATGAAATTTTGAAACTTATCAAAAGAAGTGAATACAAAATTGTGGATCAGCTTATGCAGACTCCTTCAAAAATCTCAATACTTTCATTGGTGTTGAATTCAGAAGCCCACAGGGAAGCCCTGATGAGAGTCTTGGATCAAGCTTTTGTAGATCATGATGTGACTGTTGATCACTTTGACGGGATAATAGCCAACATAACAGCTTGCAACAATTTAAGCTTCTGTGATGAAGAACTCCCCGAGGAGGGTAAAAATCACAATCTTGCTTTGCACATTTCTATGAACTGTCAGTCAGATTCTTTGTCTAATGTGTTGGTAGACACCGGATCTTCCTTGAATGTGATGCCAAAGACGACTCTTGCTCGCTTGTCTTACCAAGGAATGCCTATGAAGTTCAGTGGTGTAGTTGTCAAAGCATTTGATGGATCGCGAAAATCTGTTATCGGCGAAGTCAACCTTCCCATGACAATTGGTCCACATACATTTCAAATCACTTTCCAGGTCATGGACATTCAAGCTGCTTATAGCTGTCTGTTAGGACGACCATGGATCCATGAAGCAGGGGCAGTGACTTCTACGCTCCATCAAAAGTTAAAATTTGTAACAAATGGAAAATTGGTAACAATAAGTGGAGAACAAGCCTTGATGGTGAGCCATTTATCCAATTTCTCTTTCATAAGTGCTGATGATGTGGAAGGAACGCAGTTCCAAGGTCTCTCTTTAGAAGACGAGTCTTCCAAAAAGAAAGCATCAATTTCTTCATACAAAGAGGCAGTGAAAGCAGTGAAAGATGGAACTACCACTGGGTGGGGGCAAGTTGTGATCCCTACCAAGAATGAAACTAGAGCAGGTCTCGGATGTTCACCAACGTTCTCAAACTGCACCAAGAAGGATGAAACCCTTCGTCCGATCAAAGAAACGTTCCATAGTGGAGGGTTCCTTAACCCAATTCCTCAAGAGGTTAATGTCCTTATTGAAGAATGCATCGAAGAAGGTCTCTCCGATGATGAAGAAGAATGGAAATGTTATCTCAATGACTCGGGATACATATCTCAGGAAGAACCATATCCTCCTTCAGAGAAATACAAAGGCAGAGAAACTGAGCCTGTTCCTGCAGAAATCTGGGACACCTTGGGACAACCAAGTGGAAAATTTGATTATATGGTGAAATATACTGCGCCTGAAAGTTCAAAGATTGCGATTGAAGATATCCAACCAACTGGATGGGGAGATTCTTTTGAATATAATAGTCAACCAGAAGAGGCTTATCAGCCCTGTCAATTTTCTCAGCAGCCTGAAATTACTGAAGGTTTCGGCTTTAATGCATCTGCCAAGGTTTATAATCCTGAAGATGGTTATTATCACATAAATGCCATTTTTGAAGATGAAGGGGAAGATGGTCCCGCAGTTGACTCAGAAAGTGTCGCTGACAATGAGTCTCTTCATCCTGAAGACTGGGAAATACATCCTGAAGATCCTGAAGATTGTGACTCATCCTATGATCTTCAAGAAGTAGAAGAAGACCGTTTCAACTCTACAAAGAACAAGGGTGACAAACCAGGACCTTCAAATCCTGCTCGACCAGCGGTCAATGTCAATACTGAAGATCACTCTGGGGAGAATTTTCCTGAATACATAATACACAGAGGAGTTTGTTGCTACTGGAAAGCTGTCGACGTTCCGAATGTTGTTCGCCGCTCAAAGTAATCACCTCGCTGTTATTTTGACCTCCTGCCTTGCCCAAAGCAGAGAGATGTTTTATAGGGCTTTGCTTTTAAATGTTCCGCCCAAATAACTTTGTGTATAGGGCTTTGTTTTTAAAAGTTTCCCTCTTTGTCCTGCCCAAGGCAAATGAGTTTGTGTTTAGGGCTTTGTTTCAAAAATGAATCATAAATAAAGAGTCATTTTGAATTCCCTACATTATATGTTTTATTTTTGCTTTTTCTGGAAATGGTAATCCTAAAAAACCAAAATAAAAAAAAACTTTTCAAAAAAAATCTGCATACACTCTTGCATTCATAAATTTTCTGAAATAGATATAAATCATATGTGCAGATTTACTATTGATAAACCCATTGAATGCAATAACCCTATGCCCTTTCCCAACTTTGAGTTTCCTGTGTTCGAAGCCGAAGAAGAGGAGGAAGAGGAGATCCCGGACGAGATCTCTCGATTACTTAAGCACGAGGAAAGAGCCATTCTGCCTCACAAAGAGCCTTTAGAAAAGATCAACTTGGGTTCTGAAGAAGACAAAAAAGAAGTGACCATTGGATCGCTGCTTGATGCTGATGTCAAGAGTAAGTTGACAGACCTTCTCAAAGAATATGTTGACGTGTTTGCCTGGTCCTACCAAGACATGCCTGGGTTGGATACCAATATTGTTCAGCATTACTTGCCATTGAAGCCAGAATGTCCGCCGGTTAAGCAGAAATTGCGAAGGACTCACCCTGATATGGCTAACAAGATTAAAGTGGAAGTTCAAAAGCAACTCGACGCAGGTTTTCTTGTCACCTCGGAGTATCCTCAATGGTTGGCCAACATAGTGCCAGTTCCGAAGAAAGATGGCAAAGTCAGAATGTGTGTTGACTACCGTGACTTAAACAAAGCCAGTCCCAAAGATGACTTTCCATTACCACATATTGACATGCTGGTTGATAACACCGCTAAGTTCAACGTCTTTTCCTTCATGGACGGGTTCTCCGGTTATAATCAGATTAAGATGGCTCCTGAAGACATGGAGAAGACATCTTTCATCACCCCATGGGGTACATTTTGCTACAAAGTGATGCCATTTGGATTAAAGAATGCCGGCGCAACTTACCAAAGGGCAATGACTACTCTCTTTCATGACATGATGCATAAAGAAATTGAAGTTTATGTGGACGACATGATAGCCAAGTCCAGCACAGAAGAAGAACATATTGAATACCTTTTGAAGTTGTTTCAACGACTAAGGAAATATCAGCTTCGCTTGAATCCTAACAAATGTACTTTTGGGGTTAGATCTGGAAAACTTTTGGGTTTCATTGTCAGCCAAAGAGGTATTGAAGTAGATCCCGACAAAGTCAGAGCTATTCAAGAGATGCCTGCACCAAAAACTGAAAAGCAAGTAAGAGGATTTCTCGGACGATTGAACTACATCTCCAGATTTATCTCTCAAATGACTGCTACATGTGGGCCAATTTTCAAGCTTCTCCGCAAAGATCAAGGGGTTGTATGGACTGAAGATTGCCAGAAAGCGTTCGACAGTATCAAAGAGTACCTGTTAGAACCACCAATATTGATTCCTCCAGTTGAAGGGAGACCATTAATCATGTACCTTACTGTGTTGGAAGAATCCATGGGTTGTATGCTTGGACAACAAGATGAAACCGGTAAGAAGGAGCATGCCATCTATTACTTGAGTAAGAAATTCACAGACTGTGAGTCTCGTTACTCCATGCTCGAAAAAACATGTTGTGCTTTGGCTTGGGCTTCAAAACGTCTCCGCCAGTACATGATCAACAATACTACTTGGTTAATCTCCAAAATGGATCCAATCAAGTATGTCTTTGAAAAGCCTGCATTAACAGGAAGGATTGCCCGATGGCAAATGCTGTTATCCGAATATGACATTGAGTACCGTGCCCAAAAAGCGGTCAAAGGAAGCATTCTCGCTGATCATTTGGCGCATCAACCAATTAATGAATATCAATCTCTCAAGCTTGACTTTCCTGATGAAGATGTCTTGTACTTGAAGATGAAAGATTGTGACGAACCATTACCCGAAGAAGGTCCTGAGCCTGGATCAAGATGGGGCCTAATTTTTGATGGAGCAGTAAACGCTTTTGGCAATGGAATTGGGGCAATCATCATCACTCCCAAGGGTACTCATATCCCGTTCTCCGCCAGACTGCTATTTGATTGTACCAACAACATCGCAGAATATGAAGCTTGTATCATGGGTCTCGAAGAAGCCATTGACTTAAGGATCAAGATCCTCGACATATATGGAGATTCAGCCCTTGTGATCAACCAAATCAAAGACAAATGGGAAACTTACCACCCTGGCTTGATTCCTTACAGAGATTATGCAAGACGTCTGTTGACTTTCTTCAACCAGGTTGAATTGCATCATATACCTCGAGATCAGAATCGAATGGCAGACGCCTTGGCTACTCTATCTTCCATGTTCAAAGTCAATCATTGGAATGATATGCCTACAGTCAGAATCACGCGCCTTGAAAGGCCCGCCTATGTGTTTGCAACCGAAGCAGTCATCGATGATAAACCGTGGTTTCACGACATCAAACACTTCCTTCAAACTCAAGAGTACCCGCTTGGGGCATCAAACAAAGATAAGAAAACTCTAAGGAGGCTTTCTGGCAGTTTCTTCCTGAACGGAGATGTGCTATACAAAAGAAATTTCGACATGGTTTTGCTCAGATGTGTGGATAGACACGAAGCAGACATGTTAATGCATGAAGTGCATGAAGGGTCCTTTGGAACTCATTCAAATGGGCATGCAATGTCCAAGAAGATCTTAAGAGCAGGATACTATTGGTTGACAATGGAATCTGATTGTTGTAAACACGTGAAGAGATGTCACAAGTGCCAGATCTACGCAGATAAGATCCATGTGCCACCGACTCTACTCAACGTTCTCTCATCTCCGTGGCCTTTCTCCATGTGGGGTATCGACATGATTGGAATGATCGAACCAAAAGCTTCAAACGGTCATCGTTTCATCTTGGTAGCAATTGATTACTTCACCAAATGGGTCGAAGCAGCATCTTACGCCAATGTTACAAGACAAGTGGTTGTAAGGTTTATCAAGAATAACATCATTTGCCGATATGGTATTCCCAGCAAGATCATTACTGACAATGGTTCAAATTTGAATAACAAGATGATGAAAGAATTATGTGAGGAATTCAAGATTGAGCATCATAACTCTTCTCCTTACAGACCAAAAATGAACGGCGCCGTCGAAGCCGCCAACAAGAACATAAAGAAGATCGTCCAGAAAATGGTCGTCACTTACAAAGACTGGCATGAAATGCTGCCATTTGCTTTACATGGGTACCGTACTTCAGTGCGTACTTCAACAGGGGCAAATCCCTTTTCTCTAGTATACGGCATGGAAGCTGTGCTCCCCGTAGAAGTTGAAATACCATCAATGAGAGTCCTCATGGAGACTAAGTTATCAGAGGCTGAATGGTGTCAAAGCAGATACGATCAGTTGAACTTAATCGAAGAAAAACGTATGACTGCTCTATGCCATGGACAGTTATACCAAGCAAGGATGAAACAAGCTTTCAACAAAAAGGTTCGACCTCGTGAATTTCGAGAAGGTGACCTCGTGCTTAAAAAGATCTTGTCTTTTCAACCAGATTCTAGGGGCAAATGGTCTCCTAATTACGAAGGCCCGTATGTTGTCAAAAGAACATTTTCTGGCGGCGCCATGACTCTTGCAACCATGGATGGTGATGAACTCCCATATCCTGTGAATGCTGATGCAGTCAAGAAATACTTTGTCTAAAAAAATACAAAAGAACAGCTCGGTAAGTCGAAAACCCGCAAAGGGCGACTTAGGCAAAAATGAGCGTCTCGGTGGATTGAAAACCCGAAAGGGCGGTCCAGGCAAAAATTAGAGACAATAAACAGAAAAATTCATCCTGGTAGATTGAAAACCTGAAAGGGCAATCTAGGCAAAAATTAGGGATTTATGACAAAGTAACTGCATCAGTCCGTACTTCGTCACCTGAAGGGTCTTTTTCATCAAAGGAACTTCGATCAAATCATCGCCAATCTGAAGCGACAAGCACAGTTGGAACTCAAAGTTGTTGGGGAATAGTAGTTATTGCTTTCAATGTAGCCTTTTCCACATAATTGCCATTTCCAACTTTTGTAAATACTCCATGGAATCACGCCTTTAGCTGATTACCATCCTATTAAATAAATTTGAGCCTTGTGCCCATTTGTTTGCAATCTTTAATTTCTTTCAGCTTGCAAAATGACGCTTTAATTGTGTTATTCACTTTTGAAACAAAAAAGAAAAAATAAGTTTTAAATGAATTTACTTCACTTTTCTTTTTCAAAATAAAAGCGAAATTTTCCTTTGAGTTGTGAACAACGGAAGGAACATCAGCAGTCGTCTCCATAGGATGAACAAAAGGATTCTCCCTGAAAATTGTTGAGACAACGGTATTCTTGTCCCAGAAAAGAATTCTTGAAGCAATTATCCCTCGAGGTAAAGAAGCTCTTCTATCCCCAGTGAAGAAGGTCTTTTATCCCTAGTGACGAAGATGCCAATCTCCAGTGAAGAAGTTCTTCCATCTCAATAAGAAAAGATGCTTATCTTCCCCAGAGAAGTTTAAGGCACGAAGCATCATTCATCACCTGTGTTATCTACACCGTATTGAAGAACATTTGCCAAGTATCTGGTTGTATTGCGACGTCGGTCCTTCTCCAGTATATACTCCTCTGTCTGTCAGTATTGTCAGTATGCATGCTACATTCATGACATTCATCATTCATACATATTTGCATCATTTATGCATTCTTGCATTTTTCAATACTTACTTGTTTAGGATATATCTATCCCAAAAAAAAAGAAAAATGAAGAGAAAGAAAAAAGAAGAAAGAAAAGAAAAAAGAAACAAGTATGGGCGTGTCATCTCTCCAGTAGGTTGTCACCCATAAGCAGAAATAACATCCTTTCTTTCCCCAGTTCCCCACTGAGATCATTCCTCGTGGAAGAAGGTTGCTTTAGTTTCTCCTCTCAAAACAAAGGAGAAAATCCCCAGTTGAGTTCATTCCTCATGGGTACAAAGTCTTGTTTGACTGTCTCTTTCCAATTCATTCTTGGTTAGAACCCTGTCTTTACCAAAGATTCAAATTCCGATTCCTCAAACAGAGTCGTGAAAAATAGAACCATAAACAATAGCCTCATCATCTGAGCAGTTTATGTTTCTTTCAAAAAATTTCCTCTCAAGAAAATCAATCATGAAGATCATTTGACGATCAGGGCCTTATTACTGTTCACAAGGCTGAATAACCAGTAATTTCCCTAGCAAAGTCTCCAGGATCATTTTATCACTCGGCTGATAATTGATCATGTCTTCAAAACCACTATCACAAGGCTGGTAGTCGGTAATCCTTTTGTTCTGGTTATATTATTCAACATGTCTATCACAAGGCTGATAGTCGGTAATATTAACCGAACCTTTGAAACTCTTTTTACCTTGTCAAGTCTATCACCATGCTGGTAGTCGGTAATATAGTTTCATACCTTTCACCTTCGCATTATTAACAAGTCTATCCCCAAGCTGATAGTCGATAATGTCGATAGGTAAGCTCTTCTTACAAAGCTATCATTCCCCGGTGAAGCATACACTTGCTTTCCCGAAAAGAAAAAAAACGGATTCTCTTCCTAAAACGGATTGAGACATCTTTCCCGATCTCTTTTCCCCAGTGGAGTCAGTTCTTGATATTCCCTCGGTAAAGATATCCTTGCATCATTCGCAATTTTGGTATCTTAGGTCCAAAATTCGCGTCTTCTGATATTTAAGTCTCTTCCACCCTATCAAAACGAAGATTTTCAATCTTCATGTCTCAGGTTGAAGAAACTTAAATAGGGGCATCTGTCATACCCTAATTTTTGACCTAAGATACCACCTCATATCATTGCATATGCATCATTTGCATCTCTAACAAATTGCATAGCTTGTGTTTGCTACTTGTGACTCAACAGGGTTTAATCAAGAAATCACTCATCAGTACAAGTAACAACCAATTAGGGTTTTGTTCTCCCTCCATCTCAAAAGAACTATCTTCATCAACAATCAACATTTGGTCCTCAGAGATTCACTTCACAAGCTCAACAGCTTTGAATCAACTGAATTAGGGTTTTGACTGAAGGCAGCACACTCCTGGCTTTTGCTCAGAATTTGACCTAATGGCTTGGGACATGATATCAAGACCTTAAGTGCATTATCTTGATCTAATTTATTGGCTCAAGATACCTCCTACACAAAGATTGATCAGACAAATCCTCAGATCAGGGTTTTGAACTATCAGGGACTAAAATCAGGGATCACATTTGGGAAACCCTAAAAATCCCCAGGAAGTCAATCAAAGGTTTCAATAATCTTCAAAAAAATTCACTTCGACAAGCTCAAAAGCTTTGAATCGACCAAATTAGGGTTGTTCATTCATTCACTCATTCTTTGCAAGATAATTTCATGTACGTGGGTGCTTTCATTTTAAATGCGCCATTGCCGATTTGTGTGTTTCAAGAGTTTTGTTTGGAATCTATTTCAAGATTTTGGCCTATGGATTCATCATGGTGAAGAATTGATTCATATGGATTATTTGAAAATTGGTATAAGTTTGAAACAATTCATGGAAATTTCACCGAAATTGCAAGAAATATCTTTTAGTCCATTTGTTGAAAGATTATTTCAAGTATGGTTTTAAACCATAAATTCAAGAATTAAAAGTTCATTGGTGCAAGAACATTCTTCACATTACTCCAAGGATTTCCCATCATTTTCTATATCAAAGGGAATTGAATTTCAAATTCAAAATTCATTCAAGAAAATTCAAACTTCATTTTTGAGTAGCAAATCCATTCAAGGATTCTAAGAGAAATTCAAACATTACAAGTGAAGTTCTTTTACATGAACAAAGTTCTAAATTTCAAATGCATTACAAGTGGACTTTATCCAAAATTCAAGAATTACAAAATTCCATTCATTTGCAAGAATACAAAGTTTCATTCATACAAAGTTGGAATTACAAGGAAAAGAAAAAAATAAAACTTCAAATGCAATTCTTGAATTCTTCAAGTCTTCATTCTTCAAGATCAAATTTCTTCATGCTTTTCTTCAAGGTCCTCATGCAACATGAAAAAAAAGAAACAAAAAGAGGGGTGAAATTAGCAAAAGTCAAAGAAAGCCAAAGAGAGATTTTTATGTCATAAAATTATGCAACTTAGATATATCATAAAATGACATAAAAATTTACACACATGGCTTATATCATGAAAAATATCTTTGCATAAAAATATTCTTATTCTTATTTTTTATTCTTGCAATGATGAAGAATATATTCTTTTTCTTATCTTGCAATGATTGAAACTTGCCAATCAAGATTACCAATTGCCAAACACATCCTAAGCTTTTCCTATAAATAGAAGTGTTCACTTCATTGCAAAACACACCAAAGCTACTATACTACTAGCTTTCTCACTTCTCTCTTTTCTCTCATAGTTTTCAAGTTTCTTGGCAAGAAGAAGCAATTCTTCAAACCAAAGAAAACCACTTGAGAAGTGAGAATTCCTAGTTACAAAGTTCCATGGTTTGAAGAGAGTGAAGAAGAAATTCTTCATACCTTGGTGTAGAGAGTTCCAACTTGAAGGCCATCTTCAAGTCTCCCTAATATCCAAAGAGGTGTTATGGCATCACCTTCATCAAAAGCCTACAACAAGAAGCAAAGCTGTTAAGCAAAGTTGTTAGAAGAAATCAATTGGCAGCAAGCAGTAGCGGTTAAAGTCATACCTCAGCAATAAATCCGGCGAAAATCTCCTCGCCGTAGGTAAGTTGTATTCATCCTCATGCTCAAATATTGTTGTTTAAATCATTCTTGCAAATATGTTATTATTGTGCATAGCTGAAAATTGAAAACATAGAGATTGAGTTATTGTTGCTGTAAGTAAAAGCAAAATTCAGCAATAGCAACAATTCACAACAGCAGTAACAACATCATCGACAGTTCACAGTTAAAATTCAGCATTAATAACAAACATGTTCAAAAGCCAGCAGAAAATATTCAACAACTCAGCAACCTATCCAACAAGTTCAAAGCGCAGCAATTACAACAAGCTTGCAGTAGATTTTATTTCAGAAACAGAAGGATTAAAGACATACCACAACAATTAAGCCGGCGAAATTCTCCTTGCCGTAGGTAAGTCGATCCTGCCTTCACTCTCAACCTCTCTGATATTTGTTGCTGTACCTGTAAACCGAAAAGAAAAAAAACAGAGAGTGCATAAATAATTGTTGCACTTAACAATTATCTGAAAACCGAAATACAGTAAGCTACTAGTGCTATATCACAGAACAGAGATCAAATTCGAAGGAAACTTACCCAGATTTTCGCCCTGTTCATGAGTCTGTTAAAATCAAGTCAAAATTTGTTGTAGAGTTGAGGTTATCCTTGTAGTTTCATCATATTTTGTGTGAGCTTCTTCAAGCTCCTCCCATGGCCGCGGTAGAAGGAAACTGTGAGTGAGGGATTTGTTGTTTACGGAGAAGAATCGCGAGAGAGTGGAGAGAACTCGCCTGAGCAATCGAGAGGGTGAATCGAGTTGGTTGGTTGTCACTCTGTTCTTTTTCAGAAAATAACGTGAGAGAGGAAGGAGAAAGAGGCGCTGCCTCTATGTGTTGTTTTAGGGTTTTTTCAGAACCCAACTCTTGTGCTAAGCAGAGGCGGATCCGGGTCACACTGACCCGACCCGGTCCAGCCCAATGATGTTTTTTTATTTGCTTTGCACACCCCATCCGATTTTCAGCACACCTCTGGCCCAATTACTTGGTTTTTTTTACTAACTATTTCTTTTAATTTTCTTTAAAAGATTGTTTGCATAAAAAAGACTTAGTATTTTTATTTTAATATAGGATTTAGTTTGATTTTCTAATCCTTATTAAAAAATCCAAACAAATATTTTAGATGCATATTTAAGTTTATGTTTCTAATTATTTTCTCTTTTCATGAAAAAAACCACAAAAATATCTTAGATGCATATTTAATTTCATGTTTTCTAATTATTTTCTTCCTTCCATGAAAAATCACAAAAAAAAAGATATATTTTCTTAGATTAATTTCTTTTGAATTTGATATTTTCATATAACTTTGTGTAGTTAATCATTTAAGTTTCTATTTGATTACTGTTGCACATCACTTGAATTTTCTAACTTCATCCGAGACTTCGAGATTATTTCTCTTTTGTCTTTTGGATTTGTCTATTTTGTTTGGTCTTCCATTTGCTGTAGAAATCCTTAAACAATTACTGGATGATCAAAGAATGCTGTAAGCTGTGAACTTATCCGACGTTCTATTCTGCTGGTGTGGATGCTTAATATCTGTTGAGATCCTATTTTATTCCAAGCATATCACTTGAAGATCACGGTAACACCTCAAACTCAGAAATCCAATTTTCTCATTCTTCGAGGTAAGCCTAAAACTCAATCAACTGTTTTCACAACAGTAATCAATTCACTTTCAAATCATGCAACTCATTTTCAAAACAATGGGGCCTCTCGAATATTAGAGAGTGTAAGTCCCATTTCTTTTCCTTTTTGTACAGTTTTTCTTTGTATAGAAAACTCTTTCAAACCAAATACTTTTCAAACAAACTTTCAAACAGTTTTCCAAACAACGCGTCTGTAAATAAAACAATCAACCATGTTTTATAAAATAAAACATGGGCCTCCACGTAGGTATAAGTCCCATTCTCGTACATGAAATTAGGTATTTCATTGTACGCCTTTTTGTACATACACTTTTTTGTACATACCTCGATCAGTTTGATTTTTTAACTTTGAATAACTAATCAAAAATGAAGGTTTTCTTTAAATCTTCCCAAAAATACCATGGGCCTCCATGTAGGTATAAGTCCCAAGCCCTTTTGTGAATACCTGTTTACACAGTTTTGAATAAATTCAAGTGGACCTCTCCCCGAGTATGAGTCCCGAGCCCCTGTGTATACAAATGGATCATGCTTACAGGTATATTTCCTTCATAAACTCCATTATATACACACACTTTGTCATATATGTATAACTGTTCATATTTGTTCATGTACTTGTTCATGTTTGTTCGTACTTGTTCATACTTGTGATTGTGTTATATATGCTTGTTCAACTTAGTACAACACTAGGTTCCCCATAGCCTCCTATTGGGCTTCGTGCAAAGAATCTCCCTAGTTTAGGTTAGGACATATAGTATGGTTTCCCGGTGAAATCGCTCTAAGAGCTCAAACCAACTATACCATGCCTCCCCTTGGGCTTTGTACAAACGAGTGACCCTCCCATAGCCTCCTCTTGGGCTTACAATGCAAGGACCCTGGATTGTCCCTCCCATAGCCTCCTCTTGGGCTTACAATGCAAGGACCCTCGGATAGCCTCCTCTTGGGCTTCGTACAAGGACCCACGGGCTTCTTATAAGCATCCCAAATATCCAAATCAAAACACCCTAGGAGATTAGACATTTATCATCTCTATGATAGGAGTATCTCTTCTATATCATCACAAACAATCAATCAATCAAACTTTTTTGCCACAAGTCTGGCTAATCAATCAAACTTCTTTTTGCCACAAGGCTGGCTAATCAATCAAACCGTTTTGCCACCGTACTGGCTGATTAATCAAAGTTTTTGTCACAAGGCTGACTTTATTGAAACTTTTGCCACAAGGCTGGCTGATTAATCAAAACTTTTTGTCACAAGGCTGACTTCATTGAAAGTTTTTGCCACAAGGCTGGTTAAACAACAAAAACATCTTTATCATTCTAGCGCCATAAGTGGCATGGCCCAGGGCTTATAATGAAAAGATTTTCAAACAAAAATCAAACAGATGTATGTGATGATATAGATTAGATACATCGAACATTTAGATGACATTTGTCTCTTTTCCTTTGCTTCCACTAGCATAAGTGGGAACTACGATTGCTCTGACTTTCTCAACATCCCTTTGAGAATACGTAGGCACAAGGTCGTATCCTTGGCGAGCAAAACTTCTCCCTCAAACCATTCAAACCTTAGCACCCGTAGACCCCGAGCTACAGATGCTCTGATTCCCTCTAAGGGATATGTATGCAGAGGATCGCGATGATCTTTGCGAGCATAATCAAACAAACACCTTAGGTCCCACCTATTTCACAACAGAACCTCCACCGTAACATAGAATGAAAAACAATAAAGAATCCTATAGAGTACTATAGATACGTTGGGTGCTAATACCTTCCCTTCGTATAACCAACCCTCTTACCCAAGATCTCTCCCCCCACTTTTAGGTTATTGCAGCTTTTTTCCTTTTCCTCTTTTGGAAACAATAAAAAGTTTGGTCGGTACAAAAGAAAAATCATTTTATGAGCACTCGAGCCCAAAGAAGGCATCAGGTGTCTCATCCCACAAAAAAGAGGAACAAAACGATTTTTCGCCCGCGACACATGCCTACCATGACAGAATCAATCAAATGAATAATTAATGTTTCAGAAGGTACCATTCATGAACAATTGTTTTTTTCTACCATGTTCCATAATGTATTTATTATTTTGGTCTTCTACTAATAACAATGACGGGTTAACCCCAACACCTCTTCCTTCCTTTAAGACTCTTGGTCAGTTTTACATATATAAGATTTCTACCGAATGATGAATACACGATAAAAAACGCAGAATAATGTTGTTTTAAAACCATATATTCCCTTAATTTCCAAGCTGTAAGCAACAATATCTGGATTAATAGAGGAAAAAGCAATCATTCATCATACATATTGTTGTTAGTTAGGTGAGATTATTGCAAAGTCAATTATCAATGAGTCATATATTTTGAATCTTTTGATTAATTGTTAGTCATCTATGGAATGTATTTATTCCTGGATGGATGTTTTAGAGTATCCATGATTCATAGTTTTTAGCTAGTCTCATTGTTTTAATGACAAAATAAACCACAGTAAAATGTAGCTTTAAAACCATATTTTCTCTTTATTTCCAAGTTATAAACAAGTGCATATCAAAGTAAAAAATAAGCCCACATCGAATATTTACTACTAACGTAAAAGGTTTGTAGACTATTGAGGCAGAGAGTTGATTGGCCAAATTCAAAAGATTCAAAACTCAAACAAACTCTAAACTTGAAACTATTGAGTCTGGCCTTTTGATTTTCACAAACTATTCATTTTTTTTAACAAAATTGTATTCAAATATTATGTTTTAGTTTTACTTAATTACAATTTTTATTTTGATGTTACTTTATTTATGAAACTAATTTTCTTTTTTAAATTTGAAATTTTTTGACATTCTTCTTATATGATAATTTGTCATATTTTATATGTTATTAAAAAAATGAATATATAAATTATTTTAAGCGTGAAAATATGATAGAAGATCAAATTATTTGAATGTGAAATATAATAATTAATTATTTAAATGCTTTAAAGTAAGAAACCTAAAATTGTAATTAAAACTTATTTTATTTTTTAAAATAAACTGTACTTGCAATATTGAAGGAAAATAACTAAATTTATTTTGCCGGCTTTGTAACATAACATTTTTCTGTACATATATTAATTCATATATAATATGCAAAAATAATGAAAGAAAATAATAATATTTTTATTATAAATATAATATTTTTCTTTATATAATAAAAAATAAAAAAACTTCTGGTGCAATTGTGTATTTTATGAATTGCTATATGAAATATTAAATTTGTATTAGAAACTTTTTTATTGTAGATTTACATTTGAAACTTAAAATAACAATTTATATTCCTAGCTATTACAATTTCTCATAAATATAAATTTCACTTAACCCGAAATTGCATATTTGCAGATGCCACATGAGGCAAATCTTTTGATTAATTGTTGTTAGTCATCAAGGCCATTTTTCTAAAAGAGATAGAAGTCTGTTATATGTGTGAGGCACATGACAAGGTCGTCGAGTGACTGCAGCTACGGTAAATATGGTTCCAATTCCAACAAATTCAGAACATTGAAGGCTAGGTTTGAGTCCCACATCGAATAATTACTATTATTATAACATGTTTATACATTGAGGCAATTAATTGGTTGGCCAAGTTTAAGAGATTCAAACTTGAAAGACTTTCTTACAAAGAGTCAATTGGATTTGGCCTTTTGTTTTGTATCATTAATAATTATTATTTTTTTTGTTTTGCATCATTATTGTGAAAATATAAAAATATATTTTCGAACCCATTCATAATATACACACTTCAGCGTTTCGAAAATGTATTCCCATAAATGATTTGGTATTTTTGGCCAATGTAAATTAGACATTTTTCAACAATTTAGTTATTTTTGTCACACGAATCACTTATGTTAAGTAAGAGTTTAAAGAAACTTGATAAAATGGTCAAGAAACTTGAATTAAAAATCAGAGAGGGAGAAAAAAGAAAAACAAAATGGTCAAGAAACTTGATAAAAAAATAAAGAGTTTAAAGAAGGCAGTTGAATATGCCACCGCTGTTGAAACACGCATAGCGGCAAGCAACAAAAGATTTAGACATATTGATCCGGGATTTATCGTCATCAGAGATGGAGAGATGCTATTCAACAGTTTCTACAATTTCGAGCTTGGATTTGAATAAAAAAAAAAGATAAAAAGATATAAACAGGAAAAAATAAACACATTCTTAGAAGAGAAATAACTTATTAGGAATGTAAATATATTCACTCTTCACAAACATACACTTACCAACCTGTTATACTCAACCTACGATACTCATTTATGTTATCACGTATCTCTCACATAAGCGTCCATTTCTGGAGTACAAACGATATCATCTCACAACTAAGGTTATCTCTAACGCGAAGCTGCGAGAACATCCGTATTCTCGCGTTGGCGATCTCTCGCGCGCCGCTCAAACACGAAAGCATTACGTAAAGATACAAAAGGTGAATGCTATCTCTAAATCTATCTCTAGAATTCAGAACCAACAGATTATCATCCTAGATAAGGATTCAAGAAGTTTATCTCTAAAGCAACCAAAATCCCCAACATAGAGCAAAAATCCAGGATAACATCAACAAAGATATGTAAAGCAAGTTAAATATAACATTATAATCGGTAAATATACATAAGATTCGAGTAACTATACAAACAAACCCAACAAAGAGAATAAAAGAGATAAACCAAACATCTCGCGAGTTGTCAGCTCCGATTGATGAGAAATCCACCTCCGATCTTCCAAGTGCATGACCGGGTGTTGTTTTCTAAGCTAATCCTACTATAAGAATGAAGATGATGGAGTTGGGACCAAAAACTTTCCCAAAACCATAACCTAGAATGTGTCAAATGAAAGAATATAAAAGCAAAATCTGCTATGGTCGCTAAGAGCACTAACTCGTTTCGCTAAGCGGACCACCTTTATTCACAAATATCTGCAGCTGTACACGTAAGCTCGCTAAGCGGGGCTATCTCCGCTAAGCGGAACCAAAAATATGGTTCGTCTCTAGAAAGCACGCTGGACGGTCGCTTAGCGGACTGTTCTGCATAATTTTGCTTATTCAGCTCCAAAACTGCGCAATCGAAGCCGTGCCTTCGACCCTTTATTCCTCTAGGCTCCGATATGCATGAATACCTATAAAAACAAAGGAAAAACAATTAAACGATAAATAAAATAGTTGAAACCTAAAGTATGTGAATATATACACAAAAGTGGGAATTGTATGACAAAAACCATAGGAATAGAATTGTTTAGTGCCACAAATATATACTCAAAATAACGATATTTTGACACTTATCAACCAATACCATCAATAGGTTGAAGATGCATGTGAAGCAACATGCAGATTTGTTAGAGTCTGAACAAGGAAATTGAATATTCCACCACTATCATTATTAGTTTAAAGAGGCATGTGAAGAAGCATGCATATTTGTTGGAGAAGGCGAGGATGGAGACAGTTTTTGCTATGGAATAGGGCTTGATCATTAAAAAATTCAAGTGGAATTTTGTATCTTAAACTCTCTTTGATCGAGTTTTATTTTTTAACATGGTGGCTGTTTTGAAAGTATAATTCAAATTGTGTAACCCAACCCCAACCCCAAATCAATTATTTGGCTTGAAAGTTAGTTACTTATATATATATATATATATATATATATATATATATATATATATATATATATATATTCAATAATAAACCCTATTTTTAAGACTTATACCCCATTCTTTTCTCACCCAAAGTGCCTCACGCACTAACAAATTGATATCTAGAGTTCCGGTTAAGTTCTTGATCGTGTTTTTAAGAAAACACACGTCGGTGATTATGTTTCCGAGATCGTGGATAGTTAATCAATTGCTACAGAGATGAATGACACCAACGACATTACAAATTCTCTTCTAATCCTCGATGGCAAAAATTGGAATCGATGAATCAAGCAGATGAAGTCATTGTTCGATTTTCATGAAACTCTTGAAGTGGTCAACAATGGCGTCCCCGAGCTTGCTAATAGTGCAACCGATGCTCAGAGAGTCAATCACAAGAATGCAAAGAAGAAAGATTGTAAGGCTGCATATTTTATTTAATATGCAGTAGATGCAGTGAACCTTGATCAGATTTCTCATGCTAAATTGGGGAAAGAGGCATGTGATATTCTTTTCAAGTATTTCGAAGAAGGCGAGAAGGTTATAGTCATCAAATTACAAACGCTGCGAAGGTAGTATGAATTACTACAAATGGGAGAAGAAGAAAAGATTGCAAGATATGTATATAAGGTGCAAAATCTTGTCCATATCATGAAAGATTGTGGTGAAACCCTAACTAATAAGATGATAGTTGAGAAGTTCAAGCGTACTTTGAACTCTCACTTTGATCACATTATCGTATCTATTCAAGAATCCATCAATCTTAAAACCCTAAAACTAAAAGATTTGGTTTGTTCGTTGGAGGAACATGAGATGAGGATTGTTAAAAGGAAAAGTTTTCAAGATTCAGTACAAACACTACAGACTCAGACGTGGAAGAAACATGGTGGTTCCAACAAGTTCAAGGGAAAAAGAGATAAGAATCAGAGCAAGAAGTCTTGGTCAATTTGTCAAAAGCATAAGGTCGATGATAGGTCTTCTGAATCCTTGAAAATAGGAGAAGGAAACTCCTATCAGAAAGATAAAGAAGAAAAAAAGGTGTGGAGTGCTATAACTGTGAAAAGTGGGGTAATTTGGCCCAGAGTTGTTGCTACAAAAAAAAGACAAGGAAGCAACAAAAGGTAAGGATGAAGGAGAAAACCATGCACGACAAGATTCATATGATCATGAAGATTTGGTGCGCATGACTACAATTACAAATGAGCATGTCGATTCTAAGATCTGGTTCCTCGACATAGGCTGCTCGAATCACATGACTGGTAAAAGAGTGTGGTTAGCAGATTTCGTTGTGTCGAAGAAAAGCATGGTCAAACTTTCTAATAATAGCTTGTTGCAAGAAGAAGATACTGGCGACATAGTTATTCAAAGGAGCAAAAGCTATGATCAACGATGTATTATATGCACCTGGAATGAAGTGCAATCCTCGAAGTATTGAACAATTAGTCGAAAAATGTTTCCTAGTTGTTATGAAAGATGGAGCCTTGGAGCTGTTCGAAACTCGAAATAATTTGGTCTTGAAATCTCCCATGTCAAAGAATAGAACATTTAAGACCATGATCAGTTTGACTGAGGTACAATACCTGAAAACTTAAGTCTTTGATCGGTTATGGAATTTGAGGTTTGGCCATATGAACTTTAGGTCACTCAATCAACTGATCAATCAAGATATGGTAAATGGTATACAAAGTCTTATGATTCCCGACAAACTTTATGAAAATTTCTTGGTAAGGAAGCAGTCCATAAAGTATTTGGTTTTGATTATGCCGATGATATCCTCTTGTATATTAGTAGTACATTCATATGTATGTGTCCCCTTTGAGGATCATACCATTGTTAGAAACGTGTATTTTGTCTCAATTTTTTATGAGTATAGTCTAAAAAGTTGGATATATGTGATCAATAAAAAACAAAAATTATTTGAAATCTTTAAGGGATTTAATATTCTTGCCACAAACTAGAGTGAAAAGAAGATTAAGGTTCTGCGAACAGATGGAGGTACCGAATACAAGTCCAATATATTTGACGAGTTATGTGCAAAATATGGTATTGATCACGAGGTAACTGCTCCTTATACTCCTCAACATAATGTAATAACATAAATAAGAAACAAGACATATTAGATATGAAAAGATTCATGCTGAAGTAGAAGAATCTGCCAAAATCCTTATGGGGTGAAGCACTCACCCCTACTGTCTATATATTGAAGATGTGTCCTACAAAGAAACTGAAGAACAAGGTTCTTGAAAAAGTTTGGAGTGGAAAAATACCATCACTGAGACATATGAAGGTGTTTGGCTCTATTTGTTACAAGCATATCCCTGATGCAAGAAGAAGAAAGCTTCATGACAAACATGAACCTATGATTCTGGTAGGATATCAAAAAACTGGAGCATATAAGTTATTCAATCTAATTAATGAGAAGATCTTAATGAGTCAAGATATTATGATTGATGAGAATTCTACATGCGATTGGAATTCTAGTGATGCAATTAACAAGCCTTTGATGAGTTATGGCATCAACAAAGAAATTTTAGTCGATGACACTCATGTCGAAGTGGAAGTCAAAGAATTTGTTAACATTCCTAACACAGTCGAAGTCAAAGGGAAAGAGTCAAAGGGGAAAAAGTCAAAGGGGAAATAGTCAAAGTCAAAGAGGGTGTAGCTATAGCATAAACCAAAAATCTTAAAGAACTAGAGTTCATCCAGCAAGACTTCAAGACTATGAAGTGGTTGGTGATGATGAAGTCGCACTAGATGGAGAATTAGTTCATTTTTCTTTACTTGCAGGTGCTGAACCAATCAACTATAGCGAGACTTTAAAGAATAAACAACAAAATTTATCTATGGTTGAAGCGTTACAAGAAATCGAAAAAACAAAACATGGGAGTTAGTCAAATTGCCATCACACACAAAAGTTATCAAAGTGAAGTGGGTGTTCAAGTTGAAGCATAATACTGATGGGTCGATAACAAGACATAAGGAAAGGTTTATAGATCAAGGATTTCTTCATAGAAGGATTACCCGACTACTCTGAAGTATATGCACCTGTTGCAAGATTGGAGACTGTCAGATTGGTGGTATTCTTGGCATGTGTGCAAGGTTGGTCGACATTTCACTTCGATGTAAAATCAACATTTTTGAATGATCATTTAAATAACGAGATATATGTCACATAACCTCCTGAATTTGTGATACAAGAGGATGCAAGGAAAGTGTACAAGTTGCATAAAGTCCTTATGGTCTCGAACAAGCACCTAGGGCATGAAACAAGAAGATTAACTCATACTTAGTTGAATTGGGATTTTTTAAATACAAGTATGAGTATGGTGTCTATGTTCAGGTTGTGGCACAAGATATAACTATCATCTACTTATATATCAATGACTTGCTGGTAATTGGAAATAGCATGGAGAAATTTCCGAAGTTCAAAGAGTTGATGATGACGAGTTTGAAATGTCGGATCTGAGAAACCTCATTATTTCCTAGGCATGTAATTTAAAATTACCAAGCAAGGTATGATGTTCCATCAAAGGAAGTATGTCTAAAAGATACCCAAGAGATTCAGAATAAATGTTTCGAATCCTGCATCTTCGCTTGTCGAACCATATTTGAAACAAGAGAAGCATGGAGAAGAGGACAAAATCGATGTAACTTTGTTCAAATAAATTGTCGGATTTATGAGATATGTGTACAAAAGTCGACCTGATATAGGTTTTTCTATTGAATATGTGAGCAAATACATGAGTGAACCAAAGATGTCACTCATGAAGGCTGCGAGAACAATCCTGGGATACTTAAAAGGATTAATAAACTGTAAAATTTTGTTTCCACAAGATTCTAAAAGCAAAGAAGCTATAACTAATTGCTATGTAGATGTTGATCGGTGTGAAGATAAGGAAGATAGAATAAGCATAACTGGTTACTTCTTTCATGTATGTGGTGCTACAATCCCATAGTGTTCGAGAAAGCAACATGTGGTGGCATTATCATCATGTGAAACTAAATATATAGCAGGATTCTATGATGTGTGTCAAGCAATTTGGATCATATATGTGCTGGAAGAGATGGTGGAATGGATATGCTTAGACAGATTAAGGAGTTTTTTGTCAGGCCTCACCTTGTTATTGCTACTCCCGGGAGGATTAATGTCTTGCCTAAGGATAATCCGGAAATTGCTCCTGTTTTCTCCAGGACTAAGGTATTGCTCATGACGAATTTGGTGAATTGATGCAATTGATTTTAGGCCGATTTTAAATAAAAAAAGTTAGACTATGTTTGAATTGATGGAATTGAAAGAAGCAGAATGGAACAATTGGAACTGAGTTGAGCAGAGCGGAATGAAACTTAGATTCCATTCCATTGTTGTGTATTTTTTATAATTTAATTGAAGGGAACATAACAAATTAGTTCATTTTATTGCATAAACCCCAAATCAAATGGAGTGAAAATTGAAGGATTGGATGAAATAAGATTGAAGTGAATTTGATCACGTTCCGCTCCATCCATTATTTCCAAGTCTAAACAATATAATCTTATTATTTACCATTTCATTTCATTCCATACCACCAATTCAAACATACCTTAGTTGAACGTGTTTCGTAAACACTTATATATAGGCTAATTATTTTCATGTGATCATCAAGAGTTTATGGAGATAAACTTTAAAAACGTTTATGGACATGTTTATTTCAATAAGCTCTCTCAAATAGTCTCACCACAAGAGCTAACAACCTCTCACATGTGTTAGAATCTCTTTCACATGTGTTAGTAATCAAAATTGGATACTTTACTTGTATGATTAAATATTACAAATATTTATGCATTTATTTGTTTTAAAATATTCTAAGTAGATTAAAAATTGCTATGATTATGCTCTACTTGACACTTGCTTTTGTAGTTTCTTGTCTTGGATGAAGCAGATCGAGTCTTGGATGTTGGGTTTCAGGAGGAATTGAAATTTATTTTTCAGTACTTACCAGAAAACCGGCAGAACCTATTCTTTCTGCACCCACAACTAGTAATTTGCAGAAGTTGCGTGAGCGTTATCAAGATAAGCTGTATGCGTTCCAGGCTTATGAAGGGTTTCAGAAAGTTGAAAAGCTTACTCAACAAGCTGTATTCATCCCTAAAAAGGTGAAGGATGTGTATTTGTTGCATATCTTGTCTAAAATGAAAGATATGGGAATTCAGTCTGCCATTGTCTTTTTGTCTCCACTTGCAGATATCTCTCTAGATGTTGACTTTGTTATTAATTATGATGTTCCAAGGTTACTCATCTTTTCCAATTTTGCTATTTTTTTTTCATTTGTCTTTGAGGAATTTGATGAAATATATTTTAACTATTCACCTGTAGGATTCCACGAGATTATATCCATCGTGTTGGTCGTACTGCAAGAGCAGGAAGAGGGGGACTTGCTCTTAGCCTTGTCACCCAGGTAAGCACATTTTATTTTTACGATATGATAATCATGTCGAGTCCTTGTGGCTATTTATCTTAGGCATTGTTTGGACAATGTCAATTGTGACCAAGGTGTTTCATATATTAAACAAGATCATTTTAGGACTTTGATATTTGTTTTGCATTGATTTTCTTTTGTCATCAAATGAATTTGACATTTGTTAAGAGTCCCACATCGGACAATATATGGTATGAACATGTCCTTATAAGTGGGGGTAATCCTCATCCTATAAGTCGGTTTTGTAGGGTTGAGTTAAGCCCAACCACATTTCTTAACAACATTTGCAGAATGATGTTGATCTCATTCTTGAAATAGAGGGGCAACTTGATTTGATTGAATACAAATAAAATGAGGTGCTTTCTCTCATGAGGTGCTTGTTTGTGGCTTGTCAATATTATAGGTTTTTTTTAAAATTATTTTAATTTTTTAATGACTTGTCTACTTTGATGCATTGTAGGTTTTCAGTGCTAAAAATGTCGCAAAAATCAAGATGATAGATGATGGTTTTGAAGAGAAAGCAAAAAGAGCGGAAAAATCAGAAACTGAAAAATGCTAGAAGAAAAAGGATTATTAAAGCAAAGAAGTAAGAGAAAAAGAAATAAATAATTTTTCAAAGAAAGGAAATAAACATGAAAAAGTGGAAGTCGATGCTTCAGCTGATATATCATCACTGAAGAAAAGGAGTAAGAAGAGATAGTAAATTATTATACCTAGGAATTAATTCATAGAATTATAATTTCTCTAAACACGGAAATGGATTTTGAAGAGTTCTTCTTAATACGAGGCAAAAATGGAAGATATGAGAAAGTTAGAGGTATATTTTCAAGAATTGGACAAAGATGGGCTAAATCATAGTAGTGTTGCATATACATTATGTATCTGTAAATTGGGTTTTTCTTATGCATCCCTGCAAGATAACTGCAAGTTTGGGATGCATTTTTTAGTTTCTTCGATGCTTGGTCAAGTTAACTTTGGTCTAAGCTCAAAAACACCAAAAGCAATCCAATCTCTGAGTGAGGATAACAAACGAGTGAGTATAAAAAATGAAGCCTTTAGTATATATGCTATTCACAATTGGTGATTCAATCTTTTATATAAATAACTTAAAAATGATAATTTATGGTATCTCCAATGTGTGTGAATTTGGTTGTTACTGTGATTTTAAATTTTTGTTACCAATATTTCTCAGTTTACTTTATTCACCCATCCCAAGGGGTGAAGGTGAACACACTAAAAATCTGATTTTATTTTTCTATATTTTGGATATACATCTCCGAATGCATCTAATACACACTAAAGTATTGAAAATAAGACAAATTCCATTTATACCAAAAATTGAACCGGAGATGAATCTCTGAAATAACCATTGATGGTGTATTTAGTTGATTGAGCTAGTTTCTTTAACAATTCAATGACAATTTTATAGATGCATCTCCGAAATATCAAAGCGGAAAACTGAAAACACCACTTTGCTCTCAAAACCTTTTAAAAACTTCCTTCCATTCTCAATCAACTTTTGCACCCCAAAATAACATTATTGTGTTTTATCACATCAAAAGAAGCAAAAAAACATGAAATTTAAGGTAATGTACATGTATTTGCTTTCTCATTGCTTGCATTAATCTAGTTTTTAATGTGTAAAAATGAACGCTACGTCCGGAGATGGATTTTTTAAGTAGGTTACATGTTATCCGAATATGCATATCCAAATCGTTTTAAAATCTTAATTTCAATATTAAATCTGCTTTTTTGTTATGCTTGGTTGTATATATGGTCCACCCTGATACTTTTCACAAAGCTACCGTGTATATGGATGTTAAATTGGATGAAGTAGAAGATGGTGTTAAACTGAGTGATGTCGAAGATGATGTTAAACCGGTTGATATCGAAGATGATGTTAAACCGGTTGATGTCGAGGTGTGTGTTAAACAATTGTTGTCGAGGTAGATGTCCGTGAACAATTTACAACTAAATAAGTGTTTGATGATCATGAACATATGCTCTAATGAATCTCTATGGAGGCCGCCAAATTGGGGTTCAATGTTGTAATTGGGAGGTCTGATAATAGTTTTGATAGAAGACAGACATTTGTGACAAGGAGATGCGAAAGAAGTGGCACGTACACAAAACCTATTAGAAAGTTGAAACTTGATGACACCAGAATGAGAAAATATGAGTTTTCTTTTAAGGTGCAAGGATACCATAATGTGAATAATACATGAAAATTTAATGTCGTTTCTTGTATACATAATCATGACTTATGTTACAAGTTAGTTGACCATCCTATTGTAAGTATCCTTAATATCGAGGAGAAGGAACTTGTTTCTGACATGACATTGAATATGGTGTAGCCAAAAAACATACCTGCAACTTTGAAACAAAAAAGACCTAAACATGTCTCAAATATTAATCAAATATACAATGTGTGTGTCGTAAACAACAAGGAGATAAGAGAACCAAGAAATGAAATGCCACAAATGTTGAAGCTTTTGGATGATGATCACAATATTTCTAGATACATAGTGTTTGAGGATGGAGTCACCGTTTGAGATATATTTTAGCCCACCTTGATTCCATCAAGTTGATCAACACATTTCTAATTGTGCTCATAAATGATTCAACATATAAGACCAATAAGTACAGGCTCCCACTTTTGAAAAATGTTGATGTTACTTCTACGAAGATGATTTTTTCAGTGAGTTTTTCATTTTTGAAAAGCTAAAAAGAGGATAATGTTATGTGATACGGTGAACTGACTTTTTTAAAATGTTGCGGATAGCAAGAGTCGCCACAGACTTTTATTTTATCCAAATTAAACGGAAAGGCTAAAAGAATAGGAAAAACCTTTTAAATAAAACACTGAGTTCGGGGGGTAATTTATGCAAAGGGAAGGTGTAAGGCACCCTTTGCATCCACGGTTTTCCATGGGCTCTTAATTGCTTTGCTCTTTAGTTTTGAGGCCAAATTTTTTAGAAAGGTAGAAGAAGAAGAAATAAGGACTTTAGCTCGTAAATGAGCGTAGCCTTATTGAAGTTTTTAAGATGAAGAGTAATAAAAAGATTTTTAAACCAAAGCAAAGCAATTAGGGGCAAATTACCTGGTTAGATGAAAAATGTTCTTTTAGCCTTTCAAGGTAATCCATACCATAGGAGGGTAGGGAAGTCCTTTTATTTGGAGGTTGAAGGGTCGTCGAATTATCGTTCGCCACAAGACTGTCCCATGCCATATAGGGGCAGGTAGTATAAGGGAAGGATCAGAATAGCCTTTCGTTTAGGCAACTAGAGGATACCTCAGCACTTCGTAGGCAACTTCGAGGCAGCATCATTAGGGACTTATGATCTTTGAATAAACTGAGGGCAACATTGCTGAGGTATCCTCGTATTCAAGGGGCATGGCTATTCTGCAAAAAAACAAGGCAACAGACAAAAGGCAACAAGAAGGGTACCATAAAGGGTGCGTGGGTGCAACAATCACGTGATCAGATTCAATTATATTATCTTGTAATTAGGTGATTCTAATTCAATTCAGGGTTATCACTCCCTAGGATTACTAACCACACAATAATATAATATGGCAGATTTAAGTGCCTTCAAGACCACACGATACAACCTCGGAGCAGATACAAAAATATTATGGGAATTGGGGAAGAAAAGCAATAAAACCCCACAAGGCAGAGAGTTCTGACATAAGCAATAATAAAAGGAAAACAAACTAAATTGAGTTTCAGAGTTACCGAACATTTGAGCTTTGACTGGTTTGTTAACCCTGAAAATTGGAAAAGGAAAAATAGACAGAAAAGGTGTGAGTGTATTGCCAGTTCATTGATCAAAAGGATACAATTAAATAATTGAAATTAAAAGGAAAAAAATAATTAAATTAAATTTAAAGACAAAAATAATTATTTAAAATGAAATAGAATCGGAGACTTAGCTTTGATCTGATATGGTTCGTAGTCGGAGGAAACCCTAGTGCTAACCCTGAAACTGCACAAAGAAACAGAAAATTCTTAGTGTAGGTGTGATCTTCGTAAACCCTGATTTAGGGCATAAGTTAACCATGGTTAATCGAATAAATAAAATCAATTTAATTAATTATTGGTTTTCAACCTAATTAATTAAATCGGTAAAAAAATAAGGTTTCGATTAAATATCCTAACCCTAATACGTAATTTAATCAATTAAATAAAAATCTTTATAATTAATTAAATTATTTAAATAATTTAAATCGAATAATCATGTACATCAAAAGAATAAAAATTATTTAATAAATAAACTTTTTACTATTTATATGTTTTTTGTGAGAAAGGAAAAAAATTTAGAATGATTTTTATTAAAACGAATTTTGGAAAAAAATGGAATATATAAACCAAATAAAATAAGTGAACAAAATAATGTTGTACAATTAAAATAAAAAAATAGAAATACTCAGCTTAAAATTCAGTGTGGCAGGCTCATGAAGGTTCACAGTGGATCTGATGGCATGATTTTTTTTTAAAAATTGTTGTGTCCTGGGGGATTCGAACCCAGGCTCCTCCTCTCCCGAGCGAATACCTCTTGCCACTTGAGCTTCCTTGCTAATATGTTTAATATACACCAACATCAATATATAAAATAACATGTCGTATATAAATTCAAACAAGAAATACGCGCGCCCAGCTTCATCTTCTCCATTCGTCCTGCTGCGAATCAGCTACAGATCTCCTACGACTCAGTCTCATAGCCAAACCTGCAAATTGTAAACTCACAAAATATATAGCATAAATTCATGAGGGAGACATGGACCTATTAGAAATTGTCCTCTGAATTCAATGGTATCAATAATTTTGCCTAATTTTGTCTCTAACTATGATTCCCCAATTTAGAGCTTAGGAACCCTAACAATGGCAACACCCTTAATCTGCAGCCAAACTCAAATTAAACAAACCAGAAAGCATCGTGGCATCATTATGAACATGGATACACCATTAAAACACATTCATAACGCGTAAACATTCATAATCGAGATTAAAAAATAACAACCAACCGGAGACGATATAGGTCGCGATTCTTGAGGCTGCGATCGAAGGAGAAGTTGCCAATGGCTTCGGAAAGTACCGAGGATTCTTTATGGATACGTGGGAGAACCTAAATCAGACTCAAAGTCCGTTTGCCATGGCCCCCTGCGTTCTTGTTTTTTAAAGCTCAAAATAGGATTTTCTCTGTATCCAAAATCCTCTTTAATGCCTTGTATTCCCTAAGTACTTATAGGACCTTGATTTAGGTTAACAAAATTGATCCATATCTTTTGATTTTGCAACATTGGATGCCATGGAATATTGAGAAAATTTTGATCAAGATTTGAACCCAATTTTACTAAAATTGGCCGACCCTCCCTTTTGCACACTCTTTTGAATCATTATGCACCATTGGATTGGATTTGGAGTTATGGAATTGATGGTGGAAATTGTCTTTCAAATATATCCTATTTTCATAACTTTTATTCACATTATTTGATTTTTTTTTAAAAATCAAATAAATAGGATATTATTATAAAAATAGATTTTAGTAAGCTCCTGTGCCTCCCTTAGTCGTGGGAAATAGGATTTAGCAAGCCCATTACTCGAAAATACTCTTTTGGCCAATTAAAGTTTTGTGCATTTTCACTAATTTTTCCACAACTTGCGCAGGTCATAACTCTTTAAAAAATTATCATATGGAGGCGTTATAGGACTTTCTGGAAACCTCAGGATGTCCTCTACAAGCCACTTTGGGTGCTTTTTTCCATTTGAAAATTTTATCTTGATGATATTGGCTTTGACAAAATACTGCTTTTGGTCGACCTTCAAAAAGGGCCTATAATCTTTTGATCCATATCTCTCAAATGAAGCATTTTTAGACTTGGCTTGTGAGATACAAAATTGTAGGGAATTCAATTTCCTTTAAAATGAGCTTTGGATGGAAAATTTCTGATATTCCATGTGGGAGTTATGGTCGGTCAAAGTTTAGTTGACTTTCTCCTACGAAAACCCTAATTTAGAAACTTTTGAATTTGTTGATTTCTGATCTTTCCTTGATGAAACATGATCAATTCTTGATCAAATGGTGAATGATATTTCATAATAAGGATGTTGACAAAAAGTCAAGAGTTTTGACTGTATTTTGACCACAGTTGACTTTTAGGTCAAACCAGTCGACTGTTGACTTTCTAAGCAATTGAGTGATCAATCATTTGAATTGAGACCTGAAATTTTTCATGGAGGTAGTGTGGAGTATCATATACCATATGGGATGCCTTGGAGCTTTTGGTTAATTGATTTTCTTCAGGAGACCATAAACCCTAGTTCTTTGAGCCTTTGCTTAGGAGGAGGTGTCTTTGAGCATTGTACCTTGGTATGAGTTTGAATGAGATGGGCAAATTTTGGGGTATGACAGCTGCCCCTGTTCAATTTCTTATATCTGAATATGTAGACTGGCATATGTGCCTGTCGGAATCTGAAGGTAGAAGAGGATTAAACACTAGAATACCCAGGAATTTGCCCTAGCTGAAGTAGGGGCTTTTGTCGGAGATGGGCTTAAAGATGCCATCCAGGCCTTGAGAGAAAGTTTATTGGAGATGGGCTTAAAGATGCCATTCAGGGGTATGGAAAAGATGTATGATTGAGATTAGCTTAAAGATGCCATCCAGCTCGATAGACTTGAGGGTCAGAATACGTCGTACGTTAGACCGTATAGACTTATTTAGAACGAGTCGTACGTTAGACTAGGTCTAGTTCGCATCAGCAGATGTCTGGAAAACCGTGCGTTAGGCTGAAGGATGTGTCGTGTGTTAGATCAGATCCAATTTGTATCCGTAGATGTCTGGAAAACCGTGTGTTAGGTTGAAGGATGAGTCGTGCGTTAGACTAAATCCAATTTGCATCTGTAGATGTCTGGAAAACCGTGAGTTAGGTTGAAGGATGAGTCGTGCGTTAGACTAAATCCAATTTGCATCTGCAGATGTATGGAAAACCGTGCGTTAGGTTGAAGGATGAGTCGTGCGTTAGAATAAATCCAATTTGCATCCATAGATGTCTGGAAAACCGTGCGTTAGGTTGAAGGATGAGTCGTGCGTTAGACTAAATCCAATTTGCATCCGTAGACGTCTGGAAAACCGTGCGTTAGGTTGAAGGATGAGTCGTGCGTTAGACTAAATCCAATTTGCATCTGTAGATGTCTGGAAAACCGCGCGTTAGGTTGAAGGATGAGTCGTGCGTTAAACTAAATCCAATTTGCATCGGTAGATGTCTGGAAAGCCGTGCGTTAGGCTGAAGGATGGGTCGTGCGTTAGAACGGATCCAATTTGCATCCGTAGATGTCTGGAAATCCGTGCGTTAAGCTGAAGGATGAGTCGTGCGTTAGACCAGGTGCCATGTTTTTTAGAAGTATCAGAATGAGCCATACGTTAGGCTGCATCTGAGCTTAGAAGTGTCTGTTGGAGATTGGCTTACAGATGCCATCTGGATGTTGGGAGTATGAAGTGGGCTTTAAGATGCCACCTGTCTTGATAAGTTTTTGAAAGTCGGAATGAGTCGCACATTTAGACTATATCTGAACTTGAAGTGTTGAGAAGTGGTTGTTGAATGTTGATCGTGTCATCACCGTTCGTGGAGAATGAGATCTTGGAAGGTCGATCATGTCAGCACTGTTCGTAGTAATTGAATTAGATCTTGGAAAGATGATCGTGTCTACACCGTTCGTGATGATAGAATTAGATCCTTGTAGGTTGATCGTGTCAGCACCGTTCGTAGTAACTGAATTAGATCTTGGAAAGATGATCGTGTCTACACCGTTCGTGATGATGGAATTAGATCCTTAAAGGTTGATCGTGTCAGTACCGTTCGTAGCAACTGAATTAGATCTTGGAAAGATGATCATGTCTACACCGTTCGTGATGATAGAATTAGATCTCTTGTCGTGTCAGTACCGTTCGTAGTAACTGAATTAGACTGAGGAGGTAATTGATCGTGTCCACACCGCTCGTGATGATGGAATTAGATCTCTGAGAGCTGACCGAGTCAGTACCGTTCGTAGTAACTGAATTAGATCTTCGAAAATGATCGTGTCCACACCGTTCGTGATGATGGAATAAGATCTCTGAGAGTCGATCGTGTCAGTACCATTCGTAGTAACTGAATTAGACTTTGGAAAAGTTGATCGTGTCTACACCGTTCGTGATGATAGAATTAGATCTCTGAGCGTTGACCGTGTCAGTACCGTTCGTATTAATTGAATTAGATCTTTGAAAATTAGAGATTTTGTTCATCTGCTTGTACTTGTATCCTGAAAAAGTAAAATTAGTCATTATGCAATGTCATGATGCATGTATTATGTAATGAGTCCCTCAAAATAAATGAGAAACTTTATATGTTATGCATGAGTTTATCATGAGATACTATATGTAATGTATGGATATGTATGCGATGTATGGTCATGATTCATATCATATGAAGTATCTTGATCGGGACCCTGATGTCTTTATCTTGTCTGGAAGATATACAACTGGGGATTTATGATTTCTGCTTGGGGATAGCCATTTAAATGATTGATCTTGATGTACCCTGACTAGGGATAAGAGAGATGAATAACCCTGTTTGGAGAAGAGAAAAGTGTCGGGGAACCGGCAGTGTCGAAGATGTAAACTCTGTTGAGGAACTAAGTCTTTGTGGGACGAGAACATTTGGAGATGATCACTCTGTGGGGATATGATCCAGTGAAACTGACTTTGTGGGAAAGCATGGATGTCTTTAATGTTGCCCCCAGTAATATAGTAACTGCCATTCCTAGATTTGTACTGATTAGGACACACCACTGAGTATTGATCAGGATGTCAAGTTGGACTCGCATAGATTTTCCCCTGCTAGTAGGGACTTTGGAAAGATTCGCCTCGCGAGGACTTTATGAGATGTGCACTATGGGCGACATGCCCTTAGTAATCATAGTCCCAGGACAACATCCCATGTTGATTGGGAAGTAGCTTCAGATCTACTTGGATGCATGCCCCTGATTGTTTTGGCACCCTTGAGAGATTCTCAGAATCTTGACTTGATTGCCCCAGATTGATCGGGAACTAGTTTGAAATCCACTTGGGATGTATGCCTTTGACTGTTTGGCATTTGAGAGATTCTTCGAATCTTGACCTGATTGCCCCAGATTGTTTGGACAAAGCGTGCCATGCCCCTTGTATACGTAGGAGACGTTGCTTCTCGAAGTAATCTTGTCTGTCGGGATAACTTTCAGTCATTAGTTGTACCCTGTGCAAATTCTTTCTGTTGCTAACATTTGAAATTATGTAGCAGAATATGTTTGATAATGAATTCATGAGATGCAACGCATACGTCTGTCTTGAGTTTTTTTTGAAAAAAATTAAAACATGAGATGTAAAAGCGTGATATTTGTAAAACGTGATGTTTGTAAAAGGAGATATCAACTCAGATTTTATGGCAAACCTTGAGGAGTTAGAATACCTTTTTGGTGACAGTATGCTTTCGAACTAACCATGCTTTAGTTAGGACTTTCAAGGGTTGTAACGTGGCTTGGTTCACGGTTTAAGAAATAAAGGATAACAGCTCAAAGTTTATTTGTACCCATCCCAATCTTCGTGATGTTCTTCGATCCTATGCTCAGTTGACTTTGCATTTAAGTCTTAGCAAAGCTTTGAAGTTGTAACATTGACATTTGATGATGGTTTCAGCACCGACAGTTTATTTGGACAGGCAGTCCTCCTTTTTTGTAATTCTTTTTTCTTTTTTTTCGAGGATTTGTAGTGACCTCTCTTTTGACATTGATTTTGTTATCCCTAACTTTTGCCTGAACTGTTTATTTTGAGGTTACAGTCAGCGGGATGTTTCGATTTTTGATAAGTCTCCTTCATAAGTTTTGACTTAATAGCTTTTTCTCTTTGGTGGATATTGACTGCCTGACCTAATGGTTGCGGGAACCCATCATTATTTGTGTAGACAACAACTAAGATAATTGAGTTAACTGAGTAACTACCCTGCCCCAGGTTACGATTAAGGGTTTTAAATTGTACAAGAAAGAAAACTTCTACTCCTTAGGCTCAAAGGGGTTGACGAGGGATTAACATCCTTATATCTCCACTGTTTAGGAATTGAAACAATGCATGTACATCGTCAGCATAGTCTGTTCAAAAGCATACTGTATGAGGTTGCGGTACCATTTTCGTCATCCTCCCTCAAAAGGCATACAGCTTTAGCAGGAGTTGAGTATCACAAAACATATGCAAAGTAAAGACGCAATTTAAAATGAGTGATAGCGAAATGATTTGTTCAAGACAAACATATGCAATGCACTGATGATGATTATTAAAACAGATAATGTCTATCATGAGTCAAATGTTTAAACAAACAGAAAAAGAAACTTGCAAATGAAAGTAGATCTAATGATCCAAAAGTTCGTCCGTCTAGACGTCAGTCAGTCTTGTCATGACTAGGCATAGGAGCAGTGATCATCCCAGGAGTTTTCAGGATAGTTGAATTTGATTTCCCTATCATCGATTAGATCTTGAATCTTATTCTTCAATGTCCGACAATTGTTTGTGTAATGTCCAGGACTATCGAAATGGTATGCGCATCTCGCATTGGGTTTATAGCCAGGAGTGGAGGTGTTAGCATTCTTAGGAGGGTCCCTCAGAGTAATCAATTCGATCTTCAACAGATGTTGTAATGCTTAAGCTAATGACATATTGATCTTGGTGAATTGACGCTTAGGTACGTCTGGCTTTCGTCGTTATTGTAGAACTGGTGTAGAGATCAGAATTGTCCCCACGGATTGGTTGCGTTCATTACGACTCTTCTTATTATGCACAGCATTAGTTATATGAAGTTCCTCATGTGAATTGAAATCAGTGATCTTGTCATCGATCAAATCTTGAATCCTATGCTTCAATGGTCTACAATCTTCGGTGTCATGATCCAGACTATTCGAATGATAAGAACATATTATATTGTACTTGTACCCTGGAGCCGGATTGGCAGGACTGAATACGGAGGCAATATAGTTATCAAGCTCCGACTGAGCAATTGTTGTAGAACTTGAAACAACGACATGTGCAATGGAGTAAACTTTGCCGCATATGCTGATCCTTTTTCTTCTGGGTTAACCAGGTTTTTCAACTCGTCTTGCCCCTTGTCCAAGTTCAGAATCAAAACTTGGAATCGGATATTCTGAGCCTGAAGATTTTTGACTGATTGCTCGAGGTCCATTTGTGCTGAAATAAACAGCGAGAGAGAATGAGAAGTCTATTGCGGGAACCTGTTATGCAATGTTTTCAAGGATCTTTAGGAAATTTAGTTTGCGACATTAGGAAATGATTGGTCACCGCTTCGTCTGAAGAATCTTGGTCTTTGTCTTTGAATGTCCTTCTTTGAGAATCAAGCTCACCATATCGAGTGGGTCATCGCCTCTGATTCGGGATACTTCTGAATTTGAAGGTACATGGTTAGAGGAAAATAAATCCTCTTGCCCCTTGATAGGTATGATGTCTCTGAACTGGAAGGCATATGGCAAGAGGAAAATAAATCCTCTTGCCCCTTTATAGGTGTAGAGTCTCTGAATTGGAAGACATACGGCCAGAGGAAAATAAATCCTCTTGCCCCTTGATGAGAATTTTGTCCTTTGATAAGGACATCTGAAACTGTGCGTCCTAAATTCCTAAGATCCTTGAAAGGGTTAGTTGACATGTGATTTTATGATGTCATGCGAATGCAATACAATAGGTAAAGCATAAGGTAATAAGGACGAAGTGCCCTACAAGCAGATCCTGTAGGGAAATAGAAGGGTTAGTAGTACACACAAACAAGTCACACAAATGTCCTTAGGTTTAAAGGCTTGCATGGAGTTTGACTAGGTAACTACCCTTCCCCAAAGGTACTTCTAAGGATAAGGATGATATCAGCAACGGGTTCTATGAGTTATTCAGAATTACCAGCCCTTCTAAAGTACCCTCGGACATGATGCATTTGCACCATGCAATGATACTTTGAGAGAGAACCTATCTGAATTGTAGCATCGGGTAGCGACTAGTTCTCAACATTTGTCAAAAGTAGTCCCCCTACTACGTTCCTAAAAGCCAATATGGGTTAAAGGTGACTAAAGGTCCTTGAGCTCCGACGCACCCACAGGCGCATACATATACCTCCCTCATTTGAGAAAGGTGTGCATATAGCTATGAAGTCCTAACTAACTCAAGCGTGAACTTCATATTGACTCATCTCCCACATATGTGAAAGAGGTCGCCATGACTATGCCACTCCTATCTTAAGTGTACTTGAATCCGGGTATAGGATTCGTCCTTCATTTAATTCCCGAAACAGCCCTGAAAAATAAAGCAAGCAAAACAAACATTAAGTGATCTTAAGCTTTAAGGTAACCCCTCTTTTATTCGAAAAAATCCCCAGCAGAGTCGCCAGTTTTGTGATACGGTGAACTGACTTTTTTGAAATGTTGCGGATAGCAAGAGTCGCCACCGACTTTTATTTTATCCAAATTAAACGGAAAGCCTAAAAGAACATGAAAAACCTTTTAAATAAAACACTGAGTTCGGGGGATAATTTATGCAAAGGGAAGGTGTAAGGCACCCTTTGCATCCATGGTTTTCCATGGGCTCTTAATTGCTTTGCTCTTTAGTTTTGAGGCCAAAGTTTTTAGAAAGGTGGAAGAAGAAGAAATAAGGACTTTAGCTCGTAAATGAGCGTAGCCTTATTGAAGTTTTTAAGATGAAGTGTAATAAAAAGATTTTTAAACCAGAGCAAAGCAATTAGGGGCAAATTACCTGGTTAGATGAAAAATGTTCTTTTAGCCTTTCAGGGCTATCCATACCATAGGAGGGTAGGGAAGTCCTTTTATTTGGAGGTTGAAGGGTCGTCGAATTATCGTTCGCCACAAGACTGTCCCATGCCATATAGGGGCAGGTAGTCTAAGGGAAGGATCAGAATAGCCTTTCGTTTAGGCAACCAGAGGATACCTCAGCACTTCGTAGGCAACTTCGAGGGACGAGATCATATTTAGCGAATCGAAGGCAACATCATTAGGGACTTATGATCTTTGAATGAACTGAGGGCAACATTGCTGAGGTATCCTCGTATTCGAGGGGCATGGCTATTCTGCAAAAAACAGAAGGCAACAGGCAACATGCAACAAGAAGGGTACCATAAAAGGTGCGTGGGTGCAACAATCACGTGATCAGATTCAATTATATTATCTTGTAATTAGGTGATTCTAATTCAATTCAGGGTTATCACTCCCTAGGATTACTAACCACGCAATAATATAATATGGCAGATTTAAGTGCCTTCAAGGCCACACAATACAACCTCGGAGCAGATACAAAAATATTATGGGAATGGGGGAAGAAAAGCAATAAAACCCCACAAGGCAGATAGTTCTGACATAAGCAATAATAAAAGAAAAACAAACTAAATTGAGTTTCAGGGTTACCGAACATTTGAGCTTTGACTGGTTTGTTAACCCTGAAAATTGGAAAAGGAAAAATAGACAGAAAAGGGGTGAGTGTATTGCCAGTTCATTGATCAAAAGGATACAAATAAATAATTGAAATTAAAAGGAAAAAAATAATTAAATTAAATTTAAAGACAAAAATAATTATTTAAAATGAAATAGAATCGGAGACTTAGCTTTGATCTGATATGGTTCGTAGTCGGAGGAAACCCTAGTGCTAACCCTGAAACTGCACAAAGAAACAGAAAATTCTTAGTGTAGGTGTGATCTTCGTAAACCCTGATTTAGGGCATAAGTTAACCATGGTTAATCGAATAAATAAAATCAATTTAATTAATTATTGGTTTTCAACCTAATTAATTAAATCGGTAAAAAAATAAGGTTTCGATTAAATATCCTAACCCTAATACGTAATTTAATCAATTAAATAAAAATCTTTATAATTAATTAAATTATTTAAATAATTTAAATCGAATAATCATGTACATCAAAAGAATAAAAATTATTTAATAAATAAACTTTTTACTATTTATATGTTTTTTGTGAGAAAGGAAAAAAATTTAGAATGCTTTTTATTAAAACGAATTTTGGAAAAAAATGGAATATATAAACCAAATAAAATAAGTGAACAAAATAATGTTGTACAATTAAAATAAAAAAAATAGAAATACTCAGCTTAAAATTCAGCGTGGCAGGCTCATGAAGGTTCACAGTGGAGCAACATTCTTGAGGCATCAGATCACGTGTCCAGGAGATCCAACGGCTGATGGGATGGGGCGCGTGATACGATTGTCAGGCATGCACACACTGGATCTGATGGCATGATTTTTTTTTTAAAAATTGCTGTGTCTTGGGGGATTCGAACCCAGGCTCCTCCTCTCACGAGCGAATACCTCTTGCCACTTGAGCTTCCTTGCTAATCTGTTTAATATACACCAACAACAATATATAAAATAACATGTCATATATAAATTCAAACCAGAAAAACGCGCGCCCAGCTTCATCTTCTCCATTCGTCCTGCTGCGAATCAGCTACGGATCTCCTACGACTCAGTCTCATAGCCAAACCTGCAAATTGTAAACTCACAAAATATATAGCATAAATTAATGAGGGAGACATGGACCGATTAGAAATTGTCCTCTGAGTTCAATGGTATCAATAATTTTGCCTAATTTTGTCTCTAACTATGATTCCCCAATTTAGAGCTTAGGAACCCTAACAATGGCAACACCTTTAATCTGCAGCGAAACTCAAATTAAACAAACCAGAAAGCATCGTGGCATCATTATGAACATGGATACACCATCAAAACACATTCATAAGGCGTAAACATTCATAATCGAGATTAAAAATAACAACCAACCGGAGACGATATAGGTCGCGATTCTTGAGGCTGCGATCGAAGGAGAAGTTGCCAATTGCTTCAGAAAGTACCGAGGATTCTTTATGGATATGTGGGAGAACCTAAATCGGACTCAAAGTCCGTTTGCCATGGCCCCCTGCGTTCTTGTTTTTTAAAGCTCAGAATAGGATTTTCTCTGTATCCAAAATCCTCTTTAATGCCTTGTATTCCCTTAGTACTTATAGGACCTTGATTTAGGTTAACAAAATTGATCCATATCTTTTGATTTTGCAACATTGGATGCCATGGAATATTGAGAAAATTTTGATCAAGATTTGAACCCAATTTTACTAAAATTGGCCGACCCTCCCTTTTGCACACTCTTTTGAATCATTATGGACCATTGGATTGGATTTGGAGTTATGGAATTGATGGTGGAAATTGTTTTTCAAATATATCCTATTTTCATAACTTTTATTCACATTATTTGATTTTTTCAAAAAAATCAAATAAATAGGATATTATTATAAAAATAGATTTTAGTAAGCTCCTGTGCCTCCCTTAGTCGTGGGAAATAGGATTTAGCAAGCCCATTACTCGAAAATACTCTTTTGGCCAATTAAAGTTTTGTGCATTTTCACTAATTTTTCCACAACTTGCGCAGGTCATAACTCTTTAAAAAATTATCATATGGAGGCGTTATAGGACTTTCTGGAAACCTCAGGATGTCCTCTACAAGCCACTTTGGGTGCTTTTTTCCATTTGAAAATTTTATCTTGATGATATTGGCTTTGACAAAATACTGCTTTTGGTCGACCTTCAAAAAGGGCCTATAATCTTTTGATCCATATCTCTCAAATGAAGCATTTTTAGACTTGGCTTGTGAGATACAAAATTGTAGGGAATTCAATTTCCTTTAAAATGAGCTTTGGATGGAAAATTTCTGATGTTCCATGTGGGAGTTATGGTCGGTCAAAGTTTAGTTGACTTTCTCCTACGAAAACCCTAATTTAGAAACTTTTGAATTTGTTGATTTCTGATATGCAACAGTCTCCCCTAGAGATATGCAGCTTCAAACTTCTTCCAATCACAGTAACACCAAACTCTTCCATTAAAATCATGATATTCAAATATCCTCAATTAGAGCTCATTACATATCATAATCAAAGAGGTTAATACTTAAAAACAAATGAAAAATATTTAAAAGAAATGAACAAGAAAACATACCATTGCATTTTCAAGCACATCTACGAATCAAATTTAATATAAAAACTCTAGTTGTTGGATCAGAGTCATTTTTAAAAATGTATCAAATATATTAACATATGTAGTTTGATTTGGTTTAGTTTGCAAAACAAAAACAGAACCACACCGTTTTGTTAAAATATTGCCTAAACACATCCGAAACAAATGCGATTTTTGCAGTTCTCACTTAGATTTGTTTCGGTTAGCAATTTTCTATTGGGTCATTTCCGTTATGAACACCCTTAATACCAATAGCAGTTAAAACTGTTCGTGAATGATGTGATGTGTTTTTCCAAACAACTGTTAGATTGCATTAGACAATAATTGGTACGCAGAAGGGCGTAATTGTCTGCTTCTAGTTAGAATGAAGGTCTACCTACTCTACGTCTTTCAACTCGAAATTCCCTCTTGAACTTATCTTATTATGAGACTTGCAAACAACAAAAGAAGAAACATAAAAAATAAATTTAATAATTATGTTAAATATAATAAAATTTATTGATTGAGAAAAACATCTTTAAAAAAAAAAAGAAAAGGGAGTAATTTTAAATAGGTTTATCATATTTATATATTTTTTATTTAGTAGGTACTTATAATTTGGTCAAAGAGAGTATCCGATAATCATTAAAAAAAATTATAAAACGTTACAAAAAATATTATTTAATTAATTTAAAAATAGAAACAAATAGTAAACTTAATCAGTAAGCATATCTTTTTGTTTTTAATCAATATTAGTATTATTATTATTATACAACAAAAATTCCTAAATAAACCTATGAATTTATATTTAACTTTTTTTTAGGGCCAATGGATTCCAACTAAGCACACCTATCTTTTCATGTCTATAAATACACTGTGTTATTAACCCTTAAATTCATAAATCCTTATTTTTACTCTTTGTCTCTTTTCTCTCTGTTTTTACCATCTCTCTGTTTTTATATCTTTCTGTTTTTTTCTTTGAAATCATGGCAGAAGAAATTTCATCAGAGTTGAACTCACTCTCAATCTCCGAAACTGCACCATCATCATCTGCAACGATCTCTCTCGTTTCCGCAGATGACATTGTTTTCAAAGTCCAGCCATCCATTGCAAAGGAGATGGAAACCGTCCAGTCCTTCATCGACGAAGCCGACGGCCAAATCACAACTATTCCTCTCCCCAACATCTCCAGCCACGACCTTCCCTACATAATCGAATACTGCGAGAAGAGCCTCGCCGGAAAAGTCACAAAGGAGTTCGAAGGCGAGTTCGTGAAGAAGCTGAATAATGAAGAGGTGAAAGAGCTTTTCCTTGCTGCAAATTATTTGAACATTAAAAAGCTTCTGGAGTTTCTGAGCCAGGTTATTGCGGATCGAATTGCGAACAAGAGTGTGGAATATGTCCGAAGGTATTTTGGAATTGAGAATGATTATACGCCGGAGGAAGAGGCTAAGCTTCGTGAAGAACTGGCTTGGACTTTTACCGGAGTTGATCCAGATGATGAAGATGAGAATTAGGAATTAAGGTTTAGGGATTTGGATGAGAATTAGGAATTAAGGTTTAGGGATTTGGATTTATTTTGCAATGTTAAATTATGTAATTGAAATTACAAATTTTATTTTGCCTTAATAATATACCATCTGAGTTTGCTTTTTAGTCCATGACAGCAACAAAATTGCAAGAGTAATTTTCTGATAAAATACTTTAAAATAATAAAAATAAATTTTAATTTAAATAGTTTTAATAAAATATTTATAATTTTATAATTGTGAAATTTAGAGCGAATTTGCATAATTGTGAAATTGAGTAGGTGGGGATTGTTGTTTTGTTTTAATGTTGTAACTTATTTTTTGGTCAGTGTTTGCACAAAAGGCATAATTTCTTGTTTCAGAAAAAGTAATTTTAGAGTCGACAATCCAAGTCTCTTTCTCTACGTTATTATTATGGTTATATTGTTTGTGTTCAAGTTCGTTTCTTTTTCAACAAATTTTTTTTTCGGATTATAAAATAGTTTTGATGCGATAATGCTTTGTTGTGTTCTATTTATTAAGATTTGTTGTGTTCTATTTATTAAGATTCTAATTTTCTTTTTAACCTTCTAATGTCAAGTGTCAATTTTTATATATGATGTAACTTATTTCATGATGTAATGAAAAATTATGTCATTATTTCACATGGATCAAGAACAAATTAGAGTATGAAATAAATTTTATGAAATATATTAATTTAAAAATTAATGGTATAAAATACACCGAAAAACATGATTATGGAAAATACACATATGAGTAAAATGTTTGGAAAAACAACTTTGTAAATCCATCGATTGAACTAAACCAAACCAAACCGATTAGGTTGGTTCGGTTCTATTTTTGAAAAAGGTTAAAATCGAACCAAACCAAATTAATGGGGATATCATCAATTCAGACTATTTTTTAATCAAAAACCGATTCAAATCGATCAAATTACGCCTCTATCTATTTTTGTTATTTAGAAGGTTATTATTTTGTTTTTTGCATTTTCACTTACGGTTTGGATCAGTGTCATGTTTAATTGAAACTTTTAAATTTTTTATAATTTAATTTAATTTTTATTGGATTAAAAAATTTGGAGCTTAAAAAATTTGGAACCTAGTAATTTAAGGAAAAAACAATTTTTAATTTTTCTTTCAATAGAACAGTATTTTAGGAATTTGTTTTTATATTTTTTCTAAACCTTTTCTCATTTTTTAGAGAAAATTTAAATTTGTTCTAAAAAACTTCAAAAGTTCTTTTACTTTTTTATTTTGGGAAAAATTTTAATTTTAATTTCTTTACCATAAATTTTTTTCTCCATTTAAAAAAAAAAATCAAATTTACTTAAATACATAGTAGTTTTATAAGTAAAGTACAAATTTGGAAGAAAATAAAATTCAACATCTTTTGTTACAAAGATTTTTTTTTTTTATGGAAAATAGATTGAGCCACCTTACGTAGTAAAAAAAAAAAATATATAGTACTAAAATTGTTATCCTGAATATGAGCTGCGTTAGAATCTGACAGAATAGGATAAGAAAATGATTTATTAATTTACTCTAGTAAAATATAATTTAAAATAGAAAATTAAATATGAAAAAATTTAAATAAAAATTAATTTGGTATTAAATTAAAAATAATAATAAATAATTTTTAAAAAATATGTATGATTGTCATAAAGATAGCTTTTTAATTTAATAAAATATTAAAAGTTAGAATTTTTAAAATTAAAATAATTATTAAAATTATCAAAATATAAATACTAATATTATTTTTTATCAAATTAAATATATGTTTTTGTAAGATAATTTTGTCATTTAGTTATTTTATATATATATATATATATATATATATATATATATATATATATATATATATATATATATATATATATATATATATATATATATATATATATATATATATATATATTAGAATTCATGATTTTTTTTTAAAAAATTGAAATTATTTACTCAATAGTGTTAATGAATTTTTTTTAACTATAGAAAATTATTATTTTTTTACCAATTTATAAATTTTAAAATATTTTTAAGAAAATATAATTATTTTACAAGGATATATATATATATATATATATATATATATATATATATATATATATATATATATATATATATATATATATATATATATATATATATATATATATATATATATATAGTATCTTGTGTGAATCAAACACATGATAGGATAAGTCTTATCCTATCTTATCTTTATCCTGTTTGATATTCTATCGTGTCTCTACCATATCCTGCGCACCAAACAGGCCCTAAATATACTAAATATAACTTTGTAATTTAATTTTTTTTGTATATTAGTTGGAAAACTAAGTTATTTTAAAAAATTCTAATAGTTTATATTTTTATGATTAATAAAATAGTGAAAGTGATTAATTTCATGATCATATATTTAAATTACAAAAATAATCCTCTATATTTTTTTAAAGCTATTTAATAATTTAATTATGAAATTATTAAGAAAAAACATTGTTCACGGTATTCTTATGTCTTGTTTTAATGTGTCATTCAATGTCAATAACATTAATAAAAAATAAAATATCAGTTTTTCAAAACATGAAATAAGTTGAATATCCTTTTAAACATAAAAAATAAATGAATTATGATTATTATCCTTTAAACTCAATTCTTTCCATCCAATTTTTCTATTTTTTCAATGTTCTTCCCTCCCTTTCAAATTCTCAAACATAGTCTAAGAGAACATTTTTGTCCCCTCCACAATTTTCAATTAGGAGCAACCTCGTCTAATCTTGTTGAATTTGAAAATGGAGTACTACTTTGTCTTCAATGTGTCTTGTTTTATAGCCTCATACATTCCATTTATATAAAATAAGATAATTATTATTTTAAAAAAAATAATTTTATTTAAATTAAAATTTCCATTGTTAATAAATTAAACTTAATAATATTTAAAAGTATATATATATATATATATATATATATATATATATATATATATATATATATATATATATATATATATATATATATATATATATATATTTATAATGAATATTTTACGAGGGCCATAAACATATTTAATCCAAATATATAAGAGAATCCCAATTATTTATTTTTGTTTCGGTAGATTGACGGTGTAATTTTAACGTGTAGTCATTTATTCGTGACGTTCTCTATTTATAAAAGTAACGTCTTTTCATCATTATACTCATTTCTCTTCATATCATTCTTGCATTCTCTCTCTAGCCACAATGGCCCAAGAAGCATCATCCTCAAAATCTTCACCATCTTCTAAGATGATCTCATTAACAACAGCTGACAATGTTGTGTTTGAGATAGATGGCACTATAGCAAAGCAGATGAAAGTTGTGCAAGCTTTCATCGAAGAAGATGATGGAGTTTCAACAATTCCCCTGCCAAATGTCTTCAGCAAAGATCTCTCTTTGACAATCGAATTCTGTAAGAAGGACATCGCTGGAGAGATCACAAAGGATTTTGAAGCTAGCTTTGTAAAAGATCTTGACAACGAGGAGTTGAAGGTCCTATTCCTTGCAGCAAACTACTTGAACGTGAATAGGCTTTTCGAATTTCTAAGTCTGACCATCGCAAAACGACTCGAGAATAAGAGCGTAGAGTACGCGCGTGAGTATTTTGGGGTCGAAAATGATTTCACGCCCGAAGAAGAGGCTAGGGTCCGAGAAGAGCGTGCTTGGACTTTTCAGGGACTTGATGAAGACGAGGTTTGAGTCAATAATAATTATGATGTATTAGATTATGAATAAGGAGCAGAAATTCTCCAATCTTATCTTCAGATCTATGAATTTAATATGCACTATTTTCCCTAATAGTATACCATTCATGTTTAACTGTGTTATTCTTGTTTTAATCAAATTTGATCAAATATATCTTCTTATGTAAGATTTCTTCTTGTTCGATAAGATTTTGGTCAAATTATTTTTTCTTGTGATTCATTCTTTGTTTTCTATTGTTATTTGGCTTATGATTTAGTTCGAGTTATTAAAAATTTCAAATCTCATTCCATTGAAAGTATTTTAAGACTTGTAATGGATTATGCTATTGATCTTGGTTTTAAATTTGTTTTTAATCTTGTTGGTTTTTTGATTTCTACCTTGAAAGGTCATTTTAACTATTTTCGAAATCCTAGGGTTCCATTATTCAAGATTCATTGACATTGATAATTTCATATCTGTATTTCGAGAGCAAATCAATGTATAATATATCATTTCTCTTTTCGATGTGAATCACTCTCTTTCTTAATTTCAAGACAATTTTTTTTGATTATCTTCAAAGATTTTTGTAATTGATGATTTTAGCCGAACCACGATAAAAATCCTATGACAATCTCTTCAAGATGTTTGGATGATCTCTTCACTAATTTCAGTATTCTTCATGTACATTTGAGAATGTTGTGTAAATTCCTCATTTTTCTACTAGATTTCAGATGATTTGGCTCACATGGTTCAAGATCAATTTTGATGAAACTTCATTGATTTGCAACAAGAAACTCTTTTTTTTTTGTTCTGAAGATGTTTCATTTATGCAGACCTGTGTTTGAATCACAATTTTACTACTTCACATTTTCTACATTGATTTAAAAGGTTTTTATCTTAATCTCATTCGATTGCAATTTACAACTACTTCATATGAATCTCTCTCGTTCATATTGTCTACTTCATATGAATATCTCTCGTTCATATTTTCAAGAACATTTACAACTACTTCATATTTATTTAAAAGGTTTTTATCTTAATCACATTCAATTGCAATTTATGATTTGTTGAATCATTTTATTAAGTTCGATATAGAGGGATATATGCCATCTATGCTAATGTAGATGTGAAATCAGTGTTTTTTGAAACTACCTTAGAGATTAGTTTTCCCATGTTGTTTTATATGGATATTATTGCTAATTGAACTTGGTTCAAAATATTCAATTGATTTATTTAAAATCAACCCTATGTTGGTAATATCTGTCAAGTATCTACAGAGTCTCTTAACATCAGTTAAGTGATATTCTCTAGAAACTGATTTGAATCTTTTACATAAGTACAAAATAAAATAAAAAAGCAAGCCTTGAAGCAGTCAAATAGAGTAGATAACAAATCATGCCTTTTCGTCCACCTTGTTGCCTGAATCATCTTTACCATGTAAGAAAGTTAGATGCATTGGAGTGAGCATAGGTTTACAATATTCCAGATACAACTTCTTTAGAAGTTCCATGGTGTATTTTTTATGAATATAAACACCATTAGAAAACTGGTTGATTTGAAAACCAGTTCACTCTTCAAACTCATTTCAAGTTCATTCCTTAACTAGGTGGTGTCCAATTGGCTTATTATAAAATCATTTTCGAACTTTTTTGCTAAGTCTATTAAATCATTTTCTCATTGAGCTTGTTTATGAAGACTATTGTTGTGTAAAAAACTCAAACTAACTATCTCTATTTATAATATTACTCAAATTTTATTTTCTTCATACTACCTGATGTGGGACTTGGATGAATACACTATTTAACCCAACAAATTCTCCCTTCATCCAAAGTCTCACATATCTTCACTTTGTCTTCAACTTTATCTTCAACTTTATCTTCAAAACGATCATTATAATTATAATGATTAACTTGGCCCATTTGTAAAAATTATTACTCTTCAACAATTTTGTCTTCTTCCTCCCTTGATCTGAATTTTTGTTACTCTTCCTTTTTGCTTGATCGGAATTTTTTGTAACTCTTCCTTCCTCCCTCGATCAAAACCTTAGCTCTGATACTAGTTGTTGGAAAAAAAATTCTACGCTCGCGGAAGCACACCCATAAAAGAAGAAAAGAAGAAAAAAAATTCAAAAATAAAACTCAAAAATTATAATTCAACTTCTAATTTTACAATGACAAAATTACTAATCCTCTCATATAATTGCAATTTTTAAGGAGAAAATTGCAAACCATTCAATCTGCAATTTTTAAGGAGAAAATTGAAAATCCTTTCTCAATTGTAACTTTTAAATGGAAAAATTGCAAACCCTCTCTCAATTGCAATTTTTGGACAGAAAAATTACAAACTCTCTCTTAACTGCAATTTGTGGACAGAAAAATTACAAACCCTCTCAACAAACTATCTTTGAACGGAAAAATAGAAAATAATCTCAACAAACTAATTTTTTAAGTCCCACATTGCTTCCCTTTAGGATATGGTACAAGATTCCAAGCATCACTACAAGATCTCAATAAGCCTTCACTTTAATAAGTGATCCCGGAAATATTTTTTTAATAAATTCTAATATACTTAAGCATATTCAAACTCTTTTCAAAACTTCTAAAGAATACAAACCTTGTAACACCCTTCTAACCCAAACATATTTCGCATGTATTTTACGGAAATAAAAATTCAATTAAAACCACAAGGGCGTCACATTTTATATAACATCTTATAATAAACAGTCATACTCCATAACACGAGTTGCAAAATCAAAAAAATCTAATGGTTCTTTACCATCAACATATAGTACTTCATCACACTTTATCATCCATGAAATCATACTTCAAAATAGTTTAAGTACCACAAAAAGTAATTCAAAGATCTTCAAAACAAAGAACATAATAGTTCCAAAACAAACGATCCCATCCCCGACGTTTCATATCAGAGCAAGACCCACTGGACTCAACAGAAACTAAGCGAGCCCACTCTGAAGCTACCTCCTAAGCTTCCTGTACTAATCTTGGTCACCTGTAAGTTACCCATGTTGTGAGGAAACATTTTCAAGCAGAAAGAGTGAGTAAATCACAATCATTATAAAAAGCATAAGTAATAGATATAATATTCATGGCATAGGGTTAACAACATAACATCATCTACTACATCTATAACATAGTAGCAATTACTAATATTCCACATCAAATCACCACAAATCAAGAATCAAATCAAACACATCACTTATTTCAAACATTGTGCAATGCCAAAAATAATGAGATGCAACATCATTAGACTCATGCATTTGGTACCAAAACATCACTGATGACTTAGTCATCGTTTTCTCCAAAGATCCCCACAAATAGGATCGAATCCCGTTTGAAACTAGAGCACTTCACAAAAAAGTTACTCAATCCACACTATAGGATTGAGGCCATCATTGGACTGTATCGTCCTTCATACATCACTGGATCAATACCATGCAAAACATCCCTAGACTATTCGTCCTGACAAATGCTATGAATGCATGATACGCAACAACATACAAAGATACGACCACGACTAGTCAATACGCATCATCATTTATCATGTTCATATTACCTCATCACATTGCTTCATAATACGCACATCATATCATCAAGATCATCATAAAATCATACATCAATTCACAACAAAGCATAATTAACTCAATTCACGATAGAAACCACGTTTTTTAATATATAATCACTAAGTATCCTCATCTCATCATAATACAACTCCTATAAATAAGAGTACTATGGTTCATTTTATTTTACTAAGTTATAGATTATTACACTAGCTTCACAGCACTTCGAACGACATGTCAATCAAAGTCCTAAAACTCAAGTTATGAAATTTACAAATATTTCTGGTTGAGGTAACTTTCGCCCGGCGAGGAGATATATTCGCCCGGCAACTAAAGCCAGTAGCCTCTGCCTCCACTCGCCTACTCGTTTTCCCGGTGCATCTTGGGCGCGTCCATTCGTCCGGCGACTAGGTCAATTCGCCCGGTAAATCTATGCGAACATGGTTTTCCTGTTGTGATTTATTGCACAAAACTAGTCCCAATTCTTCTGATTCCAACATATTATAAGTCCTAAAACATCCTTTAAACACCAGGTTTCATCATTCAATAACATCCCTATGTATTCCACATTATGGGTACTATTCTATTACAATCTAACACTTCGAATTCATCATTATTCATCACATTATCATCTAATCCTCATAAACTAAAACCCAAAAGCAATCCTGCAATTATCTAACACTTAAAATAATTATAATAATCAAGATAAACCCCCCTTACCTTAGATTTGGAGCTTGATTCTAATTCCTCTTTGTATTCTATAATTCCTCTTCCTCGATGCCCTAGCTATGTTCTTCTCTCAGCCTCTTCTCCAAATGCGATTTGACATAATGAATCGTTAAAATCTTAATATTGCTTTTTATCAAACTTACCTGTTGGACCTCCTAATATGGTCCTTCCTCCTTTGCCCTTACTTAGCCCCTTAAATTGACTATCTTGTCCTTATCATCTCTAACACCAATATTATTCTATTTCACTAATTAAAATAATCCCAACTAATTATTCTAAAATACTCCAAAATCCCCCAATACACCTAAGCATCACATAAATCACCACAACATCACATAAGTCATCATACCCTCAAACATCACAGATCATCACAAACCATCATAAGGATTCAATATAAAAACACCAAACCATCATATATATATATATATATATATATATATATATATATATATATATATATATATATATATATATATATATATATATATATATATATATATATATATATATCGAATACTTCACAATGACTCATATATTCATGCTAAATTAATTGAATAAATAATTAAATAATTAATCTAGATTTTTTTGTGCCTTTGTGCACTTTTCTTTTAAAACCTTTTTCAAAGATTGGATATTAGTCTATTCTTGTAGTGATACAAACTACTATCCTTCTAAAAGATGTTGTGAAATGATTGACACTTTCCACTTGAATGTAGAGATGTTCTTGTGAGAAAGTTCAAGTAAAGGTTCTCCATATCAAGATGCGAGATATTAGATCGAACTCTAGTATGGTCGAAGGGTAGCTTCTTGGTTCGACAGGATTAAGCAAGAAGTCGAAGGTTGTTCAAATGTTAGTGTCAAAGATGTTAGGTTTGTTAGCATGTTAAATTAGGTTTAAGTGTTTAAACCCTATTTTTTTAAGTTAGCTTGTTTATTAAGTTAGCTTGTGTAATGGGCCTTGTGAAAAAGCCCATTTGTTAGTATGTTAGGTTTTATTATAAATAGCATACTAGTCTCTCATTATTGCATACTACAAATCCTAATTTAGAGTGAGAGAGGTTATTTGTTATTCTTGTAATCTTGTTTTTTAAGAGAAAGTAACAGAATAACAATTGTAACCAATTCTTGTGTTCTTTTTCTTCCTTGTTCTTTATTCTTTACTTGTTTTATACTTAGTTATTCGCATTGAGTTCACAAAAAATTGGTGCGGCGAACGTGGAGGAGATGCCTTCAACAAAGTATGAGATTGAAAAGTTCACCGGAGTGAATGATTTCGGTCTGTGGCGCTTGAAGATGAAATTCCTACTGGTTCAGCAAGAGCGTTTGGAAGCGTTGAATGGAAAGGCAGCAATGAATGCTGAATTAACGGTAGCGGAGAAGACGACTATGATCAAGAAAGCACACAACACAATTTTGTTGAGCCTTGGTGATAAGGTTCTCAAACAGGTATCAAAGGAGACGACGACATCAGGGTTATGGGTAAAACTTGAAAGTTTGTATATAACCAAATTGCTGGTAAATCGACTCTACCTGAAGTAAGCTTTGTATTCATTCAAGATGATTGAAGACAAAGTGTTGGTTGAGCAGTTGGATATGTTCAACAAGCTGATTCTTGATCTTGAAAATATTGATCTGAAGATCGATGATGAAGATCAAGCGCTGTTACTATTGTGTGTTTTTCCTTGATCTCATGCTCACTTCAAAGAAACTCTCTTGTATGGAAGAGAGTCCCTAACCTTTGAAGAAGTTCAATCAGCCTTTTATTCTAAGGACTTGAACAAACGAAAGGAGCATAAACCTTCGACTTTTGGTGAAGGTTTGGTCGTTAAGGGAAAATTCTTGCGAAAGGATGGTAAGTTTGACAAGAAGAAAGGCAAAAGTCAGTAGAAGTCTTATAGTGGCGAAGTGAAAATTCTGGTATGACAGACTCAGATGTCAATCCTGATGTCAAGACATTTGACATGTTATTAATGTAGCACAAGCAGAATAGAAGGATCCCCCATTATTTAATTACTCTTAGAGAAGAGTCAATGAGACATGGGATCACACATGTTCAGCATACATAACCAGATTATAAATTTACACGGTTATGTATAGGAACAACTAACACTTCTAAACCTGATGTTATAAACAAAGTCATAACATCCATAACTGAACAAATAATGCAGAAGATAAATAACACAGTTAATTGTTAACCCAGTTCGATCTAACTGTTAGAACAAGATTTGTTCTGATTAATATTCTTAGTTTTGATGATAACAATGTATATGAATTTTGTATAAGACAATGTGGTACTCTAATCCTATGCATTTTCCATTCCAGGAAATATATAAAGAGTATGCACGAATCAGCGCAAGAAGCACTGACTCAGAAGGTTCAAGTATGCAACATCAGAACACGCTCTCGCAAGACATCAGAAGATGGTCAAGCATAATCAGAACATGGTCTATTGAAGCATCAAAAGAACTTGAAATCAGAAGCAGAAGCACTGAAGTTCTTATGGTATCACGCTAAGAAGCACTTCAAGGTCAGAAGACAAGAAGATGCTCTGCACCAAGCTGTTTGACTCTGATATATTCAAACGTTGTATCTACAAAGATCAGATCAGAAGCAAGTACAAGATGGCAGGCTACGCTGACTGACAAAAGGAACGTTAGAAGATATTAAAGGCAAAGTCAGTTAAAGCAGGAAAAGTAAGGCTCGAGGTAGTTGACAAAAGAGTGAAACATTAAATGCAATGCTGTACGGAACACGCAACACATTAAATGCTCCCAACGGTCATCTTCTCAAATTCCTATAAATTGAAGTTCTGATGAGAAGCTGAATACAACACTCTACGCAAAAATACAGAAACATTGTCAAAGTGAAAAGCTCTCAAACTTCATTTTCAACCTCACTTCATTACTGTTGTAATATCTTAGTGAGATTAAGCTTAAACTTAAGAGAAATATCACAATTGTGATTATAGCTTTTTAAGAATCATTGTATAACTCTTATAAGAATTTGTTTACATTCATTTCTAAAGAACTAGAGGAGATCAAGTTGTGATCGGATTCTCTAGAAGTCTTAGAAGGTATCTAAGCATTGCGTTCCTAGAGTGATCAAGTTGTGATCAGAATACTCTAGAAGACTTAGAAGGTATCTAAGTGGAAAACCATTGTAATCAAGATTGATTAGTGGATTAAATCCTCAGGTGAGGTAAATCACTCTAAGGGGGTGGACTGGAGTAGTTTCGTTAACAACGAACCAGGATAAAAATCATTGTGCAATTGTTTTTATCTTAAGAGTTTTTAAAGTCACACTTATTCAAACCCCCCCTTTCTAAGTGTTTTTCTATCCTTCACTAACTACCTACTCTGGCGGCTACCAAGCCAGGAAGAAGATTCCACTATAAGTAGTACTATTTTATATAAACAACCTCTGGTTTACAGATAAATAACCTCTGGTTTACCTAGTCACTACCCAATGCAATCTCTATCTCATAACTCCATCCAAGATAAGAAAATCTCTGCTCACTCCCTGGTGATACCTAATTGTTACAACCCTGCAACAACTATTTACACAATTAACAATGAACACATACTTGATATTGCTTCACAACTTCAATCAAGCTTACAAAATGCAACTCTTACCTAGAGGTTTCGAGTGAGGACAATCACTTCTCTAACCTACAGGTTTCGAGAAGGACAAGGCAGCCATCCCACAACCTGGGTGGTCTACCTATAGAAACCCTTATGATCACATCGTTTAAAACCAGGTTTTCTATCTTTTCTAGGTTACAAAAGTTTCGTATTTATAACCTGATCCCAGTTGGACTTGGGCTTACAAATCGCAGCACTCTTGCTGTTACAAATATGCAGAAAATATTATGCTACAAATAAGGTCTTTCAATCCTGAGTTTCCTAAATTAGAAACTGCTGAATCCAATCATCTGATCTGATTCTTCCTGAATCTTCAATCTTCTGATCTGATTCTTCAATTATTCTTTTAACCTTTAAATATGTGCCACATAGAATTACATAATATTCACATAGAATATTCTGTATCTGTTAAGTACAAACTGAATCTTCCTTCCAGTTCTACAGGCGCGATGTCATGAGTTGATGTCATGACATTCCATCTAACATCTTGCTTGTACCTGTTTTATTCTTTATAAACTTGCAAGATTCAAATTTTGACCTTTTGCTGCTATTATATGTTTTAGCCAAACATTAGACAATAATATAGGACAGACAGAGCATCAACAATCTCCCCCTTTGGCTTATTTTGGCTAAAACTATTCTTGTAACAGTCAGCAGCAACTTAGACAACAAGGACTTGGTCATGTTTGCTTTCAGTAGCAAAATCAACATCTGTATCTCTCCCTCTTTTTAGCCATACTATGACAAAGATCGACAATATGTCATATATTGCAATTGGATGTAACGATTAATCCTGGGAGATACTTGTTGTCTGTGTCAAGAAATCCACTCCTAGCTCGAGTTCTCAAGAGAATCAAGACTGGATTCTTGCCGTTATTCCTTGTAAATCAGAACACAAATCACAATTTGTGTTCATAACTCAGATCACAAATCACAACGAGAATGATTCCTATACTAAAGGTTTTATATAGTGGAATATCTCTGTTGTTATTGCAGAAAAACCCATGTTAGAGACCATCAACATCCCCAGCCCGTATTTTTCTTTTTCTGAGATGGTTTTGGTATAGCAACCCATCACAATACCAAAACTAGACTCGACTCACAAGAACGCACACGAACGACATTTTGAGAGAGTTTGATTTTTGCAATTTACGGAGATGCTATTATATAGCAAATGGAGATTGTAGGAATTAACGATGGTCTTTGGTCTTGTTCAATGGTCAAACGGTTAATAAGGAAACAGTTCCAAAAGCTATTACTCTTTCCAAAGCAGTTTTTGACTGTTTTTCTGATAGGAGTTATCTTGAATTACCAGTTCATGCATAGTTATTGAATGAACTTTACACCGACCGCTGATGTGTAGATAAACTTCAATTCAAATTTCCTTGTTTGACTGTGAAGATTCAATGTCTTTAAACATGTCATGATATTATGTCAGACATTGTCACTTTTCTTTCCTTCAGGCACATAGCCCGAGATTCCATAAAAGATTAGGACAAAGCATCATTTGGACCAATTAATAGACTCCCTACTTACTCACTAGTCATAGACATAGACTTCTGTTGTTTTTGGACACCTTGAGACTGTTAGCACACAGCTACCTCATTAGTGTAGATAAGGAATAGTGGTTACTAGTTGCACATGGTTGACTTGAACCATTCAAATAACTGACAAAAGTATCACATTTTCTTCATGATGTAATAGTATTTTTAACCAAGAAATTTCTCTTGACAAAAGAAGTTACTCCCCCTATCCGAGATTGTCTGAGCTCCCCAAACGGAATAAGCTTGAAATGATGAATGGAAAATATAAGACTCATCTTCATATCTTCAAGAGCCGCACCCTCTGTTCAACAATCCTGCTGAACACACTCATTAAAGCAAATTTGTTCCTCACAATAAATACTTACACCAGAAGTAGAATGTCATAACATTGTGTCTGACATTTGTACTACCTGTATTCTCCACAAGTTTCATCCCCTTTTCTTTTCAAAAGACCCTTGCTTAAGAACTTATCTTCTTTAGAAACGATCAACAGATGACCCCTTGATACTAAAATCACACACAGAGAGGTTGCCACAATCTCAACAAACAGAACTGCCACTCCTAGAATTTTGTTGACCATAACCCTGCCATGTTTGAATCAGATCATGGTTTGCTTAAGACACTTCGAAATCCTGCTTGATAAGGTGTTTTTCAATCTCACACATTGATTAACATCCTCCTTGAACAGAAGAGATTCTCTTTTATCCTTAGCTGTGTTGATCCGATCATAGAACTTTTGTCTTCATAGTCATTTTCACTAAGTGAAGTCTTCATCATGAAAGTAATTATGTATGGCCAGAACACATTACTTACATCCATATCAGAACCTGTCCATTCTAATCCACATTATGTCCAAACTGCCACTCTAGACAATAATGTTGCTTTTTCAAACTTCTATATATTCTCAGTCCTTCTACCAGGGAATATGTACTTTGTGATGTTGATACCTAAGACACAAGCTCTTCTGAACTCAAACAAACTCTGACTATCCATAGAGATAACACTTCTCTATAGAGGACTTGGAACACAAGAAACGAATTTTGATCACGACTCAAAACAAGACTCTTTATTCTTTACCAAACAATTTTAAAGAACGACCTCAGACTTAACAATGCCTGAACACTACCCTTAACCCCTATGATTGACTCAATTAGACAATCATAACCTAGACTCTAGACACTTCCCATATTCGAAAGAAGAACATGAGGGACTCAAACAAGACTCAAACAAAACGAAAAGACTCTATAATCCTGAGCAATTTAAACAACATACCTGGACTTCACCCAAAGTCTTAATCAAGAAATGTTATTTGAGAACAAACTGCACCAGGTGGACTCGTGCATAGTTTGGATCATGCACTTAGATTAGAACGAGTGATACACACCATCAATTCATGTCATCAGATGATAATGCAAAGAATATTCTTTGCTAGTCTTTGAGAATAAACATGACTTGAGTTATGTTCTGAGGTTTTTGTGTGACTTTGTTCTTCTTTCTTCAAGATTAGTCTTTGAAAGACTTTTCAAATGAAAAGAAGTAGAAAAACATTGTCTTTGCTGATCTTCATACTCTTCTACTCCCCCTGAGATATACAACTTTAGGACATTTTTGATGTTCGTCCTTGAAGTTCCCGTCATTTGGAATTTGCCACAGATTCCAAGTTTAGAAACCTCAGTTTGCTTGCTACACAAGATCCAGATTGCCACATTCTGTAACTTGGAATAGAAGAAACTATGACTGTATAACCTTAAATTGATCTTCAATATACACGTCTGAGTTGTTTTATACAGACTTTGTAAATATCCAGCTCCCATCAAGATATTTAACAGAATCATTATCCCACATCAGAGACTCTTGCCTTCTTCTTTGATGTGTGAAGATAATTGAGAACTCATGGTTGTAAGAACTTCTTCTCAGCATCCAGGTTCTAAACCTAATAAGTACTAAGTCTCCCGTCAAAGTCCTTGCCAATTTTTCAGTTAGAATTTGCTACTCACACTAGTTCATTCTAACTGATCACCTCTTCACATTTGTGCTTTTCTGTTCTTGGCAAAATAAAAAAAACTGAAGATCTTGAGATGTTGTAACATTATATGTGACATCATCCTTCATGGTTCTTGGTTAACATCTTTAATGTCAAATTTGTAAGTACAAGATTACACTCATCAATGAGTTTTTGATTCATGGAAAACATCATAAGTGAACAAATACAAAAGCACAAGTGTATGACTCAAAGAAAAGCAAGTTTTGGCTACCTTTGCATCTGTTAGGTCGACCTAGATCATCATCAGGTCGACTCAAAATGAAGCAAAAACGGCATGCCTCTGTTTGGTCAACCTAGCTCACCATTAGGTCGACTCAAACTGAAGTAAAAACAGCATGCCTCTGTTAGGTCGACTCATTCACGTTCCCAGGTCGACCTAAACTGAAGAAAAGCCTCAAGAATGGATTCTAACTGATTTTAGGTCGACCTAGACTCCCAACAGGTCGACCCAACTGGCAACAATTTCAAACTTGCTTAATATATTCCATTTAGGTCGACCTAATTAAAGAAGTAGGTCAACCTACCTCCTCAAAAAGTGCCAAATTGAATGTTTGCTCAGCACCAACATACTAGCTCCTTATATATCATCTTATGTTAATTATTTTCCGATCAACACCAACAACTGAAAGATACACAAAGGCTTCTCATCTTCGATCTTCGTCAAAACTCCAACACAACTACACACAATCATTTTTGCATTGAGGGTTTGCGTTCAAGATCGATAACGTCCATGGAACGGAATTGAATATTCCTATTGGGTGAAGATTTGTGAGGTTTTTGGTGAATAAAATCTGCGGATTTTGTCCTCCAAGATTGGTGAATTTTGGGGGTTTTTATCAAGAGGATTTATCAAATATTCAGCTGAGTGTGAAGGTTGAAGAACAAGGGTTCAAGCAATTCAATACACTGCAGCAAGGGAATCAAAGTGAAGCTCTTGGAAGATACTTGATCTGGCTCAAGATCAAGAGGAAGAAGATTCATAGGATCAACAAATTCGGTTTATCGTTATCGCTTTGTTATCTTCTTTGTATAAACTGTTTTCAATCATAATGAAAGACATCCCAATTCCCGTTTGGAATTGGGGGCAGATGTAGTCGTAGCGAGGACGATCGACGAACTGCCTGAACAAATATCGTGTTCTTATTGCCTTTATCCTTTCGTTTCCGTTTCGCTCATTTTTGGTTATAATTACAAATTGATCAAAGGTTCAAGTGTTAAACTTGTGTGTTGAAACCTATTACAAACATCGCAAGTCACCACACATTGAATCATAATCAATTTGGTTATTATCACCAAGTGTTTGATATATTGCTTCAACTATTATCAAGTCATTGCAAACAAGTTAATCAATCGAGCAGTTTAAACGATTTACATTAGCGTAACTATTTGATTCTCTAAGCGATCTCTTCATCAATAATCCTTAACTATTTTGTGGTTTTATCACATATCCGATTCTTTCAATAGAGGTTCGGAATAGATGCAAGTCGATCCCGATACGCTTTCGCCTAAGTTTGAAATAGTTCCGAAAAATTCTGTGAGATCTATTCACCCCCCTCTAGATCCTTAATCCTAGCGTCTAACAAGTGGCATCAAGAGCTCTGTTTAATTCTGTGCTACGTGAAACACTTATTGGAAAGATGGCTTCCGGACCTAAAGGGGCTCACAATAGAGCTCCAGTTTTCAACGGTGAAAACTATTGCTGTTGGAAGGATTGTATGTGCGTTCATATCAATGCGATTGATAGGAACATCTGGACAACAATTGTCAATGGTCCCTTTCAAATTACCATGACAAATGCAGCTGGTGCTGTTGTCCCTAAACCAGAAAATACTTGGGATGCTGAAGATGAAAAGAGATATGGATACGATTGGAAAGCGAGAAACATTCTAATATCAGCTCTAGGAGTTGATGAATACTATCGTGTTTCCCATTGTAGATCCGCTAAAGCTATGTGGGACACATTGCAAGTTGCCCATGAGGGAACGAATGATGTCAAACTAGCTAGAATCAATACGTTAACTAAAGAGTTCGAAATCTTTCACATGGAAGATGGTGAATCCATCGAAAACATGCAAAAGAGATTCGTGCATCTGAAAAATCGTTTAAATTCTCTTGATAGACTTGTTTCCAATGCAGTTGCTACTAAAAAAATTTTAAGGTGTTTAAACAGGGAATGGCAACCCAAGGTTACAGCCATAAAGGAAGCAAACGATCTAAATACCTTAGACATCACCACTCTCTTTGATAAACTTGAAGAACATGAGCAACATCTTAAATTCCTTGACATGCATGAGAAAAGGGCAAAGAAGGATAAGAACATGGAGAAAGAGGTAGAGAAGAAGTCAATAGCTCTAAAGGCTTCAAGCTCCAAGACCTCAAAGCAAGAGCAAGAGGATAGTGATACAAGTGATGAGGAAGACTCGAATGATGAGGAAATGGGACTGTTTGTGCGAAGGTACAACAAATATTAAGAAAAATGGAGCAAAACATTCCAACAAAAGCTTGATCAACTATAGGAAACAATTCAACAAGTTCAAACAAGATGAGAATAACAAAGGGAAATCTAAAGGTCCTTGTTTCAACTGTGGTAAAGTTGGTCATTACAAACCGGACTGTCCATACCTTAAGAAGGAAAAGGAGAAAAATCAAAGCAAAAGTCACAATAAGCCTAGAAGAGCCTATATAGCATGGGAAAGTGATTCATCTAGTGAAGACTCATCAAGTGATGAAGAAGAATCAACAAATTTATGTCTTATGGCTCATCAACACAAGAAAAAGAAACGTGTAAGTCATATTAAACCCGAGCTTGTAGATAAGGTATCTCATTCTCAATTAAAATCAGCCTTTGAAGAACTACATAGAGATGCAATTGAAGATTTCAAACTTTTGGCCTCAAATAAGAAAATCTTTTCATACCTTGAATCAAAAGTTGAGAAAACCGAAAAAGATATGGAAGCTTTAAAACAATCTATGCTAGATATTCAAAAAGATAAAATTGAGAAAGATCCAACATCATGGTTTGGTTGTGAGACATGTCATATTTGGCAAAAAGAAGTGAGAAACCTAAAAGCCAAATTAGATAAGGCTCTACAACCAAAAAAGACGTTTGCGGTTGATCCAAACAAATTCAAGAGATCTTATACTCCTCCATATAGTAAATACACCTTCGTACCTAAAGCTTCAACCAGCAAAACGATATATTCTCATCATATTACATGTCACTATTGTTGCAAAAAGGGATATACCATTGAGAAATGCAAATTTAGGAGAATCTTAGTTCCTAAAGGTGTCTTTCAATGGTTGCCTAAATGCAACACCTTATTTGCTCACTATCAAGGACCCAATGAAGATTGGGGACCTTCAATTCTAAATTAATTTTGCAGGAAAAGTGTCTTGACATTGCCGAAAGGTTGTGGTTCCTGGATAGCGGATGTTCAAGACACATGACGGGAGACATATCACTTTTTGTTGAGTTTCACGCAAAGAAAAAGGGGTATGTTACCTATGGAGACAATAATCGGGGAGTTATACTTGGTAAAGGAAGTGTAGGTAACCCGTCTACCACAACTATAACTAATGTATTACTAGTAGAAGGTCTTAAACATAATCTCTTAAGTATAAGTCAATTGTGCGACAAAGATTTCAAAGTAACTTTTACAAATTCTGGTTGCACAATAGAACATACTAAGAAACGAGAAATTATGTTTAATGGCATAAGAGTAAACAATATCTATATGCTGACTTTGGACGAAGTGTCTAAGTCAAGTGCCAAGTGTCTCATTGCTCTAGGTGAGGACTCATGGCTTTGGCATAGATGCCTTGCTCACATAAACTTTGACTTACTAAATAAGGTTGTCACAAAAGACTTAGTAATCAGTTTACCCAAAATAAAGTTTTCAAAGGATCATCTATGTGATGCATGGGGAAGCAAACAAAAACTTCTTTTAAATCCAAAAACGTGGTTTCAACGTCACGTCCCCTTGAGCTTCTTCACATGGACCTCTTTGGACCTTCAAGGACAAAAAGCTTAGGTGGAAACATATATGGCTTTGTGATTGTTGATGATTACTCTAGATTTTGTTGGACAATCTTCCTACCTAGTAAGGATCAAACTTTTCCAGCTTTCACTCAATTTGCAAGGTTATGTCAAAACAAAATGAACTCTAAAATAGTTGCAATCCGTAGCGATCATGGTGGAGAATTTGAAAACTATCTTTTTGAAAAATATTGTGATAAACATGAAATTGAACATAACTTTCCAGCTCCTAGAACACCACAACAAAACGGAGTGGTTGAACGCAAAAATCGTGTTCTAGAGGAGTTGGCAAGAACAATGCTCAATGAAGGTAGTCTACCTAAATATTTCTGGACTGATGCTATTAGCACCACATGTTATGTTTTGAATAGGATACTAATACGTCCTATACTGAACAAAACACCTTATGAACTATTAAAGGGTAGAAAACCAAATGTGTCACATCTCCACGTATTCGGTTGCAAATGTTTTGTGTTAAATAACTGTAAGGATAACCTTGGGAAATTTGATGCTAAAGCTGACGAAGGCATCTTTCTTGGTTACTCTCAATCTAGTAAAGCTTATAGGATTTACAACAAAAGGTTACTTATAGTAGAAGAGTCAGTTCATGTGTCCTTTGATGAATCTTATGCAAAATGTGTCGAGAAAGGTATATCTTTTGATAGTGCAGGCCCGTCTACTGAAGACATTGTCAAAGACAAGGAAGACGAAAGTGAAAGTGTTGCAAAGGAGGATGCTAAGCAAGAGAAAAATGAGTCTCATGATAATGTTGAAAAAGAAAGCACCTCAAACAACGAAGAACTTCCTAAGGCCTGGACAAACGTAAAAGATCATCCAATCGATAACATAATAGGGGACATCTCAAAGGGCGTTACAACACGCTCCAAGATAAGTAACTTTTGTCATCATTTTACTTTTGTTTCACAAGTTGAGCCGAAAAACACTAAGGACGCATTACTTGATGAGCATTGGCTAATGGCCATGCAAGAGGAATTAAACCAATTTAAACGAAACGATGCTTGGGACCTTGTCCCTCATCCGGGAGCACATCAAGTAATCGGTACTAGATGGGTTTTTCGTAACAAACTTGATGAAAACGGAGTTATTACTAGAAACAAGGCTAGATTAGAGGCTCAAGGCTACAACCAAGAGGAAGGTATTGATTATGAAGAGACGTACGCTCCCGTAGCACGTCTCGAGGCTATTCGTCTCCTACTTGCTTACACTTGTTCAAAAGATTTTAAGCTCTTTCAAATGGATGTTAAAAGTGCCTTTCTTAATGGATACATTAATGAAGAGGTGTATGTAGCTCAACCACCCGGTTTTGAAAATTACAAGTATCCAAACCATGTTTATAAGTTGAAACGTGCTCTATACGGTCTTAAACAAGCTCCTAGAGCTTGGTATGAACGTTTAAGCAAATTTCTACCTAGCCAAGGATACTTTAGGGGTAAAGTTGACACTACTCTCTTCATTAAAAGAAAAGATAAAGATATACTTTTAGGTCAAGTTTATGTAGATGATATTATATTTGGATCGACTAATACAAAACTTGTCAAAGAATTTTCTAAGCTTATGCAGAGTGAATTTGAGATGAGCCTCATGGGTGAATTGAATTTCTTCCTTGGTCTACAAATCAAGCAACTTAATCAAGGCACTTTCGTTAGTCAAACCAAGTATTGCATGGAGTTGCTTAAAAGATTTGGAGTGAGTGAGGCAAAGGAAATTGACACACCTATGGCAACAAATGGAAACCTAGACAAGGATGAAAAGGGTAAAGAAGTTGATGTAAAACTGTACCGAGGTATGATAGGTTCACTATTGTATCTCACAGCTTCAAGACCGGACATCATGTTTAGTGTATGCATGTATGCAAGATACCAATCATGCCCAAAGGAATCACACCTAAAAGCTGTAAAAAGAATTTTACGATATCTCCGTGGAACCACTACATATGGCCTATGGTATCCTAAGGGAAATGAATGCTACTTAGTGGGATACTCCGACTCTGACTTTGCTGGATGCAAATTTGACAGAAAGAGTACCAGTGGAACATGTCATGTATTCTCAAATTCATTGATAAGTTGGAACAGCAAGAAGCAAGTATCAGTTGCATTATCTATAGCTGAAGCAGAATATGTAGCTGCTAGAAGTTGCTGTGCTCAGATATTATGGCTCAAGCAGCAGCTCATTGACTTTGGTATTAAGCTTGATCGAATACCTATCATGTGTGACAACACAAGTGCCATAAACTTAAGCAAAAATCCTGTTCTACACTCACGAACCAAGCATATCGAAATAAGGCATCACTTCCTAAGAGATCATGTAGAAAAAGGAGAAGTAATATTTGAACATGTAGAGAGCAAGAAACAACTAGCTGATATCTTCACCAAACCTCTTGCGATCGAGCCGTTCTTCAACATTCGAAGAGAATTAGGGATACTAGATATCTCTAATTTGAGCTAAGCATGCTCCTTCTCTTGTTTATTTAATTATTTTTAACTCCATACTTTAATTATGTTCAAGCTAACACTTCTCTTAGCATGAAGGTAGTACTAAATCAATCAAGGTTCGTGCTACATTGACAACGATGACAAGATATCTGCAAGATGAGAAGATGGTCACATGTTTGTTGTTCACTTCCAAAAATTTTATTGATGCTATGATATGCTATCAATTAACATGTTTATAGTGACTTCATGTATGCTTTTCAACATATCTCATTTACATGTATATGTTGTCCATCATCACTCATAATAGATCATGTTTAAGCATCCAAATGGTAAAGTAAGCGTGCATCAAACATTCATAGGTCTATCCATTGCAATTTTAAGCATTTTAGACATTTTAGGTCGACCTCCTATGCATTTGAGTCGACCTATTGAAGCAATTTTCAAAATCCACAAAACAACTTCCAGTTACGTCGACCTACTCATGTTTTAGGTCGACCTAATTCTGAAATTTTTCCTATTGCTTCTGCTAGGTCGACGCAGTCTTAATGTAGGTCGACCTACTGAGACATAAATGTCAAAATTGGGCCTTTAGGTCGACCCGACCCACCCTTTTTCATACATAAGCATACATTTTTCATTCTCATACACCTTGTGCTCGGCTAACCCTAATCCAACAAGACCAATTTCATCCAATTCTCCTAAATTTCACTCAAATCATGGCACCAAAATCCAGAAAAGGGAAGGAAATTGCCTCCGGATCATCCTCTCAACCGGTAAGTGCTCTAGCTCTTGTTCATATTGACTGTAGAGATAATTTTGAAAAATGGCAAATGAAGCGGAAAATTATCAAGCAATATATTTACAACCCTAAGGTAGTCGACCGTATGCATATACCCGAAGTTACTGATTTGATTAGGCATCAAAATGTCCATCCACTATTGGAATGTGACACTCCTTACTGTGAGAACACTGTGAGAGCGTTTTATGCGGGGTTACAAAAGGGGGAAGGGTGTTGTTTCAGATTCAAAATGGATTCTCGATCGCATGTGGTTGACAAAAGAGTTTGGGTCAGTATATTTGGTCTTACAATTGTAGGAGATGAACTCTGCATCAAAGACGGTGAAGTTCCGACTAACTATGACCACTTGGCCTACATGAACTCAATTCTCAAAGACCCTTCCATTATGGACAAACCAAATGAAACAATTACAGCAGGGCATTTGAAGAGGGATCCCAGGCTCTTAAATTGGGTCATCTCTAGAATCATTAGACCACGAGCAGGAGGATACTCTAGAATTGAACGCAATGAAATTCTGTTAATGTATCTACTTCAAAACAGAACCCGGGTAAATTGGCCAAATTTTTTCGCCGCCAAGTTTTATGAAGTAAAGCAGAAAACCACTGCTCTATACTATGGATCAATCATCCAGACAATTGTAAATCATTTTGGTATGAAACTTGATGGATTGTCTTACATTAGCTTCAAACAGTCTCAAGACTTCTCTTAGACAACCTTGACCCTCATGGGATATCACTGGGATCCTGATAGGAAAACCTACTATCTCATCCAAAAAGGAACCGGCAAAATCATTTACAATTATGATGACCCTGCAGAATTTGGTCATCTTGGTGGTAATGAAGAAGAAGAACATGATCATGACATGCCAAATGATGATGATCACCCAATGGAGGATGTTCCTCATGATACGGACTTAAATTGGCAATATGTTCCTCCTCAAGGAGAGGAAATCCCTTGGGGATACACAGCCCCGCCTCAGCCGGATCAATCCAACATCATTTCCATGTTAGAGAACATGCAACTTCGTCAACAACAAAACTTTGAAGCACAACAACTTCAATTTCAGAATATGCAACAGCTCCAAGAGGATCGGTATAATTCTCAACAACTCCAGTATGAAAATCTTCACCGCTTGGCTCAAGAGCACAAAAATGATTTTGAGACCTTTGCTTCCAATATGATTACAAGACAGAATTAGTTTGAAGAAACTGCAAACACTCGGCACGCAAGTTTGAGCCAACGATTCAACATTCTCAACACATCCGTCTATGAACTAATGGAACAAGTGGAAGAGCAACCTTTTCATTCATTCATTTCATTGCATTCCATATCATTTCTATTCTGTTTTTTTTCGTACTTAAGCTTGGTGTGTAACTTTAAATATGTTTGAATTCTATGCTCTATTTCCTTACTGTCATGCTATGCAAGACTATGTGTTGGTTTATATTATTATGTTATTCTTGTCCACTATTCTCCTGTTTTCTATCTTTTGATGTTTTCAAAGGGGGAGATGAATTGAGAGTACGAGGGAGCTTAGTACGGGGGAGCTTACACATACAAGATATGCGTTGAGAGTACGGGGGAGCTTTCGTCATTCAATCAAATGTTTGCCACCATCAAAAAGGGGGAGTTTGTAAGTACAAGCTTACACTCATCAATGCGTTTTTGATTCATGGAAAACATCATAAGTGAACAAATACAAAAGCACAAGTGTATGACTCAAAGAAAAGCAAGTTTTGGCTACCTTTGCATCTGTTAGGTCGACCTAGATCATCATCAGGTCGACTCAAAATGAAGCAAAAACAGCATGCCTCTGTTAGATCGACCTAGCTCACCATTAGGTCGACTCAAACTGAAGTAAAAACAGCATGCCTCTGTTAGGTCGACTCATTCACGTTCCCAGGTCGACCTAAATTGAAGAAAAGCCTCAAGAATGGATTCTAACTGATTTTAGGTCGACCTAAACTCCCAACAGGTCGACCCAACTGGCAACAATTTCAAACTTGCTTAATACATTCCATTTAGGTCGACCTAATTAAAGAAGTAGGTCAACCTACCTCCTCAAAAAGTGCCAAATTGAATGTTTGCTCAGCACCAACATACCAGCTCCTTATATATCATCTTATGTTAATTATTTTCCGATCAACACCAACAACTGAAAGATACAGAAAGGCTTCTCATCTTCGATCTAAGTCACAACTCCAACACAACTACACACAATCATTTCTGCGTTGAGGTTTTGCGTTCAAGATCGATAACGTCCATGGAACAGAATTGAAGATTCCTAGTGGGTGAAGATTTGTGGGGTTTTTGGTGAATAAAATCTGCGGATTTTATCCTCCAAGATTGGTGAATTTTGGGGGTTTTTATCAAGAGGCTTTATCAAAGATTCAGCTGCGTGTGAAGGTTGAAGAACAAGGGTTCAAGCAATTCAATACACTGCAGCAAGGGAATCAAAGTGAAGCTCTTGGAAGATACTTGATCTGGCTCAAGATCAAGGGGAAGAAGATTCAAAGGATCAACATATTCGGTTTATCGTTATCGCTTTGTTATCTTCTTTGTATAAACTTTTTTCAATCATAATGAAAGACATCCCAACTCCCGTTTGGAATTGGGGGCAGATGTAGTCGTAGCGAGGATGATCGACGAACTGCCTGAACAAATATCGTGTTCTTATTGCCTTTATCCTTTCGTTTACGTTTCGCTCATTTTTGGTTATAATTGCAAATTGATCAAAGGTTCAAGTGTTAAACTTGTGTGTTGAAACCTATTACAAACATCGCAAGTCACCACACATTGAATCATAATCAATTTGGTTATTATCACCAAGTGTTTGATATATTGCTTCAACTATTATCAAGTCATTGCAAACAAGTTAATCAATCGAGCAGTTTAAACGATTTACATTAGCGTAACTATTTGATTCTCTAAGCGATCTCTTCATCAATAATCCTTAACTATTTTGTGGTTTTATCACATATCCGATTCTTTCAATAGAGGTTCGGAATAGACGCAAGTCGATCCCGATACGCTTTCGCCTAAGTTTGAAATAATTCCGAAAAATTCTGTGAGATCTATTTACCCCCCCTCTAGATCCTTAAGCCTAGCGTCTAACAAAATTGTCAATACTCAGGGTAGTAACTGAATAATTCAATTATCAGCAATATCCAGACACATCAAGGAATAAAATAGCCAGCATCTCAATAACCTTTTCTTCAGACTTTAATTCTGATTTTGAGATGAAGGATGCCATGGTCTGTACCTATAGAGGAGATTCCCTCAGCTAGGTTTCTGGAACAGACTTAGTCATAGCATGACACTGAATTAGTCAGGTTCATCTAACTTCCTTGATATCAAATCATACTACCCCTTCTGGATAACAACTAGGGCAGTATGCATACTTAACCATATTTCACTGTGATATACACACAGTATTCAGCTCCAACAACTGCTCTATGGTTATGAATACTCACCTGGTTTCGTTGATATGAGGAAACTTACAGATATGGGCTCTTCAAAAGTACAACATAAAGGATTAGAAAGGAATACCTTCATGAGTTTTTCTTAGTGGAACTGAGCACATGTTAATTGTGTCTTGATTGACTTAGCCAGATGTCTCCTCTTCCAAACCAGGAGTAGGTTCCAAACCAATGTTCTCACACTTCATTAGTTTAGCACCAGAACATATGTTCTTCATTTGGTAGTTGTATACCAGTTCTTGATGTCCTAACGTCTAGTAGGACATTTGTTCCTCCTTCTAGGAACACTTCAACCTTTAAGATTTCAAGGTACACATTTGCAGATAATTATGAATATCATTGATCAGTTAACATTCATCAGCTCTAATAAACCATGTCAGCATGAGTGGACTTGAGAGATTACTCAAGTATCTTTGACACTTTAATTATAGCTGTCAATACCTGCCATACATTCTATTGAACCTTCATAACCCTAGGGTTTCTCAGAGACTATGCAGCGGAAAATAGTCATATATCAACAAAATTCACACAATACTTACTTTAAGTGTTAGTAGTAAACATGACATCTACAGATTGATTGCTACTCAATCTTGCACAATGCTTGCTTCTGCACCAAGCAACTGATTAGACCTAAACAAAAATCCTGACTTGACAAACTTACAAACAACAGAGGTTACCTTATCAATATCTTCACTCCCGCATGAAGGTTTTTATGAGCTTCTTCTCTATTCATAGATACCAGTTGAATTTGTTTTTAAATTCAAGTTATTCACTCCCGCATGAAGTCCTTGGACTTAGCACTCCTCGTTCCATCATCACAACTCTTAGGTCAGGTTGGTCAAATTATATAGGTCCATCCTCCACTTCAAGGGACCATACAATATGAACATTCTTTTTTCAAACTCTCTTCTACTTTTACCACAACCAGAATTTATACCTTATGGATCTCATCCAGAAACAGATAGGATGCCTGCTCTGATACCAATTGAAAATTTTGGTATGACAGACTCGGATTTCAATCCCGATGTCAAGACATCTGACCTTTTATTAATGTAACACAAGCATAATAGAAGGATCCCCCATTATTTAATTACTCTTAGAGAAGAGTCAATGAGACCTGGGATCACACATGTTCAGCATACATAACCAGATTATAAATTTACATGGTTCTATATAGCAACAGCTAACACTTCTGAACCTGATGCTATAAACAAATTCGTAACATCCATAACTGAGCAAATAATATAGAAGATAAATAACATAGTTAATTGTTAACCCAATTTGGTCTAACTACCTACTCTGGGGGTTACCAAGCCAGTAAGAAGATTCCACTATCAGTAGTACTATTTTATATAAACAACCTCTGGTTTACAGATAAACAACCTCTGGTTTACCTAGTCACTACCCAATGCAATCTCTATCTCAGAACTCCATCCAAGATAAGAAAACCTCTGCTCACTCCCTGGTGATACCTAACTGTTACAACCCTGCAACAGTTATTTACATAATTAACAATGAACACATACTTGATCTTGCTTCACAGCTTCAATGAAGCTTACAAAACTCAACTCTTACCTAGAGTTTTCGAGTGAGGACAATCACTTCTCTAACCTACAGGTTTTGAGAAGGACAAGGCAGCCATCCCACAACCTGGGTGGTCTACCTATAGAAACCCTTATGATTACATCGTTTAAAACCAGGTTTTCTATCTTTTCTGGTTACAAAAGTTTCCTATTTATAACCTGATCCCAGTTGGACTTGGGCTTGCAAATCGCAGCACTCTTGTTGTTACAAATATACAGAAAATATTCTGCTACAAATAAGGTCTTTCAATCCTGAGTTTCCTAAATTAGAAACTGCTTAATCCAATCTTCTGATCTGATTCTTCCTGAATCTTCAATCTTCTGATCTGATTCTTCAATTATTCTTTTGACCTTTAAATATGCGCCACATAGGATTACATAATATTCACATAGAATATTCTGTATCTGTTTAGTACAAACTGAATCTTCCTTCCAGTTCTGCAGGCGCGATGTCATGAGTTGATGTCATGACATTCCATCTAACATCTTGCTTGTACCTACTTTGTTCTTTATAAACTTGAAAGATTCACATTTTGACCATTTGCTGCTATTATATGTTTTAGCCAAACATTAGACAATAATATAGGACAGAAAGAGCATCAACACGAAGCATCTGGTATTCGATGCTACCATTGAAAGAAGGAGGGTCACACAAGAAAGGTGTGTCCTGAACGCCTGAAAGATTATGCAGGTAAGGATAATGGCAACGCAGCCATTGTTCAAGATTATTTCGAATCATCTTATGTCCTTGTGGTTTCGAGTAGTGTCTCTATGAATGAATGAATTATGGATTCAGGTTGCACTTGGCACATGACTCTAAACAAAGACTTGTTCGAGGAATTATGTGATCAAGATGGTGGATCAGTATTGCTGGGAAACAAAAAAAGTTTGCAAGATTGCAGATGTTGGATCTGTGAGATTCAAGCTCCATGATGAGTCAATAAGGTTGTTGACTGAAGTCAGGTATGTTCTTGATTTGAAGAGAAATCTTCTTTCTCTTGGTGAATTCTGTTAGAACAAGATTTGTTCTGATCAATATTCTTAGTTTTGATGATAACAAGGATATGAATTTTGTATGAGATAATGTGGTACTCTAATACTATGCTATTTCTGTTTCAGGAATTATACAAAGAGTATGCACAAAATCAGCGCAAGAAGCACTGACTCAGAAGGTTCAGCATGCAACATCAGAACGTGGTCTGGTAAGACATCAGAAGATGGTCAAGCAGAATCAGAACATGGGTCTATGGAAGCATCAGAAGAACTTGAGATCAGAAGCAGAAGCACTGAAGTTCTCATGGTATCACGCTCAGAAGCACTTCAAGGTCAGAAGACAAGAAGATGCTCTGTACCAAGCTGTTTGACTCTGATGATATTCAAACGTTGTTTACACAAACATCATATCAGAAGCAAGTACTAGACTGGCAGGCTACGCTGACTGACAAAAGGAACGTTAGAAGCTATTAAAGGCAACGTCAATAGACACAGCGGAAACAAGGCTCAAGGTAGTTGACAAAAGAGTGAAACATTAAATGCAATGCTGTACAAAAGAGTGAAACATTAAATGCAATGCTGTACGGATTATACAGAAACGCTGTCAAATTCAAAAGCTCTCAAACTTCATCATCAAGCTCACTACATTGCTGTTGTAATATCTTAGTGAGATTTAAGCTTAATCTTAAGAGAAAATCACAGTTGTGATAATAGTTTTATAAGAAGCATTGTAACTCTTAAAAGAATTTGTTTACATTAAGTTGTAAGTTCTAGAGTGATCAGGTTGTTGATCAGTATACTCTAGCAAGTCTTAGAAGTTGTCTAAGAAGTTTGTTCCTAGAGTGATCAGGTTGTGATCAGGATACTCTAGAAGACTTAGAGTGTTTCTAAGTGGAAAACCATTGTAATGAAGTGTGATTAGTGAATTAAATCCTCAGGTGAGGTAAATCACTCCAAGGGGGTGGACTGGAGTAGTTTAGTTAACAACGAACCAGGATAAAAATCTTTGTGCATATAGTTTTTATCTTACAAGTTTTAAAGCTACACTTATTCAAACCCCCCCTTTCTAAGTGTTTTTCTATCCTTCAATTGGAATCAGAGCGCCGGTTCTAAGGTGCAAGCACTTAACCGTGTTTAGAAAAGATTCAGGAAGAGAAAAACACTTCTGTAAAAAAAGGTTGGTGAAATTCCAACAAACACATCTACATCTACATCTGGCTCTGCTGAGCAATACAATGGTAACAATGGTTATACTAGACCACCAGTATTTGACGGTGAAAAATTTGAATACTGGAAAGATAAATTGGAAAGTTATTTCCTTGGTCTAGATGGTGAACTATGGGATCTTCTAATGGATGGTTACAAACATCCAGTAAAAGCTACAGGCGTAAGGCTTACAAGACAAGAAATTGATGATGATCAAAAGAAGCTTTTCAAAAATCATCATAAATTTAGGACTGTTTTGCTGAATGCTATCTCTAATGCTGAGTATGAGAAGATATCTAACAAGGAAACTGCCTATGATATATATGAGTCATTGAAAATGACCCATGAGGGAAATGCTCAAGTTAAGGAGACTAAAGCTCTTGCTCTAATCCAGAAATATGAACCCTTCAAGATGGAGGACGATGAAGATATTGAGAAGATGTTCTCAAGATTTCAAATGCTAACTGCTGGATTGAGAGTTTTGGATAAAGGCTACACCAAGGCTGATCATGTAAACAAGATCATCAGAAGCTTGCCCAGAAGATGGGGTCCAATGGTGACTGCATTCAAGATTGCAAAGAATCTGAATGAGGTTTCTTTGGAAGAGCTAATCAGTGCCTTGAGAAGCCATGAGATAGAGCTGGATGCAAACGAGCCTCAAAAGAAAGGTAAGTCTATTGCATTAAAATCTAATTTTAAAAAATGCACTAACGCTTTTCAGGCTGAAGAAGTAGATTCTGAGGAATCAGAATCAGAAGAAGAAGATGAACTGTCCATGATCTCCAGAAGGGTAAACCAACTCTGGAAGAGCAAGCAAAGGAAGTTCAAGAGCTTTAGAAGTTCAAAGAAATTTGAACGAGGAGAATCTTCTGGTGGCAGAAGATCTGACAAGAAGAAAGTTGTCTGCTATGAGTGCAATGAGCCTGGACACTTCAAAAATGAATGTCCAAAACTTCAGAAGGAGAATCCCAAGAAGAAGTTTCATAAGAAGAAAGGTCTTATGGCAACATGGGATGATTCTGAATCTGAATCAGAATCAGACTCTGAAGGAGAGCAAGCCAACTTTGCACTGATGGCCACAGTGGCTGATGGATCAGAATCTACATCAGAACCAGATTCTGAAAAGGTATTTTCTGAACTATCTAGAGATGAATTAGTTTCTAGCTTGACTGAACTTCTGGAACTCAAGGCTCACTGTAATACGGTGAACTGACTTTTTATCGATCGAAATGTCGCGGTTAAGCATGAGTCGCCACCGACTTTTATTTTATCCAAACAAATTCAGAAAGGCTAAAAGAAACAGAAAAAAACCTTTTAAAGAAATCTAAGTTCGGGGGGGTAAATTATGCAAAGGGAAGGTTTAAAAAGCACCCTTTGCATCCATGGTTTTCCATGGGCTCTTAATTTGCTTTGCTCTTTTTGTTTCAGAAATGTAGAAGAAGTGAATACGGACTTTAGCTCGTAAATGAGCGTAGCCATATTGAAGAATTATGAGGAAGAATATTAAAGATGAGCATTGCAAGGCAATTAGGGGCAATTACCTTAAACTCAGATGATAGGTCTCTTTTTAGCCTTTCAGAATGAAAGGGTCAGTCCTTGCCATAAGAGGGCAGGAAGCCTTTCGTTTGGAGGTAGAAGGGTCATCGAAATATCCTTTGCCATAAGACTGTCCCATGCCATAGGAGGGCAGGTAGTCTAAGGCAAGGATCAGAATAAGCCTTATTCGTAGGCAGCCAGAAGATACCTCAGCCTTTTTCCGTAGGCAACTTTCGAGGGTCGAGGTCATATTTGTGTATCGAAGGCAGCATCATTTAGGGTCGTGACCCTTTTATCGAGGCAACATGGCTGAGGTATCCTCGTATTCGAGGGACTTGGCTTATTCTGCAAAAAAAACACAAGGCAACAGGCAACAAGGCAACAGGCAACAGAGAGGTTACCCCAAAAGCGTGCGTGTGTGCAACAATCATGTGGTTCAATTCAGTTATTTATCTTGTAATTAGTGACTCTAATCCAGTTTAAATTTGCACTCCCTAAATTACTAACCACGCAGTATATAAAGCAATAAAAAGCAATAAAGGGCAATATAGGGAAGGGGGAAAGTGAAACCAGCGGATCCCAATAGGGTTTGGCACAAGTAATAATAAAAGACATAAAATAAAATAGGGTTTAGGGTTACCAACAACGTAGCTTTGGCATTTGACAAACCCTGAAAAGGAAAAAGAAGAGACAGAAAACAGAGAGTGAGTGCATTATCGGTTCGAAGGCGAACTTTATCAACCATAAAAGTAAAAAGAATAATTAATAAATAAAATAATAATAAAAGGAACTTAGCTTCGAATTTGATCTGATATGGTTGGCGGAAAGCCTCGGGGTAACCCTGAAAAAGGCAAAGGCAAAAATAGTGAAGGCAAGACAAACCCCTGATTTTAAAAGAAAACAAAATAAGCTTTAAAGATAAGATACTTAGCTCTGGGTTTTTGATCAGGCGCGTTGTCGGAGTGAACCATGTCGATAACCCTGAAAAGGCAAGGCACAAAAGAAAAGAAAATATTTTCAGTGTATTGGAATGTTCATCATAAACCCTGATTAGGGCATGGTTTAAATAAGAATATGCATACGATTTAATTAATTATTGGTTTCCAATCTAATTAATTAAATCGGTGAACATAATGTTTCGATTGAAATTTCCTAATCCTAATAAGTATTTTTAAACAAATAATAAAATAATTATAATTAATTAAGATAACTTAAACATTTAAGTCAAATAAAATGATTATCAATAATTAATATTAAACAATTTATTTTTGATGTTTGTATGGAAAAGAAATTTTAAAACAAATTTGTTAAAGAAGTATTTTAAAAAAGAATTTTGAAAATAAATAAAATAAAGAAAGAAAAACTAATATTATGTAATTAAAAACAAAAAGAATTAGAAAACTTAGCTAGTAATTGGGTGTGGGGCGCATATGGAGGTCCATGATAGAATTGCGTGTTCTGGTCCTTCTGATCTGTATCAATGACGATCCAACGAACACCACGTGAGGTTGTATTGTAAGTCTGAGTGGGTGCGTTTCATTGAATCTGCAGCTAAATCACATGTTAAAAGAAAAAAACATCTAAACGTCGCCGCCCAGAATCGAACTGATGCCATAACGCGCACCAGTCTTACCATTAGACCACTCTCACTTTGCTGATAAAACAACAATCATGAAATAAAATATAGAAAATTAAATCGTTAAAAAAACTTCAAACAAATCTGGCGCTCCCTCCCCCTGCACTGTTCATCATCGTGTTCCCAAAGAAGCTGTACCTGCAGATTTCTGAAATAAACAAAAGGGCACTGCAAATGTGTTACTCAACCGTGGATCGATCGGAATTTATCCATTGAACACGATGGTACCCGTTGTTTTGCCTAATTTTGGCTATTTAGAAAAGCCCCAATTCAAACCTTAGAACTCCATCAATGGCGGATTCCCCATCTCTCAATGAAACTCAAAATTATCAATCCAAAAACATTCCATACAGTCATACAAACTAAGAAACATGATCGAAAATCATTTATGAAGCGTAAATTGACATAATCGAATTGAATTTTTTCTTGACAAACCGTGGGATGGTGAGCGTGAATTCGCTTGCTCCGGTCAATGATAGGGATTGTATCACGCCCAGAAAGTGTCGGGGAATTGAATGAGATTGTTGGTATGGCTTGAATCGACCCAGAGCTTCAATCTCTGCCTCCCCCTTATACACGGTTCTTTTGAGTTTGAATAGAGCTCTCTTGCGGCCAATCTTCTCCTCAGTGCTTGAGAATTCTTGTGATCCTTATTGCTATCCTGGAACATGTTACGTGTTGGTGGCTTGATGAATGTAAAGTCAGTGTCTCTGCAAAACTTTTAGAAATTGTGAATAAAACATGGTTTTTGGATGACCAATGTTAGCGTGTTTTTTGTTCGGGTAGCAATGACCACAAAACAAGGATTCGTCCGGTGGTTTTTGTACGTGAGACAGCATGTCCCCTTAGGGTTAAAAAAATTAGTTATTTATATTGATTTTCTAGGTTAGATAAAAAAGGAAATAGTCAAATGATTAAACAATACAATTAAAAATCAAAATCAAATTCAATTTTGATTTCAATTCTAAAAATATTAGATCAATCATATTGAATCATTCCTAAAAATAAAACTAATCTAAAAAAAAACAGCATCTTTTTTAAAAACAAATGATTTTTGATTATCTTTTTTTTGAATAAAAATGGGAAACAGTTAAAAAACTTTTTTTTTTAAAATAATAAATAAATAAAAATACAAAAATAATAGTTAATTAATAAAAACTTATTTTTTGTGATATATTTTTTTTTGGATAAACAGAAATTTACTTAAAATTAAAGGTTAGAAATAAAAATAAAAAAAGAATGTCAGTAGCGGGTTTCAAACCCGTGACCTTGTTCCTGCAAACCTTACCTCCTTACCAATTACGCCATGTCATCTAATCGAAATAAAAATGACATTTTGCAAATATATGAGGGAAAATTTTGGGGTATGACACTCACCTTAGTATCAAATACAAAAAGCTGAAAAAGCAATTTGAATTTGAAACTAAGAAGTTGGAATCGGAAAATTCTGAACTGAAGGAAAAAGTTTTAAAATTATCCAAAAATAGTGGATCTCCTTCTAAATCAGAAAAATCCATTCCTAGTCTAAATCATATTCTGAAAGAATATGACTCGAGCTTTAGAAAGTTCCTATCTAGAAGTACTGGCAGAAGTCATCTTGCTTCTATGATATATGGTGTTTCTGGAAACAGAAGGTTTGGTTTTGGCTATGAGGGTGATACCTCACATAAAGTTGAACCTGTTGATGATCTGAAAATCACATACAAGCCATTGTATGATCAGTTCAAATATGGCCATGCACATGATATTAGGCTCACTTCACATGCACAGAGTTTTAACACTGTACACACCAAAAAGCATGTGACACAACCTAAAAAATATCATGCTGTCAAACCTAAAGAATATCATGCTGTTCCTCCTATTAACTATTATGCTAAACCCAAGTTCAATCAGAACTTGAGGAAAACTAACAAGAAAGGACCCAAGAAATTGTGGGTACCTAAGGAGAAGATAATTTCTGTTGCAGATATCCTTAGCTGCAAAGAGGACAAAGCACAAAATGTCATGGTACCTGGACTCTAGGTGCTCGCGACACATGACGGGAAGAAGGTCTATGTTCCAAGACCTGGTGCTTAAACCAGGTGGAGAAGTCAAGTTTGGAGGAGATCAGAAGGGCAAGATTATTGGCTCTGGAACCATAAATTTTGGTAACTCTCCTTCCATAACTAATGTACTTCTTGTAGAAGGATTAACACATAACTTATTGTCCATAAGTCAATTAAGTGACAATGGTTATGATATAATCTTCAATCAAAAGTCTTGCAAGGCTGTAAGTCAGAAGGATGGCTCAATCCTGTTTACAGGCAAGAGAAAGAACAACATCTATAAGATTGATCTTTCAGATCTTGAGAAGCAGAAGGTGACTTGCCTTATGTCTGTTTCTGAAGAGCAATGGGCCTGGCACAGAAGATTAGGACATGCTAGTTTGAGAAAGATTTCTAGGATTAACAAACTAAATCTGGTCAGAGGACTCCCAAATCTGAAATATAAATCAGATGCTCTTTGTGAAGCATGTCAGAAGGGCAAGTTCTCCAAACCTGCATTCAAATATAAGAATGTTGTCTCTTCCTCAAGGCCTTTAGAACTTCTGCATATTGATCTGTTTGGACCAGTCAAAACATCATCTATCAGAGGGAAGAAATATGGATTAGTCATCGTAGATGATTATAGCCGCTGGACATGGGTAAAGTTCTTAAAACACAAGGATGAGTCTTATTCAGTGTTCTTTGAATTCTGCACTCAGATCCAATCTGAGAAAGAGTGCAAAATCATAAAGGTCAGAAGTGATCATGGTGGCGAATTTGAGAACAGATTCTTTGAGGAGTTCTTCAAAGAAAATGGTATTGCCCATGATTTCTCTTGCCCTAGAACTCCACAGCAAAATGGAGTTGTAGAGCGAAAGAATAGGACTCTGCAAGAAATGGCCAGAACCATGATCAATGAGACCAATATGGCTAAGCACTTCTGGGCAGAAGCAATAAACACTGCATGTTATATTCATAATAGAATCTCTTTAAGACCTATTCTAAATAAGACTCCTTATGAATTGTGGAAGAACAGAAAGCCCAACATTTCATATTTTCATCCTTTTGGATGTGTGTGTTTTATTCTGAATACTAAAGATCATCTTGGTAAGTTTGATTCTAAGGCACAAAAATGTTTTCTTCTTGGATATTCTGAACGCTCTAAAGGCTACAGAGTATACAATACTGAAACATTGGTTGTAGAAGAATCAATCAATATCAGGTTTGATGATAAGCTTGGTCTTGAAAAACCAAAGCAGTTTGAGAATTTTGCAGATATAGATATTGATATATCAGAAGCTGTAGAACCAAGAAGCAAAGCTCCAGAAGCTAAAAGTCTCAGAAGCAATGGATCAGAAGATCAAGTTGCTGCATCTTTAGAGAATCTCAGGATTTCTGAAGAGCCAACAGTCAGAAGATCATCTAGACTTTCATCAGCTCACTCAGAAGATGTAATCCTTGGAAAGAAAGACAATCCCATCAGAACAAGAGCATTCCTTAAGAACAATGCAGACTGTCAATTAGGTCTTGTTTCTTTGATTGAGCCAACTTCTGTTGATCAAGCTCTAGAGGATCCAGACTGGATAATTTGTTAGAACAAGATTTGTTCTGATCAATATTCTTAGTTTTGATGATAACAAGGATATGAATTTTGTGTGAGATAATGTGGTACTCTAATACATTGCAATTTCTCTTTCAGGAAATATATAAAGAGTATGCACAAATCAGCGCTCAGAAGCTTTGTCTCAGAAGGTTCAGCATGCAACATCAGAACATGGTCTGGCAAGACATCAGAAGATGGTCAAGGCAGAATCAGAACATGGGTCTATGGAAGCATCAGAAGAACTTGAGATCAGAAGCAGAAGCACTGAAGTTCTCATGGTATCACGCTCAGAAGCACTTCAAGGTCAGAAGACAAGAAGATGCTATGCACCAAGCTGTTTGACTCTGATGATATTCAAATATTATATTCAAACATCAAATCAGAAGAAAGTACAAGTGGCAGGCTACGCTGACTGACAAAAGGAACGTTGGAAGCTATTAAAGGCAATGTCAGTAGACACAGCGTGAACAAGGCTCGAGGTAGTTGACAAAAGCGTGAAACATTAAATGCAATGCTGTACGGAACACGCAAAGCATTAAATGCACCCAACGGTCATCTTCTCAAACGCCTATAAGTATGAAGTTCTGATGAGAAGCAAGGTAACGAATTCCGAACGAAATTATTCTGAAAGACTTGCTGAAACGCTGATCAAATTCAAAGCTCAGAAAACTTCATCTTCATCAAAGCTCACTACATTGCTGTTGTAATATATTAGTGAGATTAAGCTTAAACGTTAAGAGAAATATCACAGTTGTGATTACAGCTTTTCAGAAGAATTTGTAATACTCTTAGAATTGATTACATTAAGTTGTAAGGAACTAGAGTGATCGTGTTGATCAGAATACTCTACGAAGTCTTAGAGGTTATCTAAGCAGTTGTAACTAGAGTGATCGTGTTGATCAGGAAACTCTAGAAAGTCTTAGAGGGTATCTAAGTGTCGCGGGTGAAAAATCGTTGTCTTTCTAAATGAGACACCTGATGCCTTCTTTGGGCTCGAGTGCTCAAAAAATGATTTTTCTTTTGTACGGACCAAACTTTTTATTGTTTCCAAAAGAGGAAAAGGAAAAAAGCTGCAATAACCTAAAAGGTGGGGAGAGATCTTGGGTAAGAGGGTTGGTTATACGAAGGGAAGGTATTAGCACCAAACGTATCTATAGTACTCTATAGGTTTCTTTGTTTTGTTTATTCCATTCTTGTTATGGTGGAGGTTCTTGTGAGAAAGAGGTGGGACCTAAGGTGTTTGTTTGATTATGCTCGCAAAGATCATCGCGATCCTCTGCATACATATCCCCTAGAGGGAATCAGAGCATCTGTAGCTCGGGGTCTACGGGTGCTAAGGTTTGAGTGGTTTGAGAGAGAAGTTTTGCTCGCCAAGGATACGACCTTGTGCCTACGTATTCTCAAAGGGATGTTGAGAAAGTCAGAGCAATCGTAGTTCCCACTTATGCTAGTGGAAGCGAAGGAAAAGAGACAAATGTCATCTAAATGTTCGATGTATCAAATCTATCTCATCACATACATCTGTTTGATTTTTTGTTTGAAAATCTTTTCATTATAAGCCCGGGGCCATGCCACTTAGGGTGCTTAGAATGATAAAGATGTTTTTGTTGTTTAACCAGCCTTGTGGCAAAAGTTTCAATGAAGTCAGCCTTGTGACAAAAACTTTGATTAATCAGCCAGCCTTGTGGCAAAAGTTTCCATGAAGTCAGCCTTGTGACAAAAACTTTGATTAATCAGCCAGTACGGTGGTAAAACAGTTTGATTGATTAGCCAGCCTTGTGGCAAAAAAAGAAATTTGATTGATTAGCCATCCTTGTGGCAAAAAAAGTTTGATTGATTGATTGTTTGTGATGATATAGAAGAGATACTCCTATCATAGAGATGAAAAATGTCTAATCTCCTAGGGTATTTGATTTGGATATTGGGGATGCTTATAAGAAGCCCGTGGGTCCTTGTACGAAGCCCAAGAGGAGGCTATCCGAGGGTCCTTGCATTGTAAGCCCAAGAGGAGGCTATGGGAGGGACAATCCAGGGTCCTTGCATTGTAAGCCCAAGAGGAGGCTATGGGAGGGACAAGTCGTTTGTACGAAGCCCAAGGGGAGGCGTGGTATAGTTGGTTTGAGCTCTTAGAGCGATTTCACCGGGAAACCATACTCTATGTCCTAACCTAAACTAGGGAGATTCTTTGCACGAAGCCCAATAGGAGGCTATGGGGAACCTAGTGTTGTACTAAGTTGAACAAGCATATATAACACAATCACAAGTATGAACAAGTACGAACAAACATGAACAAGTACATGAACAAATATGAACAGTTATATATATGACAAAGTGTGTGTATATAATGGAGTTTATGAAGGAAATATACCTGTAAGCATGATCCATTTGTATACACGGGGGCTCGGGACTTATACTCGGGGAGAAGTCCACTTGAGTTTATTCAAAGCTATGTAAACAGGTATTTACAAAGGAGCTTGGGACTTATACCTACATGGAGGCCCATGGTATTTTTGGAAAGATTTAAAGAAAACCTTCATTTTTGGTTTGTTATTCAAAGTTAAAAAAAACAGATTGAGATATGTACAAAAAAATGTATGTGTACAATGAAATACCTAATTTCATGTACAGGAATGGGTATGTACAAAAGGGGCTTGGGACTTATACCTACGTGGAGGCCCATGGTATATTTGAAAAGTTTTGTTTCTTTGAAGTTTTGTTGTTTTGAAAATGATTTGAAAATTGTTTGAAAAGGTTTTAATTTGAAGAAGTTTTATTGTTTTGAAAAAAAACTGTACAAAAAGAAAAGAAATGGGACTTACACTCTCTAATATTCGAGAGGCCCCACTTTGTTTTGAAAATCAATTAAAAAGATCTAATCAATAGTTTCAAAAAGAAATGGTTTATCGTTTTTTTGAAAAGAATCGTGATCGCTTGTTTAAAACGATTTGAATTTTGAAAGAAGTTAGTTTAATCAAGATAAGCAAAAAGATTATACTTAATTATCACTTAGATGATTAGGGTTTGCTCAAAAAATATTTACAAGTGATTATGTTTGAAAATCAAATGGAAAACAATATTTTAAAGTATTAAAACACTTAAAAACATGTTATTTTAAACTCAATTAAAAATACATTAAATAAATATATTTTTGTGATTTTTTTGGATATTCATAAAATACATATATTAAATGAGAAGTGTTTAAAAAATGAAGAAAAAATGAATTAGTTTGGTTAATTAATTAATTAAATGAAGTTTGTGAAGAAAATGAAGAAAAAAAAGTGTCAAAAAATAAGGTTTGGCCCTGCCAGGGTTTGAACCCACGCCCTAAGGTTCACCACTCAAAACACTTGCCAACTGAGCTGCGCGTGCAGCTTGTTATTCATACGCTTCCAATGCATTATATTTTAAAACAAATATTTGAATTCTTTGAACGAAAAAACGCGCCAAGAACACAACCCTAACTGAATTTTGAACTTCTTCAAATCTGTGTTGTTTTGATCGATCAAAGGGTCTATTTCACTCGGTTTTTCACAAGGAACATGATGGTGACCTTTAATTTCATTTATTTTCACTCTAAGATCATTAATTTTCTGGTGAACACGAAGAACCCTAATTCTATGATTCAATCTGAAATCGTGTTTGTGCAAGATAATTGGAAATTGATTGAGGGTTAATGATCCTCATAGGTGTAGAAACAAGATGGTATGCTCACATTTCATTTATGATGCGTGTATGTATGAGTTTGAAGTTCAAGAGAGCTTACCTTAAAAATGGCAAAACTGGAAATCGAATTCTGCAAATGAGGGATTCCAGATGTTGTTTCTTGATCTGAACACCTTCAGTGGACCTTATGGAACATGTTTGGATGCCTGGAACAATTTGAAAACCTCTTGATCAATCCATGGTACTCGATCTGCAGTATGGTTCAAGTGAGGATCAAGCTTAGTGATTTTGGTGTTTCAGATCATGTATGATGGTTGGAACAGTTCATATGAAGTATATGGATGATGTTTAGTAGGTTAGTTTGGACAGAATTTGCTTGGTATGGATTTTGGCATGATAAGGCTAGTGTTATGCATATTTGGAGGTGAGATGATGATTCTGAGATTTGAGGTGTTTTTGGGTATATGAGTGATTCAAATACATCATATATGATATTTATGAGATGTTAGAATCATTACTTTGGCCAGAACTTCAAGGGTTTGGAGGTTGGGATTTCTTCCTCACTTTGAAACTTAAAACTTGCAATTCAAGAAAGAAAGAGAAAACCTATCTTTTGTGAGGTTTTGGTGTGATTTTGAATGGAGTTTGGACCTCTATTTATAGGCCAAACTTTCTGAACTCAGAGCTTTGCAACTTGCTTCTTCTTTGGTGATTTGGCACTTAAGGGATAGAAAGGAATCTTACCATTAAATGCATATGGTTAAAGTTACTAAACCATGGTTAAAATTGGCTATGCTTCTTATCTCTTTCCCATCTGTCTCAAATAAGAAAATATCTTCCAATTATTGCCTCTATGTATCATTACTTGGTCCATTTGGCAACTTGGTTCATAACTTAGTGAAAATGGCATGAAATTTCAAGTGAAAAGTTCACTAATGTCAAAATTCAAAACCATGGCTACACTCCATATTTTTCCATGCTCTTAGATATTTTGGAAAGCTCATATTACACACTTCAAAACCCTAGTTGAAATTTTCTTCAAAATCTTTAAGGAAGTGGGTGAAAAAGATCCATGAACTTTGAAGAAAATGAGGTTTTAAGTGAAGTTTTCAAAAAGTACCAACTTTGAAGCTCCATTTCTCTTAAATGGTTGATCTTTTGGAAAAAAATTATATGTGTCAAAGTTGTTCATTGGATCAAAATCTACAACTTTCATGTTGGAAGTTTTTTTCAGTTTGTAGGTGAAATTTTGAGAAATTCCCTTCCAAAGTTTGGAAAAAACCATGAAAAACACTTAGAAATTTTTCTAAGTATGAAAAGTCAAACTTTGACTTTTTGATTCTTGATTGATTTTCTTGATTTTTCTTGATTAAATGACTTCATATATCATATATTGATGATTCAAAACTTCAAGAGTCATGGTTGACCAAAATTCCCAAAAGTCAAAGGTGTTCTTGTACAGTTGACTTTTTCAGACGAATCGCGTTTCTGGAGATTTCAAATGAAACAGGCTATCCTCACCAAATGAATGGTATGAATGGATCACATTGAAGCATTAGAGGTTATTGAGCCATGTTTTGAGTTGTAGCATCATTTCCTGATTAAAAAGTCAGTTGTTCAGTGAATTAGGTCAAAAACCCTAATTGTCGACCACATGAAATTGATGACTGTAGGTCTTGAATTGAGATGTAATTTACATTGGATTTTGTCATAGGGATTATTTGAGGATGATTGAAACTTTTGATTGACTTCCTGGGGATTTTTAGGGTTTCCCAAATGTGATCCCTGATTTCAGTCCCTGATAGTTCAAAACCCTTATCTGATGACTTGAATTTTCACTATTGATCAATCCTTGTGTAGGAGATGTCTTGAGCCAATATATTAGGTCAAAATGATGCACTTGGGGTCTTGAGGTCATGTCCCAAGTCATTAGGTCAAATCCTGAGCAAAAGTCAGGAGTATACTGTCTTCAGTCAAAACCCTAATCTGGTTGATTCAAAGTCTTTGAGTTTGTTGAAATGAATCTCTGGGGACCAAATGTTGGTTGTTGATGAAGATGATTCATTTGAGATGAAGGGAGAACAAAACCCTAATTGATTGTTGCTTGTACTGATGAGTGATTTCTTGTTTAAATTCTGCTGAGTCACAAGTAACAAACACAGGCTATGCAATTTGTTAGAGATGCAAATGATGCATATGCTATGATATGAGGTGGTATCTTAGGTCAAAAATTGGGGTATGACAGATGCCCCTATTTAAGTTTCTTCAACCTGAAACATGAAGATTGAAAATCTTCGTTTTGATAGGGTGGAAGAGACTTAAATATCAGAAGACGCGAATTTTGGACCTAAGATACCAAAATTGCGAATGATGCAAGGATATCTTTACCGAGGGATATCAAGAACTGACTCCACTGGGGACAAGAGATCGGGAAAGATGTCTCAATCCGTTTTAGGAAGAGAATCCGTTTTTTTTTTCTTTTTGGGAAAGCAAGTGTATGCTTTACCGGGGAATGATAGCTTTGTAAGAAAAGCTTACCTATCGACATTATCGACTATCAGCATGGGGACAGACTTGTTTAATAATGCGAAGGTGAAAGGTATGAAACTATATTACCGACTATCAGCATGGTGATAGACTTGACAAGGTAAAAAAAGTTTCAAAGGTTCGGTTAATATTACCGACTATCATCCTTGTGATAGACATGTTTAATAATATAACCAGAACAAAAAGTTACCGACTACCAGCCTCGTGATAGTGGTTTTGAAGACAAGATCAATTATCAGCCGAGTGATAAAATGATTCTGGAGACTTTGCTAGGGAAATTACTGGTTATTCAGCCTTGTGAACAGTAATAAGGCCCTGATCGTCAAATGATCTTCATGATTGATTTCCTTGAGAGGAAAAGTCTTTTGAAAGAGACATAAGCTGCTCAGATGATGAGGCTATTGCTTATTGTCTGTTTTTCACAACTCTGTTTGGGGAATCGGAATTTGAATCTCTGGTAAAGACAAGGTTCTAACCAAGAATGAATTGGAAAGAACAGTCAATCAAGACTTTGTACCCAATGAGGAATGAACTCAAAATGGGATTTTCTCCTTCGTTTTGAGAGGAGAAACTAAAGCAACCTTCTTCCACGAGGAATGATCTCAGTGGGGAACTGGAGAAAGAAGATATTCTTTCTGCTTATGGGTGACAACCTACTTGGAGAGATGACACGCCCATACCTGTTTCTTTTTTTTCTTTTTTTTCGCTTTTTCTCTTTTTTTTTTTTTTTTTTTTTGAGGATAGATATATCCTAAACAAGTGATTTTAAAGCATACATTGAAAAATGCAAGAATGCATAAATGATGCAAATATGTATGAATGATGAATGTCATGAATGTAGCATGCATACTGACGATACTGACAGACAAAGAAGTATATACTGGAGAAGGACCGACGTCGCAACGCAACCAGATACTCGGCAAATGTTTTTCAACACGGTGTAGATAACACAGGTGATGAATGGTGTTGCATGCTTTCAACTTCTCTGGGGAAGATGAGCATCTTTTCTTATTGAGATGGAAGAACCTCTTCACTGGAGATGGAAAATCTTCGACACTGGGGATAAAAGACCTTCTTCACTGGGGATAGAAGAGCTTTTCCACTGGGGATAGAAGACCTTTTCCTATCATAATCTTTGATTCGTCCTATGGAGATAGCTGTTGATGTTCCTTCTGTTGTTCACAACTCAAAGGAAAGTTTCGCTTTTATTTTGAAAAAGAAAAGTAAATTCATTTAAAACTTTTTTTTCTTTTTGTTTCAAAAGTGAATAACACAATTAAAGCGTCATTTTGCAAGCTGAAAGAAATTAAAGATTGCAAACAAATGGGTACAAGGCTCAAATTTATTTAATAGGATGGCAATCAGCTAAAGGCGTGATTCCATAGAGTATTTACAAAAGTTGGAAATGGTAATTATGCGGAAAAGGCTACATTGAAAGCAATAACCATTATTCCCCCTAACAACTTTGAGTTCCAACTGTGCTTGTCGCTTCAGGTTGGCGATGATTTGATCGTAGATCCTTTGACGGAAAAGACGATTCAGGTGACGAAGTATGGACTGATGCAGTTACTTTGTCATAAATCCTTAATTTTTGCCTAGATTGCCCTTTCAGGTTTTCAATCTACCAGGATGAATTTTTTCTGTTTATTGTCTCTAATTTTTGCCTGGACCGCCCTTTCAGGTTTTCAGTCCACCGAGACGCTCATTTTTGCCTAAGTCGCCCTTTGCGGGTTTTCAACTTACCGAGCTGTTCTTTTGTTCTTTTTTAGACAAAGTATTTCTTGACTGCATCAGCATTCACAGGATGTGGGAGTTCATTACCATCCATGGTTGCAAGAATCATGGCGCCGCCAGAAAATGTTCTTTTGACAACATACGGGCCTTCGTAATTAGGAGACCATTTGCCCCTAGAATCTGGTTGAAAAGACAAGATCTTTTTAAGCACGAGGTCGCCTTCTTGAAATTCACGAGGTCGAACCTTTTTGTTGAAAGCTTGTTTCATTCTTGCTTGGTATAACTGTCCATGGCATAGAGCAGTCATACGTTTTTCTTCGATTAAGTTCAACTGATCGTATCTGCTTTGACACCATTCGGCCTCTGATAACTTAGTTTCCATGAGGACTCTCATTGATGGGATTTCAACTTCTACGGGGAGCACAGCTTCCATGCCGTATACTAGAGAGAAAGGGGTTGCCCCTGTTGAAGTACGCACTGAAGTACGGTACCCATGTAAAGCAAATGGCAGCATTTCATGCCAGTCTTTGTAAGTGACGACCATTTTCTGGACGATCTTCTTAATGTTCTTGTTGGCAGCTTCAACGGCGCCGTTCATTTTTGGTCTGTAAGGAGAAGAGTTATGATGCTCAATCTTGAATTCCTCACATAATTCTTTCATCATCTTGTTGTTCAAGTTTGAACCATTGTCAGTAATGATCTTGCTGGGAACACCATATCGGCAAATGATGTTATTCTTGATGAACCTTACAACCACTTGTCTTGTAACATTGGCGTAAGATGCTGCTTCGACCCATTTGGTGAAGTAATCAATTGCTACTAAGATGAAACGATGACCGTTTGAAGCTTTCGGTTCGATCATTCCAATCATGTCGATACCCCACATGGAGAAAGGCCACGGAGATGAAAGAACGTTGAGTAGAGTCGGTGGCACATGGATCTTATCTGCGTAGATCTGGCACTTGTGACATCTCTTCACGTGTTTGTAACAGTCAGATTCCATTGTCAACCAATAGTATCCTGCTCTTAAGATTTTTTTGGACATCGCATGCCCGTTTGAATGAGTTCCAAAGGACCCTTCATGCACTTCATTTATTAACATGTCTGCTTCGTGTCTGTCCACGCATCTGAGCAAAACCATGTCGAAGTTTCTTTTGTATAGCACATCTCCGTTCAGGAAGAAACTGCCAGAAAGCCTCCTTAGAGTTTTCTTATCTTTGTTTGATGCCCCAAGCGGGTACTCTTGAGTTTGAAGGAAGCGCTTGATGTCGTGAAACCACGGTTTATCATCGATGACTGCTTCAGTTGCAAACACATAGGCGGGCCTTTCAAGGCGCGTAATTATGACTGTAGGCATATCGTTCCAATGATTGACTTTGAACATGGAAGATAGAGTAGCCAAGGCGTCTGCCATTCGATTCTGATCTCGAGGTACATGATGCAATTCAACCTTGTTGAAGAAAGTCAACAGACGTCTTGCATAATCTCTGTAAGGAATCAAGCCAGGGTGGTAAGTTTCCCACTTGTCTTTGATTTGGTTGATCACGAGAGCTGAATCTCCATATATGTCGAGGATCTTGATCCTTAAGTCAATGGCTTCTTCGAGACCCATGATACAAGCTTCATATTCTGCGATGTTGTTGGTGCAATCAAATAGCAATCTGGCGGAGAATGGGATATGAGTACCCTTAGGAGTGATGATAATTGCCCCAATTCCATTGCCAAAAGCGTTTACTGCTCCATCGAAAATTAGGCCCCATCTTGATCCAGGCTCAGGACCTTCTTCAGGTAATGGTTCGTCACAATCTTTCATTTTCAAGTACAAGACATTTTCATCAGGAAAGTCAAACTTGAGAGATTGATATTCATTAATTGGTTGATGCGCCAAATGATCGGCAAGAATGCTTCCTTTGACTGCTTTTTGAGCACGGTATTCAATGTCATATTCGGATAACAGCATTTGCCATCGGGCAATCCTTCCTGTTAAGGCAGGCTTTTCAAAGACATACTTGATCGGATCCATTCTGGAGATTAACCAAGTAGTATTGTTGATCATGTATTGGCGGAGACGTTTTGAAGCCCAAGCCAAAGCACAACATGTTTTTTCGAGCATGGAGTAACGAGACTCACAATCTGTGAATTTCTTACTCAAGTAATAGATGGCATGCTCCTTCTTACCGGTTTCATCTTGTTGTCCAAGCATACAGCCCATGGATTCTTCCAACACAGTAAGGTACATGATTAATGGTCTTCCTTCAACTGGAGGAATCAATATTGGTGGTTCTAACAGGTATTCCTTGATACTGTCGAACGCTTTCTGGCAATCTTCAGTCCATACAACCCCTTGATCTTTGCGGAGAAGCTTGAAAATTGGCCCACAAGTAGCAGTCATTTGAGAGATGAATCTGGAGATATAGTTTAATCGTCTGAGAAACCCTCTTACTTGCTTTTCAGTTTTTGGTGCAGGTATCTCTTGAATAGCTCTGACTTTGTCGGGATCTACTTCGATACCTCTTTGGCTGACAATGAAACCCAAGAGTTTTCCAGATCTAACCCCAAAAGTACATTTGTTAGGATTCAAGCGAAGCTGATATTTCCTTAGTCGTTGAAACAACTTCAAAAGGTATTCAATATGTTCTTTTTCTGTGCTGGACTTGGCTATCATGTCGTCCACATAAACTTCAATTTCTTTATGCATCATGTCATGAAAGAGAGTAGTCTTTGCCCTTTGGTAAGTTGCGCCTGCATTCTTTAATCCAAATGGCATCACTTTGTAGCAAAAGGTACCCCATGGGGTGATGAAAGATGTCTTCTCCATGTCTTCAGGAGCCATCTTGATCTGATTATAACCGGAGAACCCGTCCATGAAGGAAAAGACGTTGAACTTAGCGGTGTTATCGACCAGCATGTCAATATGCGGTAATGGAAAGTCATCTTTGGGACTGGCTTTGTTCAAGTCACGGTAGTCAACACACATTCTGACTTTTCCATCTTTCTTCGGAACTGGCACTATGTTGGCCAACCATTGAGGATATTCTGAGGTGACAAGAAAACCTGCGTCGAGCTGTTTTTGAACTTCCACTTTGATCTTGTTAGCCATATCAGGATGAGTCCTTCGCAATTTCTGCTTAACTGGCGAACATTCTGGCTTCAATGGCAAGTAATGCTGAACAATATTGGTATCCAACCCAGGCATGTCTTGGTAGGACCAGGCAAACACGTCAACATATTCTTTGAGAAGGTCTGTCAACTTACTCTTGATATCAGCATCAAGCAGCGATCCAATGGTCACTTCTTTTTTGTCTTCTTCAGAACCCAAGTTGATTTTCTCTAAAGGCTCTTTGTGAGGCAGAATGGCTCTTTCCTCGTGCTTAAGTAATCGAGAGATCTCGTCCGGGATCTCCTCTTCTTCCTCTTCTTCGGCTTCGAAAACAGGAAACTCAAAGTTGGGAGAGGGCATAGGGTTATTGCATTCAATGGGTTTATCAATAGTAAATCTGCACATGTGATTTATATTTATTTTAGAAAATTTATGAATGCAAGAGTGTATGCAGATTTTTTTTGAAAAGTTTTTTTTGGTTTGGTTTTTTAGGATTACCATTTCCAGAAAAAAGCAAAAAATAAAATACATAATGTAGGGAATTCAAAATGACACTTTATTTATGATTCATTTTTGAAACAAAGCCCTAAACACAAACTCATTTGTCTTGGGCAGGACAAAGAGGGAAACCTTTAAAACAAAGCCCTATACACAAAGTTATTTGGGCGGAACATTTAAAAGCAAAGCCCTATAAAACATCTCTCTGCTTTGGGCAAGGCAGGAGGTCAAAATAACAGCGAGGTGATTACTTTGAGCGGCGAACAACATTTGGAACGTCGACAGCCTTCCAGTAGCAACGAACTCCTCTGTGTATTATGTATTCAGGAAAATTCCCCTCAGAATTATCTTCAGCAATGACATTGACCGCTGGTCGAGCAGGATTTGAAGGTCCTGGTTTGTCAACCTTGTTCTTTGTAGAGTTGAAACGGTCTTCTTCTACTTCTTGAAGAGCATAAGACGAGTCACAATCTTCAGAATTTTCAGGATGTATTTCCCAGTCTTCAGGATGAAGAGACTCATTGTCAGCGACACTTTCCGAGTCAGTTGCGGGACCATATTCCCCTTCATCTTCAAAAATGGCATTTATGTGATAGTAACCATCTTCAGGATTATGAACCTTGGCAGATGCATTGAAGCTGAAATCTTCAGTAATTTCAGGCTGCTGAGAAAATTGAGAGCATTTGTAGGCCTCTTCTGGTTGACTATTATATTCAAAGGGATCTCCCCATCCAGTTGGTTGAATATCCTCAATCGCAATCTTTGAACTTTCAGGTTCAGTGTATTTCACCATGTAATCAAATTTTCCACTTGGTTGTCCCAAGGTGTCCCAAACCTCTGCAGGAATAGGCGGAATTTCTTTAGCACTTGTTTTCTCTGAAGGAGGATATGGTTCTTCCTGAGATATGTATCCTGAGTCATTGAGATAACATTTCCATTCTTCTTCAGTATCGGAGAGACCTTCTTCGATGCATTCTTCAATAAGGACATTAACCTCTTGAGGAATTGGGTTAAGGAATCCTCCACTGATGAATGTTTCTTTGATCGGTCGAAGGGTTTCATCCTTCTTGGTGCAGTTTGAGAATGTTGGTGAACATCCGAGACCTGCTCTGGTTTCATTCTTGGTCGGGATCACAACTTGCCCCCAGCCAGTGGTAGTTCCATCTTTCACTACTTTCACTGCCTCTTTGTAAGAAGAGATTGATGCTTTCTTTTTGGAAGACTCGTCTTCTAAAGAGAGACCTTGGAACTGAGTTCCTTCCACATCATCAGCACCAATGAAAGAGAAATTGGACAAATGGCTCACCATCAAGGCTTGCTCCCCACTTATTGTTACCAATTTTCCATTTGTTACAAACTTTAACTTTTGATGGAGCGTAGAAGTTACTGCCCCTGCTTCATGGATCCATGGTCGTCCCAACAGACAGCTATAAGCAGCTTGAATGTCCATGACCTGGAAGATGATTTGAAATGTATGTGGACCAATGGTCATGGGAAGGTTGACTTCGCCGATAACAGATTTTCGCGATCCATCAAATGCTTTGACAACTACACCACTGAACTTCATAGGCATTCCTTGGTAAGACAAGCGAGCAAGAGTCGTCTTTGGCATCACATTCAAGGAAGATCCAGTGTCTACCAACACATTGGACAAAGAGTCTGACTGACAGTTCATAGAAATGTGCAAAGCAAGATTGTGATTTCTGCCCTCCTCGGGGAGTTCTTCATCACAGAAGCTTAAATTGTTACAAGCTGTTATGTTGGCTATTATCCCATCAAAGTGATCAACAGTCACATCATGATCTACAAAAGCCTGATCCAAAACTCTCATCAGGGCTTCCCTGTGGGCTTCTGAATTCAACAGCAATGAAAGTATTGAGATTTTTGAAGGAGTCTGCATAAGCTGATCCACAATCTTGTATTCACTTCTTTTGATAAGCTTCAAAATTTCATCAAAGTCAGGATTGACATTGATTCCCTACTGGTGTATTGATAGAATTTTGTCCGGTTGCAGGAGCAACAGGCTGCTTTGGAGGTAGTGGAGTATACACACGTCCACTTCTTGTTACTCGACTCACATCGGCGATATTAACGACAGATGAAAGAGTAGGTAAAGGAACTTCTTGTCCATTCTTTATCATTGTTGCGTTGTAGTTGTATGGAACTGCCTTGTCAGAGTCATAAGGAACAGGTCCAGGCAGACAAATGATCAAAGGAGCAATAGGAACCTTTGGCTTGTTGTAAGTAACTTCTATGCGCTCAGGCATGTTGAAATGAGGAACGATGATGTTAACTTTAGGCATTTCCGAGTTGATATATGAGACTAAAAGCTCATGCGGATAACATCCTATCATGTTAACTTCATTTTCATCCCTATTTCTGTAGATCTGAAGAGTACCATTATCCAACAGCACTTGGAGATCTCTTCTCACAATCGAACATCCATGAGGATCTACACAACATATGCTACAGGAACCATAGTGATGCTGGCGAAAACTCGGCCCTCGACAGAGAGTGGCGTGCATTTGTACCAAATCGGCTCTTGAGTAATTGATATTATAGACTCGGTATGGACCAGGACATCCATACACCATGTTTACAACATGCCCTCCATGATTGGGCAGCGGATTTGCTTGCACATTTGGATTCAAATTTCTGAATGAGAGAAGATTAGATCTAACCAACCTCTGAACTTCATATTTCAAAGCTATGCAATGCTCAAGATCATGGCCAGGTGCTCCTTGATGATAAGGGCATGAGACCTCTGCTTTGTACCACCATGGGAGTTTCTCAAGTACTGGTGGTGGTGCTCTAGTTTGAACGAGACCTTTTTCAACCAACGCAGGGTACAATTCTGTGTAGGTCATTGGAATCGGATCGAACTGTGGAGCTCTTTGCACACGATTCTGATTATCGTTGAACTGCTGAGCCTGTTGTCGAGGCTGTTGTTGTTGAAACTGCGGGGTAAATCCCGGATTTGGTGCTGTATTAACGACTGGCGCAATAGCAGCAATCTGTTGTCGACGATTGACGTTTCCTCTTGGCTTCCCTTGGGATACCATGTAAACACTTAGTTCTTTCTTCTTTGGGAAACCACTTCCGAATTTTTTGGTTCCACTCGAAGATCCACCTTCTTTAGTCAGACGTCCGGTTCGGACTCCTTCTTCTAGACGCATCCCCATGTTTACCATTTCGGTGAAATCACTTGGAGCACTAGCAATCATGCGTTCATAATAAAACGGGCCGAGAGTATTCAAGAAGATCTTGGTCATTTCTTTCTCTTTTAACGGTGGATTAATCTGAGCAGCAGTTTCTCTCCATCGTTGGGCATATTCTTTGAAAGCTTCATGGTCTTTCTGAGCCATGGACCGAAGCTGATCTCTGTCCGGAGCCATATCCGAGTTATATTTGTATTGTCGGACAAAAGCCTCACCTAGGTCATTGAAAGTCCGAATATTGGTGCTATCCAAACCTGTGTACCACTTCAGTGCGGCACCAGTCAAACTGTCTTGAAAGTAATGGATGAGCAACTGATGATTATCTGCATAAGTAGACATTTTTTTGGCATACATCACAAGATGACTTTGTGGACAAGAACTACCTTTGTACTTCTCAAAGTCAGGGACCTTGAACTTAGCCGGTATTTGTACACTGGGAACCAAACATAGCTCCTGGGCATTCTTTCCAAATAAATCTTTCCCACGAATAGCCTTGACTTCCAATTGAATCTTGTTGAATTGTTCTTGGAGATCTCCCACAAGATTACGCTGATTTGTGCTATCACCTTGATCATGATAAATCTCATTGCCATCATAAGGAACAGTGTGAACCGTAGGGGTCGGAACTGTCATAGTGGGTTGAGAAAGTGCCATAGTGATTTGGGAAAAAGTTACCCCCTGATTTGGAGTGAACTGTGAACTTTGTGCAGCAGGCGCTTCAGTTGTAGATGTTTGAACCCCAGAGACATTATGGCGGAATCCTGTACCGAAGCTGAAAGGCGGGCCCCAACCTTCTGGCATAGAGAAAGATGGAATACCGAATGCAACTGTAGAAACTGGAGTAGTGACTTCAGATGTTACCGCTGCTTGACTGTTGGGTGGTGGCGGCTGATTCTGTGCGGCCATTAAAGAGTCAACTAGAGTAGTGAGACTTTCCAATTTTTCCTGAAGGGTGGTCACTGTACCACGGAGCTCAATATTCTCTTGTTCAGAGTGTTCCATTACTCTTCTTCTGCTTGAACGAGTATTGTATCTGTGATCTGATTGCGAGCGCGGTCGAGAAACTTTGAGACGCGACAGCTTGACGATCTAATGGAGAAAGATCCAAAAGATGAGACTCTATACAACAGACTCGATATGCAGAATGATGTATGCAAAAAGAAATTTATGATTTTTCCAATTATTTTAAAGATTATTTCCTTGCAAACATTTGAACACAAACTATTCTTTTATTGAAATAATGGGAAAATGTTACAACATTGGACCGTAGCTCCTTACAAAAGCAAATGATAAATAAAAAAGCTAAACAAATCCTAAGCATCTTCATCAGACGAAGAACCAAATGCATTGTGCAGCTTGAGCCTCAGGATTTCTTTCCCATAGTAAGCTTTCAACTCGGCCTTTTCAGCCCTCAGTTTGTCAACAACATTCTTCCAATTGTCAGGCATCGGAGCGTTGCTTGTCGAGGCTTCAAGATTCTTCTTGCTTTCTTTGATGTATCTTCTGATTGCAGCATCTTTCTGACGGATCTTCTCATCTTTACTCATGAGCCAACCATTTTGATAATAGAGTGTTTCTTCGTGATCTTTCACTCTTTTCTTCAACTTTCTATTTTCCTCATCAGTTTTACGAAACTTTTCTTCCCAAGCGTCTTTTTCTAACCTCATCTTGGCTAAAATCTCTTGGTATTCTTCCGTAGTGTCAATGGGAATGTTGGGTAGTCGAGATACCACAGGGAACATGGGTTTTTCATAATCATAAGGCATTTGAAACTCCTTTGCTCTTTTCTTCACCCAGCAGGTATAGGCGTTTGTAGCAATGCAGTTTCTTTCCCCACCTTTTTCTTTTCTTCGGACGTCGTACCAAGCTCTTACCATTCTTGTCTTCAACCTTTGAGGATCCTCCCCTTCTCGGTAAAAGTAGCATTCCACTGCGAGACCAATGGGTTTAGCTGAATTTGCATACCCGAGTTGTCGTCGGGCTAGGACCGGATTGTAGTTAATTCCTCCTTGTGTACCAATGAGGGGTACGTTAGCGAACTCTCCACAACTATCAATGGTTTCTGTACCACAGCGAGCCAAGGTATACCAATGAATATCATTATTAGTAAGAGACATAAGTCTTCGAGGCCAACGTAAACCTTCTCGGTTTTCCGTGAAAGTAGGAGACTTAGGTAAGTGTGAAACAATCCATTTGTACAAAAGAGGTGCACAACATACAATGATTCCACCGCCTTGGCGATTCCTATGATGGATAGAGAAATACGTGTCACCAAGCAAAGTCGGAACAGGATTTCCAATCAGAAAGATCTTTATGGCGTTGATATCAACAAAGTCGTTGATGTTGGGAAACAGAACCAACCCATAGATGAGCAAGGCTAGTACAGCTTCAAAAGCTATCATGCTACCAGTTTCAATGAAATCAAAGGCTTTCTTTATTAGAAACTGCGAAGTCAAACCCGGAAAGTTTCCTTTGGTAGTCCAATTACTTTCTATTTCAGATTTCTTCAAGTGGATACTTGCTGCAATGACTGGTGACTTAGGAATTGCTTCCAAACCATTGAAAGGTATTTTGTCAGACACGGGAATACCCAAAAGATTGGCATATTCTTCCAAGGTTGGTACCAACTGATAGTCTGGAAAGGTGAAACACCGGTAGACGGGATCATAGAACTGAACCAGAGTTTTAAGAAGTCCTTCATCAACATGAGTGTTCAAGATAGGCAAAAGCTTTCCATGGCTTTTCCTAAAATCAGAAGGATCTGGTACAGAAGATGCCAACTCTCTCAGTCTTTCCACATTAGGCATTTTGAAATCGTACTTTTTGGTATGCCTTTTTACCCCTTCCATAACTTAATCCTATAATGTTTGCAAAGAAAATTCTCTAAAATTTTTTGGAAAAATCATGCTTTTTTTTTATGGAAAAAGATGGATTTTTAATGAATGTATGAATGCATGGATGCATGGATGCCACATATTCAAACATGGTAAAGCAAACATGGTGCGACAAACATGGTAACGCAAACATGGTAATTCAAACATGGTAACGCAAACATAGTACACATAGGTTCAAAGGTCCAGCGTCACGAGCATGAGGTCAGAGAACCAAACATGGGATAGTACTAGGGTTTATCACCTGCAAAACATGTTCTACTGATACGTCAGAGTCTACATTTTTCTTTCGGATATTACCGGCTTGCACAACTGAACTTGTGAGCTAGAAATATTCTCAAGAAAAACTCGTCTGAGTGTGGTTCTCCGCATGACAACTATCCAAGTCTTCACCTGGATCGTTTCTGCACCACGTCCTAATAAGGCCAGGATGGGTTATGGGTTCTACAGCCAACTCAGCTTCTACAGTTCAATGAAAGCAATAATGTCTTCGCAACTGAACTTGCTAAACATATACTACCAACAAGGAACCTCCACTGAGCGGAAGGATTCTCATGCTGACTTTTTAAGGACTGAACTCCTTGTATGCCATACATGACTATACCCTCCACCTAATTCTTATGTGTACTTAATCCGGGTTAGGATTTGTCCATAATGTATCACTTGTAACAGAATCACACAGGTAACAGAACCACAAAACCACACATGTAACAAAAATGAAATAACAAACACAAAAATTAAAATTAACCCTTTCTTTGGAAACAATAAAAAGATGATCCCCAGTGAAGTCGCCATTTTTCTGTCGCGGGCGAAAAATCGTTATCCTTTTTTCGGGATGAGACACCTGATGCCTTCTTTGGGCTCGAGTGCTCAAAAAATGATTTTTCTTTTGTACGGACCAAACTTTTTATTGTTTCCAAAAGAGGAAAAGGAAAAAAGTTGCAATAACCTAAAAGGTGGGGAGAGATCTTGGGTAAGAGGGTTGGTTATACGAAGGGAAGGTATTAGCACCCAACGTATCTATAGTACTCTATAGGTTTCTTTGTTTTGTTTATTCCATTCTTGTTATGGTGGAGGTTCTTGTGTGAAAGAGGTGGGACCTAAGGTGTTTGTTTGATTATGCTCGCAAAGATCATCGCGATCCTCTGCATACATATCCCCTAGAGGGAATCAGAGCATCTGTAGCTCGGGGTCTACGGGTGCTAAGGTTTGAGTGGTTTGAGAGAGAAGTTTTGCTCGCCAAGGATACGACCTTGTGCCTACGTATTCTCAAAGGGATGTTGAGAAAGTCAGAGCAATCGTAGTTCCCACTTATGCTAGTGGAAGCGAAGGAAAAGAGACAAATGTCATCTAAATGTTCGATGTATCTAATCTATATCATCACATACATCTGTTTGATTTTTTGTTTGAAAATCTTTTCATTATAAGCCCGGGGCCATGCCACTTAGGGTGCTTAGAATGATAAAGATGTTTTTGTTGTTTAACCAGCCTTGTGGCAAAAGTTTCAATGAAGTCAGCCTTGTGACAAAAACTTTGATTAATCAGCCAGCCTTGTGGCAAAAGTTTCAATGAAGTCAGCCTTGTGACAAAAACTTTGATTAATCAGCCAGTACGGTGGTAAAACAGTTTGATTGATTAGCCAGCCTTGTGGCAAAAAAAGAAATTTGATTGATTAGCCAGCCTTGTGGCAAAAAAAGTTTGATTGATTGATTGTTTGTGATGATATAGAAGAGATACTCCTATCATAGAGATGAAAAATGTCTAATCTCCTAGGGTATTTGATTTGGATATTGGGGATGCTTATAAGAAGCCCGTGGGTCCTTGTACGAAGCCCAAGAGGAGGCTATCCGAGGGTCCTTGCATTGTAAGCCCAAGAGGAGGCTATGGGAGGGACAATCCAGGGTCCTTGCATTGTAAGCCCAAGAGGAGGCTATGGGAGGGACAAGTCGTTTGTACAAAGCCCAAGGGGAGGCGTGGTATAGTTGGTTTGAGCTCTTAGAGCGATTTCACTGGGAAACCATACTCTATGTCCTAACCTAAACTAGGGAGATTCTTTGCACGAAGCCCAATAGGAGGCTATGGGGAACCTAGTGTTGTACTAAGTTGAACAAGCATATATAACACAATCACAAGTATGAACAAGTACGAACAAACATGAACAAGTACATGAACAAATATGAACAGTTATATATATGACAAAGTGTGTGTATATAATGGAGTTTATGAAGGAAATATACCTGTAAGCATGATCCATTTGTATACACGGGGGCTCGGGACTTATACTCGGGGAGAAGTCCACTTGAGTTTATTCAAAGCTATGTAAACAGGTATTTACAAAGGGGCTTGGGACTTATACCTACATGGAGGCCCATGGTATTTTTGGGAAGATTTAAAGAAAACCTTCATTTTTGGTTTGTTATTCAAAGTTAAAAAAACAGATTGAGATATGTACAAAAAAATGTATGTGTACAATGAAATACCTAATTTCATGTACAGGAATGGGTATGTACAAAAGGGGCTTGGGACTTATACCTACGTGGAGGCCCATGGTATATTTGAAAAGTTTTGTTTCTTTGAAGTTTTGTTGTTTTGAAAATGATTTGAAAATTGTTTGAAAAGGTTTTATTTTGAAGAAGTTTTATTGTTTTGAAAAAAAACTGTACAAAAAGAAAAGAAATGGGACTTACACTCTCTAATATTCGAGAGACCCCACTTTGTTTTGAAAATCAATTAAAAAGATTTAATCAATAGTTTCAAAAAGAAATGGTTTATCGTTTTTTTGAAAAGAATCGTGATCGCTTGTTTAAAACGATTTGAATTTTGAAAGAAGTTAGTTTAATCAAGATAAGCAAAAAGATTATACTTAATTATCACTTAGATGATTAGGGTTTGCTCAAAAAATATTTACAAGTGATTATGTTTGAAAATCAAATGGAAAACAATATTTTAAAGTATTAAAACACTTAAAAACATGTTATTTTAAACTCAATTAAAAATACATTAAATAAATATATTTTTGTGATTTTTTTGGATATTCATAAAATACATATATTAAATGAGAAGTGTTTAAAAAATGAAGAAAAAATGAATTAGTTTGGTTAATTAATTAATTAAATGAAGTTTGTGAAGAAAATGAAGAAAAAAAAGTGTCAAAAAATAAGGTTTGGCCCTGCCAGGGTTTGAACCCACGCCCTAAGGTTCACCACTCAAAACACTTGCCAACTGAGCTGCGCGTGCAGCTTGTTATTCATACGCTTCCAATGCATTATATTTTAAAACAAATATTTGAATTCTTTGAACGAAAAAACGCGCCAAGAACACAACCCTAACTGAATTTTGAACTTCTTCAAATCTGTGTTGTTTTGATCGATCAAAGGGTCTATTTCACTCGGTTTTTCACAAGGAACATGACGGTGAACTTTAATTTCATTTATTTTCACTCTAAGATCATTAATTTTCTGATGAACACGAAGAACCCTAATTCTATGATTCAATCTGAAATCGTGTTTGTGCAAGATAATTGGCAATTGATTGAGGGTTAATGATCCTCATAGGTGCAGAAACAAGATGGTATGCTCACATTTCATTTATGATGCGTGTATGTATGAGTTTGAAGTTCAAGAGAGCTTACCTTAAAAATGGCAAAACTGGAAATCGAATTCTGCAAATGAGGGATTCCAGATGTTGTTTCTTGATTTGAACACCTTCAGTGGACCTTATGGAACATGTTTGGATGCCTGGAACAATTTGAAAACCTCTTGATCAATCCATGGTACTCGATCTGCAGTATGGTTCAAGTGAGGATCAAGCTTAGTGTTTTTGGTGTTTCAGATCATGTATGATGGTTGGAACAGTTCATATGAAGTATATGGATGATGTTTAGAAGGTTAGTTTGGACAGAATTTGCTTGGTATGGATTTTGGCATGATAAGGCTAGTGTTATGCATATTTGGAGGTGAGATGATGATTCTGAGATTTGAGGTGTTTTTGGGTATATGAGTGATTCAAATACATCATATATGATATTTATGAGATGTTAGAATCATTACTTTGGCCAGAACTTCAAGGGTTTGGAGGTTGGGATTTCTTCCTCACTTTGAAACTTAAAACTTGCAATTCAAGAAAGAAAGAGAAAACCTATCTTTTGTGAGGTTTTGGTGTGATTTTGAATGGAGTTTGGACCTCTATTTATAGGCCAAACTTTCTGAACTCAGAGCTTTGCAACTTGCTTCTTCTTTGGTGATTTGGCACTTAAGGGATAGAAAGGAATCTTACCATTAAATGCATATGGTTAAAGTTACTAAACCATGGTTAAAATTGGCTATGCTTCTTATCTCTTTCCCATCTGTCTCAAATCAGAAAATATCTTCCAATTATTGCCTCTATGTATCATTACTTGGTCCATTTGGCAACTTGGTTCATAACTTAGTGAAAATGGCATGAAATTTCAAGTGAAAAGTTCACTAATGTCAAAATTCAAAACCATGGCTACACTCCATATTTTTCCATGCTCTTAGATATTTTGGAAAGCTCATATTACACACTTCAAAACCCTAGTTGAAAGTTTCTTCAAAATCTTTAAGGAAGTGGGTGAAAAAGATCCATGAACTTTGAAGAAAATGAGGTTTTAAGTGAAGTTTTCAAAAAGTACCAACTTTGAAGCTCCATTTCTCTTAAATGGTTGATCTTTTGGAAAAAAGTTGTTCATTGGATCAAAATCTACAACTTTCATGTTGGAAGTTTTTTTCAGTTTGTAGGTGAAATTTTGAGAAATTCCCTTCCAAAGTTTGGAAAAAACCATGAAAAACACTTAGAAATTTTTCTAAGTATGAAAAGTCAAACTTTGACTTTTTGATTCTTGATTGATTTTCTTGATTTTTCTTGATTAAATGACTTCATATATCATATATTGATGATTCAAAACTTCAAGAGTCATGGTTAACCAAAATTCCCAAAAGTCAAAGGTGTTCTTGTACAGTTGACTTTTTCAGACGAATCGCGTTTCTGGAGATTTCAAATGAAACAGGCTATCCTCACCAAATGAATGGTATGAATGGATCACATTGAAGCATTAGAGGTTATTGAGCCATGTTTTGAGTTGTAGCATCATTTCCTGATTAAAAAGTCAATTGTTCAGTGAATTAGGTCAAAAACCCTAATTGTCGACCAGATGAAATTGATGACTGTAGGTCTTGAATTGAGATGTAATTTCCATTGGATTTTGTCATAGGGATTATTTGAGGATGATTGAAACTTTTGATTGACTTCCTGGGGATTTTTAGGGTTTCCCAAATGTGATCCCTGATTTCAGTCCCTGATAGTTCAAAACCCTTATCTAATGACTTGAATTTTCACTATTGATCAATCCTTGTGTAGGAGATGTCTTGAGCCAATAGATTAGGTCAAAATGATGCACTTGGGGTCTTGAGGTCATGTCCCAAGTCATTAGGTCAAATCCTGAGCAAAAGTCAGGAGTATACCGTCTTCAGTCAAAACCCTAATCTGGTTGATTCAAAGTCTTTGAGTTTGTTGAAATGAATCTCTGGGGACCAAATGTTGGTTGTTGATGAAGATGATTCATTTGAGATGAAGGGAGAACAAAACCCTAATTGATTGTTGCTTGTACTGATGAGTGATTTCTTGTTTAAATTCTGCTGAGTCACAAGTAACAAACACAGGCTATGCAATTTGTTAGAGATGCAAATGATGCATATGCTATGATATGAGGTGGTATCTTAGGTCAAAAATTGGGGTATGACACTAAGCAGTTGTTCCTGGAGTGATCAAGTTGTGATCAGAATACTCTAGAAGACTTAGTTGCGGACTAAGTGGAAAAGCATTGTAATCTGTGCGATTAGTGGATTAAATCCTCAGGTGAGGTAAATCACTCTGTGGGGGTGGACTGGAGTAGTTTAGTTAACAACGAACCAGGATAAAAATAACTGTGCAATTTATTTTTATCGTCCAAGTTTTTAAGACTACACTTATTCAAACCCGCCCTTTCTAAGTGTTTTTCTATCCTTCAATTGGCATCAGAGCGTCGGTTCTAAGGTGCAAGCACTTAACAGTGTTTAGAAAAGATTCAGGAAGAGAAAAACGCTTCAGTAAAAGATGGCTGGTCAAATTCCAACAGATCTACCTGCATCTACATCTGGCTCTGCTGAGCAATACAACGGTAACAATGGTTATACTAGACCACTAGTATTTGATGGTGAAAACTTTGAATACTGGAAAGATAAACTGGAAAGTTACTTTCTTGGTCTAGATGGTGAACTATGGGATCTTCTGATGGATGGTTACAAACATCCTGTTAAAGCTACTGGCGTAAAGCTTACAAGGCAAGAAATGGATGATGATCAAAAGAAGCTTTTCAAGAATCATCATAAATGTAGGACTGTTTTGCTGAATGCTATCTCTCATGCTGAGTATGAGAAGATATCTAACAGGGAAACTGCCTATGATATATATGAGTCCTTGAAAATGACTCATGAAGGAAATGCTCAAGTCAAAGAGACTAAAGCTCTTGCTCTAATCTAGAAGTATGAAGCCTTCAAGATGGAGGATGATGAAGACATTGAAAAGATGTTTTCAAGATTTCAAACTCTTACTGCTGGATTGAGAGTTCTGGATAAAGGCTACACCAAGGCTGATCATGTAAAGAAGATTATCAGAAGCTTACCCAGAGGATGGGGTCCAATGGTGACTGCATTCAAGATTGCGAAGAACCTGAATGAAGTTTCTTTGGAAGAGCTTATTAGTGCCTTGAGAAGCCATGAAATTGAGCTTGACGCAAACGAGCCTCAGAAGAAAGGTAAGTCTATTGCATTAAAATCTAATATTAAAAAATGCACTAACGCTTTTCAGGCTAGAGAAGAAGATCCTGAAGAATCAGAATCTGAAGAAGAAGATGAACTGTCCATGATCTCCAGAAGGGTAAACCAACTCTGGAAGAGCAAGCAAAGGAAGTTCAGAGGCTTCAGAAGTTCAAAGAGATTTGAACGTGGAGAATCTTCTGGTGACAGAAGATCTGACAAGAAGAAAGCTATCTGCTATGAGTGCAATGAGCCCGGACATTATAAGAATGAGTGTCCGAAACTTCAGAAGGAGAATCCCAAGAAGAAGTTTTATAAGAAGAAAGGTCTTATGGCAACATGGGATGATTCTGAATCAGAAGATGAATCAGACTCTGAAAATGAGCAAGCCAACTTTGCGCTGATGGCTACAGAAGATGATGGATCAGAATCTACATCAGAATCAGATTCTGAAGAGGTATTTTCTGAATTATCTAGAAAAGAGTTAGTTTCCAGTTTAACAGAACTTCTGGAACTCAAAGCTCATCTTAGTATCAAATACAAAAAGCTGAAGAAGCAATTTGAATTTGAAACTAAGAAGCTGGAATTGGAAAATTCTGAACTGAAGTAAAAAGTTTTAAATCTATCCAAAAATAGTGGATCTCCTTCTGAAACAGAAAAAGCCATTCCTAGCATGAATCATATTCTGAAAGAATATGACTTGAGCTTCAGAAAATTTCTATCTAGAAGCATAGGCAGAAGTCAACTAGCTTCTATGATATATGCTGTGTCTGGGAACAAGAGAGTTGGCATTGGTTATGAGGGTGATATCCCATACAAGCTTGAATCTGTGGATGATATGAAAATATCATACAAGCCTCTGTATAACCAATTTAAATTTGGCCACTCCCATGATATTAAGCACACATCACATGCACAAAGTTTTCACATAACACACACCAAGAAGCATGTGACACAACCTAAGAAATATCATGGAACTCAGAATAAGAAGTATCATACTGTTCCTCCTGTTAAATATTTTGCTAAACCCAAGTTCAATCAGAACTTGAGGAGAACTAACAAGAAAGGACCCAAGAAAATGTGGGTACCAAAGGAAAAGACTATTTCTATTGCAGATTCTCTTGGTGACAAAGAAAACAACATTCAACATGTCATGTCACCGGGACTCAAGATGTTCTCAACACTTGAAGGGAAGAAGGACTATTCTCCAAGACCTAGTACTTAAATCTGTGGGAGAAGTTAAGTTTGAAGGAGATCAGAAGAGCAAGTTTATTAGTTCTGGAACCATCTATTTAGTTTGTTTCTAAAGCAATGGTGTTTCGTTCTTGGTTATTCTGAATGCTCTAAAAGCTACAGAATATACAATATTGAAACATTGATTGTAGAAGAATCAATCAATATCTGGTTTGATGATAAACTTGGTTTTGAAGAACCAAAGCAGCTTAAGAATTTTGCAGATATAGTTTGTCTTATCAGAAGCTGCAGAACCAAGAAGCAAATCTCCAGAAGCTATGTATATCAGAAGTAATGGATCAGAAGATCATTCAGACTTACATTAGCATACTTCGGAAGAAAGATGATCCTATCAGAACCAGATCATTTCTTAAGAATGACAATCAGAAGCAGTGATCAGAATCAGTAGACGTAAAGTCTATTCATAATACAACTGTCATCTGCTTTCTGATGATGAACACGTGTCTGTACGGTTGGTTCAAAGCGTGCAGTTGAAAAGACGCCAACATAGGTAACTGTTCTAAATCATTTCGTTTACCTCATTCTCTCTCCTTACGTCACTCATCATTTAATGAAATTGATTTCTTTTGATTCTGGAACTGTTCATTTTTTTTAATCTCTATTTCAAATCCGTCTCTATATATTCTTTTCAAATCATTTCATATATCTTTTTCGCTCCCTGTCTCTATTTCTTCTTGCATACTCTCTTTTGAAATCTTCTTAGTCGTTTCTAAAACCCTAACCGAAAACCCAGAATTTGTTCCTCTTAGTTGTTCATTTTGTTTCAATGGCTGCTTCTTCATCTCAAAATGTTGGTTCATCTACTCTTCTCCATATTCAAAATGAAGCAAACCAGGAACTCACTCCAGTTGTTGCGTGCTCCATTCCTAAGGATGAATTGGAAGTTATTTGTGAACTAATGGTTGATTTTGATAACATTGAAGAGCACCAATTTCATCTCAAAGAAGATATAATTTTTCAAGGATGGACTTCGCTGTTCGCAGAGTTCTGTGGACCAGTCTACCCAGATCTTGTCAAGGAATTCTGGATACATGCAGTTGTCGCCCCAAAATCCATCTTGTCTTTCGTCCATGGAAAGTTTGTGGTAGTAACTGAGAACATTCTGAGAATGATGTTTGATCTGAAATACCCTGAAGGAGCTTTTGAAATCGGTAAAAGAGTTGATTGGAAGACCGTGTTATCTACTCTTTACTTAGATATAAATGAGACTAAGAATGTCAAGGACATGAAGGATCTCTACAAAATCTGGACCAAGATTCTTCTTGGATGTTTCTATCACAGGAAAGGGACACATGCTTCTGATTTCGTTAACAACGAGCAAAAATACATTCTGTATTGCATTGCCACCCAGAAGAAGGTTGATGCTATCTACATTATCTTCAACCATATGTGGAAAGCTGTGAAGGATTCCAGAAACGCCTTTAGAGAAAAAGGTGGTACAATCATTCCTTTTGGTAGGATTATCACAAACCTTCTGGTGCATTCCAAGATTGTTGAGAGTCTGGAATCTGAAGGTATTATTAAAGATCTTGCTGTCACCACTGGGGCCTGTCTGAATGCCTTCACCTTAAAGAAGATGAAAGTGATTAAGGCTATCAGTAAGACTCCCCAACCTCTTGCGGGAACAAGAATCAGAAGAGCACCAGTTCTAGCTGAATTTGAATCTTTCTTCAATAGTGAGGTACCTGAAGTCAGAACTAAGTATCTGAAGTCACAAAAAGAGGATAAGAGTCTTAAAGATCAAGACAAAGGTGCTCCTATTAAAGTGAATCGCAAGAAGGAAGAAAGGACCAAAAGAAAGTTTGATCACCCCTCTTTCAATCAGGTGAAGGTTGTTAAGAAAGCTGCTGCTACCACTAATAATGAAGTAGTCCCAGAAGAAGTCATTGCAAAAGTTGTTAAGGCTGTTTCTGCTGATTTTGAGAAGAAAAAGAAGGAAGCTGAGAATAAGAAGAAGAAGTCAGATAATAATGCTGAGATTGTTGAAGCTGTTGAGAAGAAGAAAACAGGAAAAAGGAAGATGATTCTTCAAGAATCAGATGAAGAAAATGTTGCTCAAGAGGCTGCGAATCAACAAGAAAGTCTGGCAAATGTCAGAAGGAAAGTGATATCTTAAGGCAAAGCAAAGATTGTTGAAGAGCCGAAGAATAAGAAGCAGAAGAAGACCGAGGTTGTGATCCAAGCTCTTCGAAAAACATCCAAAGGTATATGTATTTCTGAACCTGATTCTACTCCTGCTGGTATTTCAGAAGTTGCACCAATAGAGGTTACCCCTATCCCTGAACCAGAAAAAGCCACATCAAAATCACCAATAACTGTCAATGTTCTTACACCTCCATCTTCTCCTGTAACCATTCCTTCTTCTCCACCCACCATCAATCCTGTTCTGGATATACCACCCCTTCAAACTCTCTTTCCACCTCACACAAATATCTCAATCTCTCAACCTCCTCCCCATGCCAACTTTGAACACATTCCTTCCACCTCTCAAAACAACCAGAGTGGTTCTGATCTTCCATCCTCTGCATCACATGAGCAACTGCTCCGTAACTGTAACTACACTCCTAAGCCTCGTCCTGAAGCAGAATTGGTAGTGTTAGATTCTGATACTGAAGCAGAATCTTCTTACAGGTTGGATAGAGAACCTCAACCGTATTTCATCTCCAACCCTACCTCTTCAAAAACCAAAATCAAATCCCGCCCTGTCCACCATATTGGTGTAACGTTTGAAAAGGTAAAGAGGAATCTCAGGAGTATCTTTGATACTCTCAGAATTGCTGAAAGTTCTGGCCTGAATGATGTTGCCATGCGGAAGTTCTGGAGAATCTTACGCAGAGAATCAGATGCTCTGTTTTTAGAACTTTAGGAAGCCTGTGTGGAAGCTGCTCCACGGCCTCGTGGAATTCTGAGAAGCTATGAAGACTTCTGGTTTGTTCGTCTCAGTGGAAGACATCTTTTGGAAGAGAAGCCCTTTTTGGATGAATTGGAACAAGCAAGGCTGGCTGCTGCATTAGAAGCTAATCCATGCAGGGAGATTGTGATCTGGATACCTCAATATCCAGTTCTGCTCGGGGATTTCAAGACTCTCTTTGACTTTCTGAGGGAAACCCCTTCTGAGAAAGACCCAAGCTTGGTCATTCCAGAAGTTGTTGACCCACCAGAAGTTGAGGGTCCTTCTGCCTCCAGGAATCTAGCTGCCATTCTTCAGGCACTTGAGAATGGAGATTCTGAGATTCCAGCTGCAGATTATGGAGATGCTTCTATGCAAGAAGCAGATGTAGAAGATCATGTTGCTGAATCAGTTCCTGTTGAGGAAAACTCTACAAATGATTTATCTATAGAAGCTGCAGATCATAATGCTATCCCTGTGAATAGAAGCGGTGAAGCTTCTTCTGATGCATCTTCTCGTCTTGCAAGGACTCTGGAAGATATTCAGAAGAAACAGGATGAGCAAACCTCAGTCAATGCTGAGTTTAGAGCTTTCATGGAGAGGCAAGAAGGACACAACAATATGGTTCAAGAGATGCTGGCTAAGATCATGTCAAGGCTAGGGCCATCTTAGTTTGAGTCTTTGTTGTTTTGTTTTGTGCTTTTGCTGCATCTGTTTTTTGTGCATCTTGTCTTCCTTCTCTTCGTGTACTTCTGTACTTCTGGATTGATGAGCTTAAATGAAAATTATCCTTTTCTTCCATGTGTCTCTTTTTAGTTTTTTCATCTGAATCTTTTATGTTTTTGATGATATGACAAAAAGGGGGAGAAAATATATGATAAATGATCTGATTAATATTATCAGTTACCGAGTAAAAAGGCTCCACATTTACTAACAAAACTTGCAAAGTTCTATGTTTTTAAGTTGTGTTGTTGCAGGAATCAAAGATTCAAGATCAACATAAGAAGCAAGAAGGAAGAATGATCAGAAATAGCTCTTGGATTCTTGAAGCAAGCTGAGTGCTAGAAAGCTTCAGAATCAGAAGCAAGAAGGAAGAATGATCAGAAATTCTGATAATAGAATATGATTCAAATCATTGTCTATTTGCTCTGATACATTGTCTATTGGATCTGATATATTCTATATAGCTTATATGGCTCTGATACATATTTTGGGTTCTGATACACATTTTATGTTCTAACTCATTCATGCTGACTTTTGTTGTTTAGTTTTGTTCTGTAACATTTCAGGATGTAGAGATGCTCTGATGATGCTCTGGTACATTCAACAATGTTCTGATACAATCTAGCATGAAGTGATGTAAGAAGAAATTCAAAGCTCTGAAGCTATCCGAGGGAAGCAGAAATCAGAAGCTGTGAATGTTCTAAAGATCCTGAAAACTCAAGTTCTGAAGTTGTCCTAAATGGAAGCATGAATCAGAAGCTGTGAATGTTCTGAAGATCAAAGAAATTCAAGTTCTGAAGCTGTCCTAAATGGAAGCAGAAATCAGAAGCTGTGAATGTTCTGAAGATCAAAGAAATTCAAGTTCTGAAGCTGTCCTAAATGGAAGCAGGAATCAGAAGCTGTGAGTGTTCTAGGGATCTAAAGAAATTCAAGTTCTGAAGCTGTCCAATGGAAGCAGAAGTCAGAAGCTATGAATTATCAAAAGACAGAAGCTTATGTGATCGTCTCTACCGAAATAATCAGGGAAGTCTTTTATTATTAAAGTTCTTCGAGTATTTATTTCAAGGGGAGATTATTCATCTCAGGGGGAGATTGTTAATCTCAGGGGGAGACATATTCACATGCTTATGCTATAGCTGTGTAATTTGTCTTTAGCCGTCTGCTCTTTCTGATCGCAAATTCATATCATTTATATATGTTTTTGTCATCATCAAAAAGGGGGAGATTGTTAGAACAAGATTTGTTCTGATCAATATTCTTAGTTTTGATGATAACAAGGATATGAATTTTGTGTGAGATAATGTGGTACTCTAATACATTGCAATTTCCCTTTCAGGAAATATATAAAGAGTATGCACAAATCAGCGCTCAGAAGCTTTGTCTCAGAAGGTTCAGCATGCAACATCAGAACATGGTCTGGCAAGACATCAGAAGATGGTCAAGGCAGAATCAGAACATGGGTCTATGGAAGCATCAGAAGAACTTGAGATCAGAAGCAGAAGCACTGAAGTTCTCATGGTATCACGCTCAGAAGCACTTCAAGGTCAGAAGACAAGAAGATGCTATGCACCAAGCTGTTTGACTCTGATGATATTCAAATATTATATTCAAACATCAGATCAGAAGAAAGTACAAGTGGCAGGCTACGCTGACTGACAAAAGGAACGTTGGAAGCTATTAAAGGCAGTGTCAGTAGACACAGCGTGAACAAGGCTCGAGGTAGTTGACAAAAGCGTGAAACATTAAATGCAATGCTGTACGGAACACGCAAAGCATTAAATGCACCCAACGGTCATCTTCTCAAACGCCTATAAGTATGAAGTTCTGATGAGAAGCAAGGTAACGAATTCCGAACGAAATTATTCTGAAAGACTTGCTGAAACGCTGATCAAATTCAAAGCTCAGAAAACTTCATCTTCATCAAAGCTCACTACATTGCTGTTGTAATATATTAGTGAGATTAAGCTTAAACGTTAAGAGAAATATCACAGTTGTGATTATAGCTTTTCAGAAGCATTTGTAATACTCTTAGAATTGATTACATTAAGTTGTAAGGAACTAGAGTGATCGTGTTGATCAGAATACTCTAGGAAGTCTTAGAGGTTATCTAAGCAGTTGTAACTAGAGTGATCGTGTTGATCAGGAAACTCTAGAAAGTCTTAGAGGGTATCTAAGCAGTTGTTCCTGGAGTGATCAAGTTGTGATCAGAATACTCTAGAAGACTTAGTTGCGGACTAAGTGGAAAACCATTGTAGTACGTGCGATTAGTGGATTAAATCCTCAGGTGAGGTAAATCACTCCGTGGGGGTGGACTGGAGTAGTTTAGTTAACAACGAACCAGGATAAAAATAACTGTGCAATTTATTTTTATCGTCCAAGTTTTTAAGACTACACTTATTCAAACCCCCCCTTTCTAAGTGTTTTTCTATCCTTCATAATTGCCATGCAAGAAGAACTGAATCAGTTTACAAGGAATGATGTATGGGATTTGGTTCCTAGACCAAAAGGATTCAACATCATTGGTACTAAGTGGGTGTTCAGAAACAAGCTTAGTGAGAAGGGAGAAGTGGTAAGAAACAAAGCCAGACTGGTGGCTCAGGGATATAGTCAACAAGAAGGGATTGACTATACAGAAATCATTGCACCAGTGGCCAGGTTAGAATCTATTCGCTTATTAATCTCTTTTGCCACTCAACATAACATCACTTTGTATCAGATGGATGTTAAGAGTGCCTTCTTAAATGGTTATCTAGATGAGGAAGTCTATGTCCACCAACCTCCTGGTTTTGAAGACTCTAAGTCTCCAGAACATGTTTTCAAACTTAAGAAATCATTGTATGGATTGAAGCAAGCTCCCAGAGCTTGGTATGAAAGATTAAGTTCTTTCCTTCTGGACAATGGTTTCACTAGAGGACAAGTGGACACAACTCTCTTCTGTAAAACATCTAAGAAGGACATTTTAATTTGTCAGATTTATGTTGATATTATCTTTGGAACATCTAATGCTTCACTTGGAAAGGAGTTTGCTAAGTCCATGCAGGCTGAATTTGAAATGAGTATGATGGGAGAACTCAAGTATTTCCTTGGGATTCAAATCAACCAAACTTCTGATGGAACCTATGTTCATCAAACGAAGTATGTGAAAGAACTTCTGAAGAAGTTTAATCTTTCTGAAAGCAAAGAAGCCAAAACTCCTATGCATCCAACATGTGTCCTAGGTAAGGATGAGGTAAGTAAGAAGGTAGATCAGAAGTTGAACAGAGGTATGATTGGATCTCTTCTATACCTAACTGCTTCTAGACCTGACATTCTATTCAGTGTTTGTTTGTGTGCTAGATTCCAATCAGATCCTAGAGAATCTCACTTAACTGCTGTTAAGAGAATTCTAAGATATCTGAAAGGTACTACTAACGTTGGCTTAGTCTACAGAAGATCTAAAGAATACAACTTAGTAGGATTCTGTGATGCTGACTATGTTGGAGACAGAATTGAAAGGAAAAGTACTTCTGGAAGTTGTCAATTTCTTGGAAGTCATCTGATCTCCTGGTACAGCAAGAAGCAAGCTACTATAGCTCTCTCAACTACAGAAGCAGAATATGTTGCTGCTGCGGGATGTAGCACTCAAATGCTCTGGATGAAGAGTCAGCTAGAAGATTATCAGATTTATGAGAGTAACATTCCTATTTTCTGTGATAATACTTATGCTATATGTTTATCTAAGAATCCTATCTTACATTCCAAAGCTAAACATATTGAGATTAAACATCATTTTATAAGGGACTATATTCAGAAGGGTGTTCTCTCTTTGAACTTCGTAGATACAGACCATCAATGGGCTGATATCTTTACAAAACCCCTTGCTGAAGATAGGTTTAAGTTCATTCTGAAGAATATCAGTATGGACTTGTGCCTAGAATGAGAAGATGAGAAGATCTATGTATGAATAACTTCTGAAATGTGTTAGGACCAGGCAGCTATAAGAAGTTCTGATAACTATCAATTGGAAGTTCTGATTCTGTTATTACTAACGTTTCATTATCTAAGCTGATTCAGAAGCTCTTTTAAAGCAAAACAGTTGTCACCAGTCTTTCCAGAAAATGAACACGTGTTCACTATTTTTGGACAAGCATGCGTGAGTTGAGGAGACGCCGCCCTAGGTAACTGTGCAAATCATTTCACTTTGTCACATTATCTCTCCTAACGTCATTTCTCATTAAATGCATATTGATGTCTTTTTTCTTGTAATCATTTCTTTTAAAACAGTTTTCTTTTTACTTTATTTTAATTTCTTTTTCAAACCGTTTAAATAACCCGCTTCATCTTCATTTCATCTTTTTCACTCTCTCTCCATTTGTGTATCTCTCTCTTTGCATTCGTTTCCTTCAAACCCTAGTTTCTGATCTGAACTCAAGCATAATCATCATGTATTCATCTTCAAGTTCATCAAGCTCAGTAGAAAGACTCACCTCTACTCAGATTCTTCTACGCAAGTATGGGTACGCTCCTCTGAAAACATGCATGATTCCCACTGACGAACTGGAAGTTCTATGTGAATCTGCTGTGGACTTCAACAATCTAAGAGCAAACGGTTTTCTGTGTGACGCCAGAATATTAGAGCAAGGATGGTCAAAATATCTCGATAGATTGGTTGGACCAATTTATCCTGAACTTGTGAAGGACTTCTGGGTCCATGCAACGGTTACTCCAACTGCTATCATTTCCTTCATGCTAGGGCATGAAATGGTTATTACTGAAAAGCTCATCAGGAAGCTATACAACCTGAATGATGAAGAAGGTTGCACTGGTCTTCAACCTGGAACGGTTAACTGGTATCAGGTTGAACAACAAATCTCTCTTGCTTTCGGAACTGAATCTCATAAAACGGGCACTTTAAGGCCGTTTTATCAAGTATGGGCTGAGATTATTCTGGGTTCTCTTCACCACAGAAAGAAGCTATTCTCCTCCTCCGCCTACATCAGTCTGGATCACAAGTATACTCTCTTCTGCATTGGCAGAAATATAGAACTCAACATCTCTCACATTCTGTTTGAGAATCTGAAAACTTCTATTATTGAGTCAAGAGAATAAGAAAGGGCCAAGTACCCTCATATTCCAAGGAACACTATTCCTTTCGCCAGAATGATATCTAACATTCTGACTGAAAGCAATTTGCTGGATTCCATCATGACCCTTGATGCGTCCCAATTTCTTGGAGTGGTTCAAGGTCCCGTCTTCAACGGTGTGGATTTGTTCAAACTTGATCTCATCCAGACGGTATCTTCTGTTGGTACAAGCTTTCCTGACATTCTGTCAAGGAGAGTTCCTGTTGAAGGTTTTGCAACTTTGTTTCATCTAGAACTTCACAAGGCTGTCAAGCATTACTTGGAAGATTCTGTTAGGAACTAATTTGAAGTTGATCCTGCGTGGATCCGTGGCAGAGTACTTCTGTCCAAAGCTGATCTTCAGAAGAAGGATCAGAAGAAACAACAGGCTAGGCTAAAAAGAAAGGCTCAAGAAGATGAGGCCAAGCAAGCCAAGAAGTAGAGGGTCACCTATGATCATGACAAGGTGAACACTCCAGAATATAGGCAACAGAAGATCAGAGATTCTTTTCGTACTCCCAGATCTGCAAATGCTCCTTCTGCAATAGTTACCAGGCATGCTTTTACTCCTCCTCCTTCTGTTCCTTAATCTTCTATCCAACCACCTCCTTCTGAACCACAAAATACCTTCTCCTCCACTCTCAACTAACCTTGCGTCTGATCAGGTCCTTGATAATCCTGTTCTGGACATACCACCCCTACAAACTCTCTTTCCACCGCACACAAATATATCCATTTCTCAACCTCCTCCCCATGTCAACTTTGAACCCATTCATTCCACCTCTCAAAACAACCCATGTGTTTCTGATCTTCCAGACTCTGCATCACATGAGCAATTGCTCCGTGATTGCAACTACACTCCCAAGCCTCATCCTGAAGCTGAAATGGTAGGGTTAGATTCTGACAATGAAGCAGAATCTTCTTATAGGTTGGATAGAGAGCCTCAACCCTATTCTGTCCCTAACCCTGTCTCTTCAAGAACCAAAATAAAATCCCGCCGTTTATACCCTATTGGTGTAATGTTTGAAATGGTAAAGAGGAATCTCCGAGGAATCTTCGATACTATCAGAATCGCTGAAAGTTTTGGCCTAAATGACGTTGCTATGCGGAAGTTCTGGAGAATCTTACGTAGAAAAGCAGATGCGTGTTTTATAGAACTTCAGGAAGCTTGTGTAGAAGCTGCTCCACGGCCTCGTGGAATTCTGAGATGTTATGAAGACTTCTGGTTTGCTCGTCTCGGAGGGAGATATATCTTTGAGGAGAAGAAGTTTGTGGATGAACTGGAGGAAGCAAGAATTACTGCTGCAATGGAAGCTAACCCTTGCAGGGAAATTGTGGTCTGGAAACCTCAATATCCTGTTCAGCTGGGAGACTTCAGGACTCTCTTTGAATTTCTGAGGGAAAACCCTTCTGTGGAAGACCCAAGCTTGGTCATTCCATAAGTTGTTGACCCACCAGAAGTTGAAGGTCCTTCTGCTCCTAGGAATCTTGCTGCCATTCTTCAGGCACTTGAGAATGGAGATTCTGAGGTTCCTGCTGCAGAGTATGGAGATGCTTCTATGCTAGAAGCAGATGCTGATGATCATGTTGCTGAAACAATTCGTGTTGAGGAAAATCCTGCAAATGATCTAACTATGGAAGCTGCGGATCACAATGCCATTCCTGTGGATAGAAGTTGTGAAGCTTCTTCTAATGAACCTTCCCGTCTTGCAAGGACTTTGGAAGTTATTCAGAAGAACCAGGATGAGCAGAGATCAATCAACGCTGAGTTTCGTGCTTTCATGGAAAGGCAGAATGAGAGCAACAGTGGGATTCGTGATATGCTGGCCAAGATCATGTCGAAGCTATGGTCATCTTAGATTGAGTCTTAGACTGTTTTCTTTTTGCTTTGCTGCATCTGTTTTTGCATCTTCTTTTGCCCTTCCTCTTGTACTTCTGAACTTCTATTTCTTTGAGCTTAATGACAATTATCCTTTTCTTCTATGTGTTTGTCGTGTTTTTCATCTGAATCTTTTATGTTTTTGATGTTATGACAAAAAGGGGGAGAAAAATGTGATAAATGATCTGATTTATTTTATTAGTTGGTGGGAGAAAGGCTCCACATGTCTAACAGAACTTGCAAAGTACTATGCTTTTGAGTGTTGTCTTGCAGGAATTGAAGATCCTCTTTAAAACTCAACATGAGAAGCAAAGAGATGAGGAAAAGCAATTCTATAAAGAATCAAGCACTTGGAAATTGAAGCAAGTTGAGTGCTATAAAGCTTCAAGACCTGAAGCAAGAAGGAAGAATGTTCTGATATTCTGATGATAGAATATTTTTTCATTCTTATTCTTTATATGTTCTGATGCATGTTTTTAGTTACAAAATATGCTCTGAAACATCTTATGTGTGTGTTCTGATACATAGTATAAAATTCTGAAACACATTCTGTGATCTGATTCATTCATGCTGACTGTTGTCGTTTAGATTGTTCTGTAACATTTCGGGATGTAGAGATGCTCTGATGATGCTCTAGTACATTCAACAATGTTCTGATACAATCAAGCATGCAATGATTCAAGAAGAAATTCAAGCTCTGAAGCTGTCCAATGAAAGCAAGAATCAGAAGCTATGAATATTCTGAAGATCTAGGAAATTCAAGTTCTGAAGCTGTCCTATGGAAGCAAGAATCAGAAGCTGTGAATGTTCTGAAGATCTAAGCATATGTGAACGTCTCAACTGAAATACTCAGGGAAGTCTTTTATTTATAAAATTCTTCTAGTATTTATTTCAGGGGGAGATTGTTAATCTCAGGGGGGAGACATATTCACACATTGTCTATATGCTTATGCTATAGCTGTGTAATTGTCCTTAGCCGTCTGTCCTTTCTGATCGCAAATTCATATCATTTATGTATGTTTTTGTCATCATCAAAAAGGGGGAGATTGTTAGAACAAGATTTGTTCTAATCAATATTCTTAGTTTTGATGAAAACAAGGATATGAATTTTGTATGAGATAATGTGGTACTCTAATACTATGCTATTTCCGTTTCAGGAATTATACAAAGAGTATGCACAAAATCAGCGCAAGAAGCACTGACTCAGAAGGTTCAGCATGCAACATCAGAACATGGTCTGGCAAGACATCAGAAGCTGGTCAAGCAGAATCAGAACATGGTTCTATGGAAGCATCAGAAGAACTTGAGATCAGAAGAAGAAGCACTGAAGTTCTCATGGTATCACGCTCAGAAGCACTTCAAGGTCAGAAGACAAGAAGATGCTCTGCACCAAGCTGTTTGACTCTGATGATATTCAAACGTTGTTTACACAAACATCAGATCAGAAGCAAGTACTAGACTGGCAGGCTACGCTGACTGACAAAAGGAACGTTAGAAGCTATTAAAGGCAACGTCAATAGACACAGCGGAAACAAGGCTCAAGGTAGTTGACAAAAGAGTGAAACATTAAATGCAATGTTGTACGGATTATGAAAAGCATTAAATGCTCCCAACGGTCATCTTTTCAAGTTCCTATAAAGATGAATTTCTGATGAGAAGCTCAATAAAACACTTGCGCATTATACAGAAACGCTGTCAAATTCAAAAGCTCTCAAACTTCATCATCAAGCTCACTACATTGCTGTTGTAATATCTTAGTGAGATTTAAGCTTAATCTTAAGAGAAAATCACAGTTGTGATAATAGCTTTATAAGAAGCATTGTAACTCTTAAAAGAATTTGTTTACATTAAGTTGTAAGTTCTAGAGTGATCAGGTTGTTGATCAGTATACTCTAGCAAGTCTTAGAAGTTGTCTAAGCAGTTTGTTCCTAGAGTGATCAGGTTGTGATCAGGATACTCTAGAAGACTTAGAGTGTTTCTAAGTGGAAAACCATTGTAATCAAGTGTGATTAGTGGATTAAATCCTCAGTTGAGGTAAATCACTCCAAGGGGGTGGACTGGAGTAGTTTAGTTAACAACGAACCGGGATAAAAATCTTTGTGCATATAGTTTTTATCTTACAAGTTTTAAAGCTACACTTATTCAAACCCCCCATTTCTAAGTGTTTTTCTATCCTTCAAATTCGACAAGAAAGGATAAGTTTTCCAAGGAGAGAAAAGTATCCTAAGAGTCATGAAGGGGTCGAAAGAAGTCTTGAGAGGCGTGAAGAAACAAAGCTTGTATACCTTTGAGGCTGAAGTTGTAAGTGGTTCGGCAAATGTTGCATCCACGAAACGGTTGTCGAAGACAGAAATCTGGCACATGAGATTGGGCCATGTCAGTGAAAGGGGTCTGGTCGAATTAGGGAAACAAAATCTGCTTGGTGGAGACAAAGTCGAAAAGCTGAAGTTTTGTGAACCCTGTGTACTTGAAAAATCTTGTAGAGTGAAGTTCAAAAAAGGAAAATAAATAACACATGAATCCCTTGATTATATCCATGCTGATTTGTAGGGGCCTGCAAGGTGTCCATCACATTCAGGAGCAAGGTATTTTCTATCCATAGTTGATGATTATTCCAGGAAGTTATGGGTATTCATCCAGAAGACTAAGGATGAAACTCTTGAGAATTTCAAAAGTTGGAAGACTCTGGTTGAAAATTAGTCTGGCAGAAAGGTCAAGAGGTTGAGAACCGACAATGGCCTTGAGTTTTGCAATGAGGCGTTCGACAGTTTTTGTGCTGCCACTAGTATTGTAAGGCATAGAACTACTGCAGGTACTCCACAGCAAAAAGGTTTGGCTGAAAGGTTTAATTGAACTATTTTGGAGAGATTCAGATGCATGTTGACTAGTGCTGGATTAAAGAAGGTGTTTTAGGATGAGGCTGTTTTGATAGCAACATATCTGATAAACAGATGTCCTTCGACAGTATTAGATATGAAGACACTTGAAGAAGTTTGGTCAGGACATCCATCAGATCTCGAAAAACTAAGAGTATTTGGCTGCGTAGCCTATGCTCACATTAGGCAAGACAAGGTCGAACCTAAAGCTCTGAAATACATGTTCATGGGATACCCAGAAGGAGTCAAAGCTTATAGGCTATGGTGCCTAGAGCCAGGTCACAGGAGGTGAATCACCAGTCGAGATGTAGTTTTCAATGAAGCTGAGATGACTTTTAAGAAAGCTGATGATGCTGGTCGAAGTGCAGAAGAGCTGGAATAGGTAGAGATTCCTGTTGAGGTGGAGCAAGTTGATGCTGAATTGCATATTGTTGCACCCCAAAATTTGCCCTCTTTAGTTGAGCTATAAGTTCTCCAAGATGTTTATTTCGTCGTTCGAAAACAAAGGGAAAAATAATAAAGAGTCTTCATGGGCTTAAGAAGATATGGTGTGAAATGTGGTTTATACAGTGGAAATACGAGAAAATTCACAAGTCCGACTGTTTCGACGATATCTACAACTTTTGTGTTCAGTTCGGAAGCCAATTCTTTGAGGAAGGTTGTCAGAATTGAAAATTACTTGAGATTTCACAGTGAAAAAGGGTGCTGAATGTAGAGTTTCGGGTACCAGAAAATTCATATCTCATAATCCGCTCGTCGGATTCGCTCGAAAATTTAACTGGAGTTTTGTGTCATCATTACCGATATTTCATATGTTCAGACCGAAGGCCAATTATGCACTGAAAACTCCCAGCATTTTGAAGAATGTCGTAATCTTTCGGTAAAAAGTGTGTTTTCGAGTATGTCGCGCCAAGTTTGAAAATTCATAACTTCTTCGATTTTTATCATATGAAGTCCATTCCGGCGGCACTTTCTCAGAAATTTTGTTAGCTTTGATTCTTCGTCAGACATGCTTTTTCAGATTTTGGGCCGAAGATGGAGTTTTATCGAATTCTTTGAGCAGTACTCACAAAACTCTGCACAGTCGCGCCCGATGAATCGACGTTTCTCGTCATTCAAACGCACGTAATTTCTTCACCGCTTATCGGATTGAGACGATTCTCATGCCTACGAGTCACGAATTTGGTCACCTTTGCAATGACATTGGTTTTGTTCCAGAATTCAGAGCTGAACCGAGTTTTCTCGAAAACGAGCCAAAAAAGAGATAAGTAAGGGCGTTTTGGACATTTCATCACTCACACTATATAAATTATTTTTCTTCACATTCTCTCATAACTTCAAATTACCAAAAATCTTCATAAACATTTTCTCCCAATTCTCTCTCAATTTCCAAAGATCAAAACCACAAATATCATTAAACCTTCATCAATCTTCACGAACATTCATTGATCTTCATCAAACTCAAAGAACAACATGGATTGAAGATCAAGATCTCGAGTTCGAATTCTCCTCTCTCTACATCTTGCGCACCTCCCCTCTCACTCTCTCTGGATTCACAACTTCGACTTTGCTTCGTGTTCGCGTTCGTGTCGTGTTCGTGTTCGCGCGTCGGTTTAGATCTTCGTCCGGTAAGCCTTCGAACCTTGAATTAAGTGCTTAATTGTTGATGTTATCTTGATTTGAATGCTAGATATAGTTGTTGATTACACTTAATTGATGTTGATGATGATTAAATGTTAGATTCATTGAAACTTTGTTTGCAATTGCATGTTGATACAAGTTTGGTGCACTATGTGTTTGATACAATGCTTGCATGAATTTATTGTTTGATAATCAATGATGATGACTTGAAATCTATGTGGATTGATGCCTAATTGTGGTAGTTTGATGCTCATAACGCTGTGCAAATCGAGTTTAATTCGTGCTTGATTATATCTCTTAATATATGCATGACTGAAGTGCTTTTGGGTGTTGATATTGCTGTTTTTTTTGCTTCTGGTGCTGATGTAACCGGTTACCTGATTGATGTAACCGGTTACAAGACTTTTTTTTGCTCTTTTTTCGTCACTGCCAGTGATGTAACCGGTTACCTGATTGATGTAACCGGTTACATGACTTGTTTTTGCTCTTTTTTCGTCATTGCCAGTGATGTAACCGGTTACCTGATTCATGTAACCCGGTTACATGCTTTTTTTTAGTTTTTTTTCCAACTTCATTTTGTTGTATCTCTCGTATCGTTTTGAGTTTTTATGCATGTGAATAGTGTTTTTTGAGTATAATGATGCTTCTGAAGCCATTGGTGATGTTCAAATTTGGTTTCAATTGATATTTTGTCGGTTTTCTTTGCTTTTCCCTTATTGTTTGTTTATCATTCAAATAGCGCAATTCCAATTGCGATATGTTGTTATCTCTAACTTGTGTGCTAGTGTGCAAGGCTTTTGGATAGTCACCGATCAACGCTTATTACATGAGTGTTCTGCTTTACTTACGGGAAATGGTTTCATTCACTCGTGTCGTGTTCTCATCTTGGAGACACGTTCCTATTACTTTATATCTGCTTGTTTGGTTTGCTTGTTCCTCTTGCAGGTGTATTGTGATTATGCTCGATGCGCATGTTGACCTTTGTGTGCTTTCATGGCTAATCAGTGTGCTGACTATTTGCTTTTGCTTTGCTAGCTCGCTCGCGGGACCCTTAGTTTCCTTGCTTTTCTTCGCTACCGTTTACGGATCATCATCCGTTTGGTATTGATCCCGTTTCATTTTATTTTTCTCGCACTTTATCGCTTTCTCGCATCATCCTTTAACATGAGAAGTAGGACCTAGACATGCATCTGGCCAAGTCCTCGAAAGAGGCTCTGTTTTTGTTGGTGTGTTTACGTTTGTGCTTTGCGGCAGGGAGTCACGGTGTAATAAGTCCTATATGGCACTCCGTTAAGTCCTCATGGAAGGCATGCGGAAAGGGTTAGCAATCAACCCCCCTAGTCTCATCGAGTTTGTTCAGTATGCGCATGCTACATGTGGCTCGCTTCTGAACCTGCACAAGATCTTGTTATCGAGTATGTCAAGAAAAGGGTTCATGCAGCCGGACCCCCGCACTTTCTATAGCTCGCGTCGCTCAACGTTGATGCTCGATGTACGCACGCACTGTTTTCCTTTCCGATCCGTGACGACTTGGTTGCTGAGAGGGATTCGCTCCTCTTGTCTATGGCCCGATCATTTCTGCGAGGTCTAATGCTTGGTTGACTCGGGTGATTCGCTCCCCTTGGCTATGGAGATACCGCTTTTCTACCACTCGGCCAGTGTCGTTGGTTTTGTTTGCTTTACGAGCGGAGCTTGTTTGTGTGATATTATTGTTTGCTTTCGCCTTCTTCCCCATAGATTGTTAGCTTAGTTTAGACTTGTACCCTTTGTATGATAATATTAGGTAGCAAGCTTTTCCCCTTAGCTTAGGTTTTCCTCATGCATTCTTTAAAACACAAACCACACTCTTTGATTTTCTTTTCTTAAGAGCTTGTTATTTCTGCTCCATTCCCAAGCCTAAGTCTCCAAAGGTCGAGCAGCGGAGTGTGAATGTAACTCGTTCACCTAAAAAACACAAAACAAACAAAAACTAGTTAGCCTAGCTACGGTACCTCTGATTTCGCAAAAAGGACACGTAGGCAGCAGGGTAGGGCCCGTGCGAGTATAACTCTTTCGTTTCCCTACATTTTGCATGCATTTTAGTCTAGATTAGCGCAGTTGGCTTGTACACCCATAGTTTTTGACACGAGCGTGGATACCATCGAGTACGATGGGCGCGAGGGGTGCTAACACCTTCCCCTCGCGTAACCGACTCCCTTACCATTTTTCTCTGGTCGTGAGACCGTTGTTTTGTGGTTTGCTGGCATTCCCTTCCTTTTTAGGATAAATATGTTAGTGGCGACTCTGTTAATTTTCGCGGTAGCGACAACTGGCGACTCTGCTGGGGACGTCTCGACCTATTGCAGGTCCGGACTTAGCGAGTCGAACCTAGCGCTTGTGTGTTTATCTTTGGGTGTTTTGTTGCTTTGCATATTTGCCTGTTTGCATTGCATTCTATTTGTGCTTTTACTTTTCTACATCATATTCTGGACTGTCTGGATTTCTGTCTGTTGGGTGGGTGTTTCAAGAGGTAAAAGGCCCAATACCCAGGCTATGTGTGAACCATAGGAACCCTAGGACAGAGTGGGAACATGGTTTGCCTCGAGGTGTACGCCTCGGGATGGATTATGTGACCACGAGCAGAGTAGTGGTTTCAAACGGAGGTATTATCGTCACCCGCATCAGCGCTGTGATGGTGCTTACCTTCGGGCGGACTGTATAATGCGTTTCATGACCTTACCCTGGCCTAGACTTTACCCGTGAGTGGGGCGTGAATGATCATATAACAGGTACATTGTTGGTGACCATTGTTCTTGTTCGTGGGTTACCGCTGTTCTCGTTCATGGGTTACCGCTGTTCTCGTTCGTGGGTTACCGCTGTTCTCGTTCGAGTGTACTATTGGTTCTTGTTTGTGGGGTACTATGGTTTTTGTTCGAGTGGTAATTTATGTTCTATTCTAGTGTGTTGGTGACTATATGTTCTGGTTCCGATGGTAACTTGTTTTGTTGGTGACTTGTGGTTTGCGTGGTGGTATGAAACTATGCCGAACCTTTGAACTTGTGCCGTAGGACTTCTCGGCATCCCAGATATATCCAGTATTGTGGTTCCCACCACCTTGCATCATTGCATATTTACCTTTCCAAAAAAATGATGTACAAAAAATAACTAGCATACCAACATACATGTTCCTTCCATTTCCAAGGAATCATATCTTTAAGTCTCGTGCCGATCTTTTCCATCTCATGCTTGCTAATAATCAAAACACGAAGATTCCTTGGAAATTGAATGAACATGGCATTGCACGCATATCATGCATCTCATACATTTCATACAAAACAGGTATTCGGGACCGAGGATCTCTTATTCAGACTTGGTACTCTCACCAGATTCAAAGACTTGATTTGTTCTTATTGGATGTTCAAAGATCAGTCATGAGACAACTTTGTGGGGTGATCAAGAGGAAATCTTAGTTGGGGTTCTTTTTGAAGACTTGTCTTATGCTCATGTGTTTCCATGCTTGCTTTATTTGCAACTGGTTAAGCTCCATACTGTGGGGATGTCTACATATTCTTTGCTTGATGACGATGACACTAGGTGTGAGTCCTATTCTGGGGCACTTGGTCGTGATGTTAGGATCTGCAAGTCTTTGAAGTTGCTTGGGGCTCCCGACCGAGGGATAAGCAAGACCATTCTGTCTTGAGCTTGCACCATTTGCATTGCTCGAATCCCTAAAGCATTACAAATTCTTGTGTGACTTCGCCAGAATCTTCTGCCAATCAATAATCAAGAGTGATCTACAAAGGCACTTCTCATTCTCAAGGTTCTGCTTCATATCCCAAGTCACCTCCTCCTGGAGTTTCCTTGTCGCTAGCATTTTCTTGTCAACAGAGACGGGAAGAGAATATGAGAAACAAGTTGATGTACTGTCAGTGCCTTGTTTCCGAGTTACTTCCTTGCTTGTTGGAATCTAAGTTGGTTAAGATTCGTGTTTTGGGTCTTCTTCACCACAAATAACTCTCCTGATTCCGATAACAATAGTCGGTGTGTTCCAATCTGGGGGCACCTGATCATAATGTCAAACCTTACAAGGTGTTGAGGTACAAAGAGTCCAGGACTTGCTCGATGCAGAGATGTTTGAGTTTATTAATAATGGTTTCTATTGGTCAATCTCATTTCATCTGCTGCAAGTAGAATGTTTGTTCTTCCTCGAGGAAGTAACTCATGAGAATCACTTGCAATTGGTACTGCCAGAGGTTTCCTTCACAACAACTGCTGTGTGTTCCAAGTAATGACTTTGATAGCCAAGCATCAGAGGTCGTTGTTGTTCGCTGATAGTAATACAAGTTTTATCCTTTCATGACGGTGATGACTGTTTCAGCAACTATATTTGGGGCTCCCGACCGAGGGATAAGCAAGACGCCTTGTATCTTGAGTTTGTGCACCACTTGCATGGCTCAAATCCCTAAAAGTTGGACACTTGCAACTTCTGTATGGCTTCGCCAAAATCTTCTTCCGGGAAGTAATCTAAAGTGTTCTACAGGAACATATGCTAATGATTGGTATGCTTTCCACTCTAGGGGCACTTGGTTATCTGATTGAAGGCCGACAGTCATTCAGAGATAAGGTACAAGACCTGATTGACTCAAAGGCTATCACATTCGCACCTGAAGACTAGAATTGAAGTTCTCTTTTGACGCAACGAATCTTCTGAAGCAATAAGTCCATACGGAGAGGATCTCCTCAACATTGGCAATTCCTAATTCATCATGCATGTTCATGTTTAAGCTTTCTTGCTTTGTTCAATACTGTTGCATGCAAAACTTGTTTGTTTTTGAACTATAATCATAATTCATTGCATATGTTTGTCTTGAAAAATAATCCATTCGCTTTTGCTCTTATATGTTTTTCTACGCTTTTTTGTGATACTTAACTCTTGTTAATAAAGCATGATAACTCCGTAGGGAGAATGATGAACATAATACCAATAACCTCAAATGGTATGCTTTTGAGTAGAACCCTGTTGAGGATGTACAGGCATTGTTTCAAATCCCCAAACACTGGAGATATAAGGGAGATAGACCTTCGTTAACCCTTCTGAGCCTTCAAAGTAGGAGTTTCTTTTCCCTATAAAAAAACCCTTATTTTTAACCCAGGGGCGGGTAGTATTCAGTTAACCTGATCAAGCATTCAAAATTCATCAGGAGTGTGCACCTAAGGATACAACAATGATTATCCCTCGCATAAGGAGGACGAAACGTCAAATCCACAACAGTTATCCCTCGTCTCAAGAGGTCGAGACATCAAGATTATCCCTTACATCAGGAGGCCGAACGATGACGATACCACAATGGTAATTCTTCATCTACCAAGAATTCAGGCAATCACGATCACTTCTATTAAAGCAAAGGTAGTGCGGGATCACACGACTTGTCAAAAAAAAAAGAAAGAAAGAAAAGAAAAAAAAGAAGAAAAAAAAAAGAAGAAAAAAAAGGAAAAAAGAGAAAGAAAAAAAGGAAAAAAGAGGAAATGATAATGAAATTGTTAATCAAGGACAAAGTCGTGTGATGTTAAATCAGAGGATCAAGAAAGGTGAAGTGATTTCCGTGTCCAGAAGACTTCATTGAATCCTCAATCATTTCCAAACTCCTCTTGAAGGATGAATGCTCGCATCGAGTTAACTGAACATAGGACTGGAGAACATCACGAACGGGGTGGGCACCAAATAATTTGAGCCTAAAAATCCTTTTTTCTAAAACCGTGAACCTGACCATGTTACAACCCTTGAAAGTCCTAATTGAAGCAGGGTTAATTCAAAGGCATACTGTAACGAGAATACGGTAAACTGACTCCTAGGAGATCCGCTAAATGCTTGAGTTGGTATCACACCATCTTTTTTTAACAAGAACAAAACTCGATGTTACGTCATCCTTTCATAAAGTTTCTTTAAACTTCAAGACAAACATGGAATTTTCATTAGAATTATATTTCTCATAATAAACATTCTTTGCATATAAACAAGTGCTCGACATCAAGAAAGTTTCCATCATGAACTTCTGATGAAAAGTTGTATCCTCCCGAAGGACAAGTTGTCTTCCGAACACCGTTGAGCAGAGGCAGCAATATTTCAAAGTCCGATCACCCTCAGGGGCACAAAAGTGTTTGATTACTCTAACAAGCAAGTTTTCACTGAATCTGGGGCAATCAGGTCAAGAATTGAAGAATCTCTCTAAGTTCTAAGAAATCAGGGGCATTCACCTAAGTGCATTTGAAGCTACCTCCAACACAGGCCATGCAGGGGAACGGTTTCAAAGTTCATGATACTGGGGAAGGTTGGCTGTGATAGCACGGATATCAGAAGGTCCTTACAAGATGAATTTCTTCAAAGTCCTTACAGGCTAGGGCAAGACACTATGCATTGGCATTTTTTCCTTATCAGGAGGTGATCAGTTTAAAGTTCAGGTGTGAGCTAAACAACTTATGAACTTAAGAGCCAACAGGGTCATCATCCTCAACAGTCTGAAGCTGAAAGTCCAATTTTTAGTGGAATCTCTTTGCATTTCAGGGCGATTTTCAAATCTCTTCCAGAGGTTGCAACTGTTGGTTATCGGTATCTCTCAACCAGAGTCCTGTTATGTGGACATCGAAGTCCTTTGCTTTCCGACCCTCGAGTCGTGAGTTTCCAACCCTCGCGTTGTGAGTCCTTTGCTTTCCAACCCTTGAGTCGTGAGTTTCCAACTCTCGTGTTGTGAGTCCTTTGCTTTTCGACCCTCATGTCGTGAGTGTATCTCCTTTCTGACCCTCGAGTCGTGAGTTTATCTCCTTTCCGACCCTCAAGTCGTGTGTTTGTTTCCTTTCCGACCCTCGTGTCATGAGTTTATCTCCTTTCCGACCCTTGAGTCGTGAGTTTGTTTCCTTTCCGACCCTTGTGTCGTGAGTTTGTTTCCTTTCCAACCCTCGAGTTGTGAGTTTGTTTCCTTTCCGACCCTCGTGTCGTGAGTTTATCTCCTTTCTGACCCTCGAGTCGTGAGTTTGTTTCCTTTCCGACCCTCGTGTCGTGAGTTTGGTTCCTTTCTGACCCTCGAGTCGTGAGTTTATCTCCTTTCCGACCCTCGTGTCACGAGTTTATCTCCTTTCTGACCCTCGTGTCGTGAGTTTATCTCCTTTCCGACCCTCGAGTCATGAGTTTATCACCTTTCTGACCCTCGATTCGTGAGTTTGTTTCCTTTCCGACCCTCGAGTCGTGGGTATACAACATGATCGGAAAAATAGCAAGTGTACTATTTTTGCCTCTGTAGTAATAATAGGGGAAATTCCCCGAATGTCGGTCTCAAGGACTGCGTAGGAAATACAGATTCTTAAGGTATGATTCAATTGAACAAAAGCTAATGTTTTGGTTTTGATGGATTAAATCCTTGCAAAGAAAAAATAATGAGAAAATAAATTGATTTTTGTTATCAAATATATGAGATGCTAGGGTGAGTGGTTGATTTGGCATGTAACACTCAGAATTAAGATCTCTTCAACAAGTTCATAACATTCAGTTACCACATCTTTAGAGTGTTTCCTCCTAAGCCCTTAGTGAGAAAACCTTTGGTCTTCCAACCTAAATCCTAAGTCCTTAGGAACCTAAATTGAAACCAAGCTCTTATATAATCAAGATTATGTGGTAATTATAGGGCATCCCTAGTCCTAGGTGATATCTACTATAATCAAATTATGCATAAACCCTAACAACTATAGTCCTGTATTGTTAGCCGTAGATTAATCCTTATTTGACCGATAAAAAAAACATTAAGAACATTGCAGAATTTAACTGAATAACATAAACCTATGTATTGATGAAATCAAGAATTCAGAATCATTACATAAACCAAATCAGGACCACCCCCCTAGCATTGGGGGGTTTAGCCTCTCATAATATTCAAGAAAGACATAATAAAGAATGTAGACATTACTCAAAAATAATGGTGAATTTGATCTTCAATGGTGGAAACCCTTGAATGTCTCCGTCTCCAAAACTCTTGATGAAGCTATCTTCTCTCCTCTGTGATTTTCTATCGTATGATGCAATAATCCCCAAATAATTCTCTCAAACTCAACTAAATAGTCTATGTACAAATCTCAGCCAAATGGAGTTTCTAAAGTGCCCTCAAGGTGGAGATTTAATGAAAAATCCCTAAAATTGGAAGTTTTCACGCTCTCAACAACACTGGCCGTGCTGCTCTTATATGATTTTTTATTTTTGCTCCCAACAGTCCTGACACGGGCCGTGCTCAGCCACACGGCCGGCCGTGTTGTCCCCCTGGATTTTTGTATGGAGAAGTGTCATTCATCTGACACGGGCCGTGCTTGGAAGCACGGGCCGTGCTTGACTCCAGTATTTCATTACTTCGTCTTCAAACCTTTCTCATCTTCTTCCATTGTTGCATTAACATTTTAGACTCTTTAACCAAAACTGAAATATGTACAAAACCAACCAAACAGCATCAAAAGAATCTAAATAGCTTAAATTAAAACATAATGCAAAGTAAACATAAAAGCAATCAAACATGAGATACTTAAACAAAACAATAAAACAATGATCAAAGTGTTACCGAATCGATAGATTTAGACTGAATACATGACGGAAATTAAGTAGAAATGGTGACCGATCACAACCCCAAACTTATCTCATTGCTTGTCCTCAAGTGGTGCAAGAGACCAAACAGAGGTCACCTTGGATTTTTCTTTCCACAACACTGCCGATGTTATTCGCAACTTGCGTCTACCTTTCTGGTAGAACCTCTGGCTTGCCGAACCAAACTTTCCACCACACTCCCATATCAGAGTACCTTTTTACCTGCAAGCTTTTTCACATTTCTCACCAAATCTCTCAGGGTTAAAGTGTTTTGTACTCACGAAATACAGGTATGCAATATCAATTCTTAATTTTGAATAAATTCTACCTTCAATACACAAACAAAGTTCACACACTTTTTGAGGTCTTTTTGGGGTGTAACGAGGTTTAGGTACCGTGGGATACACAAGGAATTGGATAAACAATTGGTTTTGGGTTCGGCATTCATGTTGTGTTTCTCGTAATTGTGCTCAACTTGTTACACTGGGAATTTATTCGACTTAGACTCTTTTGCTTCACTCAATTCTTCTGTGAATGCTTAATGTAACTGAGTCTTTCATTCGGGCAAGTTTTTCTCTTTTTTGTGGGACACACATTCATATGTCTCAAAAATTTTATTTTCATTCTTTTTTTTACACTTTCCCTCTTATTTGATGATTACTACCCCAAACTTAGATTTTAGCACAACTCTGAAAACCATAACATTCCTGCCGAGCAAGGGTTGGAAGTGTTTGGCTACGGGTTAACATATATGGTTATAACAAACAAAAGGATATGGCTCAACTGTGATAACAACGGATAAACATATAATTTAGGATGGCTAGAAAGGCTCAGGTGGTAAAACAAACAAATGCCTCAGTGTGTGTCCTCATATTATGCTACGTCAGTAGAACATACGCAAAATCAGAATGATAAAGTCATACCTGAATGAACTCTCATGATGATCATCTGTTGTGTTTGGCTTTTTATAACCTCACCATGTTGGGTAAGCTTACAGGTTCCAAAGCACTCCTCGTGTCATGTGGCTTCTTTTCCGGCGCAGGTACACCATACAATCCTCTTTGTCCAGTATCACCAAGTTGCTTCCAACAGTTACTTTTCTTTCAGTTGCATCAACTTCCAGGGTGCCTCGGGGGAATAGGTTCAGGTTGTACCTTTCATCCACTAACTACCATTCATCATTCATTAGGCATCCATAAATCAATATATAACACAATGTCAACACAACACACAAACAAAAACAAAAATGGAAAACAACTAAAAGCAAATGAAAAGAACCCCTCCCACACTTGAACTAAACATTGTCCTCAATGTTTTAGAACAAGCCTTGGAGAGGTTACTTACAGAGGGTATTGCACTCCAATGATCACTTCCGAGCTTTCACTAGAGATGCCTTCTTTTATTTCCTGAAAATAAAATAAACAAACAGAGAAATAAATTATTAAAACTGTGGGTTGCCTCCCACGAAGCGCTTCGTTTAACGTCGCATGGCTCGACGGTCTATTACCCTTTATTATGGAGGGTATTTCCTTTTCCAAACCTTGTTGCTTGTTAACTTCTCAACCAAAAACTCATGAAGATGAAAAGCATGGACCACTTTTCTCTTCAACTCACTTCCCGCATTCTTCTTGACTTCCTTAGTCTTCTTAGGACTTTTGATAGCTCCCTGAGTTGTTTCCACCCGAGAGGCTATGCTTGAAACTTTTTCTTGGAACTGTTCAGGCCTTTTGTCTTTTTTCTCACTTTCTGCCATATCCATAGAAGTTTGATCATTTACAGCTGTCCTATGTTTCCTAATTCCTAACATCTTCAAGGTTACTTCTTCATCAAATGATTTCAGCGTTAGTGTCCCTTTTTCAATGTCAAAGTTGCAGCGGCCTGTCAACAAAAAGGGTCTCCCAAGAAGGATAGGTGTTTCTTCGTCTTCTGGAATGTCCATGATGTGGAAGTCAACAGGGAATACAAATTTGTCAACCTCAACTAGCACATCTTCAGCTACCCCATATGATTTCTTGGTGGTGTGATCAGCGAACCTTAAATTTTTCTTACTTTCCTTAACCTCTCCAATTTCAAGATTTTTGAAAACAGACAGTGGCATTAAACTCACACTGGAACCAGAATCGATGAGTACCTTTTTGAACATTCGATTCTTGATAGTGCATGGTATCGCCACAGCTCCAGGGTCTTTCCTCTTGGTTGGGATCTTCCTTACTGACGAGACGACACCGCACTTCTCAGTTACAATCTTTTGTTCTCCTTCCACTGATCTCTTTTTCGCCATCACCTCCTTCATAAACTTCTTATACAAGAGCATGTGCTCAAGTGCTTCGAAGAAGGGTAGATTTACCTCTAACTTTTTGAACAAGGCAGTAAACTTCTCAAAGTCTTTCTCTTTTGATTCTTTCTTGGACACTCTGGAAGGGAAAGGTAGTTTGATCACCGGTTTAGCATCTTTCTTATTTTTTTCTTTAAATGGTTTAACCGGCGGTACCACAACTTCTGGCTCTTTCTGATTTTCTCTTATTTCCAAATCCACCTCTATTACCATGGGGTCATCTATTTCCTCTTTTTCTTTTTCCGATTTTCTTACTTCTTGTAGTAACAGCATTAATCTTCTCTTGGTCTTTCGGATTTTTCACAGTTGCGCTCGGAAAGGCACCTTGTGCCTGTAGAGTGAGATGTTGTGCTATTTGTCCCATTTGAACTTCCTGATTTTTAATTGAGACGGTGGTGTTTCTGTGGTTGTTTCTTATTTCTTCTTGGAACTGAGAGAACTGCCTAGCCAATCTTTCAATTGCCACTTCCCACTCTGCCTTCTGGGTGCCTTGTTGTTGTTGATCTTTCCAAGCAAAATTTGGATGATTCTTCCACCCCGGATTATAGGTGTTAGAATATGGATTGTTTTGCCTCAGGAATTTGATTTCTTCAATCTGCTTGGGAGTAGCAACACAGTATACAGTTTGGTGAGGACCTTGGCAAATTTCACAACTTACAGGTTGAGCTTGTTGATCAATGATTCCTTCCGGTTTGTTAGCACACTTGTCATACAACTCCAAATGCTCATTTGCATCTATTGCTTCAATGATTTTGATGATGCCAGAGGCTATTGTGAAATTTTTTGAGCTTCCAGCTGCTGTATCAATCAACTGCTTTGTTTTCATTCTGAGCCCATTGACAAATACTTGCATCTGTTCAGTCTTGTCCATATTATGAGTGTGACATGCTACTAGAATTCTTTTGAATCTTTTGTAGGCCTCTCCTAAGGGCTCACCCTCCTTCTGCTTGAAGTTCAAGATGTCATACCTCTTCCTTATAAATACAGATGCGGGAAAATACTCATTCAAGAAAGCTTTCTCCATCTCTTCCCATGACGTGATACTGCCTGCTGGAAGAGAATAGAACCACTCTTCTGCTTCTTCAGCCAAGGTGAATGGGAACATTCTCAGCTTCTTTGCCTGTTCTGTATGCCCTTCAATTTTTAAAGTCGTACTCATAGTAAGAAACCTCTATAGGTGTTTGTTTGCATCTTCATTAACCTTTCCGGTGAAAGTTTTTCTTTCCAGCTGATTTATTGTGCTCGGATGCAATTGAAAATTGGCCGCATTTACCGGTTGGTTGATAAATGTCAGTCTACCCCCCGGCGTGTTTGTAGCACCGTAGTCACCAAGGAGTCTCTCTGGCGCTGGTGGATTCTCTCCCATGACTTGTTCTTCACTTTCAGAATCTGAACCAGAATGAACTGAAATAATCTCTTCTTCAGATTCTAGTTTTTCTCGACGAGCTTGTTTGCGCCTTGCGTGCAAAGTTCTTTTGATTTATGCGTCAAAAAGAAATTCAGCTGAGGCCTTACCTCGCATAAACAGATTAGACAATTATTAGAATAAGGAAAAGAAAATAAAATGCAGAAAATAAAATTTTAGTCGCAGAGCAACAAAATTTCAATTGAACTTAAGTTAAAAATCTGTCTTTTGGCAGTCCCCGGCAACCACGCCAAAAACTTGATCGGAAAAATAGCAAGTGTACTATTTTTGCCTCTGTAGTAATAATAGGGGAAATTCCCCAAATGTCGGTCTCAAGGACTGCGTAGAAAATACAGATTCTTAAAGTATGATTCAATTGAACAAAAACTAATATTTTGGTTTTGATGGATTAAATCCTTGCAAAGAAAAAATAATGAGAAAATAAATATATTTTTGTTATCAAATATATGAGATGCTAGGGTGAGTGGTTGATTTGGCATGTAACACTCAGAATTAAGATCTCTTCAACAAGTTCATAACATTCAGTTACCACATCTTTAGGGTGTTTCCTCCTAAGCCCTTAGTGAGAAAACCTTTGGTCTTCCAACCTAAATCCTAAGTCCTTAGGAACCTAAATTGAAACCAAGCTCTTATATAATCAAGATTATGTGGTAATTATAGGGTATCCCTAGTCCTAGGTGATATCTACTATAATCAAATTATGCACAAACCCTAACAACTACAGTCCTGTATTGTTAGCCGTAGATTAATCCTTATTTGACCGATAAAGAAAGCATTAAGAACATTGCAGAATTTAACTAAATAACATAAACCAATGTATTGATGAAATCAAGAATTCAGAATCATTACATAAACCAAATCAGGACCACCCCCTAGCATTGGGGGGTTTAGCCTCTCATAATATTCAAGAAAGACATAATAAAAAATGTAGGCATTACTCAAAAATAATGGTGACTTTGATCTTCAATGGTGGAAACCCTTGAATCTCTCCGTCTCCAAAACTCTTGATGAAGCTATCTTCTCTCCTCTGTGATTTTCTATCGTATGATGCAATAATCCCCAAATAATTCTCTCAAACTCAACTAAATAGTCTAGGTACCAATCTCAGCCAAATGGAATGTATAAAGTGCCCTCAAGGTGGACATTTAATGAAAAAGCCCTAAAATTGGAAGTTTTCACGCTCTCAACAACACTGGCCGTGCTTGGAAGCACTGGTCGTGCTGCTCTTATATGATTTTTTATTTTTGCTCCCAGCAGTCCAGACACGGGCTGTGCTCAGCCACACGGCCGGCCGTGTTGTCCCCCTGGATTTTTGTATGGAGAAGTGTCATTCATCTAACACGGGCCGTGCTTGACTCCAGTATTTCATTACTTCGTCTTCAAACCTTTCTCATCTTCTTCCATTGTTGCATTGACACTTTAGACTCTTCAACCAAAACTGAAATATGTACAAAACCAACCAAACGGCATCAAAAGAATCTAAATAGCTTAAATTAAAACATAATGAAAAGTAAACAAAAAAGCAATCAAACATGAAATACTTAAACAAAACAATAAAACAATGATCTAAGTGTTACCAAATCGATAGATTTAGACCGAATACATGATGGAAATTAAGTAGAAATGGTGACCGATCACAACCATGCGTTGCCTTTCCGACCCTCGTGTCGTGGATTTCCAATAGTTGCGGATAGTTGTCATATACACCCTAATGTGTTTGTAAGCCCATTACTTGTTAGCATCCTTACAATCAATGAGAATCTGCATAACCCTATGAAAGCCAATCCCTGTTTGGTCTCTGTAAAGTCAACACTTGCTTGTCCCATTAAGCCCACTTCCTGGTGGCATCTTCTCAAAGAACCAATGTCTGTTTGACACTCCGGCCGATACTTGTTTGGTATTCTAATCTCTACTTGCCTGTCAACTCATTGAATCCATTGCTTGTATGGAAAGTTTCAAAGCTCAGTTTTCTGACAATTTGTCTGCTCTTGCATTTGCATGTTAAGGTTGAGCATCACTATCCTCTGTCATGTGAGGAAACCCCGTGAAGACGTCATGCTATATCCTGGGGAATTTTCATCTGTTTACCTCGCAGGTACATCATTTCGAGTGCACCACATCAGCGCATTGGAGGATCTAGCCAAGCGAGAGATCCTCATTCCCCAATTGAGTGCATCCAGATGAGGCTTTCTTTTGTTCCAAGATTCTCACCTCCTCAGCAAAGCATATCTCAATGTAGTTTCCGTGCTTCAGAAGCCTTATTCCCCGGTGGAATGTTTTTTCCCCAGTTGAATCATGATTAAATGATATATGATTCCCTAGCAAGCTCTTAATGAGGTTCCTTTCCGGAATTCCTCACTTTCCCCAGTAGAGCGTTTCTCTCCCCAACAGATTGACCTGTTTTCCCCAGGAGAGTCATCTTCTTCCCCAGTGGAGGTGTTTTCATAAAAGGTTCTTATGCCAAGTTCCTTATCCCCAGCATATTTCTTATCTCCACAGTGGATCATTATGCAGAAGTATTCATCTTCCCCACTGAGTCTTTCTTCAGCAGATATTCACATGCATCCTCAGCAAAATCTATTTTCGTCAAGGACTTCCCCAACGGAATGTGTTCTACACAAGCAAGTTGGTTACTCCTCATCAAAGTTGTCTCCATGACTTGCATTTATCTTCGTATCCCCTGAGGGTCGAGAGTTTGCTTCTCCAGTGAAGTTTCCAGGGTATTCCCCAAGCAGTCAATTGGGATGTTCATATCCCCAAGCAGGATTTATTCCCCAGCCACAGCTCGCATCTAGATTTGATCGTCTCCAGCAGATTTCTGATCCATCTTTTCCAGCTCGCAATTGTGACTTCTAGTTACTCATCTTGTCCTCCCCGCAGAGTTCTATACTCTCTCCAGGACTACTTCAGCAATTCAATGCTCCTCTGCTATTCCCCAAACAGCGGCCGAATCATGCATCATTTGCATTGCATTCTCTAAGCGTGTAGCGTCTTCCTTCTTGGGAACGTTATTCCATAAACATTCATACATGCATCATGCATAAATCATATCATATCTGTTTCTTTCTACAGGAAAGTCATCAAGATATTCTAATGCCTCCCAGAGAGCAACTCGCCTAATCATTACAGGCGCTTATCCTGATGTTTAAATCAGAAGAAGTTTGTCTCCCTATCCTGACACCGTCAGATCAGATGAAGGCTTACTTATTCCCGATGCCCTCAGATCGGTTGAAGATATCTGTTCCTATCCTGATACCCAGATTAGTTGAAGGAATCGCCTCCGGATCTCCCAAGATCTTCCGAAGGAGCTACCCCACTGATGCCTCAGATCAGTCGGAGATATCTCTTGATGATTTACTTCATCAGAAGAGGACTGTCTATTATTCCTGATATCGCCAGGTCAGTTGAAGACACTCATATTCCCGATGTCCCCAGATCGGTTGAGGATATTTGTTCTTATCCCGAAATTCAGTTCAGTTGAAAGAACCGCCTCCGGATCTCTAAGATCTTCCGAAGGAGCAAGCCCTCTGATGCCCCAGATCAGTCGGGAATATCCATCCCATGATGATTTAGTTCGTTCAGAAGAAGATATGTCTGCTCAGTCCTGATGTCCCCAGATCAGTTGAAGACAATCTTGACTCCCGATGCCCCTAGATCGGTTGAGGAGGTCCATTTTCTTCCTGATGCCCCCAGATCAGTAGAAGGCACAATCCTGATGTTTCCGATCAGTAGAGGACTTCCACCCGCCTGATGATTTATTTTCGTCGGAAGAAGACTTGCTTGCTCAGTCCTGATGTCCCCAGATCAGTTGAAAGCATTCTTTAAAATTCCCGATGCCCCCAGATCGGTTGAGGATATCCATTTCCTTCCTGATGCCCCCAGATCAGTAGAAGGACACATTCCTGATGGTTCCGATCAGTTGAGGATGTCCACCCACCTGACGATTTATTTTCGTTAGAAGAAGACATGTCTGCTCAGTCCTGATGTCCCCAGATCAGTTGAAGACATTCTTATCGGCCAAGACGTCTATTTCATTTTGATATCTAAATCAACCAAAGATGTCAATCTTCTCTTGGTGCCCAAACCAATTGAATTTTTTCCCTCAGCAATGAGGTTGCCTGGTCATTCTTGTTGCAAGTAGGATCAGTTAATTATCAAGAGCGCAAATTTTTGAGTTCATTCTAGTATTCAATCTCCTTCCACCTTAACGGTTCGAAACTTTCGTTTCTCGCTCATCAGGTTCAAGAAGTTTGAACAGGTGCAGCTGTTGCACCCCAAAATTTCCCCTCTTTAGTTGAGCTATAAGTTATCCAAGATGTTTATTTTCGTCGTTCGAAAAGAAAGGGAAAAATATTAAAGAGTTTTCATGGGCTTAAGAAGATATGGTGTGAAATGTGGTTTATACAGTGGAAATACGAGAAAATTCACAAGTCCTATCTGGAGTTCCGTGCAATCATTACCGAGATTTCATATGTTCGGACCGAAGGCCAATTATGCATTGAAAACTCCCAGCATTTTGAAGAATGTCGTAATCTTTCGGTAAAAAGTGCGTTTTCGAGTATGTCGCGCCAAGTTTGAAAATTCATAACTTCTTCGATTTTTATCATATGAAGTCCATTCCTGTGGCACTTTCTCAGAAATTATGTTAGCTTCGATTCTTAGTCACACATGCTTGTTCAGATTTTGAGCCGAAGATGGAGTTTTATCGAATTCTTTGAGCAGTACTCACAAAACTCTGCACAGTCGCGCCCGATGAATCGACGTTTCTCGTCATTCAAACGCGTGTAATTTCTTCACCGCTTATCGGATAAAGACAATTCTCGCGGCTACGAGTTACGAATTTGGTCACCTTTGCAATGACATTGGTTTTGTTCCAGAATTCAGAGCCGAACCGAGTTTGCTAAAAAACGAGCCAAAAAAGAGATAAGTAAGGGCGTTTTGGACATTTCATCACTCACACTATATAAGTTATTTTTCTTCACATTCTCTCATAACTTCAAATTACCAAAAATCTTCATAAACACTTTCTCCCAATTCTCTCTCAATTTCCAAAGATCAAAACCACAAATATCATAAAACTTTCATCAATCTTCACGAACATTCATTGATCTTCATCAAATTCAAAGAACAACATGGATTGAAGATCCAGATCTCGAGTTCGAATTCTCCTCTCTCTACATCTTGCGCACCTCCCCTCTCACTCTCTCTGGATTCGCAACTTCGACTTCGCTTCGTGTTCGCGTTCGTGTCGTGTTTGTGTTCACGCGTCGGTTTAGATCTTCATCCGGTAAGCCTTCGAACCTTGAATTAAGTGCTTAATTGTTGATGTTAGCTTGATTCGAATGCTAGATCTAGTTGTTGATTACGCTTAACTGATGTTGATGATGATTAGATGTTAGATTCATTGAAACTTTGCTTGCAATTGCGTGTTGATACAAGTTTGGTGCACTATGTGTTTGATACAATGCTTGCATGAATTTGTTGTTTGATAATCAATGATGATGACTTGAAATCTATGTGGATTGATGCCTAATTATGGTTGTTTGATGCTCATAATGCTGTGCAAATCGAGTTTAATTCGTGCTTGATTATATCTCTTAATGCATACATGATTGAAGTGCTTTTGGGTGTTGATATTTCTATTTTTTTTGCTTCTGGTGCTGATGTAACCGGTTACCTGATTGATGTAACCAGTTACATGACTTGTTTTTGCTCTTTTTTCGTCACTGCCAGTGATGTAACTGGTTACCTGATTGATGTAACCGGTTACATGACTTGTTTTTGATCTTTTTTTGTCACTGCCAGTGATGTAACCGGTTACCTGATTCATGTAACCGGTACATGACTTGTTTTTGCTCTTTTTTCATCACTGCTAGTGATGTAACCGGTTACCTGATTCATGTAACCGGTTACATGAATCTGTTTTCCAAAAAAAATAGTTTCTACCAGTGATGTAACCGGTTACCTGATTCATGTAACCGGTTACATGCTTTTTTTTTAGTTTTTTTTTCCAACTTCATTTTGTTGTATCTCTCGTATCGTTTTGAGTTTTTATGCATGTGAATAGTATTTTTTGAGTATAATGATGCTTCTGGAGCCATTGGTGATGTTCAAATTTGGTTTCGGTTGATATTTTGTCGGTTTTCTTTGCTTTTCCCTTATTGTTCGTTTATCATTCAAATAGCGTAATTCAGATTGCGATATGTTGTTATCTCTAACTTGTGTGCTAGTGTGCAAGGCTTTTGGATAGTCACCGATCGACGCTTATTACGTGAGTGTTCCGCGTTACTTGCGGGACACGGTTTCATTCACTCGTGTCGTGTTCTCATCTTGGAGACACGTTCCTATTACTTTATATCTACTTCTCTGGTTTGCTTGTTCCTCTTGCAGGTGTATTGTGATTATTCTCGACACGCATGTCGACCTTTGTGTGCTTTCATGGCTAATCGGTGTGCTGACTATTTTCTTTTGCTTTGCTAGCTCGCTCGCGGGACCCTTAGTTTCCTTGCTTTTCTTTGCTACAGTTTACGGATCATCATCCGTTTGGTATTGATCCTGTTTCATTTTATTTTTCTCGCACTTTATCGCTTTCTCGCATCATCCTTTAACATGAGAAGTAGGACCTAGACATGCATCTGGCCAAGTCCTCGAAAGAGGCTCTGTTTTTGTTGGTGTGTTTACATTTGTGCTTTGCGGCAGGGAGTCACGGTGTAATAAGTCCTATATGGCACTCTGTTAATTCCTCATGGAAGGCATGCGGAAAGGGTTAGCAATCAACCCCCGCCTAGTCTCATCGAGTCTGTTCAGTATACGCACGCTACGCGTGGCTCGCTTCTGAACCTGCACAAGATCTTGTTATCGAGTATGTAAGGAAAAGGGTTCATGCAGCCGGACCCCCGCACTTCCTATAGCTCGCGTCGCTCGACGTTGATGCTCGGTGTACGCACACACCGTTTTCCTGTCCGATCCGTGACGGCTTGGTTGTTGAGAGGGATCCGCTCCTCTTGTCTATGGCCCGATCATTTCTGCGAGGTCTAATGCTTGGTTGACTCGGGTGATTCGCTCCCCTTGGCTATGGAGGGACCGCTTTTCTACCACTTGGCCAATGCTGTTGGTTTTGTTTGCTTTATGAGCGGAGCTCGTTTGTGTGATTTTATTGTTTGCTTTCGCTTTCTTCCCCATAGGTCGTTAGCTTAGTTTATACTTGTACCCTTTGTATGATAACATTAGGTAGCAAGCATCCCCCCTTAGCTTAGGTTTTCCTCATGCATTCTTTAAAACACAAACCACACTCTTTGATTTTCTTTTCTTAAGAGCTTGTTATTTCCGCTCCATTCCCAAGCCTAAGTCTCCAAAGGTTGAGCAGCGGAGTGTGAATGTAACTCGTTCACCTAAAAAACACGAAACAAACAAAAACTAGTTAGCCGAGCTACGGTACCTCTGATTCCACAAAAAGGATACTTAGGCAGCGGGGTTGGGTCCGTGCGAGTATAACTCTTTATTTTCCCTACACTTTGCATGCATTTTAGTCCAGATTAGCGCAGTTGGCTTGCACACCCATAGTTTTTGACACGAGCGTGGATACCATCGAGTACGATGGGCGCGAGGGGTGCTAAAACCTTCCCCTTGCGTAACCGACTCCCTTACTCTTTTTCTATGGTCGTGAGACCGTTGTTTTGTTTTGTGGTTTGCTGGAATTCCCTTCCTTTTAGGATAAATATGTTAGTGGCGACTCTGTTAATTTTTGCGGTAGCGACACATATCCCTGATGAAGCCAAAGAAGAAGCAGAAGATGCCGATGAAGTAGAGGAAACTGTTGATGACTACCTGTTGGCAAGAGATAGGTCGAGAAGAGTCATCAAGCCACCTCAGAGACTTGGGTATGCAGATCTTACAACTTATGCATTAATCTCTGCCAGTGAGGTTCTTGATGATGAACCTAGAAATTATAAGGAAGTTATGAGGAGTCAGTATAAGACTGAATGGCTAAAGGCCATGTGTAGCGGGGAAAATCTGATATCGAAGCCATGGAATTGACTCGAATCAATATTTCGTTTGAAATCGCTACCGCGCTTTATTGTTTCCAAAGGAAAAGGGAAAAGAACGTAAAACCCAAAGTTTTGTTTTTAAAACAAGAAAGAGATCTCAGGTACGGGTGTTGATTATATGAGGGGAAGGTTTTAAGCACCCCTCATATATGTGGTACTCCACAGGAACCTTTTTAAAAATCTGTGTCGTGTGTGCTAAAAAAGAGAGTTTGTTTTATTTTTTAAAATAAGCTCGGCAAGACGTTAAGCCTTGGGCCTACATACCTCCTCGGTGCAATGGAGAAGTCAGAGCTAATGTAGTTCCGCTTTAGGGAAAACATTTTAAAAAACGAATAAACACTTTATTGTCATCGGAGAGAAATACTCAGCCATTGATCTTGAGCATGAGAACAAACAAGTTCTTTGCGTCGCAAATGAAAGAAGGGCTCCAACTCGGATAGAAATCAACGAGTATGCCACTAGCTCTCTCACGCGGAAAAGATCTCATTATATCAATCAATTTCAAAATCGTGGGATATAACCACTCGTTTCAACAATTAACCGTGTCTAAACTTTTTAAGAAAAATGGCACTAAGGGCAAAAGATATTTTTTAAGAAAAGGTTTTGAAAAGGTTGCAAACATAAGAATGTTTTGTAAAAAGGGAGAAGATTTTGAAAATTAAAGAAGTGAAGGAGATGAAGAGGCTATCCTATTGCGTAAAATAAAAGCTAAGGAAAGAAACGGTCTAACCGAAATAAGAAGCCAACACTTGACATTAAGAGTCAATGTAAATTTCCCATCCTTTGGACTTATCAATACCAACACATTATCACTTGGGGATCCAGATGAACTTATTATCTTAGCACCACTTTGCATTAAGCACATTAAAATTCTGACGAAAATCGGGCAGAGTAACGACTGTTTTCGGGTAAAATCCTTATCTCAATGCCTTGGAATTAACCATCAAGGGCTTTCAAGGAAATACTTGCATACACAAACAGACAACAATCCAATGCCAGACAGACAGAATAACAACAGAGTGATAATATCGTAAGGGTCCAGAGGTACTAAGTCCATAAGTCCGAATCTCCAAAATGCTCAGGATAGTAACCAATAGTCCGAAAGAGAGCCTTAGGTGTTTTTTAGATTTTTGTTGATTATTAGTGTTTTAGCATAAAAGTAAAGTATGGTCCAAGTGGACAAAAAGAAAATAGTGGAAGCATAAACATATGTCCAAATGGACAAAAGGAAAATAGCGGAATGTAAACGTCCAAATGGACAAAGAGAAAATGGCGGAAACATAAACATGATGAATTGATAAAATAAAGCGATAAAGCGAGAAATATAAAGAGCAATATAATAAATTGCGGAAATTAAAGTCAATTGTTAGATGTTAAAGATAACCATCTTGAAACTTGTCAAGTATGTTATCAAAGTTAGTAATCAAGATCGATGGTGAGTGAAGGATGTACTCGGATTTAAATTCAATGGAAACTTATCAGAAGCTTGATAAAATCATAGCGACTACACGATAAATTTCCAAAAGTCATAAATCAACCGCATACAATTCTCTTCCATATTTGATCTTTTGTATTCGGGACACGAAATATTGCGCTATGTTAAGCAGATCGCCAAGTGATTTATGTAGAAATCACCCTACAACGAGGCCGGTCAAAACTTTATGTGCTAATGCATGCGAGAGAAATAATATGTAGATCATTCTCCGAAAGCAATACCGCACGAAAAGAAAATAGGTAACGATCTAGTCTTTACTAAGAATCCATAAGAATTCTCAAAGTATTAAGACTTTCATCGATCAAAAGAAAAAAGGAGAAGAAGAAGATAAAATGCATAAAGTAAAATCAACTCACACTATCATTAATATCATTCATCTAATATTATGGATTTTGTCCTTTCAAACCTATCAACATCCTAGTTCCAATGATATTAATGAAATGGAGGAAGTAGGAAACCAAAACAAGCATAAAAAAGGCAAAAAACCACATTCTGCCAGCAGGAAATCGATTTCATGCAGGGGAAATCGATTTCCATAGTGAAGTTTTCAAAAAAACAGGTTACGTTCAGCAGGAAATCGATTTCAGCCTTAAGGAAATCGATTTCATCAGTGTAAATTTCAGCAAAAACAGCATTTAAAGGCATGAAACTTGATTTGAACAAATATACAAACACCTTATGATCACACATCAATTGGAGAACGAATTTTCCATCAAATCACCATCAAATAGCACCAATATAGCATCAAAGATGCATTGAACACAAGCAATAAAGATCTACATCATGGATCTAGCAAATTACCACTTCTTTGAACAAAATCTTGGAGTAGCTTCAAGAGCAAGCACAAAGTGGGTAGATCCTTCAAATTTGGAGATGAACAAACAAAGAAAAGAGTGAAATGTAGGAGGCTTAGTTCAAAATTAGCAAGATTCAATGTGAATCTCACTAATCTTATGAAAATGAACTTAGGGTGAGGGTTTTGGAAAGGGTGAGAAATGAATTTGCAAGCAATTTTTTGGCTCTCCAAGCTTGAGAAATGAGAGAGTAGAGGTTTCTATTTATAGAATTTGAGCAAGATTAGTGGTAGTTTGGTCTTTTTGCATCTGGTAATTAGCTTGTGTTTAATTGGTGATTAAAGTGGTATTTAAATGGTAAGAAATGGTAAAATGAGGTTTTAGTGGGTTTAATGAAGGGATTAATTTTGATGAGGTGGAAAATTGGTAAAATGATCAAATAAAAAGGTGCCAAAATGATGTCAAGCTTCCCTCCTTATATTTTTTGAATTTCGCCTTAAGGAAATCGATTTCCCCAGGAGTGAAATCGATTTCACTCTGTTCCAGAAGAGAATTTGGCGCAAAATACACTAGGGAAATCGATTTACCCAGGAGGGAAATTGATTTCATGCTGTCCAGAATGTGATTTTGGTGAAGATTGCTGCAGGGAAATCGATTTACCCAGTAGGGAAATCGATTTCATCAGTCAAAAATGTGAAAAATGCCTTGTTTATTGCATGTCTTGGCTTGGTACCTACAAAACAAAAGCCTACAAAGAAACAAAGCAATGTTTTTGGTATTTGGGTTAGTATAATATGCATACAAGATAAACAATCATTGGTGCTTGATGGTCCCTCTCATTGATGAGGTGAGTGCAACACCACAAACAAAACTTCCAAGTGAAGCTCTTGATTAATGATTGGGATATGAATGATACAGGATCTTAGGGTCAAAAATTGGGGTATGACACCATGGATGATGAGATGAAATCTCTTCATGATAATCACACCTGGGAACTGATCAAGAAACCTGCAGAAGCAAGGTTAGTCAGCTGTAAATGGATTTTCAAAGTTAAGGAAGGAATCAAAGGTATGGCATCAAAAAAATACAAGGCAAGGTTGGTCGCAAGGGGTTTCACTCAGAAAGAATGTGTCGACTTCAATGATGTATTTTATCCTGTTGTGCAGCATAGGTCCATTCGAATGTTGCTCGCCACGGTGGCACAGTTCAATCTTGAACTGGAATAGATGGATGTGAAGATTGCGTTCTTGTATGGTGATCTAGATGAAACAATCCTGATGAGGAAACCTGAAGGGTATGTCGAAAAGGGAAACGAAGATTATGTGTGCAAGCTAAAGAGATCTTTATATGGACTGAAACAATCTCCTCGACAATGAAATAGGAGATTCGATAAGTTCATGGCACGCATAAGTTTCATTCGAAGTCAGTTCAACCATTGTGTTTACTTCTGATTTCCACCTGGTAATTCATTTGTTATTTTGTTGCTTTATGTGGATGATATTCTCATAGCAAGCAACAATGTTTAAGATGTAATGAGGGTGAAGGCTGAAATCAATAAAGAGTTCGATATGAAGGATCTGGGAGCTGCTTCCAGAATTATTGGGATTGACATTCGAAGAGATAGAAAGCAGTCGAATTTATGCTTATCTCAAGAGGCATACCTACGAAAGATTCTCGAAAAGTTTGGTATGTCGAATTCAAAGCCTGTTGTGACTCCAACAAACCCTCAATTCAAGTTGAGTATTGATCAGTGTCCCAGTACTGATGTCAAAAGAGCCTATATGAATAGCATCCCATATGCTAATATAGTTGGTTCTTTGATGTATGCTATGGTCTGTACTAGACCCGACATAGCATATGTAGTAAGTCTTGTAAGCAGGTACATGGTGAATCCTGGAAAGGCTCACTGGCAAGCATTAAAGTGGATTTTAAGGTACATAAATGGGTCTCTGAACAGGGTTCTAATTTATGATGGAGCCTTGGGTGAAGATAGTAAAGCAGTAATCGAAGGATATGTCGACTCTGATTATGTAGGTTGTATGGATTCCAGGAAATCTATTTCTGGATATGTTTTAACTATGTTTGGCACAACCATTAGTTGGAAAGCAACTATTCAGAAGGTTGTTGCATTATCAACCACTAAAGAAGAATATATTGCCCTCACTGAAGCTGTGAAAGAAGCATTGTGGCTTGAAGGTTTTGCTAAGGAGCTGAAACTTCAAGGTAAAGGTATCACTGTTAAATGTGATAGTCAAAGTGCAATGCACCTGTCGAAGAATTCAGCCTATCATGAGCGAATTAAGCACATTGATGTAAGGCTGCATTTCTTCAGAGAAGTAATCGAGCGTGGAGAAGTCCAAGTGTTTAAAGTTTTGATTGAGGACAATGTTGCTGATATGATCACAAAGACATTGCCAAGTTGCAAGTTTTTCCACTGTATGTAGTTGATAAAGCGGCATGAAGAAAGCTGGTTTGTTCCCTTGATGTTGTAGAGTTAGGTCCAAGGTGGAGATTTGTGAGATATTAGATCGAATTCTAGTATCGTCGAAGGGTAGCTTCTTGGTTCGACAAGATTAAGAATGAAGTCGAAGGTTGTTCACACGCTGGTGTTAAAGATGCTAGAGTTGTTAGCATGTTAAATTAGGTTTTAGTGTTAAAACCCTAATTTGTTAAGTTAGCTTATTTATTAAGTTAGCTTGTGTAATGGGCCTTGTGGAAAAAGCCCGTTAGTTAGTATGTTAGGTTTTATTATAAATAGCATACTAGTCTCTCATCATTGCAGACTACAAATCCTAATTTAGGGTGAGAGAGGTTATTTGTTATTCTTGTAAACTTGTAATCTTGTTTTCTAAGAGAAAGTAAAAGAATAGCAGTAATTACCAATTCTTGTGTTCCTCTTCTTCCTTGTCCTTTATTCTTCCCTTGTTTTATACTTTGTTCCTAGCATTGAATTCACAACAAACTGGTGCGGTGAGCGTGGAGAAGATTCCTTCAACAAAGTATACTTACTTGTCCTTTATTCTTTCCTTGTTTTATACTTCGCTATTGGCATTGAATTCACAACACAAGATGATGCAAATGCTTACTTCCTCATACTTATAGGTAGAAAGTTGTGTTTTCCACTCAGATACGACAAAATGTCTTTTCAATGTAAAATCAATCAACAAACTTTCGTGGTTATTTTTACCACAAACTATGAGGTTCTAACTTCTTCATTGCACATGGAGGATACATAGGCAAAATACTTTTGAAGTCTAGGTGAGCACAAAAATAATAAAATACTTCTTTTCTCGTCACCCCAATCTTTTTGCAAACAACATGATTTTATCATAATGCAGATTTTCAAGAGGTTCGTATGGAGTGTAACGCCCGTTTTATTTCGGTATCTTATTTAATTGTGTACTATGTGATTTATTTAACTATTATGTGTTAATTGAGTGCTTATGTGATATATATGTTTTATTGGGAGTTAATAGCAAATAGTATAAGTTAGTTAGTTAGGTGAGTTATTGGGCCTAAGTTGGCATTAGTAAGTGAGGGGTGTTTTTTAGAGCCCATTAGTAATTAGAAAAGATAGTAATAGTTTCACAAAACAAGGGTTTTAGAAAAAGATTAGAAGAAGCTCATTTTGGGGATTTTGGTGAAAGAAGAGAGAAGAGAAGAGGAGAATCTCAAGATTGAAGTTTATAGAGTTGGCTTCATTCCAAAACCTAAGGTAAGGGTGGGATTTCTTCATGCTAAAGGGATGTACGATGATGTTTAGGGTGGGTTTAATCATATGTATTCTCCATGGAATGTGTGAAATTGAATGTTAGGGTTTATGTTGGAGATTCATGAAATTGTGCCATTGATTATGTTATAGATATTTATATGTGAATCTATGCCTAGAAACATGAATAGGAACCCATAGTATGTGATAAAATGATGTTTGAAATGAGTTTGAATGGTTAAAATCGAGTTTGGGTTGGTGTTGGAAGTGCTGAAATCGCATCATTTTTTCTATTTCTGGTGCGGAGCGCCGGCCGAGCGTTTCGCTTTGTCGGGCGAGTGACGCTTTTTGGCTTCCGCCGAGCGAGCGAGCGGGATGCTACACCGAGCGATCCGGCGCCCACATGGTTTCACCGAGCGAGATCGAGCGGGCAAGTGAGAGTTTTTGTGGCCAAGTTTCTGCCTTCGAGCGCCGGGCGAGAGAAGTGTTCCGCCGGGCGAAGGTCCTGTTTTATGAAATTCAAATGTTCATATATTTTGATCCGTAACTCCGTTTTAAGTGTCTTTTGAACCTCTGTGAAACTTAAATCAATGTCTATCTACTGTATATGAAAGAAAACCTTTGGAAAACCTTTTGATGCTATTCGCGAAATGAACCGTTTGATGTTGTATTTGTTGTTAGGAAGTGAAACATGGTTGTATGGCGATACAACATAGCGACGTGAGTATGAAGTGATGCATTCTTATGAATGTTGGTGATTTTGTTGTTGTTGAAGTTCGACATTATATTGATAATGTTGGATGGCAATTTAGACGATGTTGTGATGATTGTTTATGTGTTCGTGAATGGGTGTCATTGTGTAGCATCCATTGCATAAGTGTCCTTTAGCCGTGAATGACAACGACTATCAGCCTGAAAGATGGCAACGACTATTAGCTTGAAAATGGCAACGACTATGGCCCAATGGCAATGATTGAGATGTGGGTGTTTTACTCCAAATGGTACCACATGCATTTGCATAAGTCGAGTCACATTTAAATTGCATTTGACGTTGCTTTGAATGTGTGTTTGTTGTGACATGATGATGAGGTGTTATTGTGATGTATTGGACTCATAATTGTGAAGTGAATATGTTGACATGCTGTTTATTGACATGGTTATCGTTTCGTAAGATGTTCGAATGATGTGATTTATTGGTACCATGTCATATGAAGAGAAGTGGTAATATATGTATGATCTTTGCTATGCTTTGAATATTATCATACGTTTCTTTATAATGAGTGATATCGCACCCCTTGTGTTTGAATGTTACCCTTTGTTGGTAACGTACAGGTAATGACGTGGAGTAGTCGTGTACCTATTAGCTCATGTCGGTGTGTCGATGCTCTGATACGTAGCACTCGGGGGACGTCTAGTTTGCTTTGATGTTGTCGTGTTTTATTGTCGTTGTTTTGTCGTTTCTTGTATTATGTCTGGATATGATTATTTCTCTTGGATTATGTTGTTACATCCTATAGAGACATGTTGGATTTTTTAGTTGCCCATGTTTGGCACGCAAGACTTGGATATTATTATTGATGTTGTTCCGCTGCATGTTATTGATATATGACTGTTGACGAGTAATGGATTAAGTTTCCCTCCATTATACTTGCTATGTATCTACGTATGTGAGCATGTGTTCATGATTTGTTTTTAAGTCGAAATTGTGACGCCTCAAATGTGATGTTCGTTTTGAGACTTTTATGCCCTGATTTTTCCGCGTTAATTGCGGAGTAAATTTTGGGGTGTTACATGGAGTACCATAGACGTGAGGGGTGCTAATACCTTCCCTTTGCATACTATTAAATAGAGAACTTGAAGGGTCATTAGTTTGGTCTAATTGTTGGACCGATTATACTATTAAACTGGTGGGAATCAGACAAAATCGGTCAAAACTGGTAAAAACCGATGAACGGACGGTTTTGAAAATCAGATGTTCAAATGCATACTTTTTTTCGAGGAAAAAAAGACGATGTTTTCATAATATTTTTTTAAAAAAATTAGATTAAAATATAATTAGACTTTATCTCAAACTTATTTGTAACAACTTTTCCTTGTTTGTAATTAGATCTGGTTCAACATTTATTTAAATTTGTATTTTATTATTGTGAGTGATAATTATATTTAGAATTTAAATTAAAAAAACGAACATGTGAAATTATGATATTTTGAAAATTTAAAATTTAGAAGGTGTCGTGATATTTTTTACAGACTGAGTCACTTGGTTCGATCGATTTAATAAATATATATTTCTGTCATAGAGACCAATTTATTCAACCGAATTATTCAATTTAATCCAGTTTAGTCATGCAGTTTGATCAGTGACGCGATGGTTCGACCAATGAACCAGTAATCCAGTCACCTTACCGATTTGATGACCGATTTGGTTTTCATTGTTTCTTTGACAGAAAATTATGCCATTCCTTGCCCTCCAAATGGTGAAATTAATTTTAGTAATAACAATTTTCAAAATATGTTTCTCCAACCTTTCCTCTGTTCTTCATATGTCAACCGAAATTTATTTTCTTTCCACTTTGTGGAAATTCTATTATATCCAAGTCGACACATAATGTTTCTTCAAATCAGCTTTATAGTATTACACTCAAAGAACGTATGATCCATTGTCTCTTGCTCATGACAGAAGCTACATATTTCATCAGTATTCACTATAAATTTTGCAATCCTATCTTTTGAGGGAGGCTGGTCCATTAAAGCCATCCAAAGCACCAAAACAACTCGAGATCTAAGCATTTAGCATAATTAGTGAAGAAGATCTTCTTCCAATTCACATGTTGCTTAACTTTAAAGTCTAATCAAACTCTAATTACTGAGTAGATGGAAATGTAATTTTCCCTGTCAATGTATGGTATAAATTCATTAAAAAAACAGAGATTGTTTTCATAATATTTTTTTAAAAAAATTAGATTAAAATATAATTAGACTTTATCTCAAACTTATTTGTAACAACTTTTCCTTGTTTGTAATTAGATCTGGTTCAACATTTATTTAAATTTGTATTTTATATTATTTTATTGTGAGTGATAATTATATTTAGAATTTAAATTAAAAAAAATGAACATGTGAAATTATGATATTTTGAAATTTTAAAATCTAGAAGGTGTCGTGATATTTTTTACAGACCAAGTCACTTGGTTCGATCGATTTAATAAATATATATTTCTGTCATAGAGACCAATTTATTCAACTGAATTATTCAATTTAATCCAGTTTAGTCATGCAGTTTGACCAGTGACGCGATGGTTCGACCAATGAACCAGTAATCCAGTCACCTTACCGATTTGATGACCGATTTGGTTTTCATTGTTTCTTTGACAGAAAATTATGCCATTCCTTGCCCTCCAAATGGTGAAATTAATTTCAGTAATAACAATTTTCAAAATATGTTTCTCCAACCTTTCCTCTGTTCTTCATATGTCAACCGAAATTTATTTTCTCTCCACTTTGTGGAAATTCTATTATATCCAAGTCGACACATAATGTCTCTTCAAATCAGCTTTATAGTATTACACTCAAAGAACGTATGATCCATTGTCTCTTGCTCATGACAGAAGCTACATCTTCCATCGGTATTCACTATAAATTTTGCAATCCTATCTTTTGAGGGAGGCTGGTCCATTAAAGCCATCCAAAGCACCAAAACAACTCGAGATCTAAGCATTTAGCATAATTAGTGAAGAAGATCTTCTTCCAATTCACATGTTGCTTAACTTTAAAGTCTAATCAAACTCTAATTACTGAGTAGATGGAAATGTAATTTTCACTATCAATGTATTGTATAAATTCATTAAAAAAACAGAGATTAACAGCTATAATCACAATTAGTGTTTTAAAAATCGGATAGAACAGGTCGGTTGGACCGATCGAACTGAGAATCGAAAGGATCATCGGTCTGATCTGATTGTTGGATAGAATATACTACTAAATTGGTGAGAGTGTGAGAAAATCAGTCAATGCTGATAAAAACTGATGAACCAACGGTTCAAATGCATACTTTCTTCTAGAAAAAAAGACATTGTTTTCCTAATTTTTTTTTTAAAAAAAAAAGTTAAAACTAAAATATAATTGTAGCGGGGAAAATCTGAGATCAGAGCCATAATATTGACTCGACTCAATATTTCAGTGAAAGTCGCCACCGCGCTTTATTGTTTCCAAAGGAAATGGGAAAAGAACGAAAAAACCCAAAGTTTGTTTTTAAAACAAAAGAGATCTTAGGTACGGGTGTTGATTATACAAGGGGAAGGTTTTAAGCACCCCTCATATCTGTGGTACTCCACAGGAACCTTTTTGAAAATCTGTGTCGTGTGTGCTAAAAAAAGGGTTTGTTTTATTTTTAAAATAAGCTCGGCAAAGCGTTAAGCCTTGTGCCTACATACCTCCTCGGTGCAATGGAGAAGTCAGAGCTAATGTAGTTCCGCTTTTAAAAAAAACGTTTGAAAGAGGTATAAACACATTTACCATCGTCGGGGCGAATACTCAGCCATTGATCTTAAACATGAGAACGAACGAGTTCTTTGCGTCACTAATGAGAGAAGGGCGCCAACTTGGATAAAATCGACAAGTATGCCACTAGCTCTCTCACGTGGAAAAGATTTCATCGTGTCAATCAATATTAAGATCGTGGGGCATCGCAACTAATGACAATGATTAATCGTGCTTACTTTTGAAAAGAAAATGCCAACAAGGGCTAAATATAGTTTTAAAGAAGATTTTAAAAGGGATTTCAAACATAAGAAGTTTTTTAGAAAAAGAGAGGAGACTTTGAAAATTTAAGAAGTGGGAGGAGATGAAGAGGCTATCCTAGTGCGGGAAAATAAAAGTTTAGGGAAAACGATCTGACCAAAATAAGAAGTCGACACTTGACACATTGAGTCAAGGAATAATTCCCATCCTTTGGACTACCCACACAAAACCAAAATTACCACTTAGGGACCAAAATGAACTTGCAAATCTTCGAAGAATCACATAAGCTTCTGACAGAAATCGGACAGAGTAACGGTTGCAAATGGGCGAAATCCTTATCTTAGTGCTTTGGAATTAACCTTCAAAGACTTTTCGAGGAGATACCTACACACATCACAACAGCAATCCAACCAGACAAAATAACAAGCAAGATAACAGTCAAATAATGATACACAGTCCATTGGTCCTTAAGTGTTTTTTAGGTTTCATCTTGTTTATTAATGTTTTAGCATAAAAGTAAAGTACAGTCCAAGTGGACAAAAGAAAAATAGCGGAGAATAAATATGACGTCCAAATGGACAAAATAAAAATAGCAGAAAGTAAATATGATGATATGATAAATATAAGAGCAATAAATGTAAAGGACAATATAATTAAATGCGGAAATTAAAATTAGTCGTTAGTTGTTAAAGATAACCATCTTGAAACTTGTCAAGTATGTTATCAAAGTTAGTAAATAAGGATTAATAATGGAGGAAGGATGAATTCGGATTCAAATCAACCACATATGACTTCCTCTCATTTTTAATCTTTTATCGATTCGGGACAAAAAAATAAAAGGATAGATGAAGAAGAAGAGTAAAATTAAAATAGTAAACTAATATATCAAAAGAAAACACAAGGTATAAAATAATAAGACATATTTTTGTGATTTCTTTTCATAATTTTTGGAATAAAAACAAAATTAATATAAATTTCTAAAGTTAGAAACTAATTAAAATGCAAATAGTAATATAAAATAAAGCAGAATAAATTCCAGCCATCAGATTTAGTCAATTGACTAATTTTATGTAGGATCTAAGATCCAGAACTAAAGTGCATAATAAAATATGTAGTAAAGAAAATAGAGGATCATTTTTTAATCATCTCCTCAGGTCCGGACAAGTGGCTCCGATGGCCACTTGTCACCCACACAGCAACCGGCGCAAATCATGAAGAAAAGAGAAAGAAATCAAAATTTAAACACTTCTTCAAAGTACCTAACGGTACTACTATCTTTTCATAAAGAAAAACCAAAAGCCATAAAGTCAAAATAAATGGTGCATAGAAGTGTCAGGTTTTTTGAAATCATACAAAAGATTCCTCTTATCTCTCACATTAATTATCAATCCACCTTTTTTTCAAAAAAGAAAACAAAATGATCAAATAAAAAAAGATAGTAAAGATATTAAAAGGAAATAAAATCATAAAGGAGATCTCATAATTTTCTCTCTTAGAGAACTCACGGTTCTCTTTCTATTTCATAACCATCACTTTATTTCTCTTTTTTTTTAACACAAAATAGTAAGAGGTTAAAGAAAAGGAACATGGCAGCAAAGAGGAACTCACGGCGGCTCACATGGAGATCATAGCTGCCGGAGCTTCTCCGACGCGGTGGCCGGAGGTGAAAAATTCCCGAATGCAATTTTTTTTACATATTTGGGTTCGGTTTCTTCTCCTCTTTTCAAATATCAAATTAGTTTTATCAGAAAATAAATTCACAAGCACAGATCTAAAGAGAAAGTGCTTGTGATTTTCGTTCTAAACACAAGTAAATATCACAGGGAATAGCAATCAATGGATGGAATCGTTATCAGAGACTGATTCTCAACCTTTTGGTGCAAAGAAATGAGAGAACGGCGGTGGTTTAATTTTCCGGCGCGGAGGTGGCGATTTCCAGTGGTGGTCCAGTGAGGATTTCCGGCGAGGGAAGGTTCAGGTGAGTTTGGATTTCAGAAACTTTTTTCTATGCTCTGAGTTTTCTGAATTTGTCAGTCTGAAAAGGTCTGAAAAAAGGTCCTTGTGTCAGTCTCAATGAATGTTTATATAGTGCTCAGATTAGAGTTTTTCTGTGGATGAACGAATGGGCTCAAATTGTTGTGAGTTTGAATTGGAAATGATTTTTGATGAAGTGTAATTCTTGCTATCAAGCCCAATCCGAAAATCTCCCTTTATTTCCAATTTTCAGCTTTTGTTTTATATTCTTGAGATATTGTTTGAACATGTTCTTGGGCTTTGAATCTTTGTCAAACTTTTTGTGGATTGATTTATTTGTATTTGGGAAATTGCTAACTCCACCTTTGTTTCTTTTCCTTTATGAATTGATAAATTTTGAAAGAAAAACATGGATGAAATCTTGAAGATTATGGAGCTTGGAAGATTCAAAGGAAGACATAAGCATGGACATGGAGAAATATTGAAGAAAATGGTGTGGACTTGGAATATTTTGAATTTTTTCTTGGGTAAACATAATGATGTAACTTTGAGAATCCGTCCACCTTGTAATTTGGAATGAGTTATGAACTTGAATGGACTTTCTTGGATTTGAAGCTTCGAAATTTGTATGTTGAATGATCATAAAATTGAAACTCTTACTTGAATGGAAACTTTGGAATCAAATCATGAATTGGATTTTTGTATGAAATGAGAACTTGCACTAATCCTTAAGAACTTGGTTTTGAACTCCAAATAATTCAATTTGCATGATTTCTTCATCTCGAATTAAATTCTTGAACAAAATAAATGCTCAAAAATTCAATATCATTTGACTGAACTTGAACACTCTTGAATTGATTCTTAACCACTTGACAATCATCACCACAATAATAAAGTCTTGATTCAAACCTCTGAACCCTGATGAGAAAAATCACCTGAACTTCTTGATCCTCATACCCTATCTGATAAAGAAACAAAAATAAAAACTATTTTTTTGAATTTTGATTAATGGTTAGTGAAAATATAAAGACTATAAATAAATAAAAATACGAGAAAAGAGGTGTCTCATGATTCCTCTGTAGGTGAGCTCAAAATGAGAAAAGCGCAAGAGAACCTCGCACATGATCTTGATGTGATTTAAGCAGAGTCTGAGATGCGGGATCTTAGGGTCAAAAATTGGGGTATGACAGATGCCCCTATTTAAGTTTCTTCTATCCGGAGATATGAAGATTGAAATCTTCGTCTCGACGTGATTGAAGAGACTTAAATACAGAATACACAATTTTGACCCTAAGATGTCATGCAATGCTTATGATTATGAATGCATATGATTTTCATGAGAGGGAAACAAGACACCACTGGGGAAAGATAAGAGATTCCGCTTGGGAACGAGACTTTGCTGGGAAAAGAAACTTCACTGGGGAAAATATTTCGCACCAGAAAGGTTAAAGCATCACCTTTCACTGGAGATGAAAGAATACACCAAATTTTACTGAAGGTGAACTACCAACTTTTACTGAAGGTAGGAAAGAACCTTAACATCGACTTTTTACTGGAAAATGCGGTTGCAAAAGAAAACACCGACTTTTACTGAAGGTGGACTACCAGCTTTTACTTAAGGTAGAAAAAGATCTTGACATCGACCTTTACTGGAAGATGTAGATACAAAGGCTTCTCTGAACACCAGCTTTTACTGAAGGTGCAGGAATAGCATCATCTGAATACCGACTTTTACTGAAGGTACAGGAATTTTCATCTGAACATCAACTTTTACTGGAAGATGCAGGGAACTTCTTCTGAACATCAACGTTTACTGAAGATGCAGGAATAGCATCACCTGAATACCGACTTTTACTGAAGGTACAGGAATTTTCATCTGAACATCAACTTTTACTGGAAGATGCAGGGAACTTCTTCTGAACATCAACGTTTACTGAAGATGCAGGAATAGCATCACCTGAATACCGACTTTTACTGAAGGTACAGGAATTTTCATCTGAACATCAACTTTTACTGGAAGATGCAGGGAACTTCTTCTGAACATCAACGTTTACTGAAGATGCAGGAATAGCATCACCTGAATACCGACTTTTACTGAAGGTACAGGAATTTTCATCTGAACATCAACTTTTACTGGAAGATGCAGGAAACTTCTTCTGAACATCAACGTTTACTGAAGATGCAGGAATTACCGCCTCAAAAGTTGACGATAAGCTACCAACTCAATAGTTGAAGGTAGAAGAAAATTGAATTACCGCCTCAAAAGTTGACGATAAGCTACCAACTCAATAGTTGAAGGTAGAAACAAACCCCAAATTACTGACTCAATGGTTGAAGGTAAGGGAAAGTTGAATTATAAGCTTCCGCTAAGAATAGGGATCAACTTCTTCTTTAATCAAGGACGTGGCTTGAGAAAAGAAACTGGATGCAAACTGTCACTTCTGATGAAGGGACTTACCATTTGCTGAGCTTCTTCCATTTGGATGCAAACTGTCACTTATACTGAAGCGACTTACCATTTGCTGAGCTTCTTCCATTTGGAATCAAGAAGTTCATAAAGCCTGAGAGATTATCACTTGCTTTGAAGATAAGATTGGTACGCGAAGATATACAAACTTGCTCAAATAAAGAGGCTTCCATTTGTTGTCAACCAAAACATGATGGGGATAACATAAGTTGCTCAAAGTCAAAACCTGCCCCTTGCTTTCAAGCACAAATTCCAACACTGATGGAAAATAAATATTTCAATATCTGATATCAATCATAAACAAATTCTCCATTGTTAAGGAAAACAAAATCCTCAAGAGGTGCAAAATAAATGCCTTCTCGATCTAGGCTTCTCATCCTAGAGATGTTCCAACATAGTACTTCAAGAGATCAAAGTTCAACTCCATGAATAAACTGGATAGAAACGTCCAAACAAGACTCTGGAAAATGAGGAATGAACTCAAATGAGGATTAGTTCCATCCTGACAAATGAGCTGAGGAGGAACACTAAAGCAAAATTCTTCCACGAGGAACAAACTCTGTGGGGAATTTAGAAAGGATAAACACTTTCTGCTTAAGGTAGACACTCTAATGGAAAGAGATCATGTATTTTGAGGAATCAAAGAGAATGGATCAAAACATTAAGAAATGCAAAATGGATATGAATATATTTTTCTTTTTAATCTTTTTTTTTATGCATGTTGTATGTATGAATGAACGAATGAATGAATGAATGAATGTCATGTATATGCTGACAAAACAAACACAAAAATACTAGAAAGTGACAAGACAACACAGTACAACAGACACTTGTGGAATATCAATAATCTGGAGATATCAAGCAAATCCTTCTGAAGACCCATGATGGGACACAATTGTAGATAACACATACCACTTAGAGGAACAAAGTCATACTAGAAGGCTCGAGAGAAAGCTACTGACAGAGGAAAAGACCCAAAGTCGCACTTTAAACATCCACACATCCATGGAAGGAATAATAACATGAACTCCGCTGAGGGAAAACTTGTTGGAGTTACACACCAAGCAAACTCTTTAAGAACTATCAACCTCTGAGAGGAATTTACAGATCATCTTCTTTAACAAAATGTTTGGACAACATATCTTTGCAATCTCTATTATGGGGAATCAGAGAAAATTTCCTTGGAGAAAATCACCATTCTGAACTTGCAGAGGAAATAAGAAGTTATCATCATAGCAAAAGAGTTAACATGCAGGGGATTTTATTTCAAAACTCAACACAAGGTGAGAAAGAAAACCCAACAGTAAATTGTTGTCTTAAAACTTCTTGGTAGAGAATGACATACTCTGGATTGATCATGGCAACGACCTTTGTGCCTCAAGCTAATGAGGTGATTAAGGTAACTTCTAATTCACAACTTGCCCCAGACTACATGGTCTATGAGAGGCATCTGCCTCAAAAAGGTTCATAGAGATCCTTGGCGTCATAAAGACTTGGAATAATCTTCCCCAGATTAACAGATTCTTGGAGAGATTTGTCAAATCTCGATGTAACTGCCCCAAATTGACTAAACTTGGCACATTCTTTTACTCGACATAGTCTTCAAGATTTGCCCCATAATGATAATCAAACTCGCAAAAGCATTATACTGGGAAAATAACATGCCCCTGGCAATGTTTTAGTTTTCTACTGATGATCAGATGTAAACTTCCTGGATGTCAAACAAATGTTTACAAGCAGAAAAATGTTTATTCTAAGAATGATAATTAAAATGCAACAATCATGTAAGTCTTGAAGTTTTATTAAAAAGATGTCACAAAACCTTGTGAATAAATCACTGGTTAAGGAAAGACATTGGTTTTTGTATGCATATGATACCAACACAAGTTCTCAGCATAACCGATAGGAGTCAGGAACGCTTTCTTGTTTTAAGCATGCTTTCGAAATAAACCCTGCTTCAATTAGGACTTTTGAGGGTTGTAACGTGGCCTGGTTCACGGTTTTCAGAAAAAAAGATTTTTAGGCTCAAAGTTTATTTAGCCCACCCCAATTTCGTGATGTTCTCCAGTCCTATGTTCAGTCAACTCAACATGAGTATTCATCTCTCAAAAGGATTTTGTGCTATTAAAGATCCAATGAAGCTTTCTTAGAGTAGCAGTCAGCCTTTTTGTCTTCGTTTTTGTATTCACACAGATTTGTTCATTGTTGAGGACTTTTTCCTTGTAGTCATTTCTTTTCATTTTTCTTTTATTTTCCCTAACTTTTGCCTGGACTGATTCTTTTAAATTGGTCATCCAGCGGGGTGCTCTAACTTTTGCCTAAGTCATTTATTTTCAATTTTCTGACTTAGCGAGTTTTTTTTTTTCTTCTTTCTTTTTTCACTTTTTTTCTCATTCTTTTGATTTAAACAAATCGTGTGATATTGACTTTGTCTTGACTTGTTGAGAGGGTTGTGACTGGCTCATTCCTTGGCGGATGGAGGATAACCATTGTGGTTTCACATTTTCCAGCCTTTCGATGCGTGGGGAATAACCATTATGGTTTTCCATGATCCAACCATTGATGTGGATATGACGTGATTGACACTTGGATGCATAATCCTTTTTGAAACATGAACACTCGGCCAAATCAACTGAACACTACCCTGCCCCAGGTTAAAAATTAGGGTTTTTCGTTTAGAAAAGAAACTCCTACTTCAAGGCTCAAAGGGGTTAACAAGGGATTATCTTCCTTATATCTCCGGTGTTTGGGAATTTGAAACAATGCCTGTACATCATCAACAGGGTCTTATTCAAAAGCATACAACCAAAAATTTTGCATTTTCAGATCATCATCCTCCCTCCAATCTTTGCATAAGCAAGAGTTTGATAAAAGCAATAGGTATCATAATGCATAAAAACAAATAAACATGGGTGAAACGAATGGATTACTTCAAGACAAACATTATCATTGTATTATCATTAACATTCAAAAATAATCAAGTTTCTACATGCAACAGTGCATTGAAAAACAAGAAATATTACAAATGAAAATCAGTAAGAATTCTAAAAACTGAGAAGGCTCTCTCCATCTGGGTTTGTGTTGAAGGAAACATCTTTCAAACTTCAGGGCTGCCACTAATAGATCTTCATTCATGCTTTGGCAAAGGATTGTTTTGAACATTAGGGCCAATGTCTCGGAATGACAGCATACCAGAACGAACCAATCTTTGAACTTTAGCTTTTAGAGGCCAGCAATCCTCTAAACCATGCCCAGGGGCATTCTGATGAAAAGCACAAGTAGCATCGGCTTTGTACCACCAAGGGAGCTTCTCTGGAATAGGAGGCGGTGACCTTGTCTGAACCAAATTTTTCCGAATCAGCGCAGGGTACAATTCAGTGTAGGTCATAGGGATAGGATCATAATTAACTCGAGGATACGAATTTCGTCTTGCTGGCTGTTGATTAACAGGAGCCACAGGAATTGAATTCACGAAGGGGGTTACTGACGCCACTTGTTGAGGTTGATAACGAGCTCCCCTTCCAGATCGAATATTCCTTCCATGAGAAACAGCATTAGCATCTGATTCCTTCTTCTTTTGAAAAGATGAGCCATACCTTCTTGTATTGCCAGATGAACTTTCACCCTGAACCAAACGCCCTTCTCTCACAGCTTCTTCAAGTCTGACACCCATACCCACCATTTCAGTGAAATCTACAGGAGCGCTTGCAATCATCTTTTCATAGTAAAACGGGCTAAGAGTCTTCAAGAAAATCTTAGTCATCTCTTTCACTTCCATTGGAGGAATTACTTGGGCGGCCACTTCACGCCATCTCTGAGCATATTCCTTAAACGATTCTTTTTCTTTCTGCATCATAGCTCTCAGTTGATCTCGATCAGGAGCCATGTCCACATTATACTTGTATTGCTTAACAAACGCTTCAGCTAGGTCATTGAAAGTGCGGATATGGGTGCTATCAAGGCCCATATACCACTTGGAAGCAGCTCCAGTCAAACTATCTTGGAAATAATGGATCAACAGACGTTGATCATCAGTGTGAGTGGACATCTTTCTTACGTACATCACCAAATGTGCCTGAGGACAGGAGTTTCCCTTATACTTCTCAAATTCAGGTAATTTGAACTTAGCGGGTACTTTCACATTAGGAACAAGACAAAGATCATGCACATTCTTTCCAAACAACTCTTTCCCACGAAGGGCTTTCATCTCTTTCTGCAATTCTTCAAACTGATCTTGGAATCCATCCATTCTATCATAGATGCCAACACTCTCACTTGGTGCATCGTTATGATAAATGGGTTCGGGAACAAAAGGACCAGTGTGCACAACAGGACGTGTATTGACCATGATAGGAGTCATGGGACGAGTCATTTCAGGAGCAGACAAATAGCCTTCAGGCATGCCCCAAGGATACCCTTTGGGCATGAGTTGTTGAGTAACAGCAGCAGTCGGATTCACAGGAATTTTCGTAGAAACCATCTCAGAAATCACAGTAGTCTGACCTTGCGGCTGACCTTGAGCTTGAGAATTGGACGGAGGAGGGACCTGATTCTGATTCTGAGCAGCCATTAGTGTCTCGACTAGAGCGGTGAGACGCTCCACTCCAGACCTCAAAGTAACAACCTCTTCACGTAGCTCTCGGTTCTCTTGCTCGAGTCCTTCCATCTTCTTTTTATAACTAGCTCGGGTGTTATACCGGTGAGACAGCTTGATTCTGTAGGAAGAACACTGAATAAGGCTTCTGGAATATTCTTGAAGGTAAGACCAAAAAAAATGCATCATGATGCATGAAATGCAATGCAAATGGTTTATATTTTTCTTAATTTCCAAGGAACTTTAAGACATTAATTGTAAACATCACAAAGATACAATATTCAAAATATAACTGAAAATACTCTCTTTTTATTAATAACGAAAAGGATTACAAAAGTTCGAAGTTCAAAGCTTCAAAGAATCCCAAACAAACTAAAAGAGGGATAACAAAGAAAGCTAAAACTATGGGTCCGAAGGTGCCACCCCTGATGAAGAACCAACTCCCCTCTGCAACTTCCTACGAAGCTTCTCTAACTCATCTTCATAAAAAGCCTTCATGTGAGTCTTCTCGACCATTATCTTGTCAACAACTGCCTTCCATGAAACTGAATCTTCTTGACCAACAGGAACTATCGGAACACTAGCAGAAAGTAAATCCCTTTGTTGTCTCTTTCGCTTCTCACCATGTTGTTGAAGTAGCGCTTTCTGACGACGAATCTGATCATCCTTTTCCATCAACCAACCATCTTGAAGATAAAGCATATCATCCTTCTCTTTCAACTGTTTCTTCAACTCTTCCTTCTCAATCTCTGAAGCATGAAACTTTTTCTCCCAAGTATCCCTTTCCAACTTCATCCTAGCCATGAGCTCTCGGTACTCCTCCCTATTCTCGATGGGAATAGTGGAAGAAGATGGTGGAGCAACAGGTAAAGAGGGCTCCTCGAGTAAATAAGGCATCTGAAGAGCATGAGCTCTAGCTTGAACCCAATCAGTGTATTCCTTGAGAGTAATGCTTTGTTTCTTTCCCAAATCTCTCTTCCTATCAATATGGTGCCAAGCACGCACAAACCGATTCCTCATATTCGTATCTCCATTATGATAAAAAATTCCTGACACACGAATACTAGCAGGTCGCTCCTTCATGGGGTAGCCAAATTGACGCCTTGCAAGAATAGGGTTGTAGGTGATTCCTCCTTGTATACCAAGAAGAGGTACATTAGGAAACTCCCCACAACTATCAATAATTTCACCAGTGTCATAAGCAGGATTGTACCAATTAATGTTACCATTAGTGAGAGGCATAATCTTTTGAGACCATCGAAGACCATCAGGATTGTTTAAGAAACTCCTAGTTTGAGGTAAGTGCGAAATAAACCACTTATAGAGCAAAGGAGTGCAACAGTTGATAAGTCCACCTTTCTTATCAACCCTATGGTGAATGGAATGATAAGTATCCCCAAGCAAAGTAGGCACAGGATTTCCAATCATGAATATCCGAATAGCATTAACATCGACAAAGTTGTCAATATTAGGAAAGAGTATCAAACCATAGATAAGCAAAGCCAAGAAAATCTCAAAAGCGATCATACTTCCCTTACTAGCCAACATAGAAGCCTTCTCAATCAAAAACTTAGAAGTCAACCCCCAAATTCCTCCCTTCTTGGTTATGTTTGCTTTTACATCTGATATTTTCAAGCGAAGAAGTTCCGCTATCTCATCCACCTCAAGATCCTTCTCTAGACCACTAAATGGTATATCATTCGTAACCGGCAAACCAATCCAATACGAATACTCCTCCAAAGTGGGCATAAGCTGATAATCAGGAAATGTGAAACAATGATACATCGGGTCATAAAATTGCACAAGAGTCTCAAGAATCCCCTTCTCCACTTTGGTATTCAAAATAGATATCAATTTTCCATATCGGTTTCTGAAGTTGTCAGAATTAGGAACCAAAGACACTAGCTCTTTCAACTCTTTCAACTCTTTCTCACCAAGATTCCTGAAAGTGTACTTCTTAATACTCCTCTTTTGATCCATGGTACCTGTGATGTTTACAAAGAAAGAGTCTTAAGTTCCTTGAAAACCATTTGTAAAGAATGTCTTTCATGAATGCATGAATGTATGGTTTATGCATCAATCACAAACAAGAGCACACAAGATCACACAATTAAGGTTCAAAGGTCCGACGTCACAAGCATGGAGTCATAGGTTAAGAACCACCCACAAAGGTATGTACTAGGGAATTTTGTACCTGCCGATCGGGTTCTACAAAGGTTCCCAGAGTTTTCAATCTTCTATCGGATACTACCGGCACGCACAATTGCTCATGGGCGCCAATAATATGCCTAAAAAGACCTCGTCTGAGCGTAGCATCGCATGACAACAAGCTCAAATTGGTACTTGACCTTGTTTCTGCGCTACATCCTAAAAAGGCTTAGATGGGTTAAAAAGGTTCTAGGCCATTCAGCTTCTACGGACACTCACTATTGAAAGTAATAGCGTTCCTACGATAGCTCGTAACAACATCTACTACCTTCCATGAGGCCTCCACTGATTGGGGTTCCACCGTATGATGCTCATGTTAAGGATCGCTCCTGACATGCAACTATTGGTCATACCACCTCCTATCTCAAGTTACTCACCAAAGTCCGGGTTAGGACTTTTTCTCATCACAGAGGAACCACCGAGCACCAAAAAGAAAAAAAAACAAACAAAGCACACATCAATAATATATACAGACAAAAACACACAGATAAACAAAAATAGGCTTAACACACTTAAAATTGGTTCCCCAGTGAAGTCGCCATTTTTCTGTAGCGGGGAAAATCTGAGATCAGAGCCATAATATTGACTCGACTCAATATTTCAGTGAAAGTCGCCACCGCGCTTTATTGTTTCCAAAGGAAATGGGAAAAGAACGAAAAAACCCAAAGTTTGTTTTTAAAACAAAAGAGATCTTAGGTACGGGTGTTGATTATACAAGGGGAAGGTTTTAAGCACCCCTCATATCTGTGGTACTCCACAGGAACCTTTTTGAAAATCTGTGTCGTGTGTGCTAAAAAAAGGGTTTGTTTTATTTTTAAAATAAGCTCGGCAAAGCGTTAAGCCTTGTGCCTACATACCTCCTCGGTGCAATGGAGAAGTCAGAGCTAATGTAGTTCCGCTTTTAAAAAAAACGTTTGAAAGAGGTATAAACACATTTACCATCGTCGGGGCGAATACTCAGCCATTGATCTTAAACATGAGAACGAACGAGTTCTTTGCGTCACTAATGAGAGAAGGGCGCCAACTTGGATAAAATCGACAAGTATGCCACTAGCTCTCTCACGTGGAAAAGATTTCATCGTGTCAATCAATATTAAGATCGTGGGGCATCGCAACTAATGACAATGATTAATCGTGCTTACTTTTGAAAAGAAAATGCCAACAAGGGCTAAATATAGTTTTAAAGAAGATTTTAAAAGGGATTTCAAACATAAGAAGTTTTTTAGAAAAAGAGAGGAGACTTTGAAAATTTAAGAAGTGGGAGGAGATGAAGAGGCTATCCTAGTGCGGGAAAATAAAAGTTTAGGGAAAACGATCTGACCAAAATAAGAAGTCGACACTTGACACATTGAGTCAAGGAATAATTCCCATCCTTTGGACTACCCACACAAAACCAAAATTACCACTTAGGGACCAAAATGAACTTGCAAATCTTCGAAGAATCACATAAGTTTCTGACAGAAATCGGACAGAGTAACGGTTGCAAATGGGCGAAATCCTTATCTTAGTGCTTTGGAATTAACCTTCAAAGACTTTTCGAGGAGATACCTACACACATCACAACAGCAATCCAACCAGACAAAATAACAAGCAAGATAACAGTCAAATAATGATACACAGTCCATTGGTCCTTAAGTGTTTTTTAGGTTTCATCTTGTTTATTAATGTTTTAGCATAAAAGTAAAGTACAGTCCAAGTGGACAAAAGAAAAATAGCGGAGAATAAATATGACGTCCAAATGGACAAAATAAAAATAGCAGAAAGTAAATATGATGATATGATAAATATAAGAGCAATAAATGTAAAGGACAATATAATTAAATGCGGAAATTAAAATTAGTCGTTAGTTGTTAAAGATAACCATCTTGAAACTTGTCAAGTATGTTATCAAAGTTAGTAAATAAGGATTAATAATGGAGGAAGGATGAATTCGGATTCAAATCAACCACATATGACTTCCTCTCATTTTTAATCTTTTATCGATTCGGGACAAAAAAATAAAAGGATAGATGAAGAAGAAGAGTAAAATTAAAATAGTAAACTAATATATCAAAAGAAAACACAAGGTATAAAATAATAAGACATATTTTTGTGATTTCTTTTCATAATTTTTGGAATAAAAACAAAATTAATATAAATTTCTAAAGTTAGAAACTAATTAAAATGCAAATAGTAATATAAAATAAAGCAGAATAAATTCCAGCCATCAGATTCAGTCAATTGACTAATTTTATGTAGGATCTAAGATCCAGAACTAAAGTGCATAATAAAATATGTAGTAAAGAAAATAGAGGATCATTTTTTAATCATCTCCTCAGGTCCGGACAAGTGGCTCCGATGGCCACTTGTCACCCACACAGCAACCGGCGCAAATCATGAAGAAAAGAGAAAGAAATCAAAATTTAAACACTTCTTCAAAGTACCTAACGGTACTACTATCTTTTCATAAAGAAAAACCAAAAGCCATAAAGTCAAAATAAATGGTGCATAGAAGTGTCAGGTTTTTTGAAATCATACAAAAGATTCCTCTTATCTCTCACATTAATTATCAATCCACCTTTTTTTCAAAAAAGAAAACAAAATGATCAAATAAAAAAAGATAGTAAAGATATTAAAAGGAAATAAAATCATAAAGGAGATCTCATAATTTTCTCTCTTAGAGAACTCACGGTTCTCTTTCTATTTCATAACCATCACTTTATTTCTCTTTTTTTTTAACACAAAATAGTAAGAGGTTAAAGAAAAGGAACATGGCAGCAAAGAGGAACTCACGGCGGCTCACATGGAGATCATAGCTGCCGGAGCTTCTCCGACGCGGTGGCCGGAGGTGAAAAATTCCCGAATGCAATTTTTTTTACATATTTGGGTTCGGTTTCTTCTCCTCTTTTCAAATATCAAATTAGTTTTATCAGAAAATAAATTCACAAGCACAGATCTAAAGAGAAAGTGCTTGTGATTTTCGTTCTAAACACAAGTAAATATCACAGGGAATAGCAATCAATGGATGGAATCGTTATCAGAGACTGATTCTCAACCTTTTGGTGCAAAGAAATGAGAGAACGGCGGTGGTTTAATTTTCCGGCGCGGAGGTGGCGATTTCCAGTGGTGGTCCAGTGAGGATTTCCGGCGAGGGAAGGTTCAGGTGAGTTTGGATTTCAGAAACTTTTTTCTATGCTCTGAGTTTTCTGAATTTGTCAGTCTGAAAAGGTCTGAAAAAAGGTCCTTGTGTCAGTCTCAATGAATGTTTATATAGTGCTCAGATTAGAGTTTTTCTGTGGATGAACTAATGGGCTCAAATTGTTGTGAGTTTGAATTGGAAATGATTTTTGATGAAGTGTAATTCTTGCTATCAAGCCCAATCCGAAAATCTCCCTTTATTTCCAATTTTCAGCTTTTGTTTTATATTCTTGAGATATTGTTTGAACATGTTCTTGGGCTTTGAATCTTTGTCAAACTTTTTGTGGATTGATTTATTTGTATTTGGGAAATTGCTAACTCCACCTTTGTTTCTTTTCCTTTATGAATTGATAAATTTTGAAAGAAAAACATGGATGAAATCTTGAAGATTATGGAGCTTGGAAGATTCAAAGGAAGACATAAGCATGGACATGGAGAAATATTGAAGAAAATGGTGTGGACTTGGAATATTTTGAATTTTTTCTTGGGTAAACATAATGATGTAACTTTGAGAATCCGTCCACCTTGTAATTTGGAATGAGTTATGAACTTGAATGGACTTTCTTGGATTTGAAGCTTCGAAATTTGTATGTTGAATGATCATAAAATTGAAACTCTTACTTGAATGGAAACTTTGGAATCAAATCATGAATTGGATTTTTGTATGAAATGAGAACTTGCACTAATCCTTAAGAACTTGGTTTTGAACTCCAAATAATTCAATTTGCATGATTTCTTCATCTCGAATTAAATTCTTGAACAAAATAAATGCTCAAAAATTCAATATCATTTGACTGAACTTGAACACTCTTGAATTGATTCTTAACCACTTGACAATCATCACCACAATAATAAAGTCTTGATTCAAACCTCTGAACCCTGATGAGAAAAATCACCTGAACTTCTTGATCCTCATACCCTATCTGATAAAGAAACAAAAATAAAAACTATTTTTTTGAATTTTGATTAATGGTTAGTGAAAATATAAAGACTATAAATAAATAAAAATACGAGAAAAGAGGTGTCTCATGATTCCTCTGTAGGTGAGCTCAAAATGAGAAAAGCGCAAGAGAACCTCGCACATGATCTTGATGTGATTTAAGCAGAGTCTGAGATGCGGGATCTTAGGGTCAAAAATTGGGGTATGACAATAATTAAATTCTATTTGAAATTTATTTGAAACAATTTTTCCTTATTTGTAATTAGATCTCATTCAAAATTTATTTAAATTTGTATTTTGTATTATTTTGTTGTGAGTGATGATTATATTTAGATTTTAAATTTAAAAATAAACATGTGAAATTATTATGATATTGTTAAATTTTTAAATTTTGTCGGTGTCATGATATTCTTTAGAGACTGAATCATCTGATTCGATCCATTTAATAAATAGGTAATTTTCTCATAGAGACTGATTTATTAAACAGAGTTATCAATCTAACTGGTTTAGCCATGCGATTCGACCAGTAATTCAGTTTTTCGACTAATGAACCAGTAACCCATTCACCTCACAGATTTGATGATCAGTCCAGTATAATCTTTAGCTTATCAGAGTCAGAGTCCGGTAAATTTTTTAACTAATGATCCTGCACACTTGAACATATGTTATTGTACCTAATTGTTCATTAAATACTTTGTTATTATCAAAACCAGGGCCGACCCTGTGCATGTGCAGGAAGTGCTACAGCACAAGGCCCCAAACTTTGGGAGGCCCCAAAAATTTGAAAGGTCCAATTTTTTTTATAAATATTAATCAAAATATTTAAAATGTTATAATAAAAATTCAATAAATTTAAAAAAATGCTATGGTAAAATCTTAATGCAAAAAAAAATTGAGATAGATCAAAATTTAAAATAATTATAATTAAATATTTTATTGATTAATACATAATTTTATTTTTTATGTGTCTTTTTAAATTATTATAATTGTATTTATATTTTAAATTTGGGGCCATTTTTAAAATTAGAACGGGGTCTCTCTCTGCTTTGATTGGACCGGCCCTGATTAAAACCTAAGTGATATGGTATAAACTAATTTTCTTCCAACATACCATGTGTATTATTTTCGCCATAAGTATTATTTACAAAAGCAAGAAATTATCCTAAATCACTTTAGTAACAAAACTAAACCTTCCTAAAAGATCATTAACAACTAAAACAATAACGACACCTAATACACAAGAATACATAACAATAAAAACCATAGTCACCCACCCATAAGCCTGATAATAAACCAAACAAAGAAAAGAACGTCGTGGTATCGCGATGATTTATCTACAATCCCTTCATAAATAATTTCAATTCAACAGTCGTAAAATAGGAATCCAGTCACAATTTAAAAAAAAAATCGATTTGAAAAAAATACTAAAAGAGGGACTAACATGGCTTGATTAAATTTTGTAAGGAATTAAATATAGACTTTTTTTTCTTAGGGACTAATTTAGATTTTTCTTTTTTTGTGAGGGACTAAAATGAGTCTTTATTAGCAGTCCAGTCACGGTTCAAAAGTAAGAAAAAAACTGATTTTAAAAAAATGTTAGTTGAGGGACTAACATGGGTCGGTTAAATTTTGTAAGGGATTTAATAGGGATTTTTTTTCTCAGGACTAATCTGACCTCTACAATTTTTGTGAGGGACTAAAATGAGACTTCACTCTAAAAATATTTTAGAAACAAATTACATTTGATTGATTGAACAATCAACTATTAATGTCTAACAAATCAATTAAATATATTTAAGAATCACATCCATAAAAAGTGCATATATTTTTTAGGAATATTTCTCTGACTATGATTTTTTTTAGGGAACAACAAATACAAAGAGCTTTTAGCTTTTCAACTCATATTAACAAAAAAGTTATGTTTGGTAACTGTCATTTAGCTTTTAGCTCATAGCTTTTTTACTAGCTTTGAGCTTTTTTTCAAAAGCTATTTAAAGTAGCTTCTGAGCTTTTAGCTTGTGACTTTTTATTTCATTTATACCCCTATTATTTTAACAAAAATACAATCTTATATACAATCTTTTAGCTTCTGAGCTTTTGCGTTGTATAATTATATTCGTGTCGATTAAGAAAAATATACAATATTTAATATTTTTATAACGACATTAAAATTACATGTCTTGTAATGAATGTAGAGATAGTGTTGCTAATTTTTAAATTTGTGAAATATTAAAAAATTATTATTTTAAATTAGTATAATTGAATTCAAAATCGTAATGATGTTATTTTATATATTTCATTAAATTTATATATAAATTTTATTATATAAGTTCATTTAAAAATTTATATATAATTGTTCGATATATTTTGATGTTATTTTTAATTTTAATATATATTAATTTTTTCTGCATGTGTTTGCTAATATATGTATTTTTATTTTATAAAATTAATTTAATAATATAATACAATAATATAATGAGACTATCAATTTCTTATTTAAGAATGTCCTTTTAAGTCATTTTGTATTTATCAGCTGGTATAACAACTAATTTACCAAACACTCAAATTAATTTATCAACTATCAGCTATCAGCTACCAACTAAAAGTCATCAGCTACCAGCTACCAACTAGTTTTACCAAACAGATCCTATAACTTTAGTGCGTCATCATAAAAAAAAATTATTTAATATTTATATCCATTAAATATGTGTATATTTATATCTGAAAATCAAATTAATCGTGGGTATATTTATCGTAATTTTTTTTCTTCCATAAAAATATAACTCACTTTTTAACAAGATTAAGTGATATATTTACTATTAAGTTGTTTGTTTTATATCACCACCGCCAATGAATGCGCACAAGTCATAATAAGCCTTTTAACACAAAAACTTGTTTTTATCTTATCAACTAATCATAATTCAAAATAACATCACAATTCATTCTTCCCAATTTTTTATTTGCTTAATATCTTTAATTTATAATTTCATACTTTTTATATAATCAAATATGTTAATTTAATTTTAATCTTAAATTTAATTCACATAAAATTTGATATGAATTCAGTGGCTCGGATTGGGAGATGGAAATAACTCTTATTTCCATGCTACATTGAAGACTAAGCAGGTGGCTAAAGACATATACATGTTACATAGGGATGATGGGTTTGTGGTTTCTTCTCAACCTGAGATAGAGGAGACAGTGATTTCCTTTTATGAGAGTTTGATGGGCACTGCAGCAAAAAACATCACTCATGTGGACATTGTAGCTATGAGAGCAGGACCTTAGTTGACATTTGAGCAAAGGGAAAACCTTACTATGCGTGTTAGTGAGAATGAGGTAGAACTAGATTTGAAAGGTATAGGTGATTTGAAGTCTCTAGGGATTGATGGCTTTAGAGCTAAGTTCTTCAAAGCTAGCTGGAAAACTATTAAGCATGATGTGATGGAAGCTATCAAGGATTTCTTTGAAAATGGGAGAATTTACAAAGCTACTAATTGCACAGTTGTTACTCTAATTCCAAAGTCTGAGGAAGCTAGAACTATAAAGGATTACAGGCCTATTGCTGGATGTACCACACTTTACAAGATAATTTCCAGGACTCTCACTAGTAGATTCACAAGAGTCATTGGTAGTGTTGTTAGTCAAAGCCAGGCAGCATTCATCCCTAATCAGCAGATCCACAACCATATTTTACTCACCTATGAATTGTTAAGAGGCTACTCTAGGAAGGGAGGGACACCTAGATGTATGATGCAATTAGATTTACAAAAAGCGTATGATATGATGGATTGGGGGCACTTGAAACTATCATGAAGGAGATCGGATTGCCCTACAAATTTATCCAATGGATTATGATCACTATTAGGATTGTATCCTACAGGTTTAATGTAAATGGAGTTTATACCAAAATTATGCCAGCTAAGCGTGGGATTAGACTGGGGGACCCCCTATCCCCCATACTCTTTGTTATCATGATGGAGTACTTAAATAGGTTATTGTGCAAGATGAAGCTAGAGCCCTCTTTCATGTACCATAGTAAGTGCAAAGCTTTAGGGCTGACTCATATAGCTTTTGCTGACGATGTCCTAATTTTCTCAAGAGGTGATATTGTTTCTGTTGGTTCCTTTTTAAAGGTGTTGCAGGTTTTCTCTGAATCTACGGGCCTGATTGTGAACCCTAGGAAATGCAAGGTGTTCTTTGGTGGAGTGGATGAGAATACCAGGGCCAGAATAAAAGAGCTAACCACTTTTCAGGAGGGCAGATTACCCTTCAAGTACATGGGGATTCCAATGACAAGTAAAAGACTGGAAATTCATCAATACACACCCCTCATTACAAAAATTGTGTCTAGGATTACCCACTGAAGTAGTAAACTTTTAAGCTATGCTGGGAAAATCCAATTAGTGAAAAGTGTCTGCTATGCCACGGCTAACTATTGGCTACAATGCCTTCCCTTGCCAAAACATGTCACTAATCATATAAATGCAATATGTGAATCTTTTGTTTGGACAGGTGGTGCTACCTTCAAGAGGAAGAGCCCTATTTCTTGGCATACTATTTGTAAGCCTCGCAAATTTGGAGGTCTAAACATCCTGGACTTACAGCTATGTAGTGACATTGCTATGATGAAGTTACTTTGGAATCTCAGTAGGAAGAAGGACAATTTGTGGGTGCGATGGATTGATAGCTATTATATGAGAGGACTTGGCATTATGCATGTGGAGGAGAAAGTGCATCAATCATGGATATTCAAGGCTATTCTGAGGCAGAAAGAGGTAGCTATGGGCTTGCAAGAGTGGAATCATATGCAGTGCTTTAGAGCGAAGATCATTTACAAACACTTGAGATCTAATGAAGTGCCTGTGCCATGGTATAGGATTTTTTGTGGAAATAAAGCTAGACCAAAAGCTTTGTTTACACTTTGGTTGGCATGCCATGGTAAATTGGAAACAAGACATAGACTGATGCATTTTGATATGGTGGATTATTCAACATGTTGTTTTTGTACACAAGAGGAAACAATAGATCACCTCCTCTTTGACTGTTGCACGACTAGTGTTATATGGCAGCAAGTTTTGTATTGGCTTGGCATTACCCATGGAACAAAAGTGTGGAATGAAGAGCTAAGGTGGTTGACTCATAAGTGTAAAGGGAAAACAATAAGGGCTGAACTTCTTAAGCTGACAATTGCTGAGACAATTTATGGGGTCTGGAATTATAGGAACTGCATTACTTTTGGGAAACCTATTGATAGTTCTAAGGTAGCTGACAACATAATTGAGATGATTGTGTATGGTGGGTGGGGCAGTATTAAGCTTAGAACTCATATTGCATGTTTAATGCTCTAGATTTGGATTTGTAGTCTGTTTTGTCTAGCTGGACCTAAGGGTCGCTTTATAAATATTATTTTATTGATCTAATATATCAGTCTATTATTTCAAAAAAAAATTGATATGAACATAATCAAAATTTTAAATCAAACGTAAGTTAATTTCAATACAAATTTGAATTAAAAATAGAAAATAAATTAAAAATCTTAAAACATTAGACAAAAAATCCGAAAAACTATCCTAAAGTTTTTTATCTTTCAATATAAATCTTAATAAAATCAATCAATAAAAAGTTAGTGCACTGACAATGTGACTTGACACTTAATATGGTCGTGATTGATTGACAATGTAAAGTGTATATTTTTTTCTCTAAATAGTTACCATAAAAGATTATATTTTGATTTGTTACATAAAAAAAATCAAATTTTTAAACCTAATTGGTTTTTATATAAATTCATCACCCCAATTATCTCTTCAAATTTCTCTTATTTACTTTTCTCTCCCAACATTCTCACTCTTCTTATCTCATAAAGATAACCATGGTTGAAAAAAATCACCAGAAACACATTCAATCACATTGAAAACATCTGATGATGCTCTATTCGAAGTCGAAACTAACATCCTAAAAGAGATGAAAACTATACAATCATTTGATTCGATCGATTTAAAAAAATATATAGTTTTCTCATATAGACCAATTTATTCAGTAGAGTTATATCGATCTAACTAGTTTAGCAATGCGGTTCGACCAATGACGCGTGTTAGACGCTAGGCTTAAGGATCTAGAGGGGGGGTGAATAGATCTCTCACAGTTTTTCGGAATTATTTAAAACTTAAGCGAAAGCGTTTCGGGATCGACTTGCGTCTATTCCGGACCGCTATTGAAAAGGTTGTATATGTGATAAAACCACAAAATAATTGAGATTAACAATGAAAGGGTAGGTTATTGAATCAATTCGTTGCTCCAATGAAAAACGATTAACTTCTAATTTGATAAACTTTGTTTGCAATCCTTTGATAATGGATGAAGCAAAAGCACAAACACTTGGTGATAATATCCAAATTGATTGTGATTCAATATGTGGTGAACTGTGATGTTTACTAAAGTTCTTAATGCACAATTTTAACACTTGAATCGTTGATCAATTTGCAATTATAACCAAATACGAACAAAACGTAAATGAAAATATAAAAGCGATAACAACACGATATTTGTTCAGGCAGTTCGTCGATCGTCCTCATTACGACTACATCTGCCCCCAATTCCAAACGGGAATTGTGATGTCTTTCATTATTATTGAAAACAATTTATACAAAGAAGATAACAAAGCGATAAACGATAAACCAATTATGTTGATCCTTTGAATCTTCTCCCCCCTTAATCTTGAGTCAGATCAAGGTCTTCCAAGAGCCTCACTTTGATCCCTTTTCTGCAGTGTCTTGAATTGCTTGAACCCTTGTTCTTCAATCTTCACACTCAGCTGGATCCTTGATGAAACCTCTTGATTAAAACCCCCCAAAATTCACCAATCTTGGAGGACAAAACCCGCAGATTTTATTCACCAAAAACCCCACAAATCTTCACCCACTAGGAATCTTCAATTCCGTTCCATGGACGTTATCGATCTTGATCGCAAATCCTCAACGCAAAAATGATTGCGTGTAGTTGTGTTGGAGTTGAGAAGAAGATCGAAGATGAGAAGCCTTTGTGTCTCTTTCAGTTGTTGGTGTTCATTTGCAATAAGTGACATTAAATAATATATAAAGGAGCAGGCTCTGTGTATCAGGAAAACACACAAAATTTTGACAGGTTTTGAGCAGATAGGTCGACCTACTTTGTTGGTTGGGTCGACCTAACAGAGGTAGATTTGGCCAAGTTGTAATTTCTTCCAGTTGAGTCGACCTGTTGGTAGCTTAGGTCGACCTAAAATCAGTTAAATTGCATTCTTGAGACTTTTCTTCAGTTTAGGTCGACCTAGGATAGAGGATGAGTCGACCTAACAGAGACATGTTGTTTTTGCTTCACCTTGAGTCGACCTGCTGAAGCTCTGGGTCGACCTAATAGAAGTATGCAATTTTTGCTTCAGTTTGGGTCGACCTGATTGTGAACTAGGTCGACCTGACAGATGCAAAGATGGTCAAAACTTCATTTTCTTTGAGTCATTCACTTGTGCTCTTGTATTTGGTTGCTTGTGATGTTTGCCATGAATCAAAAACTCATTTGTGAGTGTATGCTTGTTCTTACAAACTCCCCCTTTTTTATGATGGCAAACATTTTCTTGAATGACGAACGCTCCCCGTATTCACAGCTCATATCTTGTATGTGTTAGCTCCCCCGTACTAAGCTCCCCCGTAATCTCAATTCATCTCCCCCTTTGACAACATCAAAAGACAGAAAACAGAAAAAGAGAAGCAGAATGCAAATATAATATAGAAAGAAAATATCATAATAGTGCATATCAAATATAATATAGAAAGGCACAATATAATATCCAGGCATAATTAAGATTACAAATCAAAGCTTAATGTCAAGTAATTAAGGTAGACAATCAAAGAGAAAAACATAAGAGATATGAAATGAAATGCAATGCGATGAGATGGCTAATGATATGCAAGGCTTGCTAAAGTCTTCCCCGTCGTCCTCGTCCTCTGTGGAATCCTTGAGGTCGATCCTCTTCAACTTGTTCCAGTAGATCATTGACGGAAGTGTTAAGGATGTTGAAGCGTTGGCTCAGAGACGACGCAGGGACGAATTAGGTCGACCTAAATTGCCTCAAATGTTAGAAATGCAGTGATATGCTTATGAATGTTGGTGATATGCTTATTCTACTTGCTTGTATGTCCAAAACATGATATGTAATGAAGAATGATGATCAACATATATGTGTAAATGAGATATGGAAAAACATATATAACGTCACTATAAGCATGTTAATTGATAGCATATTATAGTATCAATAAAATTTTTGGAAGTGAACAACAAACATGTTACCACTTTCTCAATTGTACGTATCTCGTCATCATTTCGTAGAATGAAGTATAATCCTCTAGTCAATGTGGAATGATGCTTGATTTGATGATGAACTACCTTCATACTAAGATAAATGTTAGCTTGAGCATAATCAATATATATATATATAAAGTAAAGGAATAAAATTAAGAAAACAAACGCATTTTGCTCAAATTAGAGATATCTAATATCCCTAATTCCCTACGAATGTTGAAGAACTGCTCCGTTGCAAGAGGTTTGGTGAAGATGTCAGCTAGTTGCTTCTTGCTCTCTACATGTTCAAATATAACTTCTCCTTTTTCTACATGATCTCTTAGGAATTGATGCCTTATTTCAATATGCTTGGTTCGTGAGTGTAAAACAGGATTCTTGCTCAAGTTTATGGCACTTGTGTTGTCGCACATGATAGGTATACGATCAAGCTTAATACCAAAGTCAATGAGTTGTTGCTTGAGCCATAATATCTGAGCACAGCAGCTTCCGGCAGCTACGTATTCTGCCTCAGCGGTAGATAATGCAACTGATACTTGTTTCTTGCTATGCCAGCTTATCAATGAATTTGAGAATGGATGACATGTCCCACTGGTGCTCTTTCTGTCGGATTTGCATCTAGCAAAGTCCGAGTCGGAGAATCCCACCAAATAGCATTCATTACCTTTAGGATACCATAGACCATATGTAGTAGTTCCACGTAGATATCGTAGAATTCTTTTTACAGCTTTTAAGTGTGATTCCTTTGGACAAGATTGGTATCTTGCACACATACATACACTAAACATGATGTTCGGTCTTGAAGATGTGAGATACAATAATGAACCTATCATACCTCGGTACAATTTCACATCAACCTCTTTACCTTTCTCATCTTTGTCTAGGTTACTATTTGTTGCCATAGGTGTGTCAATCTCCTTTGCCTCACTCATTCCAAATCTTTTAAGCAACTCTGTACAATACTTGGTTTGACTTATGAACGTTCCATGACTAAGTTGCTTGATTTGTAGGCCAAGGAAGAAATTCAGCTCTCCCATGAGACTCGTCTCAAATTCACTCTGCATAAGCTTAGAAAATTCTTTGACAAGTTTTGCATTAGTCGATCCAAATATAATATCATCTACATAAACTTGAACCAAGAGTATATCTTTATCTTTTCTTTTAATGAAGAGGGTGGTATCAACTTTACCCCTAAAGTATCCTTGACTAAGTAGAAATTTGCTTAACCGTTCATACCAAGCCCTAGGGGCTTGTTTGAGGCCGTATAAAGCACGTTTCAACTTATAAAGATGAGTCGGATGCTTATAATTTTCAAATCCGGGTGGTTGAGCTACATAGACCTCTTCATTAATATAGCCATTTAAAAAGGCACTTTTAATATCCATTTGAAATAGTTTAAAGTCATTTGAACAAGCATAAGTAAGTAAGAGACGAATAGCTTCGAGACGTGCTACGGGAGCGTATGTCTCTTCATAATCAATACCTTCCTCTTGATTGTAACCTTGAGCAACTAATCTAGCTTTGTTTCTAGTAATAACTCCGTTTTCATCAAGTTTGTTATGAAAAACCCATCTAGTGCCGATTACTTGATGATCTCCCGGATGAGGGACAAGGTCCCAAACATCATTCCGTTTAAATTGGTTTAATTCTTCTTGCATGGCCATTAGCCAATGCTCATCAAGTAATGCGTCCTTAGCGTTTTTCGGCTCAAATTGTGAAACAAAAGCAAAATGATGACAAAAGTTACTTATCTTGGAGCGTGTTGTAACGCCCTTTGAGATGTCCCCTATTATGTTGTCAATTGGATGATCTTTTACGTTTGTCCAGGCCTTCGGAAGTTCTTCATTGTTTGAGATGCTTTCCTTTTCAACATTATCATGAGACTCATCTTTCTCTTTCTCAGCACCTTTCTTCACAACACTTTCACTCTCGTCTTCCTTATCTTTGACAATGTCTTCAGTAGATGGGCCTGCACTATCAAAAGATATACCTTTCTCGACATATTTTGCATAAGATTCATCAAAGGACACATGAACTGACTCTTCAACTATAAGTAACCTTTTGTTGTATATCCTATATGCTTTACTAGATTGAGAGTAACCAAGAAAGATGCCTTCGAAAACTTTATTTTTGGTAAACCGATTACTAAGTCTTTTGTGACAACCTTGTTAAGTAAGTCAAAATTAATGTGAGCGAGGCGTCTATGACAAAGCCATGAGTCTTCGCCTAGAGCAATTAGACACTTGGTACTTGACTTAGATACTTCATCCAAGTTTAGCATATAGATGTTGTTTACTCTTAAGCCATTAAACATAATGTCTCTTTTCTTAATATGTTCTATTGTGCAACCAGAATTTGTAAAAGTTACTTTAAAGTCTTTGTCGCACAATTGACTTATACTTAAGAGGTTATGTTTAAGACCTTCTACTAGCAATACATCAGTTATAGTTGTGGTAGAGGGGTTACCTACACTTCCTTTACCAAGTATAGCTCCCTGATTGTTGTCTCCATAGGTGACATACCCCTTTTTCTTTGCGTGAAACTCAACAAAAAGTGATATGTCTCCCGTCATGTGTCTTGAGCATCCGCTATCAAGGAACCACAACCTTTCGCCAATGTCAAGACACTTTTCCTGCAAAATTAATTTAGAGAGGGAGGTTCCCAATTTTCATTGGGTCCTTGGTAGTGAGTACATAAATTGTTGCACTTAGGCAGCCATTGAAATACTCCTTTAGGAACCAAAATCCTCCTAAATTTGCATTTTTCAATGGTATGACCTTTTTTGCAACAATAGTGACAGGTAATATGATGAGAATATGCTGTTTTGCTAGTTGATACTTTTGGTACAAAAGTGTATTTACTATATAAAGGAGTATACGATCTTTTGAACTTATTCGGATCAGCCGCAAACGTTACTTTTGGTTGTAGAGCCTTGTCTAATTTGGCTTTTAGATCTCTTACTTCTTTTTGCCAAATATGACATGTTTCACAACCAAACCATGATGTAGGATCTATCTCAACTTTATCCTTTTGAATATCTAGCATAGATTGTTTTAAAGCTTCCATATCCTTTTCGGTTTTCTCAACTTTTGATTCAAGATATGAAAATATTTTCTTATTTGAGGCCAAAAGTTTGAAAGCTTCAATTGCGTCTCTATGTAATTCTTCAAAAGCAAGTTTTAATTGAGAATGAGATACTTTATCTACAAGTTCGGGTTTAAGATGACTTACATGTTTCTTTTTCTTGTGTTGATGAGCCATAAGACATAAGTTTGCCGATTCTTCTTCATCGCTTGATGAGCTTTCACTAGATGAATCACTTTCCCATGCTATGTAGGCTCTTCTAGATTTGTTGTGACCTTTGATTTGGTTCTTCTCTTTCTCCTTCTTAAGGTATGGACAATTCGGTTTGTAATGACCAACTTTGCCACAATTGAAACAAGGACCTTTGATTTTTCTTTTGTTATTCTCATCTTGTTTGAACTTGTTTGATTGCTTTCTATAGTTGATCAAGCCTTTGTCGGAATGTTTTGCTCCATTTTTCTTTAGGTATTTGTTGTACCTTCGCACAAACAGTCCCATTTCCTCATCATCGGAGTCTTCATCATCACTTGTATCACTATCCTCTAGCTCTTGCTTTGAGGTCTTGGAGCTTGAAGCTTTTAGAGCTATTGACTTCTTCTCTACCTCTTTCTCCATGTTCTTATCTTTCTTTGCCCTTTTCTCATGCATGTCAAGGCATTTAAGATGTTGTTCATGTTCTTCTAGTTTACCAAAGAGAGTGGTGATGTCTAAGGTATTTAGATCATTTGCTTCCTTTATTGCTGTAACCTTGGGTTGCCATTCCCTGTTCAAACATCTCAAGATTTTGTTAGTAGCAACTGCATTGGAAACAGGTCTATCAAGAGAATTTAAACGATTTTTCAAATGTACGAATCTCTTTTGCATGTTTTCGATGGATTCACCATCTTCCATGTGAAACAGTTCGAACTCTTGAGTTAACGTATTGATTCTAGCTAGTTTGACATCATTCGTTCCCTCATGGGCAACTTGCAATGTGTCCCACATAGATTTAGCGGATCTACAATGGGAAACACGATAGTATTCATCAACTCCTAGAGCTGAGATTAGAATGTTTCTCGCTTTCCAATCGTATCCATATCTCTTTTCATCTTCAGCATCCCAAGTATTTTCTGGTTTTGGAACAACGGCACCAGCTGCATTTGTCATGGTGATATGAAAGGGACCATTGACAATTGTTGTCCAGATGTTCCTATCAATGGCATTGATATGAACGCACATACAATCCTTCCAATAGCCATAGTTTTCACCGTTGAAAACTGGAGCTCTATTTTGAGCCCCTTTAGGTCCGGAAGCCATGTTTCCAATAAGTGTTTCACGTAGCACGAAATAAACCAGAGCTCTTGATGCCACTTGTTAGACGCTAGGCTTAAGGATCAAGAGGAGTGATAAGTGCCAAAATGTACTTATTTTTTGTATGTAAATAGTGGCACTTATCGATACTTTTGTTAATACCATTTGAATAATTCCCCGTTTTGTGTATAAATATGTATACTTTGTGAATAATTGTATTTTTCATATACTTTTATACCATTTGATAGTTTTTCCTTTGTTTTTATAGGTATTCATGCTTATTGGAGCCTTGAGGAATAAAGTGTCAAAGGCACGGCTTCGATTTCGCAGTTTTGGTGCAAGCCCTCTTAGCCACCATCAAGCGGACTTCCAAAGAATCAAAATAAGGATGATCAAAATCATAAATTTGGCCTCCATTCATTCATTATTATATAGAGCATTGAATAAGCTTTACAACGCTTCGAACCGGGTGCAATTCGGAGTTACGGTTCTCGAGTTATGGCAAAAACAAAATCTGATTTTTAGCAGACTCCGCTAAGCGGACCTGCAAATTTTCAGACTTGTTAAAAAGGGGAAAAATCACATTTTTAGGTTATGGGTTGGGTATTTTTGAGTCCCAACACCATCAACTTCATTCTTAGATCAAAATTAGCTTAGAAAACAACTTCGGAGGTTGCATAAGGATGATCGGGGGTGGATTGAGCGTCGAACGGAGCTGACAAACCGGGAGATCTTCGGTTCATTTCTCTTCTTCTTTGTGTATTTCTCTTTGGTTGGGTTTGTTTGTATATCTACTTGAATCTTATGTATATTTACCGATTATAATGTTATATTTAACTTGCTTTACGAATCTGTGTTGATGTTATCCTGGATTTTGCTCTATGCTGGGGATTTGGGGTGCTTTTGAGATAAACTTCTTGAATCCTTATCTAGGATGATTATCTGTTAGTTTCTGAACTCTAGAGATAGATTTAGAGCTAGCATTCACTGTGGGTATCTGTACTTAATGCTTTCGTGTTTGAGCGGCGCGCGAGAGATCGCCGACACGAGAATACAGATGTTCTTGTGACTTCGCGTTAGAGATAACCTTAGTTGTGAGATGATCTCGTTTGTGCTCCAGAGATGGACGCTTATGTGAGATATACGTGATGACATATATGAGTATTGTAGGTTGAATATAACGGGTTGGTAAGTGTATGTTTGTGAATAGTGAATATATTTACATTTCTGATAAGTTATTTCTCTTCTAAGAATGTGTCTATTTTTTCTTGTCTATATCTTTTTATCTTTTGTTTATTCAATCCAAAGTTCGAAACCGTAAAATCTGTTGAATGGCATCTCTCCATCTCTGAGAACGATAATTCCTGGATCAATATTTCCAAATCTTTTTCGTTGCTTGCCCTATACTGCATTCAACAAAATGGCGCCGTTGCCGGGGATGGTTGTGATTGCATCGCAATAGTTTCCGTGGTCTTGAGCTTTGTATATATTGTATATATTGTATATGTTTACTTGTATAATTTCACTTGTAGATATATTTACTTGTACATGTTTACTTATTTATGTTCACCATATAGTTTTACTTGTATAGGTTACATACAAGTATACTTTTGTTGGTGAATGTTGGTGAAACATGTTGATCTCGGATTAGCTCTTTAATTACAAATCTTCACTTTTCAACTTGCGTATCCAACATTCACCAATTTTTCTCTTTGTGTATGTTAATAGTTATATGTGTTTCATGTTTGTATATATGTGTTTGTTCATGTACATATTTGTATATGTGTGTTTTCTTTTATGTTTGTATAATCATTGTATATATTTGTACTCGTAACGTTTGTTGAGTGATTGGTTAGGAAACTTTCTTTAGGCTTGTGCGGTGAGACGTCACCATGGCATGACGGAAGAAAGCCACTTTCCAAACACCGAAACAATAAAGGCGTCGAGCTAACGACGTAAAACAAGCGCTTGTTGGGAGGCACCCCAACGGTTGTAAAGTTTTGTTTATTTTTATGTTTAAGAGGAATTTAGGTGAAGTGGTGTGTGATTGGAACAGCTGGTGCAATTCTGATTTTTCTGAGTTTTGATGTGCCCGCTAAGCGAGCTCAGCTCCGCTAAGCGAGCATACCAGAATTTGGTTTTTCTGCTCTATACCAGTGGGGCTTCCATTCCACTTGATTCACTCATTTTTCCCACTTTCACCAAGGCTAATTAGTAGTATATAATATTTTTGTTTTTCTAATTATTTTGTTGGTCGTTTGGATTCAAATTTTGTCTGGTAATTCGAAGATTTTTGAGGTGATTTTCCAAAGCTTGAGTGTTTCAACTTGCGGATGTATGGTAGGATATCATTTTTGAAGTGTATCATTCAAGGTACTCATTTATCGTTTTCTATAGCATAGCATGTTTAGAAAACTTTTCATTTGTACAATTATCATACCATTCATTCTTTTGCATTACTTGCTTATTGATTGAATCACTTTAGTTCCCAAACCATAAATGTGAGGAAGTTTTCCATTGTTTACATATGCTGGAGGCCGCAATCTTTGTTTTAACTGAATTTTATTATGCTTAATCTTTTGTTTATGTTGATTTTATGAAAGCATGAAAAGGATCAAGGCATTTTGTTTCATTTTGAGCACAACCACCATGACCAAATAGTCAATTCACCTTGTGAGTGTGTGATCATTTGTTAACCCTTCTGAGCCTTTTTGTCGATGTCCATGTTGTTTTTGCTAAATGCTTATCTTTGAGTGTTTAGTTCTCATTTTTGCATGGATGATTGATTCTTTGTTTTCTTGAACCCTCAACCATGATTTTTGGTATGAATTTTTACCTTGCCTTAAAAGTAGGGAGTATTCACATGATGATGTGGTTGAATTCAAGTTGGGGAAAAATGATTGTGCACTTATGGTTGTTGCTATGAGGTTGAAAAGAAAAGAAAAAAAATGTGAAAAGAAAAGAAAAGAAAAAGAAAGAAAAAAATGAAAAAGTTTTGAAAAACAAAAAGAAAAGAGAAGCTAATAATTGTGCTAATAAGTATTGTGATTGGTTTGAGAAACTTGTGGTTAAGGAAGAAGTTTAATCGAGATTTTGTTACTTAGGACTTTGGTGGATTGATCACTCCCTTAGGTTTAGGCAAGTTTTTGTTTCGATTAGCCTTAGGACATATCCCTTGTTTGTTAACCAAGCCACATTACATCCTTGAAAAGTCCTTGTGATTCTTGCTTTTATATCTTCAATGTGATTTTTGGATTAATGCATAATTTAATCTTTTGTTTGCAAGATTGTTGGATGAGTGTTAAAAGTCCTTCACCTTTGTGTGTTCTTCATCCATTGATGAATTTTTGCTAGGTGTGATTCATGATGTGAGCATGTATTGTGTTAGAATGTTTTGTATGCTTTTTGTGCTTAGGATTCGTTTCGTTTACATGTTGTCGTTGTAGGATAGTGGTAAGTATTTACTTTGTTTATACGTTTTTGTGTTGAACCATACATTTGTTTTTGGTTTTTCTAAACTTGTTGATTCACAATTCTTTGGTTTATTATTTTCAATTCTTTGATTTATTTAACATTGTTTTAGGACAAACAAAGTTTCAAGTTGGGGAGAGTTTGATAAGTGCCAAAATGTACTTATTTTTTGTATGTAAATAGTGGCACTTATCGATACTTTTGTTAATACCATTTGAATAATTCCCCGTTTTGTGTATAAATATGTACACTTTGTGAATAATTGTATTTTTCATATACTTTTATACCATTTGATAGTTTTTCCTTTGTTTTTATAGGTATTCATGCTTATTGGAGCCTTGAGGAATAAAGTGTCAAAGGCACGGCTTCGATTTCGCAGTTTTGGTGCAAGCCCGCTTAGCCACCATCAAGCGGACTTCCAAAGAATCAAAATAAGGATGATCAAAATCATAAATTTGGTCTCCATTCATTCATTATTATATAGAGCATTGAATAAGCTTTCCAACGCTTCGAACCGGGCGCAATTCGGAGTTACGGTTCTCGAGTTATGGCAAAAACAAAATCTGATTTTTAGCAGACTCCGCTAAGCGGACCTGCGAATTTTCAGACTTGTTAAAAAGGGGAAAAATCACATTTTTAGGTTATGGGTTGGGTATTTTTGAGTCCCAACACCATCAACTTCATTCTTAGATCAAAATTAGCTTAGAAAACAACTTCGGAGGTTGCATAAGGATGATCGGGGGTGGATTGAGCGTCGAACGGAGCTGACAAACCGGGAGATCTTCGGTTCATTTCTCTTCTTCTTTGTGTATTTCTCTTTGGTTGGGTTTGTTTGTATATCTACTTGAATCTTATGTATACTTACCGATTATAATGTTATATTTAACTTGCTTTACGAATCTGTGTTGATGTTATCCTGGATTTTTGCTCTATGCTGGGGATTTGGGGTGCTTTTGAGATAAACTTCTTGAATCCTTATCTAGGATGATTATCTGTTAGTTTCTGAACTCTAGAGATAGATTTAGAGCTAGCATTCACTGTGGGTATCTGTACTTAATGCTTTCGTGTTTGAGCGGCGCGCGAGAGATCGCCGACACGAGAATACAGATGTTCTCGTGACTTCGCGTTAGAGATAACCTTAGTTGTGAGATGATCTCGTTTGTGCTCCAGAGATGGACGCTTATGTGAGAGATACGTGATGACATATATGAGTATTGTAGGTTGAATATAACGGGTTGGTAAGTGTATGTTTGTGAATAGTGAATATATTTACATTTCTGATAAGTTATTTCTCTTCTAAGAATGTGTCTATTTTTTCTTGTCTATATCTTTTTATCTTTTGTTTATTCAATCCAAAGTTCGAAACCGTAAAATCTGTTGAATGGCATCTCTCCATCTCTGAGAACGATAATTCCTGGATCAATATTTTCAAATCTTTTTCGTTGCTTGCCCTATACTGCATTCAACAAGGAGGGGTGAATAGATCTCTCAGAGTTTTTCGGAATTATTTCAACTTTAAGCGAAAGCGTTTCGGGATCGACTTGCATTTATTCCGGACCGCTATTGAAAGGTTGTATATGTGATAAAACAACAAAACAATTGGGATTAACAATGAAAGGGTATGTTATTGAATCAATTCGTTGCTCCAATGAAAAACGATTAATTTCTAATTTGATAAACTTTGTTTGCAATCCTTTGATAATGGATGAAGCAAAATCATAGACACTTGGTGATAATATCCAAATTGATTGTGATTCAATATGTGGTGAATTGTGATGTTTACTAAAGTTCTTAATGCACAATTTTAACACTTGAATCGTTGATCAATTTGCAATTATAACCAAATACGAACAAAACGTAAATGAAAAGATAAAAGAGATAACAACACGATATTTGTTTAGGCAGTTCGTCGATCGTCCTCGCTACGACTACATCTGCCCCCAATTCCAAACGGGAATTGGGATGTCTTTCATTATTATTGAAAACAGTTTATACAAAGAAGATAACAAAGCGATAAACGATAAACCAATTATGTTGATCCTTTGAATCTTCTTCCCCCTTAATCTTGAGCCATATCAAGGTCTTCCAAGAGCCTCACTTTGATCCCTTTTCTGCAGTGTCTTGAATTGCTTGAACCCTTGTTCTTCAATCTTCACACTCAGCTGGATCCTTGATGAAACCTCTTGATTAAAACCCCCAAAATTCACCAATCTTGGAGGACAAAACCTGCAGATTTTATTCACCAAAAACCCCACAAATCTTCACCCACTAGGAATCTTCAATTCCGTTCCATGGACGTTATCGATCTTGATCGCAAACCCTCAACGCAAAAATGATTGTGTGTAGTTGTGTTGGAGTTGAGAAGAAGATCGAAGATGAGAAGCCTTTGTGTCTCTTTCAGTTGTTGGTGTTCATTTGCAATAAGTGACATAAAAGAATATATAAAGGAGCAGGCTCTGTGTATCAGGAAAACACACAAAATTTTGACAAGTTTTGAGCAGATAGGTCGACCTACTTTTTTGGTTGGGTCGACCTAACAGAGGTAGATTTGGCCAAGTTGTAATTGCTTCCAGTTGAGTTGACCTGTTGGTAGCTTAGGTCGACCTAAAATCAATTAAATTGCATTCTTGAGACTTTTCTTCAGTTTAGGTCGACCTAGGATAGAGGATGAGTCGACCTAACAGAGACATGTTGTTTTTGCTTCACTTTGAGTCGACATGTTGAAGCTCTGGGTCGACCTAACAGAAGTATGCAATTTTTGCTTCAGTTTGGGTCGACCTGATTGTGAACTAGGTCGACCTGACAGATGCAAAGATGGTCAAAACTTCATTTTCTTTGAGTCATTCACTTGTGCTCTTGTATTTGGTTGCTTGTGATGTTTGCCATGAATCAAAAACTCATTTGTGAGTGTATGCTTGATCTTACAATGCGGTGGTTGGATCAATGAACCAGTAACCCAGTTACACTCTACCGATTGGATGACCACTATTGTTTTCAAAATATTGTTTCTTTGAGAGAAAATTATGTCATTCCTTGCCCTCCAAATGGTATAGATAGTTTCAGCAATAACAATTTTCAAAATTTGTTTTCTCCAACCTTTCCTCTGCGCTTCATATGTCAGCAAAAATTTATCTTCTTTCTACTTTTTGGAAATTCTATTATATCCAAGTCGGCACATAATGTCTCTTCCAACCACTCTTATAATATGACACTCAAAAAATATATGATTCATTCTCTCTTGCTCATGGCAGAAGCTACATCTTCTATTTGTATTCACTATAAGCAATCCTATCTTTTGAGGGAGGCTGGTCCATTAAAGCCATCAAAAACACAAAAGCAACTTGAGGTCTAGGCATCTAGCTTAATTACATAAGAAGATCTTCTTCCAATTCACGTGTTGCTTAACTTCAAAGTCTAATCAAAGTCTAATTAATGTATAGATTGAAATTTAATTTTCACTCTTTCAGCATAATGATCAAACTCTTATCAAAATATTTGTATTAATTCATTAAAAAATTAGAGATTAACACCTATAATCATAATTAGTGTTTTAAAAATCAAACCGAACTGGTTGGATGGATCCGTCAAATTGATAATCGGAAAGGTCATCACTCTGATCTGATTGTTGAACTGAATATACTATTAAACCGTGAGAATCAGACAAAATTGGTCAAAACTGGTAAAAATCGATGAACCGGCAGTTTTTTAAACGAGCAATTCAAATGCATACTTTCTTTCTGGAAAAAGAGACGTTGTTTTCATAATTTTTTTTTAAAAAGTTAAAACTAAAATATAATTATACTTTATTCCAAATTTATTTGGAACAATCTTTCCATGTTTGTAATTAAATCTAGTTCAAAATTTTTTAAATTTGTATTTTGTATTATGTTGTTGTAAGTGATGATTATATTTAGATATTAAATTTAAAAAATGAACATGTGAAATTATTATGATATTTTAAATTTTTAAAATTTTGTTGGTTCCGTGATATTTTAAGAGACCAAGTCATCGGTTCGATCAATTTAATAAATATATAGTTTTCTCATTGACACCGAATTATTCAACAGAGTTATCGATCTAATCGGTTTAGCCATGTGTTTCGACCAATGAATCAGTAACTCAATCACCTTCCCGATTTTTGGTGACCAGTCAGATTTTTAAAACTTTGTTTCTATGAGAGCAAACTATGTCATTCCTTTCCCTCCAAATGGTCTAGATAGTTTCAACAATAGCAATTTTAAAAATTTGTCTTCTCCAACCTTTCCTCTGTGCTTAATATGTCAGCCGAAATTTATCTTCTTTCCACTTTGTGGAAATTTTTTCTATTATATCCAAGTCGATACATAAAGTCTCTTCAAATCAGCTTTATAGTATGACACTCAAAGTACGTATGATCCATTGTCTCTTGCTCATGGCACAAACTACATCTTCCATCAGTATTCACTATAAATTTTGCAATCCTATCTTTTGAGGGAGGTTGGTCCATTAAAGCCATCCAAAGCACAAAAACAGCTCGAGATCCAGGCATTTAGCATAATTACTGAAGAAGATCTTCTTCCAATTCATTTGTTGCTTAACTTCAAAGTCTAATGAAACTCTAATTACTGAGTAGATGGAAATGTAATTTTCACCATTATAGCATAACCATCAAACTCTATTCAAATTATTTGTATAAACTCATTCAAAAAATAGAGATTAACAACTATAATCATAATTAGTGTTTTAAAAATCGCATCGAACAGGTCGATTGGATCAGTCAAACCGAGAATGGAAAGGGTCATCGATATGATCTGATTGTTGAAGAGAATATATTACTAAATTGGTGAGAATTTGACAAAATCAATCAAAACTGGTAAAAACCGATGAACCCGCGGTTCAAATGCATACTTTTTTTCTTTAAAAAAATGATGTTTTGATTTTTTATTTTAAATGTTAAAACAAAAATATAATTAAATTTTATTTCAAATTTATGTAAAACAATTTTTCCTTATTTGCAATTGGATCTCATTCAAAATTTATTTAAATTTGTAATTTTTATTATTTTATTGTGAATGATGATTATATTTAGATTTTAAATTTAAAATAAACATGTGAAATTATTATGATATTTTAAAATTTTAAAATTTTGTTGGTGTCATGATATTTTTTAGAGACCGAATCATCTGGTTTGATTGATTTAATAAATAAGTAATTTTCTCATAGAGACCGGTTTATTAAATAGAGTTATCGATCTAATCGATTTAACCATGCGGCTCAACCAGTGACCCGATAGTTCGACTAATAAATCAATAACTCAATCACCTCAGTAACTTGATGATGAGTCCAATATAATCTTTAGTTTAAAGAATTATTTTAGAAACAAATCTATAAATAAGACATTTGATTGAACGAACAATCAACTATTAATCTCTAACAAATCAATTAAATATATTTAAGAATCACATCCTTAAAAAGTGCATATATTTTTTGAAAGGTGCTAAGCTTACACAAAAATGTAACACCTATATATATATATACACCATATCAAATACACATGGCCCAAACAATTGTTTGTGTCACCAAAAATAAAAAATAAAAATTAATATTTTAGAAAAACAACCGTATTATACGTTGTAGATGTTGTATTAAAAAGTAATGTTATGTTTACACTATAAACCTACACCGTATAAATATACTGTTTTGTTTTTTTATCATGTTTAATAATTATTTTTTCTTTTTTCTTATGCAAACAATCACTCATGTATGATGTATTTTCAATGGTGTAAGTTACGGAGTTGCTTTTAAGTGTCAAAATAGCAAATCTTTTTTTAAAATATTTTTAAGATTAATTAGCTTTAGTGCTGCGAGATATAAAAAATTATTTAATACTTTATCTATTAGATATACGTATAATTATACCAGAAAAACAAAATAATCGTGGATATAATCAAATATTTTTAACTTAATAATCTTAAATTTAAATCACATGAAATTTGATTTGATCATAATTAAAATTTTAAATCAAACTTAAATTAGTTTCAATAAAAATTTGAATTAAAAATCAATCAAACCAAAATTATCTTAACAAATTATATTTTGATTTGTTACAATAAAAAATCAAATTTTCAAACCTAATTGATTTCTATATAAATTCATGACCCCATTATTTCTTTAACTCACTCTTACTTATTTTTCTCTCTCAACATTCTCACTCGCCTTATCTTTGAAAACCATGGCAGAACAAAAATCACAAGAAACACATTCAATCACATTAAAAACATGTGATGATGTTCTCTTCGAAGTCGAAACTAACGTCGCAAAAGAGATGAAAACTATACAATCATTCATGGAAGAATCCCAAGACATTGCAACAATTCCTCTAGCCAATGTAATGAGTCAACATCTAGCTATGATCATTGAGTACTGCAAGAAACACGTCTCACAAGAAGAGACAGAAGATGCAAAGGAAAAGTTTGACGATGAATTCGCAAAAGAATTGAGCGGCGAAGACATGAAAGATCTCTTTCTTGCTGCAAATTATCTGAACATAAAAAGCCTTATTGATTTGTTAGCTAGAAGCCTTGCGGATTATATTAAGAACAAGAGTGTGGAATTTGTGCGTGAGTTTTTCAATGTTGAAAATGATTATGAGCCTGAGGAAGAAGCTAGAATCCGCGAGGAGAATGCATGGGCTTTTGAAAATATTGATGAAAATTAAGTTGTTGAGATGTTTCTGAATTTTATATTTTGTTTAGGATATAAGAAATTTAGTATTTCATCTGATTTAATTTAGTAGTATAGGAATATTAGTAGTTTGTTTTTGCTTTGTTGATTTGAATTATTTCTTGTTTTGCGGAGGATCAAACTGTGATCCTCCCTTCTAAATTTAGCGTCAATGTACACCAAACTAACTAACGATTGGTATTATCTTCATTCTTTTATATAAGAGACAATTCATTTTTTAGATTCATTAAATAATCAATGTATTGGTATTTATATTGACTAGATTCATTAGTTATTTAATGAATATAGAAAAGTTTAAATTATTATAAATCAAATGTGTTTGATTAACATATTATATTATATAAGATAGTCCCTTGTAAATTTAAGCATGATTGAAAATAGTGATAAGATTTTGAGTAAGTCCGAAGAGATGAAATAGAGAATTTGACGTGCTAAGTTTTTGTTTGGCAAGACATAATTTTGAGCTTATATTTATAAGTTCATATGATAATTTATATTTGTTTGATTCAATGATAAATAATGTGAAGAGTTTTAGCATCTCTTTAGCAAGATATTTTTTGAACTTATAGCTTATAAGTTCATATGACAATAAAAGATTTGTTTGTTAATAATTTTTTCATCATAAGTTTATTGCTTATTTTTTAAATGCTATTTCAAATAGCGTTTTATCTTATAATTTATCATATTTTCTTTCACTTTTACCCTTATTATTTTAACTAAAATCCACTACTATCTTTTACAATTTATTTTAATTTAAAATAAAACAATTATATATTAAATGTCTTTTATACAATTTTAAGTTATCAATTAATTGAAGTGTTAATTTTATCAAACACTTCAATTAGCTTATCAGCTATAAATCATCAGCCATCAATTATAAGTTATCAGTCATCAACTATCAGTCATAAGCTATATTCTATCAGTTATCATATCATTCAACCGCTATTTTTACCAAACAAAACCTTAAAAATATATGTTATCATAATATTGAATATTATTAAATACATTTAAATATTTTTTTAAACCATTTAAATTGAAATAATTTTTAAAAACCAAATTAAACTACTTATATATTTTTATTTTATCATTAGGACATATTATATTTTTTATTTAACTTTTTTTATATTATCTATTACTTTTATTTAATCTATTCTTTTATTTGTTTCAAACATAATCAATAATTTTTATTATATAATACTCTCTCCGTCCTAAAATATAAGAGAAAGAACAAAAACACACTTATTAAGAAAAAGTAAAAACACAATAATTTGGATGATGATTTTTTTTTAGTTTTCTTGTAATAATTGTCTTAGGAAGATGTAAAAAAAATGGGGACAATTTTTTTATCCATCACAAAAAGTTGGGTTGTGTACATCCAACCAATCACAAGATCCCATTTAATTTTAACATATTTAATTAATTTTAAAATAGTACAATTATTTGTTGTTTCAAAGACATTTTACGCAGAAGGCAACTTTATCCAACTTTTTGAGTTGGGTAGATAATAATTCACTAAAAAAAATTTCAATTGGTGGTTGATTATAGAAATAATGAGAGAGAAAATAAATTAAATGCAATTTGCATTTAATTTTACCTTAAAAAGATGAAAGTTAATTTTTTCTCTTATATTTTGGGACAAGAAAGATATTTTTTTTCTCTTATAATTTGGGACGGAGGGAGTATTAACTTTAATATATTATATTTGAATAATGCTTTTAAAAATTTTGTTTAGAAAAATCAAATAAAAAAAATCATCTTTATGCTTTCATTAAAATCAATGCACAATTTCCAAAAATTCTTTCTTCTATTAGTTCTTAATTTGTGCTTTTAGGACATAAGTCAGCACTATTCATTATATTTTATATTAAATTTATTAATTTATCATGTTTCTATAAAATTGATATTAATGAAAAATTATAATAAATATCTACCGTTAGGCTAAAACCAAATAAAACTGGGTCAATTAGACAAAACCGTCAATAATCAGAGGAACTTGTGAACTAGGAGAGGTTTTAGAAAATAATTCAGTCTAACATATTAATAAATAAATAAATTCAATTGTGTTTGTGTGATTCTGTGTTGCGGGAACTTTTTCAATTTCCCTTCATTTTCTAAGGTGTAGGTCTAATTTATTTTTCAACTAGACATAGATGTTGCAAGAAAAATATGGTATATTGTGCAAGAAGAAGGAAAACTAGTATCACTTGATGAGCTAGTCTAAGGGATCTCTTTCTGCGTGACAGTGCATAGGGATTAAAGTCTTTATTTTATTGTATAATTAAGTCTATTAAACAAAGTTAGATATAATTAAATAACTTATCTATTTTAACATAAGTTTAAAATATATTATAAAACTTTTTTCCACAACTTTCTTTATAATTAAGTCTATTAAACAAACTCAGGTAGGTCTATAATTTTTTTCTATAATTAAATAACTTATCTATTTTAACATATAAGTTTAAAATATGTTATAGTCCGCTCGACTTATTACCATGTAGTTTTGTTTTTCTTCGGGCTTAGGTCCTCCTTATAATAATACAAAAATTTAGAAATTCTCTTTTATTTGAAAAAGCATATGGTTAACATGTTTCGGTTTGATTCAATACATAATATAAATATTTAAAGTTGAAAACGTAGTTGTGATATATTTAACTTTTCACCAGCAAGATTTTAGAAGCCTGCTCTATGGCAGAGCACCAAAATTTCAAAAACATTGCAAATTTGCTTACTTCTCATCAGCAAGGTTTTAAAAAACGGTCTGATACCGTGAAAACGACTGCGACAAAACGGTAAAACGGTATTGAAAAGTGTCGATACCGTTATTCACCATTTTTATGATAAATAAGAAATTATGATTACTTCACACCACGACAATTACAATTAGTGTCGCAACACTTATACCGACCGATATCGCGAAAGCCTTTACACGTTCGCGGGCCTTCATTTAAAATCTTACTTACCAAGTTACCAGTATGCAAGAATTTCTTCTCCTTTTCTTGATATACAAGAAACTAAAAACTTTCATGCAAGCCCAGAATATGAACATGATAATTGATTCTAGTAACTTGAAAGCAACAACAACAACTAGGAACATTTTCCCTAACAGGTGATAAAAGTTACAACAATGCTTAATTCTGCTTCAAAAGAAACACTCAATTGTTCGTTTACAAGACTTTTCTTTGCTTAAAATTTTCTCAATTGCAATTCATACTTGTAAATCTCTCACTTACAACAAAGTTAATTTGCAACCTGCGTTACAAAAACACACTTTGGAATTATCTTAGGTACAAATGATGTTTGAACAATCCTGTAATATATGGTTTCACACATATTGACATATATACTCTATACAACCATCAACCGGAACAACAGATGTAGAGACCAAGAAATTACAATACAAACAGATACTAATGTCCTTCGTATCGTCGTAACACATTACATATACAATTTTATAGCTCAATTGAATGTATTTAATATAATAACGTGTATATATAGGTTTGCATCAGATCAAATCGGTTGATTATCATTTAGATGCTTTGTGTCCTTGTCCTTTCGTCTGACTAGCTGCTGCAGCAGACATCACACGCAAGCGGCGCGCTATTTCTGTAAACGATGGCCTGATTGCCGGGTTAGGTGCCCAACACTGCTCCATTAGTGTTCTCCATTCTAGATCACAATAACTTGGGATGGTAGGTCTTAGTGTGTTGTTCACAATACCTCCTGTTAAGAGTTGCGAGAGAGTGAGTAAGAATATAAAATTTGAATAGGATAGACGAGAAAACAGTTTATTTATGCATGAAAAAATATGACAAGTGAAGCAGATATGCATGCAATAGGCACAGACACTGGACATGACACTGGCATTGACATTTTGACACTGATAATAATTTGAAAAGGTGAAATATTTGATTGTCGAACATCAAACACAATCAATCTGAAATGTCGATGTTACACAAAAAAAAAGAAGGAAAAACTAGTGCTTTAGAGAGACTCAACACAACTTTGAGTCCGAGATATTGTAACGAGAGTTTCATAGAGAAGAGAATAGAACAGTACCTATGATTGCACCATAGTGCATATTAGCATATGGCTCCTCACCAGTAAGAATCTCCCATAATACAATCCCAAAGGAGAATACATCAACCTAAACATTTTTGCAAGATAGCATTAGTCACCAAAGCTCCGGCGAAAAATCACGAATTTCATAAAGACCTATTGCACTGCTAAAGTTTACCTTTTCTGAGACCTTATTGCTGCTCCCATTCAGAAGCTCGGGTGCCATCCATGGTAGAGTTCCACGCACACCACCGGTCACCAGGGTATTCCGCTTGATTTTTGACAGGCCGAAGTCGCCAACCTAGTGAAAATCAAGTTTCTCGACATTGTCAAAATACTGAACACTTAATTTAATAGAATAAAAAATCACCAACACTAGAATAAATAAATACCTTGCATATTGGTCGTAAAGGATCCTTCAAGTTCACAAGCAAATTGTCACATTTCAAGTCAAAATGAACAATATTTTTTGCATGTAAGTATTCCATTCCAAATGCTGCATCCATGGCAATTATTAGCCTCTTGCGACGATCAAGGTACCTAGAAAGAACCATTAATAAGATTATGAAAAATTCCCTTCAACAATTTCCTTGATGATAAAATGGTTAGCGATGTCTAAACATTACGAGTAGCAAAATGTACGGTCTTTTATTGAATAATAAGCCACTTAATAGAAGTGCAATAAACTAGTAGGATGAATGCAATACCTATCTTTTCGTAGCAAAACATGTCGTAGAGAACCATCCACCATGAACTCCGTAACAGTCGCCATTGTTCCTCCTGGTCCATCTTGCACCACGCCATAAAATGCCACCACATTTGGATGATGAAGCTTAGAAAGTATGTCAGCTTCTCGCCAGAACTCTATCGTCTATAAGAGAACATCAATTTCATCGATATAAGTCTTTCTAATAAATAGGGAAAACAAAACAGAAATGACAATATGTGATTTATAGACAAGTTACCAGTCTTTCTTGTTCTGAAGACCGGCCGGAGAAACAACTTTTCTTTATTCTTTTAATTGCAACATCTGATCCCCTCCACTTTCCATGATACACAGTCCCAAAAGTGCCAGAACCGAGTTCTCTCAGCTCTTCAAGATCCGCATTCATTATGATCTGTCACATGCATCATTATACATAAGAAATATAGTAATTGAAGAATCCATTTCTCTTCAGAAATGGAGAAGATCAATACTCATAATGCTTCAGCGCTGAAGAACTATGATGCATTAAAAGTACGGTTTTACCTGCAAAGTACTAATGTCAAAATCGTCAAAACTAATATCTTGAGGAGCTACAGCCACATCTCTTGCCTCATTATTGCCATCCTACATTCAGTCCATCAAAAGATTTGTTAGCAAAAAAGAAACATATACGTGCAGTTTCATAAGATAAAGAACCATTTAAAACATACCTGATATTCAGAGTCTTGTGGCCGAATGTTTTCCACTGGGGCGGCGTTGATGTTCTTATTTTCATTTGCCTTAAGTTCGGAATGGTTGTTTTCTGGTTGAAATACAATAGCCTCGCTTTTAGTAATTACAGGTAAGGAATTCTGATTTTCCTGTCCAAAATTTATGTTGGAATGAGATTCCTTGGGTCCTGTCAAAACAATAACGTCTGCTGGTGGAGGAGCGGAAATATTGAACTTACTATCTCCTTCTTTTACTTTGCTTACAGCCGATGAAAACCCGATATTGTCCTGATCAATTAGAGAAACGTTATCAAACCCTTCATGTGCCAACTTCTGAAAATATGACCAACTTTTAGGCTCGTGATTGTCCATTTTCAAGCTCAAACCTGCTCTATCAGCTGGCAATGGACTAATGTTTGCGGAATCTTCAGAATGAACTGCTTTCGAGAACATATCATAAAGGAAATCTCGGGGAAACCTGTCTTCGATATCAATCAGAATGTCACCCTGAGAAGGTTTGGATTTAGCATCAAGAGGTTCCCTTGTAGGAGCCTCAGACAAATTTTGGTCTTGAAGTTTTGATGCTAGATTCTCGTTATGTTCAACAGAAGGAACCCGGCGAAAAGCAAGATTCTCAGTGCCCTTGGTTTCATCAACTGGGAGAATTTTATGGCTATCTTTCGAGGTATTTGTCTCATTTTCGGAGATTTTGTTATCTGACAATACCGGCTTCGAATCTGAATCCGCAAGCTGATATAACTTTGGGTTCACCTGACTTGTTGCATCAGGCAAGTGTTTGTTGCTGATGGCATGGCCATCTGCACGCACGGGCTTTGCCGATGAGTTCGACACCGTGTTCAGATTCGACAGATTCTCATTGTGAAACATGTCACTGGTTTCGCTAACTGAGTTCATACGGTTCAAATCAGAAAGTAAATCTGCCATGAGTAAGTGCGAACCATATGCATCGTCTGACTTTGCAGACCGGTTCAACAAATCTGCATGCTCCCTGGGAATAATTCTCTCTGAATAATACACTCTATTAGGAAGTGGAGGCGGTTCAAGGCAACTGAAATCGATTATATTGGACTCAGCATCAACAAGAGCACGACTGAATGCGTCTGTGGACGCAGGATAGAAGTCATCTTCACCAGATCTTGAAATCTGTGTAGGATTCAGCACTTCCGTTTCAGCAGCTGAAATCTTGTTTTCTAATGGCATTGCAGGATGAAGTGCTTCTGATACAGCCGCTGGAACTGACGCCTCGGATAAATTACCTTGCAAGCCTCCTTCAAATGGACGCGAAGGAAGAGAACTTTGTACATGCAACTCACCGGATGCCATTGCTTGTCCTTCGCTCGTGATTCCTTGGTTCGCAACACCGAAAGTAGGCAAAGAAACCGGAGCGTCTGCTAGATTGCGAGCCGAACTGTTAGAAGGAAAAGGGCCATTATGTATTGGATATTGACTAGTTCCCCCTTGTTGAATGATCGGATCCTCGTAAAAGAACGGATAGGCTTCATAAGCATTTGAGGATGTTGGTAGCACTGGTTGCGAAGACTGATTTGTCAATACCGGGTTAACATTTCCAGTCAAGGAAGAACTGCCGACACCATACGATTCAACCACAGCTCTTTTAGTTTCCTTGTCAAGAGTTTGTCGGTCTAATTCCTGTATATCATTAGAACTTCCGGCACAACGAAGAATCGAGTTGCTTCTCGATTCCATGTTCATGCCATTAATAGCAACTACATACTGGACTTCGGAATCACCACCATCCATGCTACCGAGACCAAACTGACTATCATCCAAATCATTTATCGAGAATAGGAACATCCGAAGCTTTAACGATCCTCTCCTTCTTTGTAGATCATGACATTCCTCCATCATATTCCGTAGATCCTCATCAGACGTTACTGAAACGAGGGCGTCGAGATCTTCTCCGGGGAGCTGATACTTTATTACTCGAGTCTCATTATAGATTGATGATATTTTCTGCATAAGCTCCGGCCAATTTATGTCCTTTCTAATGCTAATGATCCGTGTTTCGCCCCCGACATATCTAAGTTTTCCGTCACTTGGCCGCGGTAATATTCTACCACCAAAACTGCATAGAATCTTCATCCTTGATAAGCTGTCAGAAGATCCGGAAGAAGAAATACCGTGCAGGACTCGGTTGTTATCTTGATTAGTAGACGATGTTCTAGGAATCGATCGACCTGAGCCATAATTACTTCTTTCCTGATGTAAAACAGAACTCCTTCTGTCAAACTCTTTCGGACCTTTTTCAATACTTGCAAGCATAGAAACATCGGAACCACTCTCTGATCCTTTATGGCCTAAAAGGCCTTTAAATTCCATATACCCTGTCGAGTAATTAGGATCTCCGACAACATTCGGAAACGAAGGCTTCTTGAGATTCACATTCACCCTGTCCCTCATGAACTCAAGAGCAAACTCCTCACCCGTCTGTATGGAGAAATTATGTACAGGTTTATTCTCCGACACGTTGAAGGAAGGAGAAGGCCTTGTATTGGCATGCATGCCGTCCAGATGGTCCTGCAAACCCGGTTGCGGTGCAGAATGGAATTCCTCCTTTCGAGGCTCCATTGAATTGTATGGATGTTTCTGCATTCTGGATTGTGTAATCAAACCATCGTTCGTAATATTGAATGCGGGAAATTACTGCAACGCCACAGTACTGAGAAAACACTAAACATCATGTAAATTCAATTTCCGAACCCCTTTGACAATGCTACTTAGTTATCAAACAACTACGAAATTTCGAAATTTTTATCCATAGAAAAGATTTGAAGAGAAGCTTTGTTGATGGACCAGTTTATGTCACCATAATCAATGCATGAAGAAGCTTCCACAATCTTCAGAATTCTCAAAGCTTTATTTGAAGATCAAATTTCCATCAAAATCTCATCCTGGAAGAATGATGAAATATAGAAACTTTTTAGAATGAGTTTAAATGTCACAACAGATGATATAAACTATAAAGGACGGACACCGGAAACACAACACTGATACTGACATATCACTTTTTTCAGAGGTGTCGGTGCTACAGAGGATATAAACAACTATATTAAGGGAACAAACAATGTTATAAAAAACCAACCGAACCGGTGAAACCTCTAGGTCAAGGTTCAACCATCTTAAACCACTAAAACTAAGACAAAACCGCGATCAAACCGCAAAAACAATCAAACCATTAGAACCTGGAAAATTTACAGAACCACATGCAGTGAAGTAAAATCAAACCAGAAGCATTTTAAGAAGAAGCTCAAGGGTTAGAACATGGAAACTAACATAATCACTAAGTCACCAACATTTTTCCTAAAAAACAACAAAAACCAAATCACATGCAAACATCATATGAAGCATAATTGAACAAACAATTTCAGTCATAATCACTTATCCAACTAAGAAAAGGATCTATAGATAACAAAATCCAAAATCAATTCAAGTCAACTCTAATCAGGATTACAAAATCCAAAATTCATCAAACTTAACTTCAACTTTTTCTCAATCAAAACACATCATAGATTATCATAACCTCATAAATCAAGTTCAATTTCACTAACAGAAACATATAAAAAAAAAAATCACAAAACATCAATCAAAAACAAAAACCAGATCAGGATGAAAATTCAACAGAATTACCTATCTGCATGGCTGAAAACATACCTCAAGAGGGTTCCAGAGTAACTGTAACAGCCATGGATTTGTATGTTGGAAAAAAGTAAAATCTGTATATCTGAAAAAGTATAAGCGAAAAGGAATCAAACTTTGTTTGTCTATACCATGTTTTTTTTTTTTGCTCTTATGAGTTGGAAACAATCTGAATCTAGTTGTAATTGAATGATACTTTTGGAACAAAATGACAGCACAACACACACACAATCACACAGAAACACTTTCTCTCTCTTCTGTCTCACACAGACACAAAACACTTTTGTTTCTCTCTCTATATCTGTGGAGTGTAGAAGCTCTTTGTGTTGTGTTTTGTGGAATAAAATAATTGTGTTTTTTATTTTTAAGATAGTTGTTGTGTTGTTTGTGTCAGTATAATAGTCAAAAGAGTGAAGAATACAGTAAGACGCAAAATTAATTTGTCCTTTTTTTTTATATTTTTATTATTGTTATTACTGCCACAGTTCGTTAATCGTTACTCCTATGTATAGGTATAGGTGTGATACATACATGTATGTATGAAGTGCAATTAATGATACATACATGGAATTTTGTTACCATGCATAACATTAAGGGATGAGAAACCGTATGGTAGTATACTATATGGTTGGTTGAAAATAATTTAGATATATTATGTATGTTTATAATACGGCTAGAGAAGGAGACATTAGAGAAGTAAAAGGTATATTTTTTATGTGTGTTGTGGTGTAAAGGACTAAAGGTTATGTCAGAAGTATGTATGTTGATTTTATGTTAATGTATTTTATATTATATGATTATGAGATATTATATTGTAACTTGATGTTTTAATTAATCTTTGGGGAATGATATAATTATACTCAAATTCGACACTTACACCCGTATTTTTATACGGTTTTGTTTATTATTATATTTAATAATTATTTTTTCACTTTTTCTAATATAAATATGTACACATCTTTGATGTATTTTTCTTGGTGTAGCATAGGGTGTAAGAAATTTGGTGTAGAGATGCTCTTAATCTTTAGTTTGCACCTCATGTAGTAAAAAGAGTATATTGAAGTAAAAAAAAATCACAAGGTACATGCTATTGAGTTTATGCTTACTTTATGTGATCATATATATAAAACATGTTTTACTTTCATTCATATGTTATATTGTCTATTTTCTTTCATTTAAATGCTTAATCTTGATTAGTTTTAAACTTATAAGTGTTTATAGATGTTTTACATATGATTTTACTCTTTTTTTTCCTTTTTTTGATAATGTTAAATTGGAGAGAAGGATGTATATATTGTATTTTCACTTTGTCTCAATTCAAATACAGGTATACAAAAGGCAATGTGAATATAGAATTCAAGGATTCAACCATTAAGGGAGCATACTGATAGAACAAGATAGAACAAAATATGTTCATAGTTATTGGATTTTGAGTATAACAAAATACTTAAAGAACAATAGAATCTACTAACATTTGTTTAAGTGTGCAGATCATTAAGATGCTATTTAACTATGTCTTAATTAAGTTCATCAATATTCCACGTGATTGATCTCATCAATCACTAGGTGACCACATTCACGCATCTCATAACATAAACCACGCATGTTCCATACAAAGCCCATTAGTTCACAATTCAAGCGAAGCGACTACTCGTCAGCGGTACACTCTGAGGTACCTTCGCGTCCAAGCATCACCATCTAAGTCATTTTCATAACGTGATTTATCTTTCTAAATCATTCAACTTGTCCTTAATCTTATTTCATCTCACTTTTCATCATAGTTAATTCAAATATTAAACATTCAATGCAAACAACAATTTATAGTTCACAACATAAGCATAATAATTAATCACAATCATTAAGAATTATTTAACGTACGTGCATGATTTAATTTCAATAAAGAATAGAGTATTGGATTAGCATTCTAACGCATCCGACCGCGTATCATTTCGAGTTACGGAACTCAAAATACGCTATTTCCAAAACTGTTAGAATTTCCATGACAACAAATTTTACTAAGCGAGAATCTATCTCGCTAAGCGAGCTTTGACAGAACATAAACACCAAAGCTATGTTTTAAACCTAACTTCTTCATCCTTTGACCCTCCAAACCATGCATAATCATGTCATAACATGCTTAAGCATTTCATATCATGAAATAAACGTTATTCTAATGTATCCGGCATCTTATCAATCAGAATTATGGTTCACGTTTTATGATGGAAACAAGGAATCAAAACATTTTTCAGCATAATAAAACCTTCGCTTAGTGCGGCCAACGAGGAACCCTAGTATAGTGTCGCTTAGTGAGCTTGCGGCGAGTCTCTGCAAGATAAGACATAATGTATCTCTTCACAAAAGTTGGCCTACTCACTTAGCAAGGACAGGGCGAGACTGATCAAAATCTCGCCTAGCGAGATATCGCCAAGCGAGACAAGTAGATCACTTAGCAAAAATAGAAACAACCGACTTATGAGCAACATGAAGTCTCGCTTAGCGAGAAACGCATGATAGAACCAATGAGAAAAGAAAACAGGAAGGGAACTAGAGGCCACACAACAACATATAGGAACTCAGCATGTCCTCCCTAATTACTCTATTAACCTCAACTGACAACAATTGACAACTAATATAGCACATAGGAACTCAGTATGTCCCAACTAACAACAATTAGAGCATTCAAGAGGATATGTGATATTACATCCTTTGGCAGATAAAAATTCCATTTGATCTTTGTTTAACTTCTACCCCAAGAAAATGCATCATTTTCTCCAAATCAGGCATATCAAACTCCAACATCATTGAATTTTTAAATTCATCACACATTGCTTTATCATTTCCAGTAAAAATTAAGTCGTCAACTTAAAGGCTTACTATCAATGTTTTACCTTATTTTGAATTTGTAAACAATGTGTGTTCGTCGAGGCATTTCTCAAAACCTTATTGTGCAAAGTAAGCTTCAATTCTATTATACCAAGCTTGTGTCGCTTGTTTGAGGCCATATAATTCCCTTCTCATCCTATAGAATTTCTCTTCTTTCCCTTTCTTTATGAATCCTTCAGGTTGCTACACAAACACTTCCTACTTGAGTTCACCGTGCAAAAAGGCATTCTTCATGTCAAGTAGAAAAACCTCCCAACTAAACTGAGCAGCCATTGCAAGTATCACACGGATAGTGTCTAACTTTGCCACTAGAGCAAACACTTTAGTATAATCTATTCCAAGGCGTTGTGCATGCCCTTTTGCCACCAATTTTGCTTTGAACTTCTCCAACTTCCCCTCTTCGTTAAGCATAGTTTTAAACACCCACTTGACTCCAACTTATGTAGCTCATTTCGATAATGTAATAAGTTCCCAAGTCTGGTTCCTTTCAACGGCTTAAATTTCTACTGATATTGCTTCTCTCCATTTTTTCACTCATCATTGCTTTTTCAAATGAAATTGGATCATTTTCAATTACCATCATCATTATACTTAGATTTTCTTATTTAGATAATCTTTCTCTTGTTTCATAATCCTCCAATCAATTCAGTGCTCTTCTTTCTCATACACCCTTCCCTGCAGCCAATTCTCCATGTATGTTAGAATTTGGCTCATTTGGAGGTGATTTTTTTATGCTTCTTGAATCAGATTCTATTGAAATACTATTGTTTTGAGTTGATAGACTTACTTCCTGATCCACTTTATTCTTCATTTTGACAATCTCCATCTTCACCTAATGCATCTTGCTTCAATTCTTCTTCTATTCTTTTCCAATTCCAAATTTCTTTTTCTTCAAATACAACTTCTTTGCTAACTATGATCTTCTTTGAGAACGGGTCATATAACCTCCATGCCTTGGACTCATCACTGACTCCTAGGAAGACATATTTTCTACTCTTATCATCCAACTTACTCCTCGTTTGGTCTAATACGTGAACATGTGTTACACATCCAAAAATTTGAAAGTATTCCGCCACCAATTTTACACCACTTCATGCCTCTTCTGGGGTCTTGTTTTCAAATGTTGTTATTGGACACCTATTTTAACAACACCATCTCACAGCTTCAGGCAAAAGGATTTAGGAACTTTCTTCTCATTTAGCATGGAACAGACAACACACATAATTTTCATGTTCTTCCTCTCTGCAACCCTGTTCTATTGAGGAGTGTATGTTGTTGTTAGTTGTCAACTAATGCCCTGTGGTTGACAACATTCTCCAAACTCATTTGAGGTGAATTCACCACCACTGTCAGTTCTCAAACATGTTATGTGTACATCTATTTCCTTTTCAACATAAATCTTGTAATTTTTTAATGTAACGAAAGATTCTAATTTCTCATGTAAGAAATAAACCCAAATCTACGAGTAAAGTCATCAATAAAATTTAGGATATACCTTTTGTCACTGTTTGAAGATGGTTTAATAGGACCATAGATATATGAGTATACTAGCTGAAGTTGCTTTGATGCCCTCCAAGAACTCCTCCTTGGTACATGCTCTCTATGTTGTTTTCCTGTTAAGCATGTTATGCATATTTTCTTTGGAAGTTGTAACGAGGACAACCCAGTCACTATCTTTTTGAGAGAAAGTATCCTGAGCCTCTTGTGATTCAAATGCCAAAAACAACAGTGCCATTTGTGAGCCTCCTTGTTTGATATATCTTTAGCTTATAGGCACTTAGAGTCATTTGATGCCATAGAGGCCAATAGATAAAACATTTTATTTCCACTCATTTCAGTTTGCATAATCACCCCCTCCTAGGATGAAATACTTTGTAGATGCCATCTTGTATTAGGATGTCCAACCCTTTCTCTTGAAGTTGTACTTTGCATAATAAAAAAAATGTTAAGCCCGAAATTTAAGAGTACCAAGTTATGACATTCAATTGTATCTTTATGCTTCCTTTTGCAGCTGTCATACCCCAATTTTGACCCTAAGATCACCCAATGATTTGCATTTAAATTATTAATCAAGATCACAGTCTTGAGGTTGATTCTCTTTGTGTTGTGTTCACCTTGTCTTGGGGGATCATCAAGCATCCATGTTAATTTTGTTTGTGAATATTTCTTTCATATTATACTAACTAAAATACAAAAATATGTCTTCATCTTTCAAAGTTTTTTGTACAAGGCAGGTGTTTGAATCAAGTGCATCCACACCTCTCCTAAAAGCTAGGGTTTTGAGAAGTGATCCTCAATTAACTGGGCATTCATGAAAGCTAAATGGTTTAAGCTTCAAGACAGATATTCTTATCTTAGAATCTCTCCATCAAGCTTATGTAGCTTGATTCATCAAGAAACTTCATAGGTTCGTGTGTTTATTTCCATGCCTTCTTCAACAAGTTTCATCAAGCCATGAACTTCAAACTCAAATTTACTTCAAAATAATATCATTCTAAGGTCTTATGTACCTCCTCGTGCTTTATCATGCATTAAAAGTTCAAAGGATTTAAAGTTAACTCAAGAGGTTTGACCTAATTGGACAAGTTCTTGATCCTAGGATCACAAGGGCATAACCCCCTCAATTTTCAACATTCTTGAGTGCTTATTTTTGAAAAATACTTTCCTTGACATCATCAAAAAATTCTCTTCACAAGTAAAGAAGAAATTTTGTGAAGAAAGTTATCAAGAGTTAGAAGACATTACAAGTCTCCTTTGAAAGTTAAGGAATTGTGTTCTAACTTCAAAGAATCATAACTTGACCAATTTTTATCATCTTGAGCCCATTATTTTTGCATAGTAATCTTGATTTAGTCTAATTTGATCCATATTTAAAGTTCAAGAGCAAAATTTAAGTGGAATATCATGTATGAAGAAGAAACATTATAGGTCATATTGGTATGCCTAGGGTTTAAGGCACATCTTGCAAGCAAAACTGACCTCAAGGCCAATTGGTGCAATTTTCACTTTCTCTTGCATAAATTTTGTACTTAGGCTTATTTCTCTATCCTCTACAACTTTCATGTTGGGACTTTTGGCAAATTCAAGCTCTAAGATGCACTTTTGGCATATGCACCAAGGTGTTTGATGAAATGACCTCGCAAGGATGACATGTTTTTTCCCAACTTTCCAAGAGCATATTTCTCTCCTCAGTTGCCCAATTGATCCCATTCTTTTTGCATCATGTCCTATGTGATGAGAACAACATTTGGCTCAAGGAAGATTGAAAAACGCACGAGCCAATTATGAAAGGCCTTGATTCAAAGTGGTGCACTCAAATGTGTCAAAAACTTAGAAAATTTTCTAAGTGTTCAACCAGTTTTTATCACCAACTTGATGGATTCATAACTTTCAACTCAGATCACCAAATTCTACCTTTCTTGGCACATTGTAAACCTTGTAGCAAGATCTTTCAAATGCAAAAAAGAATGAGGTCATAAAGCTTCCTATCTTGAATGCCCCGTGGATTTAAAGTTGGTTACTTGAAGCTGAAGTTACATGACCAAACCGATTTGCACAAACCTCTAATTCTCAATTTAATCAAGCTTTGCACGTGTTTCTTTCACTAATTGCTTCTAATGAGATTCTCGAATTTGATTAGTACTCTAAAATGCAAGAATTGAGTTGAGTTTTGAGCAAATACAAGTCACACTTCTCATGCCTTCGGCCTTCACACGAATTCACTCAGTCCTTGATCATTTCACACGCTTTTTTATTCCATCAGCTTCCTTATAAATAGAGGATCATTCTCCTCTCATTTCCCAAGCTTTGAGAGCCAAAAAAAACCCTGCTGCAACTCACACTACCCTCCACTGAAATTGAGATTTGAATTCAGTCTTTCCTTTAAATTCCCTTAAAATTCTTTGTTGAGTTAGCTTCATTGACACTTCCTGAAGCTAACCGAGCAAGAATTAAGCCTCAACTCTCCTTATATCAAGCTCACGAACTCCATTTTCAGAGCTACCTAAGTGAACTTCTACAGGTAGATTCTCCACCAATTCTCTTTAAAGTTGTTGCTACAGTGTAGCTCTCATCACTCTGATGCTCGTGGTATGATTTGTTTTAATTAGAAGTGAGTTATGCTTGTTTATTTTCAAATCCCCTTTCAAATGATCTTCTAGTTTTTTCCAAAACGACTGAGCTACAATTCAAATAAATGTTTCGCGAGGGTATGTTTGTCTTCGTCTTGATGAGACGAAGCGAATGACATAGGTCTGAGCTCCTGATTTTATAATTTTTGGAGGATAAGTTCATGGTGGCTGGAGGTTGAAGACGATGACGTGTTTGTCTTCAACCAATGACAAAAAGTCATGCGTTATTTTAAAACGTTTTTTAAATGCGATTCCATTTGTTATTCACTAAGGACTATGATATGCACAGCGCGCCAAATCCAATGGATTTGATTACTAACGCATTTTGACATTGATCAGATAGTCTACATTGTTTTGCTTTTATTTTATTTTTTAAATTTGATTTAACTTCAAAAATTAGTAACTCTTTCATTTTAATTCCCAAAAGTACCGTTGTTTTTGCTAAAATTTTCTCTTCTTTTTCTCTTTCTGATTTATATTTTTCCATATTTTTATTTTTGGTTTTATTATTTTTCTTGATTTTTGCTTTGTTAGCTTAATTTTAATTGGTTTAAAATTGTTTTCTGACTTTCAAAAATTATGAAAAAAATTTGTCCACACTTGTTGACTTGTGTTTGACCTATGATAATTTTTTGGGATTTTTGTTTGATGTTATGATACCATTTATGTATTTCATCACAAATTTCCAATTAATTAATCATTTTTGGTCAGTTCAAATTTGTTTTTTTAGTTTGAAAAATTATGAAACCTTTTTCTAAAAATCATATATAATTTTCCTGATATTATTATGGTCTTGTGAGAAATTTATTTGGTGTTGTCATACTCCTTAGGTATTTCATCAATAACTTCTTACTTATGGACCATTTTAAATTTCTTTTTCTTGTTTAAATTAAAGTTTTTGTTTCTTTGTGATTGGTTATGATTTTATGAATATTTTGTGGTACCTTAACTCAATTTCATTAATATCATTGGATCTAGGTTGTTGATAGGTTTGAAAGAACCAAATCTATAATATTAGATGAATGATATTAATGATAGTTTGAGTCTTCTTTCATCTTTTTCTTCTTTGATTAGTGGGTGTAAGTCTTGTTTGGATTCATGGTGTAGAGGCTTTGTTTCTATCAATCCTCTGATGAATCATCACGATGAAATCCCATAAAAATAATAAGAATTCATCTGGACAATGGGGTTCTAATTCTAATCCATTTCTTCTCTTTTTTTTTCTTCTTTGTCCCGTATCGGAGAATGATCATTTGTGGCCTAAACTCATGTTTACAACCCCAAGGATGGTTGACTATTTGACAATTGGTTCAAAAACTTTGAAAGCTTGTTGTGTAGAGGCTTTGATTCTATCAATCTTCTGACAAGATTGTTATTAAAACTTTTGAAAATTTATTTGGATTTTTTGATTTATGTTCCTTAAGTAAATTATCGCGAGCCACACATACTTTGTCGCGGGCTAAAATACTATTTTGATAACTAGTCAATAATGCCCTTCCATGGATTCACCTATATACGCCGCAGCTAAAGTAGCGAAAATAAGAGCTTGAATACCGCTTGTAAATAATCCAAGGAACATAACAGGTATAGGAACTACTAAAGGTACTAACGAAACAAGAACAACAACTACTAATTCATCCGCTAATATATTTCCGAAAAGTCGAAAACTAAGCTAACTACTAATTCATAAACTTTGACTTAAGTTTAATGGTTATCCATTATTGATCATTCAAGCTAACTACTAACTACTAATTACTAACCATTAACATCTAACTTGTACTTTATATTTCTTTTATTATCTTCTTATTTTTTATGCTTTGTGCTTTACATTACCATCTATCATTCATCATCATGTTTATGTTTATGTACTTTTTCCTTTTGTCCACTGGGACACATGTTTATGTTTATGCACTTCTCTTTTGTCCGCTTGGACCATACTTTTATTTTGTGCTTAAGACATTAATAATCAAACTTGAACCTTAACAGACTTAATGAGGACTTGGATTTTGGTTACTTCACCCTAAGCTTGGAGGATGGACTATTGGACTGAGACCTTGCTTGTGATTGTATTCTATTTATATTCTGGAAGTGTTTGGAGGTTATTCCAAGGCATTAGGTTATTTCTCTTTGTGTGTGCAACTGGTTCTGTAAAAGTCCTTGATGTTTAATTCCAAAGCATTGTGATTGAGAATTCATCTGTATACAGCTGTTACTCTGGCCAATTTTTATCTCAAGTTCTTATGGTGCATTTTCCAAAGCTTGGTGCAAGTTACACATGGAGATGTTATGTTCATATGGATCTTATGTTTGGTATTGTGTGTTCTTGATTATGGTTTAAATCCAAAGGATGGGATCTACATTGACTCTTTAATGTCAAGTGTTGGATTTTTATTTGGTTAGAATGTTCTTGTCATTAGCTGTGTACTTTATGCTTTAGGGCAGTCCCTCCATCTCCTCCCATCTTCTTTGATTTTCAAAATCTTCTCCCTTGTAAAAAAAGCCTTCTTATGTTTGCAAACTTTTTCTAAAAAACTTTCTTTAAAATATATTTTGCTCTTAGTTTTTCAAAGTTTAGACATGATTAATTATTGTAGTGAGATGTAAATCCCCAAAGTCTTGATATTGATTGATATGATGGAACATTTTTCATTTGAAAGAGTTAGTGGCATACTTGTTGATTTATCCAAGTTGAACCCCAAGTTGAAGCCCTTCTTTCATTTGTGATGCAAAGGATCCATTTGTTCTCATGTTCAAGATAATTGGTTGAGTATTCTCTTCTATGACGATAAATGTTTATTCAAGTTTTTTTTTTTTAAAATCTTTTGTTTCCCTTTTAAGTGGAACTACATTTGCTCTGACTTTTCCATTGCACTGAGGAGGTAGGTAGACACAAAATGTAATGTCTTGCCGAGCATAGTTTTAAAACAAACCCTTTCTTTGCACATAATTCATTTCCTTTAACGCACAGATTTTTAAAAAGGTTCCTGTAGTGTAGAGTACCACAAATGTAAGGGGTGCTAACATCTCCCCCTTACATAATCAACACTCGTACCTAAGATATCTGTTTTTGTTGTTTTTGATTTAAAAAACTTCTCTGAATTTATTTCACTCTTTTCCCATTTTCTTTAGAAACAATAAAGTGCAGTGACGACTTTTACTAAAATAATGAATTAAGTCAATCCAATCGCTTTGATCTCAATTTTCCCCCGCTACAACAGCCACGACCATCCTTGTATTATTTCCAAACTTCACTGATCGATTGAGTTCTTCTTCCAGATATGAGAATTAGTCTTTGTTTCCTGTCATATGATTATTGTAACCTGAGTCAAGGAACCATATCTCTTTTTTCTTTGCATGTTGAGTTCATAAGACAAGAACAAGAATTCTTCTTTTTCCTCAACATAATTTGCATTCTTTTCCCAGTCATGACATTCATATTTCCTCTTTTTCCTCAACATAATTTGCTTGAAAATGTCCCAACTTATGACATTTGAAGCATTCAATAATTACTTTATTTAGAGGTTGTCATTTTAGACTGAGATTGTCATTTTAGACTGTCTGTGTTTAACTCACTCTTTGGATCAGGCCCCTTGTGAAACTCAGATACCAATTCTTAAAACCAAAGCTTTTGTTAATGCACTTAAAGAAGTTATTTTATTCAATAATTTAAGGATCATATATAACCGACTACAATACAGAAATAAATAAATGCACCACCCACGATATTCTAACGCACCGTGAGTGGGAAGTTAAAACAAACTATCTCCTAAAAAATCAGCTAAATATAAAGCCAAGTCAGAATGAATAGAGATTAATTCTAGGGACTAATTCAAAATTAAACAGATTCCTAATATATCTAACAAAAAATTGTCTATATATAAAGACACACTTATATACAAGCAAATACTGGAAAATCTTCCTATACTTATACAACACTTATTAATACTTTTCCAACAAATAGCGTTCTAATTTTTCCAATTAAATTTACTTTTTTAATAAGAGCTCGAGAAAATAGAAAATGAACAAAGATTAAGCTGATTTGATTTTGAGAAGAAAGAGGAAACTAAAAAAAACTATTTAAACAGCTAAATCATTCTGAACTTCTGTGAATGTAGTTTAGTGTATAACAATACTTCAATCAGCCATGGACTTTTGACATACAAAATTCATCAAATACTTCCATGGATGATGACAAATCAATGAACCATCAATTGTCATATTAAAAAAAGAAAGCATCCATGCCTATAATAATGGCAAAAGATAGAAACAAACACTACACAGCCATGCATTTGTTTCAATCATTTGGATGCCTTGTGGCCTGGTGATTTGGCCTGGCTAGCCGTCGATGACATAATACGCAAACGACTCGCTATTTCTGTGAAAGATGGCCTAGCTGCTGGGTTTGGTGCCCAGCATTGCTCCATCAGGGTCCTCCATTCAAGATCACAATAATTTGGAATAGTTGGTCTTAGTGTGTTGTTAACAATTCCACCTGCATAAACATATAGCCGACGAAGAAAGTGATTAGCTCAAATGATCAATAAGCTTAGGTTAAAGTCGAATTGATCGGGAGCATAAGAAAATGACAGTACCTATGATTGCACCATAGTGCATATTCGCGTATGGCTCCTCGCCCGTAAGAATCTCCCATAGTACTATGCCAAATGAGAACACATCAACCTATACAAATCCAAATTCAATATCAAAAACCAAAACATATTTATAGCAAACAAAGTAATTAGTTTAGACAATATAAAATTCTACTATCCCATTAACGGAAGCTTAGTTGATAGCTGTGCAAAGACATCCGACTACAGGGGTGAGGGTTCGAACCCGCAACATTCTACTTATTCACCTTAAAGAGGTGAAATTTCCGCCACTAAACTACCAGACCAAAAAATAAAATTCTACCTTTTCTGAGACCTTGCTGCTGCTACCATTCAGCAGCTCCGGTGCCATCCAAGGTAGAGTGCCTCGCACCCCACCGGAAACTAAGGTATTTCGTTTAATTTTCGACAAACCAAAATCACCAACCTGAAAAAGAAAAAAAAATATTCTCAGTCTTGTCCGGATTTAAGTTAAATGTGGAACATTTTAAAGCCTGTGGAAAATAGGATAAAAGGTCTTAGGTTCGTTCGGTACCTTGCATATTGGCCGTAAAGGATCTTTTAAGTTTACAAGTAAATTGTCGCATTTTAAGTCGAAATGCACAATGTTTTTCGAATGCAAATACTCCATTCCAAAAGCTGCATCCATTGCAATTATCAGTCTCTTGCGACGATCGAGCTGCCTGCAACGAAAAATCATGCCACGATTCATAGAGTCAAATCCGTTCGTTAAACATGATGAGTGATTCATCATCATACACTCTTTAAGACTCTTATTCAATATGCATTACCTATCCTTGCGAAGCAATACATGCCTAAGAGAACCATCAACCATATACTCCGTAACAGTTGCCATTGTTCCTCCCGGTCCATTCTGCACCACGCCATAAAATGCCACCACGTTCGGATGATGAAGCTTGGAAAGAATGTCAGCTTCCCGCCAGAACTCAACAGTCTGAAAAAGAAGCAGATATGATTTCATTTCACATCTCTCTTAAAGATTATCGTTATTATTGAAGCACTTTCAAGAAAATGCGATAAGATTATAGTTACCAGTCTCTCTTGCTCAGATGACCGACCGGTAAAGCAGGTTTTCTTTATTCTCTTAATGGCAACATCTGTTCCTCGCCATTTTCCATGATATACAGTTCCAAAGGTACCAGAACCTAGTTCCTTCAGCTCTTCAAGATCTTCATTCATTATGACCTACATAATTTGTTTGAAATGCAACATTAGCTCAAAAGCAAATAGATGCGAAAAACGCAAACGAAGAACACGAGATTTTATCAGAGATTTCGACCAATTGTGTCAATGTCTGCAAAAAATGAACATTTTACCTGCAATGTATTCATATCAAATTCTTCTAAAGATGGATCAAGAGGAGGTAGACTGTTATTTTTCTTTTCAAACTTCTCAACCTAAGTTAAGGCGATAAGAAATTATGTCAGCAAGCATATACGAATATTTGTGAGATTCTCGATTAAGAAAATACTAAAATAGTACCTCATAGTGTGACTCTTGTGCTCTTAGGTTGTCCAGCATAGCATCGAATTGCATACTTTCAGTGTCATTAATTTGCGACGGATCATAATTTGTTTTCAGACCAGTAGTTTCAGTTCCGTTTTCTCCATGCAAGTCTTTCTGAATTTCATCGCCAAAATTGAGATGGAACTCTGCACGGTTTAGAGGAACTTCATCAGTTGTTAAAGGTGTAACATGTTGAGCTCTATTATCTCCAACTATAGCAGGTGAAAAACCAAGATGATCCTGATCAATAAGAGATGCGTTATCGTTATCAATCCCGTCCTGCGCTAATTTTTGAAAATATGACCAACTTCTAGGTTCGTGATTCTCCATGTTTATGCTTAAACCGATTCCATCTGAAGCTAATGGATGTTGACTGGAGGAATCTTCTTCTAGTATTGCTTTGGAGAAGATATCGTTAAGCAACTCGCGAGGGAATCTATCATTGATATCAATGAGAATGTCACCTTGTGCTTGCGAATCAACTTTTGCAGTTGCGTTTGCGTTCAATGGAACGGGTAGTGCTTGATTGTTAAAATCGTCATTTGATTCTTTCACAGAGGTGTCACCCCAATCAACATCTGGAAGATTGGATGCTGGATCATGATACCGAGCAGAGATGTCTGATTTACCTTCAAGCGGAGATTTTTTATGGTTATCGTTAAAACTATTTTCTGTTTCCAACATAACAGCATTGTCCTTATTTAAGATATCTTCAGTTCCTTTTCCATCTGTATGCAAAGGCTTCGATGTGATGTTCAATTCCTCAGCTAGATTCGACAGATTTCCATCATGCAAGTTGTTTCCGGAGTCTATAGCTGAATCCTGTGAGTTGACCCTAGAAAGTAAATCTGAAACGTGAAACTGAGAATTCTGCGCATCATCCGACTTTGAAGACCGATTCAGCGATTCCACTTGCTTCCTTGGAGCTCTTTCTGAATAATAGACTCGTTTAGGAAGAGGAGGAGGGTGAAGACAACTTAAGTCAACTGCATTGGACCGGGAATCAGCATAAGGAGCACCGGAAGTAGAAGAAGATTCGTCATAATCCTGGAGCTGGTTCGTTCTTGGAGGCAATGAATGTCCCTCTGGTGCAGTAACTACAGCAGATGCTTCCGAAAAATCATTTTGTGAGTAACCATCAAACAGTTGGGAAGGAGACGGGGATAGTGTTTCTGAATTTTGTACTTGTAATCCACTAGGTGGGTGACCTTCATTTAAAACCCCTTGTTGAATATTCGGCATATAAGGCATCATATTAATAGGACTCTCTTCAATAAAAGGTTTATAAGAAGGATTAACAACGCCATGATGCATAAGATATTGACCATGACCATGACCATGACCATGACCATGACCATGACCATTACCATTACCATTCGGTTCACCGTGGTGCATCATTTGATCGGGGTAAAACATCGGATACATTTCGTACGAATTTGAGGAAGCTGGTAGCCCTGGTTGAGAAAAATGAGTAGGCAATGATGATTCGAAATTGTTCGTCAAGGGAGCACTGCCCTGCCTGTCAATATTTTGCCCGCCCAATTCATTTACATCGTTTGCAGAATAGCTGAAACCGGCCATAGTTGAGTTTTTTCTCGATTCCAAGTCCATGCCATTAACAGCAATAACATACTGGATTTCAGAATCATCGCCCATCGAGGTGAGACCAAACTGAGCATCCTCTAAGTCACTGATAGAGAACAAAAACATCCTAAGCTTCTGTGATCCTTCTCTATCTTCTAGATGATTACATTCTTCCATCATATTCTGCAAATCCTCGTCGGATGACACAGATACCAAAGCATCGAGTTCTTCCCCGGGAAGCTGGTACTTAATTGTATGAACCTGGTTATATATTAGCAACGCTTTCTGAATGAGCTCGTGATAAGATACGTCCTTTCTTAAACGGAGAATCCGTGTATGGCCTCCTACATACCTTAGATTTCCATCAGATGGTCGCGGCAATATTCTACCGCCGAAGCTGCAAAGAAACTTCACCATCGTTGATGAGTTATAGTAACTCTCAGAAGAACCATATCCCTGCACAAACTGCCTGTTGTCCTGATTCATCGAAGTTCTTGGTATCGATCGAATTGAGCCATAGTTGCTTCTGTCTCCAAGAAACGAAGTGTTCGTTCTATCAAACTCTTTAGGATATTTCTCCATCATTGATAGCATGGAAATGTCTGATCCAGTTTCAGATCCTGCGTGACTGATGCCTAAAATTCCTTTCAGTTCCATATAACCTGTGGTATAATTCGGATCACCGACATTCGTAAACACAGGCTTCCCGGGATTCGACCTATCTCTCATAAATTCAAGAGCGAATTCCTCGCCCGTCTGTATCGAGAAATGATGTACAGGTTTAGCTTCTGATGCATTAAGGTCGTATGGTCTTCTACTCGGATAAACTTCATTCATATTATCCTGCATTATTGACTGTGATCCAGGCTGGTATTCATTTCTAGGATCCATTCTTTCCTATAAAACGCTTTCTAGAGTCTCGATTGATGAATCACACCAACATTTATCTTCTCTATAGAAGAAGAATTCATTAAATGTTTGAGCCAAAAAGAAGTTCTGAACTTTTAGTAACTGACCAGTGAAGTCACTATATTTGAAGCTTCATTGGCAATCTTGGAAACTCTCAAGAACTGTTGTACCTATAAAGAAACTTCGCTGTAAACAGAACGGAATCAAAGACAAATTTTAGTAACAAATTAACATGCAATAAGATACATTCATGTTAAAGTGAGTTGAACAAAAAGTTTGATAAAAATTGAGTGAATGATTTATGTGTAGAGACACATTCATGTTAAAGTGAGTTGAGCAAAAAATTTGAGACTCAAATCAATTGTAGAGGCAAAAGCTCTAAATTATAACTTTAAATTAGAATTACTTCTACACGAGAACATCAAAACATGTTGGATTTGGAATAATTTAATTGGGCCTAAAAAGGGTCGGTCCATGATAAAACGATCCAAACTAAACGCAAAGACATTGGGCGGGCACCTGAAGCTGGCCTGGTCACCCGGTTAGGCATGATCGCCCAGTTGGACTTGGGTCACCCGCCAAACTGGTATCCACGACCTATTTCTCCTATCAAACTTGGCCCATCAATAACAGTCTGAAGACATTGGTAAGAGGAGAAACTGTCTCACCCACAATTCAAGGAAGAATCAGTCTTCCCCACTTCCACATCTCTGTTAAAGGAATGAAGGAAAACCACTAGCCCGGCCCAAGAAATTTCTTACAAATACTCAAATTCATGAATGAGGGAGGGGATCATGAAATTCCCTCAGAAACACACACGGGAGCTCTCCACAACCCATACATAGATAAGCTCTCAACGCATCACAAACCCTAAACCTCAAACAACTTACACAACTAGGAATTGTCCACTATACTTTTTTAGCAAGTACATGTCAAAATCGATTTTACCTTACCTCCACCAATGGAACCAAACATACACAATGTTTTCAAGTATTGAATTATACAAACTATTTTAACCTCTCAAAGACCTTATAACCAAACTTAACAAACCAAATTCATTCAGGGGCAAATCAGGAAATTACAAACAATCTTATGAAACACCACCAGACCAAAACAAATCCAATAAAAGTTGACAAATATAGTCAAAATAGAAATACCCTCATAAACAAAATCAAAAGCCTCCATCTAGATTTCTAAACCCAAGATTCCCAATCTAGGGTTCTTCCAATTCCATTTCAACTTCATTCACATCACAATGGAGCAAACAGAAACATATTAACAAACAAAGACGATGAAACAAAAACAAACAAAACACAAAACCAAATCTACCTACAACAACCCAATGAATCAAAAACACCAAAAAATCAAAACTTTCACATACCCATTAACTCTACCTTCAAAAAGACGCACCTTTAATTCAAACCAAATGAAAAAAAAAAAAAAAAAACACATTTTTCATACATCAAAAACCAGAGCTTTCAGAGAAAAACAAAACTGACCCAAGTTGCGGTTCTCTGGCAATTACGCAATGAAGTTGTAGTTGAAGTTGTTGTTGTTGCTTTTGTTGTTGTTTGTGTAGAAAAAGACGGTCCTTTCACTTTCTGTGTAGTACCAGCAATTTGCACCCACCGTCCTTCTCGTATTTGTTGGTGCCGAAAGTTATTAAATTTGGAGTATTTTATTACTAGATTTAGTCAAACGAGAAAAATCCAACCTGCTCTTTAATTAGAAATAATGGGTGATGAAGTAACGGGTAATCCAATTACAAAATTCAGGAACAAATCAATTCATATATTACATTACATCTATCTAGCTCTAGATCTAGTGTTTTATTTGACTTTTGAGAAAATGGGTGATGCACTGACAGTGTAAAATAGTTTTACACTGTCAACCAATCACAACCATGTATCTAATTCCATCACATTTTTATATTTAAAATTTTTTAATGACATGGCAAATTGCTTGTTTTCTATTGGATGACAGTGTAAAATTGTTTTACACTGTAAAATTGTTTTACACTGTCAGTGCATATCCATTAAACCCTTGACTTTTTATATAACTTTTTTTCAAAATTTATAGTATACTTTTTATATAGTAATGAATATTTAGTGTGGGGATGGTGCTCACTTTAATGTAATGGAAGTGTTGGAAATGAGTCCTAGCAAATATATGAATCATGTGAAATTCGTTTTGATTTGGTTTGGATTTGATTTTTTTTTTAAATTTGATGAAAAAAATTTGTTTTAATTTTGTACGAATTTAATTTTTCTTAGATTTCAATTTTTTTATTTGAAAATATAAGTATGAGACGGGTAATTTGAATCATAATACAGATTTCAAATCTGTTTCTGTTGATAATTTAAAATATTTAATTTTGATAATTTAGTATATTGATTATTTAATTATTACCTTAATATTTAATTTGTATTTATTATTTAAAAAATTAAAAATATATGATTGAAATTTTTTAAGATTGTTTTAATTTATTATTTTTAATATTTGTTAAAGTTTAAGATATATTGTGAGTTTGCGAAATAAATTATTTAAATTTAAAAAATTAATTTAAATGCAGAGATAAAATTGGGCAGAGATATTTGAACTAGTTTGAAGTAGATTTTAAGTTTAATTATTTATTTTTGTTTGAATTTAGAATAATGAACAAATATTTAATTAGAATTTGAGTATGAAAAAGCTAAAATCATTCTATGTCCGCCCTATAGTAGGAATAACTCATACCTACTAACAAGGGTCTACGACCTAGCCTACATTGGCGCAGGTCAGACCAGGTTTTTTTAGGAAATCTCTTATAGCACCCTATATACCGAAGAAATACCCTATGCAATTCCTAAAAAGCACCTCAGTTTTAAGAGATGCATATCCAGACATACCCTTATTTTGGTGAACGTAAGTTTATTCTGAAGATGCATATCCATAAATATTTCGGAGATGCATTTCCAAAATATATGTAGACAGTCCCATAACTTATTTTTCAATGATTCTCATATGAGCACTACAAAATATAAAACGTCAAAACATTTTCTCATATTCGATTGTAATAACGATGAATACAACAACATATATATAGATAATAGTCAAGACTACAAAATGTATCAAGAGTATCAAGAGTTACACCAAAGTCGATAACAAAATATAATTAAAAAGTGTACAAATGTCAAAACTATTGCGTATGTCAGACTATGAGTCAGCCCTGCACTCTCCCTGCGTTCCTGCGTTGCCTCCTGTACTGTAGAGCCTCCCAAGCATCAGCCATCATGGCATCTATAACACCTTTCGCCTCAGAGCCATTAGGAAAGAGTCATCCATCAATATCGTCTTCCTAGTCTCCACGATACAACTACACCTAGGCAAGACATCATGAGCATGACCTTCTCTATCATGTTCCTCCTATAGAATCTTCTGATGAGCTGGCCAAGATGGATGTCTTGGAGCATCATGTATCAAATATGGATGAGACACGTCGAAGAACTATCGGATGTAACCGTCCACGTAGCTTCATTTGTTCGTTGCTATGGTACTATGTGCCTCATCTGATACCAAACGATTAACATAATTATCAAAAATGACATCCATATTCGTGCGTTTCACCAAGGGATGAGCAGACACACCAGTGTTAGACGCTGGCCTAAGGATCTAGAGGGGGTGAATAGATCCCTCAGAGTTTTTCGGAATTATTTTGAACTAAAGCTAAAGCGGTTCTGAATCGACTTGCGTCTATTCCGGACCGATATTGCAAGGGTTGAATATGTGATAAAACCACAAAATAATTGAGATTGACAACGAAATGATATGTTATTGAATCAATATGTTTCACTACAGAAAATCGATTAACTTCTAATTTGATAAACTTTGATTTGCAATGCAGTAGTAATGAAAGAAGCAAAAGCACAAACACTTGGTGATAATGATCAAATTGATGGTGATTCAATGTGTGATGAATTGTGATGTTTATACAAGTTTTTAATTCACAATTTTAACACTCGAATCGTTGATCAATTTGCAATTATAACCAAATATGAACAGAACGTAAATGAAAAGATAAAAGCGACAAGAACACGATATTTGTTTAGGCAGTTCGTCGATCGTCCTCGCTACGACTACGTCTGCCCCCAATTCCAAACTGAAATTGGGAAATCTTCCATTAATGTTGAAAGCAGTTTATACAAAGAAGATAACAAAGCGATAAACAATAAACCAAATTTGTCGATCCCTTGAATCTTCTTCCCCCTTAATCTTGAGCCAGATCAAGGTCTTCCAAGAGCTTCACTTTGATCCCTTTCTGCAGTGTCTTGAATTGCTTGAACCCTTGCTGTAATACGGTGAACTGACTTTTTATCGATCGAAATGTCGCGGTAAGCAAGAGTCGCCACCGTCTTTTATTTTATCCAAACTAAATCAGAAAGGCAAAAAGAAACAGAAAAAAACCTTTTTAAAGAAATCTGAGTTCGGGGGGTAATTTATGCAAAGGGAAGGTGTAAGGCACCCTTTGCATCCATGGTTTTCCATGGGCTCTTAATTGCTTTGCTTGCTCGTTTGTTTAGAAAATGTAGATGAAAGAGATAGGGACTTTAGCTTGTGAATAAGCGTTGCCCTTTTGAAAAATTATGAGAAAGAATATAATAAAAAGAGATTTGAGCATTGCAAGGCAATTAGGGGCAATTACCTTAAACTCACATGATAGGTCTCTTCTAGCCTTTCAGAATGAAAGGGTCTATCCTTGCCATAAGAGGGCAGGAAGCCTTTCGTTTGGAGGTTGAAGGGTCGTCGAAGCATCCTTTGCCACAAGACTGTCCCATGCCATAGAAGGGCAGGTAGTCTAAGGTAAGGATCAGAATAAGCCATTTTCGTTAGGCAACCAGAAGATACCTCAGCCTTTTCCGTAGGCAACTTCCGAGGGTCGAGGTCATGTTAGTGTATCGAAGGCAGCATCATTAGGGACCATGACCTTTATCTATCGAGGCAGCATGGCTGAGGTATCCTCGTATTCGAGGGACATGGCTTATTCTGCAAAAAACACAAAGGCAACAGGCAACAAGGCAACAGGCAACAAAGGCAACAGAGAGGTTACCCCAAAAGTGTGCGTGTGTGTAACAATCACGTGGTTAATTCAATCAAATTATCTTGTAATTAGTTATTCTAATTCAATTAACAGGCTTGCACTCCTTAGAATTACTAACCACGCAATATAACAAATATGGGGAAGGGAAATTGCAACCAGCGGAGGAGAGGGGAATTGAAACCAGCGGGATATAAAAATTAAAACAGAAAATATTAGAGTTAAGGTTTAGGGTTACCAAACTCGTTACTTTGGCAATTGATAAACCCTGAAAAGGAAAAAGACAAGACAGAAAACATATAGTGAGTGCATTATCAAATTCGAGGGCAAACCTCATTAACTACAAAAGAAAATAGGATAATAAATTAAAAAATAGAATAGGGAGAAGGTACTTAGCTTGGCATTTGCCTGACAGGGTTGAGGGCAAGGGTTTGCCAGAAGCATCGACTCTGACCATTAGGAATGAGCAAAGAAACAAATAAGGCATGAGTGTATAGGCAGTTCATTGATATTTAATTTTATCCCTAATTTATTAAGGAAACAAAATAAAATGAAAAAAACGATTATTTGAAAATTAGATACGGGATAATACTTAGCTTTTGAATTTGATTTGATATGGTTGGCGGAAAGCCTCGGGAGTAACCCTGAAAAAGGCAAGGCAGAGATAGTGAAGACAAGACAAACCCCTGATTTTAAAAGGAATTAAAATATGCTTTAAAGGTAGGTACTTAGCTCTGGGTTTTTGATCAGGCGCGTTACCGGAGTGAACCATGTTGATAACCCTGAAAAATGAAGAAGAGAAAGAGAAAGAATTGGGCGCGAAAATAAAAGTAAGGAGAATGAAAGGGCGAATAGAATATAGTAAAAAAACATGGTTAAAACCTTATGGCTAAAAAAATTTAGACAAGTAAAATCTTATAGTTAATAGACAACTCCTGCATTATTGATATTAGCCTACAGTTAATGTTACATAGGGTTTCCCTTAGTTATCTAAGGTTTGTGAGATTTAAAGGCTAAACCTAAAATTATTTATTAAATTATTTAAGAAAATTAAAAGATAATTGTTAAATTTAAACCTTTTATATTAATTATCCAACTAAACTAATTCAATTAATAAAAAAAAACTAAGTATTAAAAAAAAATTCTTCATATTATGTGAAATAAAATTAAAATAATTCTGATGTGAAAATATTAATTCAAAAAGAAATTTATAAGAGAAAGAAGAAGAAAAAGAACTAATAAACAGAACCTGGCTATTATCTTGTGTGGCAAAGTCTGGAGTGTATGGTGGAGCCTCATCCTTGGATCCTTGGATCTGCATCACTGGAGATCTAGCGGCGGTATTTGAAGGTCCACCGTGTGTCATTCTGGTACGCATGCACATGATTGAAGAATTGTCTTGCGCAAGAAATTGATTTCAAAAATATTGAGATGCTGGGTATCGAACCCTGCTTTCCTCAGTAACTAGAATCCCCACCAACCACCTGTGCTACGTTTTTTGCTTGTAAAAATTGTAATCAAATAACATAATATATAATATATTGATTAATGATGGAAATTCAAAACAATAGTCAAACCGGGCCCATTGTTTCCTGTGTGAACCAATGAGAATTGGAGAGAGACTGGAAGAGTTTTATACAGCCAATCAGGGCGCACAGCAACGCCACGATACCAGTCAAAGGTTCCACGCCGGAGAGCCGCCGCGGACCACCATCTTCTCCGGCGAGCACATTGGCGGAACCTGCAAAACTCACGTAAACGACCCAAGAAAATGACCCCTGTCCACTAAATCGGACCCTGCGAATCCGATGGTGGCATTAGTTTGTCACGAAACTGCTTGTAACCTGCAATACGAAGAGCTTAACTCCGAAGCCCTAACCATGGTGGCTTCCGATTTGGGCGTCAAAACTCACAACGAATTGTGCAGAACATTCCCAAACATTAACATGAACATGGAACAAGGCATCAAATTCATTTATTCGGCGTAAAAACAAAGGTTTAAGATTCAAGAATTCTTACTCGAGATACAGATTCGTATAGGTGATTCTGACCACTGTTTGCCTTGCTTTTAGACTTGTTCTGATCGCTGGCAGTCTTGGGAGAGTGAATAGGTCCCTGGATTCGATTGAAAACACCTGGAAAGTTGATTTTGATCTTGCCCTAAACTTGCCAAAATTTGAGAGTTTGGCTAGGGTTTCTTTAGTGAGTTTCCCGTCCCCTATTCTTCTGTGTGTGCTCAGCATATATACTAGGAGATATTAGGTCAATAATCTTCAATCATATCTCTCATGATCATGGTGAAATATTTGATTGGAATTTTGTGCATAAATCTTTCTAAAATTAGCTTTTTGAGTCAAATATAATTCCAATCATGCCTTGAACGAATTTTTAAGGAGATATATGATATTTGGATCACTTGATATGATTGGAAAATAAATCCCATGATTTAAATCAATTATTTCATGTTTTATTTGATTTATTGATATTTAAATGAATAAAATCCACATAAATAAAAATAAATGTTGTAAAAATAAAATAATTGGCTTAAAAGAATTTATTTGGCCCATAGACACGTTTGAAGTCCAATAGTTAGGCCCATTAGCTCAGAAACACCAAATTGTTCAATTATGGTTTCATGCACTTCTTGAAATTTGACCAACTTTTGAACCTCATATCTCCTTCAATATTGATCATATGAAAGTGTTCTTGGACTTTTTGTATTTGTATAAGAGGAGTAGTGTAGGCAAATTTTGGGGTATGACAGCTGCCCCTGTTCAATTGTCTTAAACCTGAAGATGTAGAGTGGTTTGTACGCCAGTCGGTATCTGAAGGTGGAAGATGATTGAACAATAGAATACCAAGAAATTTGCCCTTGCTGAAGTAGGGGCTTTTGTCGGAGATGGGCTTGAAGATGCCATACAGGGGTTTGGAAAAGATGTATGTTTGAGATGAGCTTAAAGATGCCATCCAGCTTGATAGACTCGGGAATCAGAATACGTCGTACGTTAGACCGTATCTGCAGGATAGACTTCTTTAGAACGAGTCATACGTTAGACTGGGTCTAGTTTGCATCAGCAGATGTCTGGAAAACCGTGCGTTAGGCTGAAGGATATGTCGTGCGTTAGATCAGATCCGATTTGCATCCGTAGATGTCTGGAAAACCATGCGTTTAGGTAAAAGGATGAGTCGTGCGTTAGACTAAATCCAATTTGCATCCGTAGATGTCTGGAAAACCGTGCGTTATGTTGAAGGATAAGTCGAGCATCAGACTAAATCCAATTTTGTTGAGAAGTATTTGAGAAGTATTTGTTAGAGATTGATCGTGTCAGCATTATTCGTGATGAGAGAAACGGGTCATACATTTAGACCATGTGTGATAGAGGACGTCAGAGCAAATAGACCATATATATTGAGGGATGTCTGAATGAGTCGTACATTTAGACCTTGTCTGTTGAAGGATGTCAGAACGAGTCATTCATTAGACCATAGCTGCAGAGGAATGTCGGAACGAGTCATACATTGGACCATATCTGAGGAATGTCAGAATGAGCCATACATTAAACCATATCTGTCGGAGGGTGTCAGAACGAGTCATACATTGGACCATATCTGAGGAAGGATATCAGAACGAGTTTTTCATTAAACCATATCTGAAGGAGAATACCAGAACGAGTCATACATTAAACCATATCTGATGAATAATGCCAGAACGAGTCATACATTTAGACCATATCTGACTAAAAATACCGGAACGGGTCGTATATTAGACCATATCTGATGGATAATGCCAGAACGAGTCATACATTTAGACCATATCTGACTGAAAATACCGGAACGGGTCATATATTAGACCATATCTGATTAAGAATACCGGAACGGGTCATATATTAGACCATATCTGATTAAGAATACCGGAACGGGTCATATATTAGACCATATCTGATTAAGAATACCGGAACGGGTCATATATTAGACCATATCTGATAGAGAATGTTTGTTTGTTAGGGTTGATGAGTTATTTGACGAAGTTTTGGAATGTAAAAAGGCTTGTCAGAATGAATCTCCAGCTTGATTATATCTGAGAGGAATGGTTGTCGAGGCGGAACCTGAAAACAAAGTATGCAATGTCATGATGCATGTAATGAATGAGATGGGATTCTCAAAATAAATGAGAAACTTGCATGAAGTGATGTATGCAATGTATGAATATGTTTATGACATATGATATGCGAATATGATTTATGTTGTCCTGATTGAGAAAATAAATCTCTATATCCTTGTGATTTTTATTGTCGGACCTTGTCTTGAAGATGCTCAGCTGGTGATTTATGGTTTCTACTTGGGGATGATTAGTAGTTTGATGTACCCTGTTTTTAGAGATAAACCATGTTGGAGAAGAGCAACATATTGGATGACCGGTAATGCGGAAGATGTAAACTCTGTTGGGGAGTCATGTCTTTGTTGAGACGAATATGTTTAAAGATGTCTTCTTAATGATTACTCTGCGGGGAGGTGGTTTTGTGAACCTGGCTCTGTGGGGAGACATGGGTGTCTTGAAAGTTGCCCCCAGTATCATAGTAACTTACTATTTGGTTCAGGACACGCCATTGAGTATTGATCAAGATGTTGAATTTGGACTTGCATAGATTTGCCCTAGTTAACAGGAACTTTGGAAAGATTCGCCTCGCGAGGACTTTATGAGATGTACACTATGGGCGATATGCCCCTAGTAATCATAGGCTCATGACAATGTCTCACATTGATTGGGGAGTAGCTTTATATATACTTGGATGCATGCCCCTGATTGTTCGAGCATCCATGAGAGATTCTTCGATTCTTGACTTGATTGCCTCAGATTAATTGGGCCCAACGCGTCATGCCCCTTGTATACATAGCTTCTTGGAGTAATTTTGTTTTGTCGGGATAACTTTCAGTCATTAGTTGTACTCTGTGCAAGTTCTTTCTGATGCTAACATTTGAAATTATGTAGCAAGATATGTTTAATAATGTATTCGTGAGATGCAATGCATACGTTTGTCTTGAGTTTGTCGAAAAACATTAAAATTGGATATGTAAAAGCATGATGTTTATAAAAACGTGATGTTTGTAAAAAAAACGAAGTGTCAACTCAGCATTTGTGGTAAACCTTAAGGAGTCAGGATACCTTTTTTGTGACAATATGCTTTCGAACTAACCATGCTTCAGTTAGGACTTTTAAGGGTTGTAACGTGGCTTGGTTCACGGTTTAAGAAACGAAGGACAAAGGCTCAAAAATTGATTGTACCCACCCCTCTTTGTGATGATCTTCGATCCTAAGCTCAGTTAATTCAACTTGTGCATTCAGGTTCCAAGAGACTTTTGGATTTGCACCTTTGATAATGATGATGGTTCACAAGCAAGGAAAGCTTTTGAGATGGCAGTCGCTTCTACCTTTGGTAGTCACAACATTGTGTTGTATATTGACTTCTCTTTTTCATCTTTTTGATATCCCTAAATTTTGCCTGAACTGTCTATTTTGAGCTTACAGTCAGCGGGATGCCTTAGTTTTTGCCTAAGTCATCTTTTTGATTCTTGACTTAGCAGGATTTTCTTTGTATATATGTTTTTTCATTTTTTTCTTTTTGAAAGATACTGACTGCCTTGCTTAATGATTGATGAACCATCGTTGGCTTTTGATTGATGTCTCCAACACTTCTTTGATGTGTGCGGATGAACGCTTGTGATTGAAACCTTTGTTGAAAGGTGCACTGAATGATTCTCTTAAAATAGAATGCACATCCAAATTAACTGAGAACTACCCTGCCCCAGGTTATGATCAAGGGTTTTAATTAATACAAGAAAGAAACTTCTACTTCTTAGGCTCAAAGGGGTTGATGAGGGATTAACATCCTTATATCTCCACTGTTTAGGAATTGAAACAATGCCTGTACATCGTCAGCATAGTCCGTTCGAAAGCATATTGTATGAGGTTGCGGTATCGTTTTCGTCATCCTCCCTAAAAAGGCATACAGCTTTAGCAGGAATCGAGTATCACAAAATATATGCAAAGTAAATACGCGATTTAAAATGAGTGATAACGAAATAATGTATTCAAGACAAATATATGCAATGCACTGATGATGATTATTAAAATAGATAATGTATATCATGAGTCAAATATTTAAACAAACAGGAAAGAACTTGCAAATGAAAGTAGATCTAATGATCCAAAAGTTCGTCCGTCGAGACGTCAATCAATCTTGTCATGACTAGGCATAGGAGCGGTGATCACCACAGGGGTTTCAGGAGGGTTGGATTTGATTTCTCCGTCATTGATCAGATCTTGAATCTTATTCTTTAATGTCCAAGAATGTTGGAATGGTACGCGCACCTTGCATTGGGTTTATAGTCAGGAATGTAGGTGTTAGAATTCGTTGGCTTGATTGCCCTAAGCGTCTGGATCATATGAGTGAATTGATTGTTGTGACTCAGTTGTCATGATTCCATTATCGTGACTTAGTTGTCGTGATTCCATTATCGTGACTCAGTTGTCATGATTCCATTATCGTGACTCAGTTGTCATGATTCCATTATCGTGACTCAGTTGTCGTGACTTTGCTGTCGTGACTCAGTTGTCGTGACTTCATTATCGTGACTCAGTTGTCGTGACTTCATTGTCGCGGTCTTTTCTGATTTGAGTGTCATGATTAAATCTTTAATCGCACGCTTCAGCGGTCTACCATCCTTTACACCATAACCATGATTGTTCGAATAATAAGCGCATCTCGCATTGTAATTGTACCCCAAGAATAGGAGTGCCTTCAATTCTTCTTGCCCCTTGGGTGAGTTCAGAATCAAAGTCTGGGATCGGGTATTCCGAGCCTGGAGGTGTTTGACTGATTGCTCGAAATCCATTCATGCTGAAGTAAACAACAAGAGAGGATGAGATACCTGTTGTGATAAACCTGTTATGCGATGTTATGAATGCAAATGCAATATTTTCAAGGATCTTTAGGCATTTAGTTAGCAACATTAGAAAATGATTTGGTCGCGTCTTTGTCTGAAGAATTCTGACTTTTGTCCTTGAATGCCTTTCTTTGAGAGTCAAGCTCGCCATATCCAGTGGGTCATAGCCTATGATTCGGTATACTTGTACTTTTGAATTTGAAAGCATGTGGCTAGAGGAAAATAAATCCTTTTGCCCCTTGATAGGCACTGAATCTCTGAATTGGAAGGTATGTGACCAGAGGAAAATAAATCCTCTTGCCCCTTGATAGGAATTTAGTCCTTGATAAGAGTACCTGAAATTGTGCGCCCTAAATCTCTAAGATCCTTGAAAGGGTTAGTTAACATGCTATGTTATGATGTTATGATGTAATGATGTTATGCGAGTGCAATGTATTAAGCTCAGCGTGGGATAGGAAGGGCAAAAAAGTCCTTTAACCAATACCTGCAAGGAAAAAAAAAGTTAGTATGTTATAAGAATTCAGCTCATTAGGCACATGATGGAATAGTGAGGGTAAACAAGTCTTTTAACAAAACCTGCAAGAAAACAAAGGTTAGTAGAAAACGCAAACAAGTCACACAAGTGCCCTTAGGTTTAGAGGGTTGCATGAAGTTCGTAGGTAAGTACCCTCCCCACTGAAGTTTAGTTGGTTCAAACCTGTCCTATATAAAGATCGGGTTCTAAGGAGCTCATATCATTGACCTTTCTCGAAGGCGCTTATCTCAGTTCGGTAATCGAATCGCCAACCGAAAAGGTCCTGAAAGTCCAGTCCATATGAGTGTAGCTTCGAGTATCAACCAACTTCAGTCGGAACCAAAGCCAGCCATCTCGCTACTTTCTAATAGGCTAAAGTCAAGTTCGACTAAGGTTCTAAGGGCAAATTAGTGCTTAATGACACCACGCGGCAGCCAAGCATTTCCTCAGGTCGGATCCCAAGGAACACCAGGACAAACCAATGTGTCACACTAACGATGGCCATCAGATCAACCACATCAGTATACGCTGTGCAGTCTCCTTGATCTCATGCCATATACTTAAGGTACTCAGATCCGGGTTAGAATCTTTCACACAACAAAATACCCAAAACAGCCCTGCAAAACTAAAGCAAACAAAGCAAACAATAGAAAACATTTAAGGTGAATCCTAAACCTTTAAGGTAACCCCTCTTTTATCGAAATTTTAATCCCCAGCAGAGTCGCCAGTTCTGTAATACGGTGAACTGACTTTTTATCGATCGAAATGTCGCGGTAAGCAAGAGTCGCCACCGTCTTTTATTTTATCCAAACTAAATCAGAAAGGCAAAAAGAAACAGAAAAAAACCTTTTTAAAGAAATCTGAGTTCGGGGGGTAATTTATGCAAAGGGAAGGTGTAAGGCACCCTTTGCATCCATGGTTTTCCATGGGCTCTTAATTGCTTTGCTTGCTCGTTTGTTTAGAAAATGTAGATGAAAGAGATAGGGACTTTAGCTTGTGAATAAGCGTTGCCCTTTTGAAAAATTATGAGAAAGAATATAATAAAAAAAGATTTGAGCATTGCAAGGCAATTAGGGGCAATTACCTTAAACTCAGATGATAGGTCTCTTCTAGCCTTTCAGAATGAAAGGGTCTATCCTTGCCATAAGAGGGCAGGAAGCCTTTCGTTTGGAGGTTGAAGGGTCGTCGAAGCATCCTTTGCCACAAGACTGTCCCATGCCATAGAAGGGCAGGTAGTCTAAGGTAAGGATCAGAATAAGCCATTTTCGTTAGGCAACCAGAAGATACCTCAGCCTTTTCCGTAGGCAACTTCCGAGGGTCGAGGTCATGTTAGTGTATCGAAGGCAGCATCATTAGGGACCATGACCTTTATCTATCGAGGCAGCATGGCTGAGGTATCCTCGTATTCGAGGGACATGGCTTATTCTGCAAAAAAACACAAAGGCAACAGGCAACAAGGCAACAGGCAACAAAGGCAACAGAGAGGTTACCCCAAAAGTGTGCGTGTGTGTAACAATCACGTGGTTAATTCAATCAAATTATCTTGTAATTAGTTATTCTAATTCAATTAACAGGCTTGCACTCCTTAGAATTACTAACCACGCAATATAACAAATATGGGGAAGGGAAATTGCAACCAGCGGAGGAGAGGGGAATTGAAACCAGCGGGATATAAAAATTAAAACAGAAAATATTAGAGTTAAGGTTTAGGGTTACCAAACTCGTTACTTTGGCAATTGATAAACCCTGAAAAGGAAAAAGACAAGACAGAAAACATATAGTGAGTGCATTATCAAATTCGAGGGCAAACCTCATTAACTACAAAAGAAAATAGGATAATAAATTAAAAAATAGAATAGGGAGAAGGTACTTAGCTTGGCATTTGCCTGACGGGGTTGAGGGCAAGGGTTTGCCAGAAGCATCGACTCTGACCATTAGGAATGAGCAAAGAAACAAATAAGGCGTGAGTGTATAGGCAGTTCATTGATATTTAATTTTATCCCTAATTTATTAAGGAAACAAAATAAAATGAAAAAAACGATTATTTGAAAATTAGATACGGGATAATACTTAGCTTTTGAATTTGATTTGATATGGTTGGCGGAAAGCCTCGGGAGTAACCCTGAAAAAGGCAAGGCAGAGATAGTGAAGACAAGACAAACCCCTGATTTTAAAAGGAATTAAAATATGCTTTAAAGGTAGGTACTTAGCTCTGGGTTTTTGATCAGGCGCGTTACCGGAGTGAACCATGTTGATAACCCTGAAAAATGAAGAAGAGAAAGAGAAAGAATTGGGCGCGAAAATAAAAGTAAGGAGAATGAAAGGGCGAATAGAATATAGTAAAAAAACATGGTTAAAACCTTATGGCTAAAAAAATTTAGACAAGTAAAATCTTATAGTTAATAGACAACTCCTGCATTATTGATATTAGCCTACAGTTAATGTTACATAGGGTTTCCCTTAGTTATCTAAGGTTTGTGAGATTTAAAGGCTAAACCTAAAATTATTTATTAAATTATTTAAGAAAATTAAAAGATAATTGTTAAATTTAAACCTTTTATATTAATTATCCAACTAAACTAATTCAATTAATAAAAAAAAACTAAGTATTAAAAAAAAATTCTTCATATTATGTGAAATAAAATTAAAATAATTCTGATGTGAAAATATTAATTCAAAAAGAAATTTATAAGAGAAAGAAGAAGAAAAAGAACTAATAAACAGAACCTGGCTATTATCTTGTGTGGCAAAGTCTGGAGTGTATGGTGGAGCCTCATCCTTGGATCCTTGGATCTGCATCACTGGAGATCTAGCGGCGGTATTTGAAGGTCCACCGTGTGTCATTCTGGTACGCATGCACATGATTGAAGAATTGTCTTGCGCAAGAAATTGATTTCAAAAATATTGAGATGCTGGGTATCGAACCCTGCTTTCCTCAGTAACTAGAATCCCCACCAACCACCTGTGCTATGTTTTTTGCTTGTAAAAATTGTAATCAAATAACATAATATATAATATATTGATTAATGATGGAAATTCAAAACAATAGTCAAACCGGGCCCATTGTTTCCTGTGTGAACCAATGAGAATTGGAGAGAGACTGGAAGAGTTTTATACAGCCAATCAGGGCGCACAGCAACGCCACGATACCAGTCAAAGGTTCCACGCCGGAGAGCCGCCGCGGACCACCATCTTCTCCGGCGAGCACATTGGCGGAACCTGCAAAACTCACGTAAACGACCCAAGAAAATGACCCCTGTCCACTAAATCGGACCCTGCGAATCCGATGGTGGCATTAGTTTGTCACGAAACTGCTTGTAACCTGCAATACGAAGAGCTTAACTCCGAAGCCCTAACCATGGTGGCTTCCGATTTGGGCGTTAAAACTCACAACGAATTGTGCAGAACATTCCCAAACATTAACATGAACATGGAACAAGGCATCAAATTCATTTATTCGGCGTAAAAACAAAGGTTTAAGATTCAAGAATTCTTACTCGAGATACAGATTCGTATAGGTGATTCTGACCACTGTTTGCCTTGCTTTTAGACTTGTTCTGATCGCTGGCAGTCTTGGGAGAGTGAATAGGTCCCTGGATTCGATTGAAAACACCTGGAAAGTTGATTTTGATCTTGCCCTAAACTTGCCAAAATTTGAGAGTTTGGCTAGGGTTTCTTTAGTGAGTTTCCCGTCCCCTATTCTTCTGTGTGTGCTCAGCATATATACTAGGAGATATTAGGTCAATAATCTTCAATCATATCTCTCATGATCATGGTGAAATATTTGATTGGAATTTTGTGCATAAATCTTTCTAAAATTAGCTTTTTGAGTCAAATATAATTCCAATCATGCCTTGAACGAATTTTTAAGGAGATATATGATATTTGGATCACTTGATATGATTGGAAAATAAATCCCATGATTTAAATCAATTATTTCATGTTTTATTTGATTTATTGATATTTAAATGAATAAAATCCACATAAATAAAAATAAATGTTGTAAAAATAAAATAATTGGCTTAAAAGAATTTATTTGGCCCATAGACACGTTTGAAGTCCAATAGTTAGGCCCATTAGCTCAGAAACACCAAATTGTTCAATTATGGTTTCATGCACTTCTTGAAATTTGACCAACTTTTGAACCTCATATCTCCTTCAATATTGATCATATGAAAGTGTTCTTGGACTTTTTGTATTTGTATAAGAGGAGTAGTGTAGGCAAATTTTGGGGTATGACACTTGCTCTTCAATCTTCACACTCAGCTGGATCCTTGATGAAGCCTCTTGATAAAAACCCCCAAAATTCACCAATCTTGGAGGAAAAAACCCTCAGATTTTATTCACCAAAAACCCCACAAATCTTCACCCACTAGGAATCTTCAATTCCGTTCCATGGACGTTATCGATCTTGAACGCAAACCCTCAATGCAAAAATGATTGTGTGTAGTTGTGTTGGAGTTATGTCGATGATCGAAGATGAGAAGCCTTTGTGTATCTTTCAGTTGTTGGTGTTGAACCTTCAATAATGAACATTTGATAATATATATGAGAGCTGATCAGTTGGAGCATAGCAGATCAGCAATTTTGGCATTTTTGATCAAATAGGTCGACCTCTTGTAGTGCTTAGGTCGACCTAACAGAGCTGGATTAAACTTGGATGAAATTCTTCCCAGTTAGGTCGACCTGTGGAAGGTTTAGGTCGACCAGAATCCTGTTAAAACACGTTTTGAAGAGTTTTCTTCAGTTTAGGTCGACCTAGTTGTTATTTGAGTCGACCAAACAGTAAGGTATGTAAATTTCATCATTTTAGGTCGACCTGGATTGTGAGTAGGTCGACCTATCTGTGGCATTTTTGAATCTTGCTTGTTTTCCTTGTTTTGGGTCGACCTAGATGCAGAGCAGGTCGACTTGCTTTGTCTTGAATAGCCAAACTTGTTTTTCCTTGAGTTCTTTTACTTGTGCCTTGTTGCTTATTTGCTTGTGAAGTTTGCCATGGATCAAAAACACCTTTGTGAGTGTGAGCTTGTATTCACATACTCCCCCTTTTTGATGATGGCAAACATGTAGTGAAAGCTTTGGTAAACAAGTAGTGAGAGCTCCCCCGGACTTGTATGCGTAAGCTCTTTCCTACTGAGCTCCCCCGTACTCTCAGCACCTATCTCCCCCTTTGACAACATCAAAAGAAATACAACGAAGGAATAGTAGAAGAGAGTAACGAGAGAAGAAAAATAGATATAATGCAAACATTTATAGTATAATAGGTAAAGTCAAGCAGAGATAACATAATATTCAAACAAATTTAACAGTACACCCAAAATACACATAATGTTTTAGCAAATGAACATAAAGATGATGGAATGAAATGCAATGAGATGATGTTATGAAAAGAGATGCATCCTAACGCCTGCCCCGTCTTCCTCTTCCTCGTTGAAACGATTGAGGACGATCTTCTTCAACTTGTTCCAACAGATCAAGCACAGAGATGTTTAGAGTGTTGAAACTCTGACTTAGATTGGCATGACGGTTCAATGTTGTCTCCTCAAACTGATTCTGTCTTAGGGTCGAGTTGGATGCAAACGTCTCAAAATCGCTTTTGTGGTCTTGAACCAAGCTGTATAACGATTGATATTGTCGTTGTTGTTCGTCATAGCGATCTTGTTGAAGTTGTTGCATGTTCTGGAGTTGGAGCTGTTGTGTTTCAAAGTGTTCTTGTTGACATAGCTGCATGGTTTCTAACATGGAAATGATGTTGGTTTGATCGGGCGGAGGCGGAGCTGTGTATCCCCAAGGAATTTCCTCTCCTTGAGGGGGAACATATTGCCAATTGGCATCCGCATCATGTGGAACATCTTTCATAGGGTGATCATCATCATTTGCTATGTCTTGATCATTGCCTTCTTCTTCATTATCGGCAAGGTGGCCAAATTCCGTGGGATCGTCATAGTTGTATATGATTTTACCGGTTCCCTTTTGAATGAAATAGTAGGTTTTCTTATTTGGATCCCAGTGGTATCCCATGAGGGTTAAGGTTGTTTGTGAGAAGTCTTGAGATTGTTGCATGTGAATGTAGGGCAAATGTTCAAGCCTCATGCCGAAATGGTTCACGATTGTTTGAATGATTGAACCATAGCACAGAGCAGTAGTTTTCTGTTGTACTTCATGGAACTTAGCAGCTAGAAAGTGTGGCCAATGTACACACGTTCTGTTTTGTAGCAGATACATTAGCACAACCTCATTGCGTTCAATTCTTGAGAAACCTCCTGCTCTTGGTCGAATGACTCTTGAGATAATCCAATTTAGGAGCCTAGGATCTCTCTTTAAGTGACCAGCTGTGATTGTTTCATTCGGTTTGTCAAAGACGGAAGGGTCTTTGAGAATGGATTTCATGTAGGCCACATGATCATAGTTTCCCGGTACGTCACCGTCTTCCATACAAAACTCATCTCCTACAATTTTGAGACCAAAAATGCTAATCCAAGCCCGTTTGTCACCAACATGCGACCTGGAGCCCATTTTAAATCGGAAATTACAACCATCCCCTTTTTGGAACCCTGCATAGAAAGCCCTAACGGTATTTTCACAGTACGGAGTGTCACATTGCACCAACGGATGAATGTTTTGGTGTTCAATCAGATTAGCAACCACGGGAATATGCATATGTTTGACGACATTTGGATTATAGATATATTGCCTAACAATTTTCCTTTTCATTTGCCACTTCTCAAAATTTTCCCGACAGTCAGGATGAACAAGAGCACTTACCGGTTGAGAAGATGAACCAGACGCAATTTCCTTTCCCTTTCTTGATTTTGGAGGCATGGTTGTTGAGGATTTGAGTGAGAGAGATGAACTTTGGTTGCCTTTGGACTTGAGAATTTAGGGTTGGCCGTACAAATGATATGAGAATGAGCAAAAATGGAAAATGCAATGTTTATCTCGTTATGGGGATGGGTCGGGTCGACCAACAGACCCAAATTTGGGAATTTTTACAGCAGTAGGTCGACCTAATTTAGGGCTGGGTCGACCTAACAGAAGAGCTTGAAAAAAAATGCAGATTAGGTCGACCTAAGAGGAGGGTAGGTCGACGTAACTGGGCATTTTATTTTTTTGTTGAAAAAGAACTTGTGTAGGTCGACTCAGAGACAGATTAGGTCGACCTAAATTGTTGTGATTTGTGAAAATGCTTTATATATGATGTGTTTATGCCTAGTTACTTGCTTGTATGCTTAAAACATGATATGCTATGATTAATGATGAACCACATACATGATATACAAGTAAGGAAGATATATGTATGAAGTCACTATAAGCATGTTAATTGACAGCATATTATAGTATCAATAATATTTTTGGAAGTGAACAACAGACAGGTTACCGCCTTCTCAATATGTAGGTGTCTTGTCATCATTTCGTAGAATCCTCTAGTCAATGTGGAATGATGCCTGGTTTGATGATGAACTACCTTTATACTAAAAGAAATGTTAGCTTGAAAATAATCAATATATATATAAAGTAGAGGAATAAGTTTAAGAAAACAAACATAATTAGCCCAAATTAGAGATATCTAATATCCCTAATTCCCTACGAATGTTGAAGTACTGCTCCGTTGCTAGAGGTTTGGTGAAGATGTCAGCTAGTTGCTTCTTGCTTTCTACATGTTCAAATATGACGTCTCCTTTCTCTACATGATCTCTTAGGAAGTGATGCCTTATTTCAATATGCTTGGTTCGTGAGTGTAAAACTGAATTCTTGCTCAAGTTTATGGCACTTGTGTTGTCCCACATGATAGGTATACGATCAAGCTTAATACCAAAATCAAGAAGTTGTTGCTTGAGCCATAATATCTGGGCACAGCAGCTTCCGGCAGCTACATATTCTGCCTCAGCAGTAGATAATGCGACCGATACTTGTTTCTTGCTATGCCAGCTTATCAATGAATTTGAGAATAGATGACATGTTCCACTGGTGCTCTTTCTGTCGGATTTGCAGCCAGCAAAATCTGAGTCGGAGAATCCTACCAAATAACACTCATTGCCCTTTGGATACCATAGGCCATATGTAGTAGTTCCATGTAGATATCGCAGAATTCTTTTGACAGCTTTTAAGTGTGATTCCTTTGGACAAGATTGATATCTTGCACACATACATACACTAAACATGATATATGTTCTTGAGGCTGTAAGATACAATAGTGAACCTATCATACCTCGGTACAGTTTCACATCAACCTCTTTACCTTTCTCATCTTTGTCTAGGTTAGTATTTGTAGCCATAGGTGTGTCAATCTCCTTTGCCTCACTCATTCCAAATCTTTTGAGCAGCTCCGTACAGTACTTAGTTTGACTTACAAACGTTCCATGACTGAGTTGCTTGATTTGTAGGCCAAGGAAGAAATTTAGCTCACCCATGAGACTCATCTCAAATTCACTCTGCATAAGCTTAGAAAATTCTTTGACAAGTTTTGCATTAGTCGACCCAAATATAATATCATCTACATAAACTTGAACTAAGAGTACATCTTTATCTTTTCTTTTAATAAATAGAGTAGTGTCAACTTTGCCCCTAGAGTATCCTTGACTAAGAAGAAATTTGCTCAAGCGTTCGTACCAAGCCCGAGGGGCTTGTTTGAGACCGTATAGAGCACGTTTCAGCTTATAGACATGAGTTGGATACATGTAATTCTCAAAATCGGGTGGCTTAGCGACATAGACTTCTTCATTTATATATCCATTTAGAAAGACACTTTTAACATCCATTTGGAATAGTTTGAAGTCTTTTGAACAAGCATAGGCAAGTAAGAGGCGAATAGCTTCGAGACGTGCTACAGGAGCGTATGTCTCTTCATAATCAATACCTTCCTCTTGATTATAACCTTGGGCAACTAATCTAGCTTTGTTTCTAGTAATAACGTCGTTTTCATCAAGTTTGTTACGAAAAACCCATCTAGTGCCGATTACTTGATGATCTCCCGGATGAGGGACTAGGTCCCAAACATCATTCCGTTTAAATTGGTTTAATTCTTCTTGCATGGACATTAGCCAATGCTCATCAAGTAATGCGTCCTTAGCGTTTTTCGGCTCAACTTGTGAAACGAAAGCAAAATGATGACAGAAGTTACTTATCTTTGAGCGTGTTGTAACGCCCTTTGAGATGTCCCCTATTATGTTGTCAATTGGATGATCTTTCACATTTGTTCAGGCCTTAGGAAGTTCTTCATTGTTTGAGATTCTTTCTTGTTCATTTTCATCATGAGACTCATCTTTCTCTTTCTCAGCATCGGTCTTCTCAATAGTTTCATTTTCGTCTTCCTTATCTTTGACAATGTCTTCAGTAGATGGACCTGCACCATTAAATGAAAGACCTTTCTCGACATATTTTGTATAAGATTCATCAAAAGACACGTGTACTACACTTCCTTTACCAAGTATGGCTCCCCGATTGTTATCTCCGTAGGTGACATACCCCTTTTTCTTTGCGTGAAACTCAACGAAAAGAGATATGTCTCCCGTCATGTGTCTTGAACATCCACTATCAAGGAACCACAACCTTTCGGCAATGTCAAGACACTTTTCCTGCAAAATTAATTTAGAGAGGGAGGTCCCCAATTTTCATTGGGTCCTTGGTAGTGAGTACATAATTTGTTGCACTTAGGCAACCATTGAAATACTCCTTTAGGAACCAAAATCCTCCTAAATTTGCATTTTTCAATAGTATGACCCTTTTTGCAACAATAGTGACAGGTAATATGATGAGAATATGCTGTTTTGCTAGTTGATACTTTTGGTACAAAGGTGTATTTGCTATATAAAGGAGTATACGACCTTTTGAACTTATTTGGATCAACCGCAAAAGTCACTTTTGGTTATAGAGCCTTGTCTAATTTGGCTTTTAGATCTCTTACTTCTTTTTTCCAAATATGACATGTCTCACAACCAAACCATGATGTAGGATCTATCTCAACTTTATCCTTTTAAATGTCTAGCATAGATTGTTTTAAAGCTTCCATATCCTTTTCGGTTTTCTCAACTTTTGATTCAAGATATGAAAAGATTTTCTTATTTGAGGCCAAAAGTTTGAAAGCTTCAATTGCATCTCTATGTAATTCTTCAAAAGCAAGTTTTAGTTGAGAATGAGATACCTTATCTATGAGTTCAGGTTTAAGATTACTTACAAGTTTCTTTTTCTTGTGTTGATGAGCCATAAGGCATAAGTTTGCCGATTCTTCTTCATCGCTTGATGAGCTTTCACTAGATGAATCACTTTCCCATGCTATGTAGGCTCTTCTAGATTTGTTATGACCTTTGCTTTGGTTCTTCTCTTTTTCCTTCTTAAGGTATGGACAATCCGGTTTGTAGTGACCGACTTTGCCACAATTAAAGCAAGGACCTTTGATTTTTCCTTTGTTGTTGTCATCTTGTTTGAGCTTTTTTGATTGCTTTCTATAGTTGATCAAGCCTTTGTCGGAATGTTTTGCTCCATTTTTCTTTAGGTATTTGTTGTATCTTCGCACAAACAGTCCCATTTCCTCATCATCGGAGTCTTCATCATCACTTGTATCACTATCCTCTAGCTCTTGTCTTGAGGTCTTGGAGCTTGAAGCTTTTAGAGCTATTGACTTCTTCTCTACCTCTTTCTCCATGTTCTTCTCTTTCTTTGCCCTTTTCTCATGCATGTCAAGGCATTTAAGATGTTGTTCATGTTCCTCTAGTTTACCAAAAAGAGTGGTAATGTCTAAGGTGTTTAGATCATTTGCTTCCTTTATTGCTGTAACCTTGGGTTGCCATTCCCTGTTCAAACATCTTAAGATTTTGTTAGTAGCAACTGCATTGGAAACAGGTCTATCAAGAGAATTTAAACGATTTTTCAGGTGAACGAATCTCTTCTGCATGTTTTCGATGGATTCACCATCTTCCATGTGGAAGAGTTCGAACTCTTGAGTTAACGTATTGATTCTAGCTAGTTTGACATCATCCGTTCCCTCATGGGAAACTTGCAATGTGTCCCACATAGCTTTAGCGGATCTACAATGGGAAACGCGATAGTATTCATCAACTCCTAGAGCTGAGATTAGAATGTTTCTCGCTTTCCAATCGTATCCATATCTCTTTTCATCTTCAGCATCCCAAGTATTTTCTGGTTTTGGAACAACTGCACCAGCTGCATTTGTCATGGTGATCTGAAAGGGACCATTGACAATAGCTATCCAGATGTTCCTATCAATTGCATTGATATGGACACACATACAATCCTTCCAATAGCCATAGTTTTCACCGTTGAAAACTGGAGCTCTATTGTGAGCCCCTTTAGGTCCGGAAGCCATCTTTCCAATAAGTGTTTCACATAGCACGGAATAAATCAGAGCTCTTGATGCCACTTGTTAGACGCTGGCCTAAGGATCTAGAGGGGGGGTGAATAGATCCCTCAGAGTTTTTCGGAATTATTTCGAACTAAAGCTAAAGCGGTTCTGAATTGACTTGCGTCTATTCCGGACCGATATTGCAAGGGTTGTATATGTGATAAAACCACAAAATAATTGAGATTGACAATGAAATGATATGTTATCGAATCAATATGTTTCAGTACAGAAAATTGATTAACTTCTAATTTGATAAACTTTGATTTGCAATGCAGTAGTAATGAAAGAAGCAAAAGCACAAACACTTGGTGATAATGATCAAATTGATGGTGATTCAATGTGTGATGAATTGTGATGTTTATACAAGTTTTTAATTCACAATTTTAACACTCGAATCGTTGATCAATTTGCAATTATAACCAAATATGAACATAACGTAAATGAAAAGATAAAAGCGACAAGAACACGATATTTGTTTAGGCAGTTCGTCGATCGTCCTCGCTACGACTACGTCTGCCCCCAATTCCAAACTGAAATTGGGAAATCTTCCATTAATGTTGAAAGCAGTTTATACAAAGAAGATAACAAAGCGATAAACAATAAACCAAATTTGTCGATCCCTTGAATCTTCTTCCCCCTTAATCTTGAGCCAGATCAAGGTCTTCCAAGAACTTCACTTTGATCCCTTTCTGCAGTGTCTTGAATTGCTTGAACCCTTGTTCTTCAATCTTCACACTCAGCTGGATCCTTGATGAAGCCTCTTGATAAAAACCCCCAAAATTCACCAATCTTGGAGGACAAAACCCTCAGATTTTATTCACCAAAAACCCCACAAATCTTCACCCACTAGGAATCTTCAATTCCGTTCCATGGACGTTATCGATCTTGAACGCAAACCCTCAACGCAAAAATGATTGTGTGTAGTTGTGTTGGAGTTGTGTCGATGATCGAAGATGAGAAGCCTTTGTGTATCTTTCAGTTGTAGGTGTTGAACCTTCAATAATGAACATTTGATAATATATATGAGAGCTGATCAGTTGGAGCATAGCAGATCAGCAATTTTGGTATTTTTGATCAAATAGGTCGACCTCTTGTAGTGCTTAGGTCGACCTAACAGAGCTGGATTAAACTTGGATGAAATTCTTCCCAGTTAGGTCGACCTGTGGAAGGTTTAGGTCGACCAGAATCCTGTTAAAACACGTTCTGAAGAGTTTTCTTCAGTTTAGGTCGACCTAGTTGTTATTTGAGTCGACCAAACAGTAAGGTATGTAAATTTCATCATTTTAGGTCGACCTGGATTGTGAGTAGGTCGACCTATCTGTGGCATTTTTGAATCTTGCTTGTTTTCCTTGTTTTGGGTCGACCTAGATGCAGAGCAGGTCGACTTGCTTTGTCTTGAATAGCCAAACTTGCTTTTCCTTGAGTTATTTTACTTGTGCCTTGTTGCTTGTTTGCTTGTGAAGTTTGCCATGGATCAAAAACACCTTTGTGAGTGTGAGCTTGTATTCACAACCAGGATGCTTGGGAATGTGCTGCATGTAGGCGAACTAACACATGACGCGCTCAGGCAGATGAGGAGTCGTCTTGCGTGACCCACAAGCTAATCATCCTGAGTATAAAACAATGTCGTCAAATGGAATCGTCACAAGGTGGTCGACGTAAGAATAGAAGTGTATATCATCAAAGACCAAGCAGTCAATATACACCCCGAATCAGTTCTGTCGCCTGGTTCTCTATGAGCGGGTCGAATGAAAAAGCACGCGACTTATCCTCAGTATAAGCCAGATCAAGTGACCAATCAGAGATGCGTGGGAAGTGTTGTAGGATCCAGGCTTGAAAAAACAAGAATCATTAGTTAGTAATGGTGTTGCAATAATTAACAAAATCAATATAAGACCAAGAAATGTTACTATCAAAAGTGTGATGTTTCCGGTCATCTGCTTCGTCTTCCACCTATAGACTTCAGATAATTTACAATACAAGTATACCAAACAAGCGGCCCCCTTGTTGTACTCATGGATCCGATCAAAGTCCTGACAAGCCGCAAGTGTGCGACAAATGTCAAAGTAGTAAAAATATCAAACCTCAGAGACCAATGGTTAAATACCGGTTTCTATCCCATCTTTGTAAAGCTAGGGCAATCAAATAATAGAAAGGGGCAAACTTAAGTGAAAAGGCACTTATTCAAAAATAACTTATTTGAAAAGTACTTTTTAGAAAATAGTTTAATTGAAATTAAAATGAGACAAACAGGACATAGGGTCACAATTCCTTACTCAAGCATCTCCGAATGATTAGTTTGGTTTTAATATGAGTATTTCTACGCGAATTATAGAAAATAGAATATTATGATGGCTATCTCTGACGAACGGAACACTCGTTGGCTTTCGCTTGCGTAGAAGCATTTGTTAGTGATCATTATTTTTAGTACAACTATTAAGATGGGACGTTTCTCAACTTCGTTTGAGCACTCTCGCGTCATCAAACTCTATCGTCTAAAAACTTGTTATCGAGTATTGAAACAAGTCCTTTCGGATTGCAATCAATACCTGAGAACTCTTTTACTTTCGTAACAAGGACTGAATAAAATAAAAATCAAATTTTAAGAATAAACACGTGTTAATTCTCGTATCATATTCAAATCAATCATACAAATAGCTATGAATTTGGTCTCTTGACCCTTAGTCCCTAGACGACTACTAACTCATGGTGAGGAATAGCACAAACATATCAATTTTGATAACCCCCAAGGGTTGGCCTAGCGGTGGAGGCTCGGGTCTTGAGAGTGTGCTCCTCTCAAGGTCCTGAGTTCGAATCCAGCTAGGTGCTATCAATCCTTGCGTGGGCCAGTCCATACAGAACTTTGTTCTGGCTTTAAACGGGACCCCCGCTAGTGGACGGTGGGATTGGTCCCTCTTGGATTAGTCGGTCGCAAGGCCGGATACCAAGATTTCAAAAAAAAAAAACATATCAATTTTGATAGGAGAAAACATGAAATAATTTTAATATTTTCTATTAATAGTGTAATTTTAAATTGAAACTCTGAATCAATAAATTTACAAAATATTAAAATATGTGTAAGCTATTATAATATCAAAACCCTAGTCAACATAAAATGATCTATATATTAAATAAGTTTAATAAATTGAATTCTAATTTTAATAAAATTTTATAATATTAAAATATTTGCTATTAATAATCATTCTGATTTGTGTAATTTCAACATTTACTTCAAGAAAAAAAAACTGAAAATATTGATACTAATGTGATTTTAAACATAGTTGATAGAAAAGTTTTTCAAAATTGATAATAATTAATTTTTACGCTACATTATTTATATTATTCAACGAACTCTTTTTTTTTTTCTTTAATAATTTTCCTTCTTTTATTATAATATAAATATATTATTATGAGAATGGTTATATTAATTTACTAATAATCATTTACTCAAATTACAAAAAGTAAATCAAAGTCGTGAGGCATCAGATCTATAAATAAAAAAATCAGATCAGTTTCATATTTTTAGTTAAATAAAATCACAATTTTTATTTTTTGAGTTTGAATCACTTTCTTATAAATACAAATTCATCCTCAATCTATCCATGAAATCTTTACACGAATATATAAAAGGTTAAAAAAACAAAGTCAAGATAGAGATAATATAAATTATCCATGTCAGAATTGATGGATCCTCCAATAAATGAGCACATGCTCATGCTCGTATATTTCAAACACATGAATTTTTAATCTTTAAATAAGCTGGCTTTTTAGATTAATCAATCAAAATGGTATATTACTAATTCATATAACATTTGTATTTATAAACATTTAAGTGAAGTTCATTTGTAGTCTAACCTATTTACCAAACTAATTGGTATATTACAAATATCGTAGAGACATGCAATAGGACAATTATGTGTCATACATATGAAATATTTGCTAAATCAGATATCATTATAAAATTTAGAGAAAATTAATACTCACTTCCCTTGAATATTAAAATGAAACTGATATTTTCTCTAATTTTAAAATATGCATTATTTTATTTTTTGAATCGATAAAAATCGTATAAAGATTACTCCTTCTCGTTTAAAGAGGGAAAGAAATCACTCCAACCAATTAAAGATTGTGCTCCAAATTTATTTTGCAACTCAACATGAAAAGTAAGGGAATTGTTTAATGCCCCTTTACTATTAGTCATTTATCCTTGTGAAAATTTAAAACACCCTTTTGCTTTGTTCGGAGTTTGAAATCCAGACGTACGTTAATACTAAAATCTCAATCTCAAAATTACGCTAAATACAAGTAAAATACAGGTCTAAATTACAAATTTTGGCTACATCATGCGGATGTAACATCTCAAAAATATTGATTAATTATTTAATTAGTTAATTAACTAAGTGAGTGTGAGTATATGAGTCGTTGTAAATTAATTGTGACTTATTAGTGATGGCGTGAAGTATTGTTGAGATGATGTGTTGTGAGATAGAGTGAATTAAGATGACTTTGAGGATTAATTAAATAATATTTGGATAATTAGAATAATTAGTTAGAATTATTTTAATCAGTAAAACTAGAGTAATATTGGTGTAGAGGCTATGAGGACAAGATAGTACTGTAACTTGTAAGAAGTTAAGTGAGGGTAAGATGAGAAGATCATATTAGGGGTCCTAAGGTTAACTAAGAAAAAGGGGAGAGAGAGAGAGAGGGAGAGAGTGAGAGAGAGAGAGATTCATTCTATTCGATCGTGAAAGTTGGGAGAAACGTGAAAGAGAGAGAGTTAGGGCAAGAAGAGGAAGAAGGGAGAACCAATCGTAAAACCTGGGGAGAGAATCAAAGCTGCAATAATCTAAGGTAAGGGGGTTATCTTGATTATTATATTTGATTTAAGGGGTTGATAATTGTAGGCTGGGTTTGTGTTTGGGGTTTTGTTATGATTTGATGTTTGTGAGGAAAATATGATGAATGATGCTTGGAATGTATTATTAATATGATATGTGATGTTGATGATTGATGAATTGATGAGTAATAACATGATCTAGAGTCAAATTCATTATTTTATGGATTTGAAGGTCTAGGGTTTTGACGATGAGAACTTATGTGGATTGTTTGTATACGTAATGCAATGCAATAAAATGAGACCCAACTCCATGACTCTATGCATGATGTACCAATATAAAGTCTCAAGTTCATTTCGCTCCCAATCCCTACCATAGGATCAGAGCACACCAAAATATTATTACCATCACTGTAGGTAACTCTTCACCGATCTCCATCTAGAACCAGCTACTTGCACCCAATCCCCACCATAGGATTGAGGCTCACCAAAAGCGGACCACCGTCCAAAAACCATGATGCATGATTTATAAATGACATGCAACAACATCAAACATTGTACAATGATATTAACCTTAAGCAATGCACCACGCCAATACTTTCCCCCAAAACCATACATATGATACAAGCATTCAATATTAGCATTATAGTTACACATCATGTGACCACATACAGTTCATACGCATTTATCACACCACAACATACAAACTACGCACCATACAACACCAATACACAATATTTAATTATTTAAAGGCTCCAAAATCATTTTTAAATCAAAGTAGTGTGCGTCTGCTTCTCAATGCTTCGAACGACACCTCATTTAGATACCCAGAACTCAAGTTATGAATTTATTTAATTCTGACACAGCAGTGGTAACCTGTTACATCAAAACAAGTAACCAGTTACATCAATTCCAAAAGAAAACAATACATAAATTCACACAATGGTAATCGGTTACATCAAAACAAATAACTAGTTACATCAATTCCAGAAACTGAGAATACACAATTTTTCACAATGGTAACCAGTTACATCAAAATAGGTAACTGGTTACAAGCCTAATAAATGCCCAGTTTCACGTCCTGTTAACAGTGTAACCGGTTACATAAAAACAGGTAACCAGTTACATGCAAGAAAAAATGAGTTTTCTAAAAATATTTCAGATGTAACCGTTTACATCAAAACAGGTAACCAGTTACATGCAGGAAAAATTGAGTTTTCTAACCGGTTACATCAAAATATATAACCGGTTACCACTGAACCAATAGCAATTTTTGCAATTCTTGTGTTATGAAAACCAGTTCCAAAACATCCCTAAAACTCCAATTTTTGTGAAAAATCGTTTACTCAAGTTTCACACTCTGATTCCCCACAACATCCCAATCATTTACCAAACACCAAATTCATACAATCATAAAACATAATAACATTATTGCACATCAAATTGCTCAAAACATAGAGAAAAGAAAAACAATCACATAGAGACTAAAAAAACCCACCTGTCATACCCCAAACTTGTCCTACCCCTTTATTTCTAACTGGCTTAGGCTTTGCATTCATGTACATACTCTCCATTAGGTCATTTGCATAAACTTTGCATTCATCCATTTAATAAGACATCTAAAAATATGGGATCAAGGGTCATGAAGCAATTTGAAGTTTCACTTAGGTCTTGGCAAATATTGTTCGAGTTTTGTTTCTTCTATCACAAGATATGGGATTAATGGTTAGTTTGAAGTTTGAAGTGCAAGTTCTGTTGATATCAAGCATTGAGAGAAGTAAAGGAATAATTGATCATTTAAATTTGGAAAAAGAAGGAAAATTAAAGATGATCTCATTGGGTATAAGTTGACTTTTCATAAACAAGTCAACCTTGGAATGTTGATTTTTGTTGACCAAGTCATGTTGACTTCCTCATTCAAGATGGACTATGATCACTTTCTTTTGAGATGCATTAGGATCATATTGAATATCGAACACTGAAGCATGAAAAGTTCAAATTCAGAAAAGTATGGGAATTCACTCAAAGAGAAAAAGTTTTGTTCATTACACTATTCAACCATCATCCTATTACAAAACAAAGAAAATCATTACATAATATTCCAAAAAAAAACACAGTTGACCCTCCTAAGGCCTATTATCCTTCAAATCTTCAAAGACTTCTTCATTCAGCTTCATGTTGTTTCCATGGTGCACCATGTATTGCTTCCATCCTGCATGATAAGACTTACTGCCTGCACATAACCAATAAAATAGAACATATAGCAGGCACACATCTCCATTCAACCAGAAAAGACCAGGCATCAATGCATAAATAAATTCAAACGGTTCAAAACCACACACCTTCATCAATACGGTGCCGAACCTGCAACATACAAAAAACAGACCCTGCATACATCAAGGAAAACCTACATAAACCTAACAACTTTTTCCTAATAGCTAACCTTTTGAACACCTAGATTCAACCTTGTATTCTTACCAAACATCCCACAACCTAACAACCTACTACTACATTCATAAATCACTTCTAACTTGCAGCGCAAAGCCTATTCATCCAATTATAACGGAACAAAGCATCATACCGTTTCGGCCAATCCCCGCCAATATCCTTCAACCATTTCAATGGCACTGTGTTCCTTCAAGCCTCCAAGCTTCACCAAACCTGTATCAGCCCTGCACATAACACCATTCAGTTTACATCATCTCAAGCACATACATTCACACTCAGTAGCATTGTAAACAACTTCTAACAGGCTTTATGTGAATTTGCTAAGCCACCCTGCATATTCAAGAAAAGAAAGAAAACAAGCTACGCGACAGTCATGAAAATCCAAGAGCAAACAATGTCCAAAGTAGAACAGCAAGTTATAGTGAAAACAAATTTCTGCAATCCAATGACATGTCAAAGCAAACGAAAAACTCAAGCATGGAAATGAAGCTCATAATCGTGGTCTAGGACGGATTCGTAAAGCTGTCAGCGAGCTAATCAGGACAAAACAAAATCATACCAATGATCACAATCAAAACTAACAATTCTAAACATTTTCAACCAATTTCCTAATAACCTATAACAACTAACTTTCAGCAGACTTTTGTTTTAACCTCTACACTACTAACAGAAGCAAAACTACCAAAAACAGAATTAAATAACCTTTCCCACCCTTGTAACTACTGTAACAGAATTCATAACTAATTTTCAGAACTCACAACCACCTAAAATCCTCTCAATCCTAGCCCTTAATTCTCTAACCGTTTCACTTATCTAGCAGCTTTCAACCAATTCATAACAACTATTTTTTAACAGACAGTTGGTAACTAATTTCCTAACCATCAAAACAGAGTCCCTAACTGCCATAACAGAATCAAAACTACCTAACTAACTTTCAACAAAACTCAAAACGGATCTGATCGGTAAAATAGCAAGTGTACTATTTTGCCTCTGTAGTAATAAAGGGAAAATTCCCCGAATATCGATCTCAAGGACTGCGTGAGATTATAGAGTTAGTCGCACTTCAATTAAACAAAAAGCCTTGGGGTTTTGGTTTTTGTGATTACAATTTAAATTGCAAATAAACTTAAAGAGGTTGAATTGGCCAAATATGAGTAACATGCCAGGGTAGGTGTGTGCATTAACATGTAACAATTCTGAACCCTTATTTCATTAACAAAGTTCAACTTATCAATTACCGGTTCTTAAGGGTATTTGCTCCTAAGTCCTTAGTGGGCAAACTTTTGAACATTGAAATCCTAATCCCAAAGTCCTTCGAAATTAGTGATCAAATCAAATATTATTATAATCAAGAACAATCCGGTTACTATAGGGTATCCCTAGTCCTAGGTGATATCTACTATAATATAATGGTATAAAAACCCTAACAATGGAGGTCAATCCTAATTGTCAGTCATAAATCAATCCAGTTGGTCCGACGAGGAAAGCATTAAAAACCTTATACCATTAAATTGAATGTAAAAGAGAAACATGTTATTGAAATTCGGAATTCAAAATCATCACAAATGTTAATCAGGGACACCCCCTAGCATTGGGGGGTTTAGCTACTCATATCATCCAAAGAAATTACAAAGATATTAAATAAAGACATTACAATAGAGATGATGAACTTTGATCTTCAATGGCTTCCGCTCATGAGAGTTCTCCGTTCTTCTCCAATTGCATAGGCTTCTTCTCTCAATCCTCAAATTCTTCGTGTGGCAAAAAAAAGATCCCTAATTCATCTTGAAAGCTCTCCTAAATAGTGCAGACTCACTTAAGTTGGTTGGAAATACCAAAAACACCCTTGCAGGCAAACCACTGAACAAAATCATAAAATTCACTGAAATCAGCGTCAAACCCAACACGGGCCGTGTTGAGTAACACGGGCACCCGTGTTGGTCCCCTGGTATATTTATTTTTATTGATTGGTCCCAGACTTAGCAACACGGGCCGTGTTGAGCAACACGGGCACCCGTGTTGCACCACTGTTTTTCCTTTCTCTCAAACTTTGCTCCCAGCTCTCTTCCTGACACGGCCCGTGTTGGACAACACGGCCACCCGTGTCAGGCCTCCTGTAGCATGTTTTCTGAACTTCCTCAAAACTTCCGAGTTTCGCACTGATTTACTCCGATTTCTCCATATGAACCTGAAAACATTAAAACACACAACCAAAGCATAAAATGACGAATAAAGAAATAAAACACTCAATAACAAAACTTAAACATACTTAAAAACAACGATAAAAATATGTGTGAAAACCACTGATCAAACTCCCCCAAACTTAAACCGTTGCTTGACCTCAAGCAACAATTACAAAAGTTAATGACCTTCAAAGCACACGGTGTTCATACGTGAGATATCTGTCTGTATTGATCAAGAAACAGTGATTTGGCATTCACATGACGCGACGAGTTTTGTTACCACATTAATCCTTAAGCTCCCGTTTCGGATACCTCTCCAACTATGCTTTGCACTTAAGTCTCTTTCCGATTTTCCTCCTCTTTCATTCGGACAATCATATTAAGGCACTGCATTTCTTAAAATAATCATCACCTGCATGAGGCGGATCAAGGCTTCTTATCATTATTTTTTCCCTGGCACCAAACTAGCAGCATTGGCTACTTTTTATTACCGATGAAATTTTCAAACTTTGCAGTTATATATTATCCTTTTGGACGACGTTTGGGGATCAATCTCCTTTGGGCTGAATAACCGGGTGAGGGTTACCCAACTTAGCGAGCCGATTGCCTTTTACCGCCTTTTCATCATTTGGTGCCAATCTTTATATCTCTTTTTTTTTTCTCAACCAGCCATCATGCAAGTGAATCCGAGTTATGCCAGACTGTATCAATAAACTACTCGAGAAGTACTTCTCAGGAGACAAGTACTATGGTGCAAATCTACACGTTAGACTCGTATCTCTTTCAGGGAACCAAGGGTGCTTAAACAAACCTCTTGTCACATTATTCTGCACTTCCTGTCCTCAAACAATCCTCGCTTCATCTCTATATACTATTCCCGATCGCTCTTTAGGATCAAAACTTCTTCAACAAAAATTTTAAATTTCGGTAAAAATTTGGGCAGAATTCACTTTATGGTTTCACATCATACCAGTAACATAAAACTAAAATAAAATGCACAGAGAAGAGCCTCCCCCAAACTTGAACTAAACATTGACCTCAATGTTTCAGAACGAGTTCGAGAGAGGTGACTCACAGAGGGTAATGCACTCTCATGATCACTTCCAAGCTTTCACCAGAGACGTCCTCTTTTATTTCCTGAAAATAAAGTAAACAAACAAAGAAATTAATTATTAAAACCGTGGGCTGCCTCCCACGAAGCGCTTCGTTTAACGTCGCATGGCTCGACGGTCCATTACCCTTTATTATGGAGGGTATTTCCTTTTCCAAACCTTGTTGCTTGTCACTTTCGCAACCACTAACTCATGAAGACGAAAAGCATTCACCGCTTTTCTCTTTAATTTACTTCCCACATTCTTCTTCTTTCCTTGATCTTTCTTCTCCACCTTCTTCTTGACTTCCTTAGCTTTCTTAAGATTTTTGACAACTACATAAGATGGTTCCACCCGGGAGGCTATGCTTGACACTTTTTCTTGGAGCTGTTTAGACTTCTTGTTCTTTTCCTCACTTTCTGTCATACCATCAGAAGTTTGATCATTCACAACCGCCCTCTGTCTTTTGACTCCTAACATCTTCAACGTTACTTCTTCATCAAAAGATTTCAGCGTCAGCGTTCCTTTTTCAATGTCGAGGTTGCAGCGGCCTGTCGACAAAAATGGCCTCCCAAGAAGGATAGGAGTTTCTTCGTCTTCCGGAATGTCCATGATGTGGAAGTCAACAGGGAATACAAATTTATCAACTTCCACTAGTACATATTCAGCTACCCCATATGATTTCTTAACGGTGTGATCGGCAAACCTTAACTGGGTCTTACTTTCACTAATCTTTTCCAACTCAAGCTTTTTGAAAATGGACAAAGGCATTAAACTCACACTAGACCCAGAATCGAGGAGTACCTTTTTAAATGCTATATTCTTGATAGTGCATGGTATCGCCACCGCCCCAGGGTCTTTCCTCTTTATTGGGATCTTTCTTGCTGTCGAGACTATACCACACTTCTCGGTTGCAATTTTTGGCTCTCCTCCTAGTGATCTCTTTTTCGCCAACACCTCCTTCATAAATTTTTTATACAAGGGCATGTGTTCAAGTGCTTCAAAGAATGGTAGATTTACCTCTAACTTTTTGAACAATTTTGTAAACTTTTCAAAGTCTTTCTCTCTTGAAACCTTCTTTGTCACTCTGGAGGGGAAAGGTAGTTTTATCACCGGTTCAACGTCTTTCTTATTTTTTTCTTCAATTGGTTTAACCGGTGGTACCACAACTTCTGGCTCTTTTGGATTCTCTCTTATTTCCAGATCCACCTCTATTACCATGGGGTCATCTATTTCCTCTTTCTCTTTTTCTTTTTCAGATTCTGCTACTCTCCTACTTCTTGTAGTAACATCATTAATCTTCTCTTGGTCTTTCGGATTTTTCACAGTTGAGCTCGGAAGGGTACCTTGTGCCTGTAGAGTGAGATGTTGTGCTATCTGCCCCACTTGAACTTCCAGATTTTTAATTGAAGCCGAAGTGTTTCTGTGGTTGTTTCTTGTTTCTTCTTGGAACTGAGAACACTGCCCAGCTAATCTTTCAATTGCCACTTCCCACTCTGCCTTCTGGGTACCTTGTTGTTGTTGATCTTTCCAAGCAAAATTTGGATGATTCTTCCACCCTGGATTATAGGTGTTAGAATACGGGTTGTTTTGCCTTAGGAATTTGATTTCTTCAATCTGCTTGGGAGTAGCGAAACAGTACACCGTTTGGTGTGGGCCATTACAGATTTCACAGCTGACAGGTTGAGCTTGTTGAACTTGAGCCACCTGTTGTTTACCTATATTCATAGCCTTCAATTTCTTTTCAACTTCTACGGCTATCGCATCTTCAACCCGAGTTTTAGAAGTCTCCAGCTTGAGATCAATGATTCCTTCCGGTTTGCTAGCACACCTGTCATACAATTCCAAATGCTCATTTGCAGCTATTGCTTCAATGATTTTGATGATTCCTGAGGCTGTTGTGAAATTTGTCGAGCCTCCAGCTGCTGTATCAATTAACTGCTTTGTTTTGATTCTGAGCCCATTGACAAATACTTGCATCTGTTCAGTCTTGTCCATGTTGTGAGTGGGACATGCCACTAGAATTCTTTTGAATCTTTTGTAGGCATCTCCTAAGGGCTCACCCTCCTGCTGCTTGAAATTTAGAATGTCATACCTCTTCCTTATAAATACCGAAGCGGGAAAATACTCATTTAAGAAAGCTTTTTCCATCTCTTCCCATGATGTAATGCTGCCCGCTGGAAGGGAATAAAACCACTCTTCTGCTTCTTCTGCCAAGGTGAATGGAAACATTCTCCGCTTCTTGGCCTCTTCTGTATGACCTTCGATTTTTAAAGTTGTACTCATGGTCAGAAACCTCTGTAAGTGCTTGTTTGCATCTTCATTAACCTTTCCGGTGAAAGGCTTTCTTTCGAGCTGAGTGATGGTGCTTGGGTGCAATTGAAAATTAGGGACATTCACCGGTTGGTTGATAATTGTTTGTCTTCCCCCCGGTGTATTTGCAACTCCATAGTCTCCGAGGAGTCTCTCCGGTGGTGGTACCTCGCCCATGACTTCTTCTTCACTTTCAGAACCTGAATGAACTGTCACAACTTCTTCTTCGGATTCCAGTTTAGCTTGATGAGCTTGTCTGCGCCTGGCGTGAAAAGTCCTTTCAATTTCTGCGTCAAAAAGAAATTCTGCTGAGGCCTTGCCTCGCATAAACAGATTAGACAATTATTAGAATGAGGAAACAAATAATATAAAATTTTTTTTTTTATTTTTTTTTATATTTTTTTTTTTGAAAATAAAATTTTAGTCGCAGAGCAACAAAATTCTAATTGAAATAAAACTAAAACTCTACAATTTTCGGCAGTCCCCGGCAACGGCGCCAAAAACTTGATCGGTAAAATAGCAAGTGTACTATTTTGCCTCTGTAGTAATAAAGGGAAAATTCCCCGAATATCGATCTCAAGGACTGCGTGAGATTATAGAGTTAGTCGCACTTCAATTAAACAAAAAGCCTTGGGGTTTTGGTTTTTGTGATTACAATTTAAATTGCAAATAAACTTAAAGAGGTTGAATTGGCCAAATATGAGTAACATGCCAGGGTAGGTGTGTGCATTAACATGTAACAATTCTGAACCCTTATTTCATTAACAAAGTTCAACTTATCAATTACCGGTTCTTAAGGGTATTTGCTCCTAAGTCCTTAGTGGGCAAACTTTTGAACATTGAAATCCTAATCCCAAAGTCCTTCGAAATTAGTGATCAAATCAAATATTATTATAATCAAGAACAATCCGGTTACTATAGGGTATCCCTAGTCCTAGGTGATATCTACTATAATATAATGGTATAAAAACCCTAACAATGGAGGTCAATCCTAATTGTCAGTCATAAATCAATCCAGTTGGTCCGACGAGGAAAGCATTAAAAACCTTATACCATTAAATTGAATGTAAAAGAGAAACATGTTATTGAAATTCGGAATTCAAAATCATCACAAATGTTAATCAGGGACACCCCCTAGCATTGGGGGGTTTAGCTACTCATATCATCCAAAGAAATTACAAAGATATTAAATAAAGACATTACAATAGAGATGATGAACTTTGATCTTCAATGGCTTCCGCTCATGAGAGTTCTCCGTTCTTCTCCAATTGCATAGGCTTCTTCTCTCAATCCTCAAATTCTTCGTGTGGCAAAAAAAAGATCCCTAATTCATCTTGAAAGCTCTCCTAAATAGTGCAGACTCACTTAAGTTGGTTGGAAATACCAAAAACACCCTTGCAGGCAAACCACTGAACAAAATCATAAAATTCACTGAAATCAGCGTCAAACCCAACACGGGCCGTGTTGAGTAACACGGGCACCCGTGTTGGTCCCCTGGTATATTTATTTTTATTGATTGGTCCCAGACTTAGCAACACCGGCCGTGTTGAGCAACACGGGTTCCCGTGTTGCACCACTGTTTTTCCTTTCTCTCAAACTTTGCTCCCAGCTCTCTTCCTGACACGGCCCGTGTTGGACAACACGGCCACCCGTGTCAGGCTTCCTGTAGCATGTTTTTTGAACTTCCTCAAAACTTCCGAGTTTCGCACTGATTTACTCCGATTTCTCCATATGAACCTGAAAACATTAAAACACACAACCAAAGCATAAAATGACGAATAAAGAAATAAAACACTCAATAACAAAACTTAAACATACTTAAAAACAACGATAAAAATATGTGTGAAAACCACTGATCAGGATCCTAACAGAATTATTGAGGGGATTTAACAGAAAAGTGAGAAGAGAATTCAAACCTTTCATCTCTATATAACAGGGACACTGCTCTATGCTTCAGTTCTTCACTCTTCATTCATCCCTCCACCATCTCTCACTCTCTTCATCTTCACTTCTTCACTCATCATCATCTTCATCCCTACTTCAAACTCCTCCACCACTCTCATTCATCTCCATCATCATCTTCTTCTCTCATCATCTTCACCGCCTCACTCACACTGTGTCATACCCCAATTTTTGACCCTAAGATCACACATCATTTGCATACCAATCATCAATCAAGAAGTTTTAACCTAGATCTCTACTTGCAATGCTGTGCTCAATTCATCTGCAAAGGAATCATCGAGCACCCATGTTTTAGTTTGTGTATATTGTTTTACTAACCAAAATACCAAAAATATTGCCTTGTGCTCTTGTGTGTTTGTGTTTTGTAGGTACCAAGTCAAAATATCCATCAAAGGAGCATTTTTCAACATTTTCTCTGTGCAAATCGATTTGCATAAGGTGTAAATCGATTTACACAACTATTTCTGCACCAGATTTGCTTCTGCCATCAGTGCAAATCGATTTGCATAAGACAGCAATCGATTTGCATAACTGTTTTTGCCCCATATTTTGCCTTTTTTCAGCCATGTAAATAGATTTGCATAATGTGCAAATCGATTGCACCAGCACGAATTTGGAAAAATGAAGGCAAATTTCAGCTTTTTGAAGTGTTGACATCATTTGCAAGCATGGGAAGCATGACTTAGTTCTCACATTGGATTTCCTACATCATTTTATCATGAACCCTCATGTGATTGCATCAAGGCCATTGGATCTCATTTTTGGCTCCAAATCACTTTTCCAAGCCTAATTCTATTTTCCAATCCTAACTCCAAGCCACAAAATTTCCCAAGCCTAAGTGCTATAAATTGAGGCACTCCCCTCTTCATTTTTCAAGCTTTGATAGCCAAAAAACTTATTGCAAATTCATTTCTCAAAGCTTTGATAGCCAAGAAAACTCTTGCTCTTTCTCTCCTCACCTCTTCCAAACCCCTCACTCAAAGCTCTTTCTCTTCCACACAAATTAGTGAGTCACATCTTGAACCTCACTAATTTGGAGCTAAACCTCAACATAAACACTACTTTCTTCATCAATTGTGAGAGATCAAGGCTTGTGGTTGTGTGTTCTTAAAGAAGATTCAAAGTTTGTGAAGATTTGGTAAAATTCTAGATCCAATCCATAATTCAAGATGTGATCCATTGTTGTTTATGCTTGATGCACCTTTGGTGCTATATTGATGAGATTTGCTTGCTTACTTGATACATTTTCGTGCACAAATTGATCCAAGATCACAAGGTGTTTGGTTTTATGTTTAAACAAGTTTTCTTCTCTTTATTTGCTGTTTTTTTGAAAACTGTGTTGTGCAAATCGATTTACATCTGGCGCAAATCGATTTACACAACTGAAAACTGCGCAGATTTTGAAAACAGAGTTATGCAAATCGATTTACACTCTGTGCAAATCGATTTACACTGGGCAGAATGCTGATTTTTGTGGTTTTTTACTTGTTTTTGGTTCTAACTCATCTTCTACTCCATTCTTTTGATATTTGCTTTGAATCACAAGTTAGAGGCCTAATTTCTCTCTAATTTCAATGGACTTAGGGCGTCGATAGGATGAGAATCCAAATCCGCAATATTAAGTGATTGAAATTATGGATGAAAGGAGCTTTTAATGTGGTTCCATCTTTTGTTTCTCTTTATTTTGGTCGATGAAAGTCTTAATGCCTTGAGAATTCTTATGGATTCTTGGCAAAGACTAGATCACTCACCATTTTTCTTTTCGTGCGGTATTGCTTTCGGAAAACGATCTACATATCGTTCTTCTCGCATGCATTAGCACATAAAGTTTTGACCGGCCTCGTTGTAGGGTGATTTCTACATAAATCACTTGGCGATCTGCTTAACATAGCGCAATATTTCGTGTCCCGAATAAAAAAAGATCAAATATGGAAGAGAATTGTATGCGGTTGATTTAAGACTTGTGGAGGTTTTATCGTGTAGTCGCTATGATTTTATCAAGCTTCTGATAAACCCCATTGAATTTAAATCCGAGTACATCATTCACTCACCATCGATCTCCTACTAACTTTGATAACATACTTGACAAGTTTCAAGATGGTTATCTTTAACATTTAACAACTAACCTTAATTTCCGCACCTTTACTATACCGCTCTTTATATTACCGCTCTTTATATTACCGCTCTTTATATTTCTCGCTTTATCGCTTTATTTTATCATTTCATCATATTTACTTTCCGCCGTTTTTTCTTTGTCCACTTGGACATATGTTTATGCTTCCGTTATTTTTCTTTTGTCCACTTGGACCATACTTTATTTTTATGCTAAAACACTAATAAACAATCGAAAATCTAAAAAATACATAAGGCTCTCTTTTGGACTATTGGTTACTATCCCTAGCATTTTGGAGATTCGGACTTATGGACTTAAGACCTCTGGACCCTTATTCTGTTGTTACTCTGCTGTTATTCTGTCTGTCTGACATTGGATTGTTGTCGGTTTATGTGTGCAGGTATTTCCTTGAAAGCCCTTGATGGTTAATTCCAAGGCATTGATATAAGGATTTTACCCGAAAACAGCCGTTACTCTGCCCGATTTTCGTCAGAATCTTAATGTGCTTAATGCGAAGTGGTGCTAAGATAATAAGTTCATCTGGATCCCCAAGTAATAATTTTGGTTTGGTATTGATAAGTCCAAAGGATGGGAAATCTACCTTGGCTCTTAATGTCAAGTGTTGGCTTCTTATTTCGGTTAGACCGTTTCTTTCCTTAGCTTTTATTTTACGCAATAGGATAGCCTCTTCATCTCCTCCCATTCTTAAATTTTCAAAATCTTCTCTCTTTTTCCAAAACATTCTTATGTTTGCAAACCTTTTCAAAACCTTTTTCTTAAAAATATCTTTCGCCCTTAGTGGCTTTTCTTCAAAAGTTTAGACACCGTTAATTGTCGAAACGAGTGGTTATACCCCACGATTTTGAAATTGATTGATAATAACGAGATCTTTTCCGCGTGAGAGAGCTAGTGGCATACTCGTTGATTTTATCCGAGTTGGCGCCCTTCTTTCATTTGCGATGCAAAGAACTTGTTTGTTCTCATGCTCAAGATCAATGGCTGAGTATTTCTCTCTAACGACAACAAAGTGTTTATTCGTTTTAAAAACGTTTTTCCCAAAAGCGGAACTACATTAGCTCTGACTTCTCCATTGCACCGAGGAGGTATGTAGGCCCAAAGCTTAACGCTTTGCCGAGCTTATTTTAAAAATAAAACAAACCCTTTTTTAGCACACACGACACAGATTTTCAAAAAGGTTCCTGTGGAGTACCACAGATATGAGGGGTGCTTAAAACCTTCCCCTTGTATAAGCAACACCCGTACCTAAGATCTCTTCTTTTTGTTTTAAAAAAAAACAAACTTTGGCTTTTTTCGTTCTTTTCCCTTTTCCTTTGGAAACAATAAAGCGCGGTGGCGACTTTCACTGAAATATTGATTCGAGTCATCCTATGGCTTTGATATCAGATTTTCCCCGCTACAGAAAAATGGCGACTTCACTGGGGAGCCAGTTTTTAAGTGTGTTAAGCCTATTTTTGTTTATCTGTGTGTTTATCTGTATATATTGTTGTGTGCTTTGTTTGTTATTTTCTTTTTTTTTTCTTTTGGTGCTCGATGGTTCCTCTGTGATGAGGTAAAGTTCTAACCCGAACTTTGGTGAGTAACTTGAGATAGGAGGTGGTAAGACCAATAGTCGCATGTCAGGAGCAATCCTTACCATGAGCGTCATATGGTGGAACCCCAATCAGTGGAGGCCTCATGGAAGGTAGTAGAGGTTGTTACGAACCATCGTGATAACGCTATTACTTTCAATAGTGAGTGTCCGTAGAAGCTGAATGACCTAGAACCCTTTTAACCCATCTAAGCCTTTTTAGGATGTAGTGCAGAAACAAGATCAAGTACCAATTTGAGCTTGTTGTCATGCGATACTACGCTCAGACGAGGTCTTTTTAGGCATATTATTGGCGCCCATGAGCAATTGTGCGTGCCGGTAATATCCGATAGAAGATTGAAAACTCTGGGAACCTTTGTAGAACCCGATTGGCAGGTACAAAATTCCTTAGAACACACCTTGTGGGATGGTTAGACCATGGCTCCATGCTCGTGACGTCGAACCTTTGAACCTTTGAACTATGATCTTATGTGACCTTGCGTGCTCTTGATTGTGGTTGGTGCATAAACCATGCATTCATGCATCCATGAAAACTCTTTTTCTTTTGATTTTCAAGGAACTTAGAGGTCTTTTCTTGTAAACATCATAAGTTTCATCAAACTCAATGGATCTTGGGTGTTGATGGTGTGAAAACTCTAATCCACCAAAATGGATGATTGATTTTGATGATAACTTAATCAAAGCTTTAGTCCAATGTTTGGGTGTTTACAAGTTAATATCTTAATTTCCTTGAAACTCAAAAATAAAAAGCAAAAAAACAAATCATTGCATTTCATGCATCATTCTGCATTTGGTCCTACTTTCTAAAGAAGTTTTCCAGAGCCTTATTTCCTTTCTCCTGGTATCATCAGTACAACGCTCGTGCTAAGAAGAAATGGAAAGCATCAAACAAGAGATTCTTGAGCTCCGTGAAGAGGTGGTTACTTTGAAGGCTGGTATGGAGCATCTGACTACTCTGGTTGAGGCTCTAGTTGCTGCCTAAGTCAATCCTCCTATGATGGAAGAAAGGATGGCAAAGGTCTTTCTTGAAACTTTAAACTCGTTCTTTCCCAAAGGGACAGTAGTCAGTACACCTGCTGACTTCCACAGAGAGGTGGATATGAAAGCGCTTCTAGAAAAGGATGTCCGAAAGGAATGTTTGTTTGAAGAAGGTAACTCAGCTGGTAGTGTGAAGAAGTTTGGTAATGACTTTTCAAAGAAGATAATCAGGGGAGGAAACAATCATCATCAACATCAGAATGTTTCCTATGTCATTCCTGTATCCCATTCAGTTCATGCAATCCCAGATTATCAGCAGAGCACTCGTCAACAAGATTCTCCACCGAACGAGCAAAATCAACCTTAAAAGGGGAATTTTGATCCTATCCCCATGACTTACGCAGAATTGTTCCCTGCTCTAGTTCATAAGAATTTGGTTCAGACAAGGTCACCACCTCCAATTCCCGAGAAGATTCCTTGGTGGTACAATGCTAACGTCACTTGTGCTTTTCATCAGAATGCTCCTGGACATGACTTAGAGAATTGTTGGCCTCTAAAAAATGAAGTTCAAAGATTAATCCATGCTGGTATTTTGACTTTCCAAGATGTTGGTTATGATGTTCAAGCCAATTCTTTGCCAAAGCATGATTGAATCACTATTGATGGTAGCCTGAAGCTCGAAAGATGTTTCGTTCAGCATATGCCCAGATGGAGAGAGTTTTTCTCAGTTTTTAGTATTCTTATTGATTTCCATTTGTAATTTTTCTTGTTTTTCAATGCATTGTTTGCATGTAGAAACTTGTTTATTTTTGAATGTTAATGCTAACACAATAATAATGTTTGTCTTGAAGTAATCCATTCGTTTCACTCATGCTTATTTGTTTTTATGCATTATGATACCAATTGCTTTTGCCAAACTCTTGCTTATGCAAAGATTGGAGGGAGGATGATGATCTGAAAACGCAAAATTTCTGGTTGTACGCTTTTGAATAAGACCCTGCTGATGATGTACAGGCATTGTTTCAAATTCCCAAACACCGGAGATATAAGGAAGATAATCCCTTGTTAACCCCTTTGAGCCTTGAAGTAGGAGTTTCTTTTCTAAACGAAAACCCTAATTTTAACCTGGGGCAGGGTAGTCTTCAGTTAATTTGACCGAGTGTTCATATTTCAAAAAGGATTGTGCATCCAAAGGTCAAGTATGTCATATCCACATCAAAGGATGGATCATGGGAAACCACAATGGTTATTCCCCGCGCATCAAAAGGCTGGAAAATGTGAAACCACAATGGTTATCCTTCATCCGCCAAGAAACGAGGCAGTCACAACCCTCTCAACAAGTCAAGACAAAGTCAATATCATACGATTTGTTCAAATCAAAAGAATGAAAGAAAAAGTGAAAAAAAGAAGGAAAAAGCTCGCTAAGTCAAAAACTTGAAAACAAGTGACTTAGGCAAAAGTTAGAGCATCCCGTTGGACGACCAATGCAAAAGAATCAGTCCAGGCAAAAGTTAGGGAAATAAGTAAAAAAAGAGAGAAAAGAGTGAAAAGTGAAAAGAAAGGACTACAAAGCAAAAGTCCTCAACAATGAACAAATCTGTGTGAATACAAAAATAAAGACAAAAGGGTGACTGCTACTCCAAGAAAGCTTCATCAGGTCCTTAATGGCACAAAATCCTTTTGAGAGATGAATACTCATGTTGAATTAACTGAACATAGGACTGGAGAACATCACGAAGTTGGGGTGGGCTATATAAACTTTGAGCCTAAAAATCCTTTTTTCTGAAAACCGTGAACCAGGCCACGTTACAACCCTCAAAAGTCCTAATTGAAGCAGGGTTTATTTCGAAAGCATACTTAAACAAGAAAGCGTTCCTGACTCCTATCGGTTATGCTGAAAACTTGTGTTGGTATCATAAAAATAAAAATAAAAAAATCAATGTCATCTCTTAACTAGTGATTCATTCACAAAGTTATGCGACATCTTTTCGAAACTTCAAGACTTACATAATTGTTGCATTTTCATTATCATTCTCAGAATAAACATTTTTTCTGCTTGTAAACATTTGTTTGACATCCAGGAAGTTTACATCTGATCATCAGTAGAAAACTAAAACATTGCCAGGGGCATGTTGTTTTCCCAGTATAATGTTTTTGCAAGTTTGAGTACCATCATGGGGCAAAGCTCGAAGACTCTGTCGAGTAAAAGAATGTGCCAAGTTTAGTCAATCTGGGGCAGTTACGTCAAGATTTGACAAATCTCTCAAAAAATTCTGTTGATCCGGGGCAGATTATTCCAAGTCTGCATGACGCCAAAGATCTCTATGAACCTTTTTGAGGTAGTTTCCTTTCATAGACCACGTAGTCTGGGGCAAGTTGTGAATCAGAAGTTACCTTGATCACCTCACTAGCTTGAAGTACAAAGGTTGTTGCCATGATCAATCCAGAATATGTCACTCTCTACCAAGAAGTTTTGAGACAACGGTTGACTGTTGGGTTTTCTTTCTCACCTTGTGTTGAGTTTTGAACTAAAATCCCCCGCACGTTAACTTGTTTGCTTTGATGTTAACTTCTTAGTTCCTCTGCAAGTTCGGAATGGTGATTTTATCCAAAGAAATTTTCTCTGATTTCCCATAATAGAGCTTGATGTGTAGTCCAACCTTTTTGATAAGAAGAAGATTATCTGTAAATTCCTCGCAGAAATTGATAATCCCCACTGAGTTTGTTCTTCGTGGAAGAATTTTTCTTCGGTGTTCCTCCTCAGCTCATTTGTCAGGATGGAATTAATCCCCAGTTGAGTTTATTCCTCAGGAGGCAAAGCTTTGTTTGACCGTTTCTATCCAGTTTGTTCTTGGAGTTGAACTTTAGTCTTTTGCAATACTATTTTGAACCTCTCTAGGCTGAGAAACCTAGATTGAGAAGGCAATTATTTTGCACCTCTTGAGGATTTCTTCTTTCCTCAACAATGGAAAATTCATTTGTGATTGATGTTCTTATCAGAGACTGAAATATTTATTTTCCAGCAGTGTTGTTATTGCACTCCCTTGGAATTTGTGCTTGAAAGCAAGGGGCAGGTTTTGACTTTAAGCAACTTATGTTATCCCCATCATGTTTTGGCTGACAACAAGCCTCTTTATTTGAGCAAGTTTGTACGTCTCCACATATCAATCTTATCTTCAAAGCAAGCAAAAATCTCCCTCAAAGAGTAAGTTTGTTCACTCCTTTTGTTAATCCCAACGGGTCAATAGACGGCAATCTTCTCTGGAAGATAGTTTGTCCACTTTTGGACTTCCCAAGCAGGTCGACAGTTGACAATCTTCCCCAGAAGATAACTTGTCCGCTTTCAAAGTTCCCCACCAAAGTCAGCAAATGGCAGTCTCCTCCATTAGAAGACAGTTTGCTCACTTTTTCCTAAGATGGGTCAACGAATGGCAGTCTCTTTTAGCAGAAGACAGTTCGTTCCGCTTAAGGATTTCTCGACAGGGTCGGCAAATGGCAGTCTCTTTCAGCAGAAGACAGTTTGTTCCCTTTGAGATAACGGATGGCAGTCTTCTTCATGAAGACAATTCGTTTAAGAATTCTTATTTTAAAGTCAGCAAATGGCAGTCTCCTCCATTAGAAGACAGTTTGCTCACTTTTTTTCCTAAGATGGGTCAACGAATGGCAGTCTCTTTCAGCAGAAGACAGTTCGTCCCGCTTAAAGATTTCTCGACAGGGTCGGCAAATGGCAGTCTCTTTCAGCAGAAGACAGTTTGTTCCCTTTGAGATAACGGATGGCAGTCTTCTTCATGAAGACAGTTCGTTTAAGAATTCTTATTTTAAAGTCGGCAAATGGCAGTCTCCTCCATTAGAAGACAGTTTGCTCACTTTTTCCTAAGATGGGTCAACGAATGGCAGTCTCTTTCAGCAGAAGACAGTTCATCCCGCTTAAGGATTTCTCGACAGGGTCGGCAAATGGCAGTCTCTTTCAACAGAAGACAGTTTGTTCCCTTTGAGATAACGAATGGCAGCCTTCTTCACGAAGACAGTTCGTTTTGCTTAAAGATTCCTCAGCAAAGTCAGCAAATGGCAAGTCGCTTCAGTGTAAGTGACAGTTTGCATCCAGTTCCTTTTCTCAAGCCATGTCCTTGATTAAAGAAGAAGTTGATCCCTATTCTCAGCGGCAACTCATTGTTCTTAGCAGCTTATCGTCAACCATTGAGGCGGTAATTCAATTATCTTCTACCTTCAACTATTGAGTTGGTAGCCTATCTTCAACCATTGAGGCGCGAAAGGTGATGCTATAACCTCTCTGACGCGAAGTGTTTTCCCCAGAGAAGTTTCTTTTCCCACCAAAGTTCCGTTTCTCCAACAAAGTCTTGCCTTCCCCAGTGAAGTTTCTACTCGCAAGACGTTTGTTTCCCCAGCGGAGTTATAACAAGATATTTGTTTTCCCCAGTGGATTACCTGTTACTCCCCAGTGTTGTCATGCTTTATTATCATCATATGCATTCATTAAACATTGCATTGCATCTTAGGATCAAAAATTGTGTTTTATATATTTAAGTCTCTTCGATTTTGTCAAAACGAAGATTTCCAATCATCGTATCTCCAAATCGAAGAAACTTAAATAGGGGCATCTGTCATACCCCAATTTTTGACCCTAAGATCACACATCATTTGCATACCAATCATCAATCAAGAAGTTTTAACCTAGATCTCTACTTGCAATGCTGTGCTCAATTCATCTGCAAAGGAATCATCGAGCACCCATGTTTTAGTTTGTGTATATTGTTTTACTAACCAAAATACCAAAAATATTGCCTTGTGCTCTTGTGTGTTTGTGTTTTGTAGGTACCAAGTCAAAATATCCATCAAAGGAGCATTTTTCAACATTTTCTCTGTGCAAATCGATTTGCATAAGGTGTAAATCGATTTACACAACTGTTTCTGCACCAGATTTGCTTCTGCCATCAGTGCAAATCGATTTGCATAAGACAGCAATCGATTTGCATAACTGTTTTTGCCCCAGATTTTGCCTTTTTTCAGCCATGTAAATAGATTTGCATAATGTGCAAATCGATTGCACCAGCACGAATTTGGAAAAATGAAGGCAAATTTCAGCTTTTTGAAGTGTTGACATCATTTGCAAGCATGGGAAGCATGACTTAGTTCTCACATTGGATTTCCTACATCATTTTATCATGAACCCTCATGTGATTGCATCAAGGCCATTGGATCTCATTTTTGGCTCCAAATCACTTTTCCAAGCCTAATTCTATTTTCCAATCCTAACTCCAAGCCACAAAATTTCCCAAGCCTAAGTGCTATAAATTGAGGCACTCCCCTCTTCATTTTTCAAGCTTTGATAGCCAAAAAACTTATTGCAAATTCATTTCTCAAAGCTTTGATAGCCAAGAAAACTCTTGCTCTTTCTCTCCTCACCTCTTCCAAACCCCTCACTCAAAGCTCTTTCTCTTCCACACAAATTAGTGAGTCACATCTTGAACCTCACTAATTTGGAGCTAAACCTCAACATAAACACTACTTTCTTCATCAATTGTGAGAGATCAAGGCTTGTGGTTGTGTGTTCTTAAAGAAGATTCAAAGTTTGTGAAGATTTGGTAAAATTCTAGATCCAATCCATAATTCAAGATGTGATCCATTGTTGTTTATGCTTGATGCACCTTTGGTGCTATATTGATGAGATTTGCTTGCTTACTTGATACATTTTCGTGCACAAATTGATCCAAGATCACAAGGTGTTTGGTTTTATGTTTAAACAAGTTTTCTTCTCTTTATTTGCTGTTTTTTTGAAAACTGTGTTGTGCAAATCGATTTACATCTGGCGCAAATCGATTTACACAACTGAAAACTGCGCAGATTTTGAAAACAGAGTTATGCAAATCGATTTACACTCTGTGCAAATCGATTTACACTGGGCAGAATGCTGATTTTTGTGGTTTTTTACTTGTTTTTGGTTCTAACTCATCTTCTACTCCATTCTTTTGATATTTGCTTTGAATCACAAGTTAGAGGCCTAATTTCTCTCTAATTTCAATGGACTTAGGGCGTCGATAGGATGAGAATCCAAATCCGCAATATTAAGTGATTGAAATTATGGATGAAAGGAGCTTTTAATGTGGTTCCATCTTTTGTTTCTCTTTATTTTGGTCGATGAAAGTCTTAATGCCTTGAGAATTCTTATGGATTCTTGGCAAAGACTAGATCACTCACCATTTTTCTTTTCGTGCGGTATTGCTTTCGGAAAACGATCTACATTTCGTTCTTCTCGCATGCATTAGCACATAAAGTTTTGACCGGCCTCGTTGTAGGGTGATTTCTACATAAATCACTTGGCGATCTGCTTAACATAGCGCAATATTTCGTGTCCCGAATAAAAAAAGATCAAATATGGAAGAGAATTGTATGCGGTTGATTTAAGACTTGTGGAGGTTTTATCGTGTAGTCGCTATGATTTTATCAAGCTTCTGATAAACCCCATTGAATTTAAATCCGAGTACATCATTCACTCACCATCGATCTCCTACTAACTTTGATAACATACTTGACAAGTTTCAAGATGGTTATCTTTAACATTTAACAACTAACTTTAATTTCCGCACCTTTACTATACTGCTCTTTATACTACCGCTCTTTATATTACCGCTCTTTATATTTCTCGCTTTATCGCTTTATTTTATCATTTCATCATATTTACTTTCCGCCGTTTTTTCTTTGTCCACTTGGACATATGTTTATGCTTCCGTTATTTTTCTTTTGTCCACTTGGACCATACTTTATTTTTATGCTAAAACACTAATAAACAATCGAAAATCTAAAAAATACATAAGGCTCTCTTTTGGACTATTGGTTACTATCCCTAGCATTTTGGAGATTCGGACTTATGGACTTAAGACCTCTGGACCCTTATTCTGTTGTTACTCTGCTGTTATTCTGTCTGTCTGGCATTGGATTGTTGTCTGTTTATGTGTGCAGGTATTTCCTTGAAAGCCCTTGATGGTTAATTCCAAGGCATTGATATAAGGATTTTACCCGAAAACAGCCGTTACTCTGCCCGATTTTCGTCAGAATCTTAATGTGCTTAATGCGAAGTGGTGCTAAGATAATAAGTTCATCTGGATCCCCAAGTAATAATTTTGGTTTGGTATTGATAAGTCCAAAGGATGGGAAATCTACCTTGGCTCTTAATGTCAAGTGTTGGCTTCTTATTTCGGTTAGACCGTTTCTTTCCTTAGCTTTTATTTTACGCAATAGGATAGCCTCTTCATCTCCTCCCATTCTTAAATTTTCAAAATCTTCTCTCTTTTTCCAAAACATTCTTATGTTTGCAAACCTTTTCAAAACCTTTTTCTTAAAAATATCTTTTGCCCTTAGTGGCTTTTCTTCAAAAGTTTAGACACCGTTAATTGTCGAAACGAGTGGTTATACCCCACGATTTTGAAATTGATTGATAATAACGAGATCTTTTCCGCGTGAGAGAGCTAGTGTCATACTCGTTGATTTTATCCGAGTTGGCGCCCTTCTTTCATTTGCGATGCAAAGAACTTGTTTGTTCTCATGCTCAAGATCAATGGCTGAGTATTTCTCTCTAACGACAACAAAATGTTTATTCGTTTTAAAAACGTTTTTCCCAAAAGCGGAACTACATTAGCTCTGACTTCTCCATTGCACCGAGGAGGTATGTAGGCCCAAAGCTTAACGCTTTGCCGAGCTTATTTTAAAAATAAAACAAACCCTTTTTTAGCACACACGACACAGATTTTCAAAAAGGTTCCTGTGGAGTACCACAGATATGAGGGGTGCTTAAAACCTTCCCCTTGTATAAGCAACACCCGTACCTAAGATCTCTTCTTTTTGTTTTAAAAAAAACAAACTTTGGGTTTTTTCGTTCTTTTCCCTTTTCCTTTGGAAACAATAAAGCGCGGTGGCGACTTTCACTGAAATATTGATTCGAGTCATCCTATGGCTTTGATATCAGATTTTCCCCGCTACACACTGCAACTTCAATCCACTCTTCTTCAACCTCTCACCAATTCATCACTCACGACACTCTTCTTCATCATCACCATCTTCATCAACTCTGAATTCAAGGAGAAGAACAAGAGGTTGAGAATCAGAAATTGAAGAAAAGATCAATAACAAAAAGTGTAACAAACCTGTAACTGATTTTTTCATCAAGAACTACCACCAACCTTCAATCAAATCCTGCACCGAATTCACTGAGCTACCTCCAATCTTCTTCGTACCTTCATCATCTTCCTCCAATCTCTGCAGAGTCACGCAACAACCTCACCCTCGTATAGCCTCTGAACCAAGCTCCATAACTGCTTCTTCTTCATCTTCAATAAGTTCTCAACATCCTCATCATCTCACACATTCACAACACCTTCACTGATTCAACTCACTACACAAACGTATAGAAGGAGCATCGGGGAGATGAGAGGTTTGAATCGGAGAGCGAGGCGACGACATGACGTGGTTGTTGATTTCTTTAACGGTGGACGGAGTTGAATCGGAAGGGATTAGAATCCGAACGGAGATGAGTAGTTGAGCCAATCAGAGAGCTGAGTCCGGAGACGATCGTTTGAGAACGAAATCGGGGAGAACGAAATCGGGGAGAACGAGGTTCTTCTCCAAGGAATAGCTATCGCCGATGTTGCGCCACCGTCGTCCATCGCTGTTGCTCGCGAGAAGAAGAGTCCGAAAGCTCAAAGGTTACACACTCTAGCCCTAATCCTCCTTTTTCTTTCTAATTTTTGTTATTTTTTTTATTATTAAAATTCTGAAACAAAAAAAAAAGCATAACACTTGGGCCATGGAATTACTGCTTTCTCTCCCCCACCCTAGGCCCGTTGCCAGCCATTTTTGGCATGTGAGGGTGATGCATAAAAAACTTCATTTGGGCTTCACACGATTCTGGCATGCACCCCCTATAGCCCATAACTTCCGTTTTTGACCATGATAAAGAAAATTGAATTACCAAGACAAGCTTTGGGCCATGTACGAAATGCTGACTGCACCACCCTGAGGCCCATGTGCACCCGCTTCCTTTTTTTTCTGATTACAAATTAGCCTTGGGCCATCAATAAATGGGCCTGCGCCATAGTTACTAGACTGCACCCTGATTTCACTCATAAACCCCCCTGGATCCATTAATTCATGTGTGGATTTAGTTTTTTTTTTTACATAGTTTTTTTATCCCTTTTTAAAACAATAAAAACCATTAAAATTTTGTTAGGTTCTTAGATAATGGTTAACATAAAAAGCCCATAAAAATAGTAGATTTTTAGGTTAATTTTGACATTTAAATTCCTTCATAAAAAACCTATAAAAATAGTAGTATGTTAGTCTAATTTTGCACTAATACTTGAATCATTTTCTTTATGTTTTGTACCATTTCCATGCTATTTTTAGTATAATTGTGGTGTGGTTTTGTTACTTGTTTTGGCCATATTTTTGGCCTATCTTGCTAATATCATTTTAATGCTCCTTTTAGGATTCCATTACCATAACTTTAGACTTAGATTACAATAACAATTAGGCTTAGAAATTAGGCTAGTCTCCCCCTTTTCATTCTTTTTCTTTTACAACATTAAAACACTTAATAAATATCCAAAATAAAATCCCATTAAAAAATACAAAGAAAATACTAAAAAAACATTAATAAAAAAGTGAAAATCATTAAAAAGGGAATGGAAGCTTGAATCTCCCTTGCTTTAGGGAATCATTCGAGTGCTTGGATCTCCCTTGCTTTAGGGAACCATTCGGGCGTAAGTTCCCAAATTCTAAAAGACACAAACCAAAGAGTAACTCGAGTTTCCCTTGCCTTAGGGATTTCCTCGAAACACTCAAACTCTCTCTCTTCTCTCCTTTCTTAAGGGCATTGTTATCTCCGCTCTATTGCATCCTAGGCTGTCCCCTTATGCAAGAGCGCGGGCGTTAACTCCGCCCAACTAAAAAACACAAAAACAAACAGAAAATCTTGAGCCGAACTACGGCGCTCTGATTCCTGAAAAGGATACGTAGGCATCAAGTCGCGGGGCTTGAACGAGCACATTTGTAAATAATTCCTTCTTTTCCCCGTATTTCTTTTTGCATGCATTTACATGTAGGTAGACATAGTACACACCCTTTAGATAGAAACAAACATAGGTGGATACCATCGAGTACGATGGGCGCGAGGGGTGCTAGTACCTTCCCCTTGCGTAACCGACTCCCGTACCTTGATTCTCTGGTCGCAAGACCCTGTTCCTTCCTTTGTTAGGTTTTCTGATATTCCTTTCCCTTATAGGATAAATATATTAGTGGCGACTCTGTTCATTTTTTCGCGAGCGTGCGACAGCTGGCGACTCTGTTGGGGATACCTAAGCAAGTCGATCATAGCCTTTGTTTGTTGTTTGTTTATTGGGTGTTCCTTTGTTTGTTTATGTGTTCTGTATATATGTTTTCATATCATGTCTACTTTCTGCTTGCATATCATGTTTACTTTCCGCATGCATCTGGGTTATATTATGGGTCCCCGTGGGGGCCACATATTTTTTCTGCTTTGTTTTGCAGGTGGGGTGTTTGTGTGAGGTAAAAGGCCCACTACCCAGGCCAGTGACACATAGGATTAGCGTGGATGCTCATGTTGACTCCCGTGGCTCTTGCTACGATCGAGCTTGACATGGGGTACCACAACTGGGCGAGGTTCTTTCATGGAACACTGTGTCTGGCACGCTTGTTGCCTCAAACACTTTGTACCCCATGGGAACTGTAGACCCTAGTGACCATTAGGGACCACTTGTCCGTGTCTAGACTTCATACCCGTGAGATTGGGGTGGGACAGGAAACCTTGACTCCTACATACCATTGCTTCTTCATATTTGAGGTAGGACCTTTATTTGGTCTGTTCTCATGGTGCTTGATACTCTGGTATTCAAAAAGGCGTCGAACCTTTGATCCTGTGACATTTGGCCTGCAAGGAGGTTTTATATCAGTCATTCAGAGGATTGTACATATGCTACTAAGATTATATGGACCTCGATTCCGTGCTTTTGCATTGCATAACATCATTGCTTTATCCACTTCATTTATGGGGGGTCCTAAAGCCTATTTTCAAGAAGAAGAAAAAAACAAAAAGAAAAAAGGAAATAGAAAAGCAGAAAAAAGAAAAGAAAATATACTCCATATAAAACAAAGCTTGGATTCCAAAAGAAAAAAGAAAAAGGAAAGTGTAAAAAGACTTTAGGATCTCTCATAAATGAAACATGCATTCATACTATCATGCATTTCATGGTTCTTTCAGAGACTTATGGGACCCTTTCTGCCAGAATTCAAGATCAACAACAGATTTGACTTCTCACCGCCACAAGCTCCTAGATCAACTATGGAACAACTCCGTGAGGTTTTGGACTGAGATGAGACTAGAAATGGGGATTAACATGAATCAATGTATGAAGGCTCTTCAAGTTTTTCTCCTAGACACGAAGAGTTGAGACAAGTTCCTTAGAAGCCAAATGCAAATGTTAATCTCACCTCAAGAGAAGGTCTTATGGATTCAAATGTCTGAAGCATAGTTGAGATTCCTATCACTCTTAAGAGGGAGATACATCATGAAAACAATTGGGAAATTGAAGTCTTCAAGTTTCCGATTAGTGGAATTGACAAAAGGCTCCACCTATTGAAAAAAGATTGAAAGCCATAAAAAAGTCATGACTCCGTTGATTTGGGTATTGTTGGTTTGCGCTTGATGTCAAAAAACTGCAAGGGTCATTTACTCCCACTTCGACTGGTTTGGATATTGAAGCTAAATTGGTAATCATCTCTTGTACATGTGTGGAAGTTGCTTGGGGCTCCCGATCGAGGGATAAGCAAGACGTACTCTTATCTTGAGCATTGCATCATTCGCATTGCTCGAATCCCTTAAAGCATTACAAATTCCTAGGTGATTTCGTCAGAATATTCTTCCAAGTGGTAATCAAGAGTGTTCTACACAATGCTTCTCTTTCTCAAGGTTTTGATTCATACCCCAGTTGCCTCTTCTCGAAATTTCCCTCTCATTGGCCTTCGTTTGTTAACAGAGACAAGAGGAATATGAGAAATAAATTGATGTGATTCTATTGCCTTGTGCCCATTCGCTTCCCTGTTTGTTGGAATTTCAATTGGTTAAGATTCGAGTATTGGGTCTTCTCCACCACAAATAGATCTCTTCAATTTGATGACCATACAAGGTTCTTTCCATTTATGATGGCGAATACTACTCTAGCAACATCTATGCTTGGGGCTCCCGCACGAGGGATAAGCAAGACTTACTCTTATCTTGAGCATTGCATCACTCGCATTGCTCGAATCCCTAAAGTAAGGCAAAAGTTTACAACTCTTAGGTGACTTCGTTGGAGTTCTCTTTTGGAGTAATCTGAAGTGTTTGGAAAGAACTGCAAAAAGTATTCAAGATCAATAAGTCCAGACGGAGTCAAGTCTCCTCAACAATGGCATTCATTTAGTTTCTTTATTGCATTCTCATTTGTAACATTTCATTGTTTGTTTAAGCATTGCTAGCATGTAAAAACTTGTTAATTTCTGAATGAAAATCATAATACATTGTTTATGTTTGTCTTGAAGCCATCCATTCGTTATCACTCATAAAATGTTTTTGGCATTACGATACCAACTTTACTAATCCCTTGCTTAGGCAAAGAGCGGAGGGAGAATGATGAAAAATAAAAATGCAAAATCTCCAATTGTGTGCTTTTGAATAAAACCCTACTGAGGATGTACAGGCATTGTTTCAAATCCCCAAACACCGGAGATATAAGGGAGATAGACCCTCGTCAACCCCTTTGAGCCTTGAAGTAGGAGTTTCTTTTTAATCATAAAGACCCTTATTTTAACCTTGGGGCAGGGTAGTGTTCATTTAACTTGATTGAGTGTTCAAAACTCACCAAAAAGGTATGCATCTAAGGATACAACAATGGTTATCCTTCAAAAGGTTGAGGAATGACAAAACCGTAACGATTATCCTTATTCCATCAAGAGATCAAGAGATGACGATACCACAATGGTAATCCTTCATCGAATCAAAGGAGTGAGGCAGTCACGATCTTTCAAACAAATCAAAAGCAACGCAACATCACACGACTTGTTCACAAAAAAAAAACAAAAGAAAAGAAAAAAGAGAGCCCGCTAAGTCAACAACACGAAAATAAGTGACTTAGGCAAAAGTTAGGGCATCCCGCTGGACTTCAAAAATTTACAAAAGAATTTGTCCAAGCAAAAGTTAGGGAAACAAAAAAGAGAAAAGCAAAGGAGCGAAAAACATCAAAAGAACAAAGTCGTGTGATCAGACACCAAAAATGAAAGATAAGGTGACTGCCATGTCCAAAGAAGCTCATTGATTCTTCAACCGTCTCAAAATTCCTTGTGAGGGATGAACGCTCATGTTGAGTTAACTGAACATAGGACTGGAGAACATCATGAAGGGGGTGGGTACAAATAATTTTGAGCCTAAAAATCCTTTGTTTTCTAAAAACCGTGAACCCGGCCAAATTACAACCCTTAAAAGTCCTAATTGAAGTAGGGTTTATTTTGAAAGCATACTCTGATGAGACAACATTTAACTGACTCCCAATGAAGCGTGATACATATTTATGTTGGTATCATCTTCCACATGCAAAAATCGAGGTTGTGTCAACTGGTTATCCATCCACAAAGGGCCGCAACCTCATTTCATAAAAAGTTTTAAAACTTCAAGACTAACATAGGCTTTGCATTAGAATTATCATTCTTAGAATTAACATTCTTTTGCATACAAAATATGTGCTTAATATCAAGGAAATTTCAAGATGAGAATCAGTGAGTAACTTGATCATGTCAAAGTACAAAAGACTTGAGAACTCCGAGGAGTAAAAGCTAATCATCTCAAATATTGACCATCAAGGGGCAGGTTCTCTGAAAAATCCGTTGGGCATGAACAGTTAATGCTTCCTTTGATTACCCTGAGGGGAAGAGTTTGAAGATTCCGTTGAGCGTGGTAAAGTTGTTTCCATGTTTGTTCGACTTCAAAACGATGAAAGCTTGGGGATTCTAGTAAGATGTACCTAATCAGGGGCAATTAAGTCGAGATTTGACCTCTCAAATTCAGCATATCTGGGGCAATCATGTTGATAACTCTCTTCAAGCTTTGATCAATCTGGGGCAATCATGTCGAGGAATCTCTCTTGAGCTCAACCAATCTGGGGCAGTTACGTCGAGATTCGACGAATCTCTCCAAGGATCCCTTAGGGTAAATTCCTTCGTGGGTCACAAAGCTTGGAGCACAATCTTTTGAGTTATATCGACTCTCCCCGACCATAGGAGTTTATTTCTCCTAGAAATTTGGTCTCCCCCCAAGCACGGAGTTTATTTCTCCCGAGAGTTTGTTCCATTCCTCAAGCATAGGAGTTTATTTCTCCTAGGAGTTGTCCTACTTCCCTAACCAAGGCTTCTTATCTGGATTTTTCATCCCCAACATGGTGAATCGAGGGAATCTCCTCAAGCTGAAAATCTTCCAAGCAGTGGCACATGGTGAGAGGTCAGAAGTTATTCTACACTCTACAAGCCAACAACCAGAAGGGGCATCTTGCAAGTCAAAGTCCAATATCTATTGGCATCTCTACATAATTCCTAACACTAAGGGGATTCTCCCTGGTGTTTCCCTCACTAATGCCTTTATTTGGCACTCTGCATATAGTATTCATTGCATACAACATTACATCCTCAAAAGCGTAGCATATCCATCAAGATGGAGCATTACGCCATAGAAAAATTCAAACATGCATACAAAGCATAAGCCAGATAATACAAATCAGTACTCAATCAAGATGACGATACTTCCCCACATAAAAAAGTTGTCCTTACAAACTCCGATTGATATCTGCTACTACATTACAAATCTCCTTATGCCACGGTGCCGATACCTGATATCCTTAATCCCCAAAAGAAGTCTCATTTTCTCTCTCTAATAAGGATCGGATGCAATGTCTTTCTTCGTCAGAATCGTTGTCTCCAAGGTTATTTCCCGTATGCTGCATGCAGATTAGAGTGTGAATGAGGGTGGGCATTCAACCCATCTCATTTTTCAATCGTTTGAATAACCATACTTGGTGTGTGGCAATTCGGACGATTGCCACTCTTGAAGAGTTACACCCCGCCTTTGGCCTGAGGGATTAATGTAATTCTTATGCTTCGCAAGCATCAAAAGCTCAGTAATTTCCAATGGTTACTGTCATCTTCTTGTCGAGTCTAGTCGTTACTAGTCTTGTCACGGTTATTTCCCGTGTGCTGCGTGCAAATTAGAGTGCGAATGAGGGTGGGCATTCAACCCATCTCATTTTTCAATAGTTTGGATAACCATACTTGGTGTGTGGCAATTCGAACGATTGCCACTCTTGAAGAGTTACACACCGCCTTTGGCCTGAGGGATTAATGTAATTCTTATGCTTCGCAAGCATCAACATCTTTGTGATTATGTCTTTTGATCGAGTCTAGTCGTCACTAGTCTCCGTGGTCCCTTCCCCCCGTATGGGAAAACTTTTCAGGTCCAACCCCCGTGTTGTGAATCCTTTGCCTTCCGACCTTCGAACCATTTCAAAGCCCAGTTCCCAACCTCGCAAGCCCTTTCAAAGCCCGGTTCCCAACCTGGCAAACCCTTTCAAAGCCCAGTTCCCAACCTGACAAACCCTTTTAAAGCCTAGTTTCCAACCTAGCAAACCATTTCAGAACCAATTTCCTTCTCCGAACCCCGATGTTGAGTCGTAGAATGCACGAGGTCTATTTCCTTTCTATCCTGAAGATCGTACGAGATCCTCTCCTATTGTCGAGTCGATGTTGAGTCATAGATCGCACGAGATCTTTTTCCTTTCAGTCTTGGAGATCGTACGAGATCTTCTCCCGATGTTGAGTCATAGATCGCACGAGATCTTTTTCCTTTCAGTCTTGGAGATCGTACGAGATCTTCTCCCGATGTTGAGTCATAGATCGCACGAGATCTTTTCCTTTCAGTCCTAAAGATCGTACGAGGTCTTCTCCCGATGTTGAGTCATAGATCGCACGAGATCTTTTTCCTTTCAGTCCTGAAGTTCGTACGAGATCTTCTCCCGATGTTGAGTCATAGATCGCACGAGATCTTTTTCCTTTCAGTCTTGAAGATCGTACGAGATCTTCTCCAGATGTTGAGTCATAGATCGCACGAGATCTTTTCCCTTTCACTCCTGAAGATCGTACGAGATCCTCTCCTGTTGTCGAGTCGATGTTGAGTCATAGATCGCACGAGATCTTTCCCCTTTCACTCCTGAAGATCGCACGACATCCTCTCCTGTGTCGATGTTGAGTCATAGATCGCACGAGATCTTTTCCCTTGCAGTCCTGAAGATCGTACGAGGTCTTCTCCCGATGTTGAGTCATAGATCGCACGAGATCTTTTCCTTTCTGTCCTGAAGATCGTACGAGGTCTTCTCCCGATGTTGAGTCATAGATCGCACGAGATCTTTTCCTTTCAGTCCTGAAGATCGTACGAGATCCTCTCCTGTTGTCGAGTCGATGTTGAGTCATAGATCGCACGAGATCTATTCCCTTTCTGTCCTAAAGATCGTACGAGGTCTTCTCCTGATGTTGAGTCATAGATCGCACGAGATCTTTTCCTTTCTGTCCTGAAGATCGTACGAGATCCTCTCCTGTTGTTGAGTCGACGTTGAGTCATAGATCGCACGAGATCTTTTTCCTTTCAGTTTTGAAGATCGTACGAGGTCTTCTCCCGATGTTGAGTCATAGATTGCACGAGATCTTTTCCTTTCTGTCCTGAAGATCGTACGAGATCCTTTCCTGGTGTCGAGTCGATGTTGAGTCATAGATCGTACGAGATCTTTTCCTTTCAGTCCTGAAGATCGTACGAGATCCTCTCCTGATGTTGAGTCGTAGATCGTATGAGATCTTTTCCTTTCAGTCATTGTTTCATACAACCGCTTCTTGTGAGAATCTAGTATTGGCACCTGTCGCGGGGAAAAATCGTATCCTTTTTTCGGGATGAGACACCTGATGCCTTCTTTGGGCTCGAGTGCTCAAAAAAATGATTTTTCTTTTGTACCGACCAAACTTTTTATTATTTCCAAAGGAGGAAAAGGAAAAAAGCTGCAATAACCTAAAAGTGGGGGGAGAGATCTTTGGGTAAGAGGGTTGGTTATACGAAGGGAAGGTATTAGCACCCAACGTATCTATAGTACTCTATAGGTTTCTTTGCTTTGTTTTTCATTCCATGTTATGGTGGTTCTTGTGATATAGGTGGGACCTAAGGTGTTTGTTTGATTGTGCTCGCAAAGATCATCGCGATCCTCTGCATACATATCCCCTAGAGGGAATCAGAGCATCTGTAGCTCGGGGTCTACGGGTGCTAAGGTTTGAATGGTTTTTTCTGTTTTATTTTGCTCGCCAAGGATCGACCTTGTGCCTACGTATTCTCAAAGGGATGTTGAGAAAGTCAGAGCAATCGTAGTTCCCACTTATGCTAGTGGAAGCAAAGGATAAGAGACAAATGTCATCTAAATGTTCGATGTATCTAATCTATATCATCACATACATCTGTTTGATTTTTGTTGAAAATCTTTTCATTATAATCCCGGGGCCATGCCGCTTATGGTGCTTAGAATGATAAAGATGTTTTTTAGCCAGCCTTGTGGCAAAAACTTTCAATGAAGTCAGCCTTGTGACAAAGAGTTTTGATTAATCAGCCAGCCTCGTGGCAAAAGTTTCAATGAAGTCAGCCTTGTGACAAAAACTTTGATTAATCAGCCAGTATGGTGGTAAAAAAGGTTTGATTGATTAGCCAGCCTTGTGGCAAAAAAGTTTGATTGATTAGCCAGCCTTGTGGCAAAAAAAGTTTGATTGATTGATTGTTTGTGATGATATAGAAGAGATACTCCTATCATAGAGATGATAAATGTCTAATCTCCTAGGGTTTTTTGATTTGGATATTGGGGATGCTTATAAGAAGCCCGTGGGTCCTTGTACGAAGCCCAAGAGGAGGCTATCCGAGGGTCCTTGCATTGTAAGCCCAAGAGGAGGCTATGGGAGGGACAATCCAGGGTCCTTGCATTGTAAGCCCAAGAGGAGGCTATGGGAGGGTCACTCGTTTGTACAAAGCCCAAGGGGAGGCATGGTATAGTTGGTCTGAGCTCTTAGAGCGATTTCACCGAGAAACCATACTCTATGTCCTAACCTAAACTAGTGGAGATTCTTTGCACGAAGCCCAATAGGAGGCTATGGGGAACCTAGTGTTGTACTAAGTTGAACAAGCACACATATCACACATATGAACAAACATGAACAAGTATGAACAAGTATGAACAAACATGAACAATTATATATATGACAAAGTGTGTGTATATAATGGAGTTTATGAAGGAAATATACCTGTAAGCATGATCCATTTGTATACACGGGGGCTCGGGACTCACACTCGGGGAGAGGTCCGCTTGAGTTTATTAAGTAAACAGGTATTTACAAAGGGGCTTGGGACTTATACCTACATGGAGGCCCATGTTTTATTTTTGGGAAGATTTAAAGAAACCTTCATTTTGGTTTTTTTGTATTTTTTGGAGTTAAAAAATCAGATTGAGATATGTACAAAAATGTGTGTGTACAATGAAATACCTAATTTCATGTACAGGAATGGGTATGCACAAAAGGGGCTTGGGACTTATACCTATGTGGAGGCCCGTGTTTTATTTTATAAAACATGGTTGATTGTTTATTAACAGACGCGAGGTTTCGTCGTTTTGAAAACAGTTTGAAAAGTATTGTTTTGAAAAAGTTTATTTGTTTTGAAGACTGTATAAAAAGAAAAAGGAGTGGGTCTTATACTCTCTAATATTCGAGAGGCCCCACTTCGTTTTGAAAATCAATTGATCAATTAAAAAGGTTTAATCAATAGTTTCAAAAAGAAATGGTTTATCGTCTTTGAAAAGAAATGCGATCGCTCGTCTTAAAACGATTTGAATTTGACAAAAGTCAACTTAATTAAGTTTAAATCAAATTTTAATGCTCAATTAAGACCTAAGTGATTAGGGTTTGATAAAAAAATATTCACAAGTGATTAGGTTTGAAAATTAAATGAAAAACAAATATTTAAAGTATTTAAAAACACTTAAAATGTATCATTTTAAACCTAATTAAAAACACATTAAATAAATCTTTTTTTGTGATTTTTTTTGATATTGTCAAAATATGTATATTAAATAAGAGGTGTGTAAAAAATGAAGAGAAAATAAATTAATTTGATTGGTTAAATTAATTGATGAAGTTGTGAAGAAAAATGAGAAAAATAGTAGTAAAAAAATAAGGTTTTGTCTTCACTAAGACTTGAACCCACGCTCTCTCTCTCACCAGCCAAAACACTTACCAACTGGGCTGCGCGCGCAGCTTGTAAGTATAACGCATCCATTTGATTATATTTTAAACTCAACTTCTGAAATTTCTGAATCAAAAAATGGCGCCAAGAACACACCTTCAACTGAATTTTGAAAATCTCCAAAACTGAACCAAATTGATCAAGTGAAGGGTCTATCTTACTCGGTTTTTGGACGAGGAACATGATGATAGCATTTAATTTCATTTATTTTTGCTCTAAGATGATTAATTCTCTGATGAACACGAAGAACCCTAATATGACAAATCTTTGTGAAATCGTGTATGATCATGATATGATGCAATTGATTGAGGGTTATTATTCAGTGATGGTGCAGAAACAAGATGGTAACTCAGTTTTTCATTTATGATGCATGTATGTATGAGTTTGAAGTTCAAAACTCTTACCTTCGAAAACGGCCAAGCTGGAGATTGAATTTTGCAAAGGAGGTGTTACAGAAGTTGTTTGATGATCTGGATAGCTTCAATGGACCTTATGGAAGGTGTCTGAATGCTTGGGATGGATTGAAAACATCTGAGCATAGCCATGGGACCCGATCTGCAGTTGCTTGGAGTGAGAATCGAATCTGATGATGGAGATGTTACAGGTCGTATGTGAGTGTTTGGATCATTCATATGAAGTATATGGAAGGTGTTAGAAGTGATAGTTTGGACAGAAATGATCTGGAATGAAAATTGGCATGATAAGGTTCATTATATGCAAACATGGAGGTTGAAGAGTGATTCTGAGTTTTGGGGTGATTTGGGGTGTGTGAGTGGTTCAAACACATCCCATATGATGTTTATGAGTTGTTAGAACCATCACTTTGGCCATGACTTCAAGGGTTTGGAGGTTGAGTTTTCTACCTCTCTTTGAAACTTAAAACTTGCAATTCAAGAAAGAAAGAGGAAACCTATAATTTGTGAGGTTTTGGTGTGAGTTTGAAGATGATTTGAACCTCTATTTATAGGCCAAGGATTCTGAACTCAAAGCTCTTGCAAGTTGATTCAAGAATGATGATTTGGCTTAAGAGATAAAATGGAATCTTTCACATTAAATGCAAATGGTTAAAAGTGACTTAACCATGGTTATTTCTCTAAGCTTCTTATCTCTTCCATTCTGATCTTCAAATCAGAAAATATCATTCAATTATTGCATTGGTGTGTCATCACTTGGATTATAGGTCATGTAGTCTTGAAACTTAGTGAAAAATGGTGAAAATTCAAGTGAAAATGATCACTAATGTCAAAATTCAAAACCATGGCTACACTTCAAATTTTTTCATGCTCTTGGACATTTTGGAAAGCTCATATGACACACTTCAAAACCCTAGTTGAAAGTTTCTTCAAGATCTTTAAGGAAGTGGGTGAAAAAGATCCATGAACTTTGAAGAAAATGAAGTTTTAAGTGAAATTTTCCAAAGATACCAACTTTGAAGCACCATATCTCTTAAATGGTTGATCTTATGGAAAAAATTTATATGTGTCAAAGTTGTTTATTGGATCAAAATCTACAACTTTCATGTTGGAAGTTTTTTTCAGTTTGTAGGTGAAATTTTGAGAAATTCCCTTCCAAAGTTTGGAAAAAACCATTGAAAACACTTAGAAATTTTTCTAAGTATGAAAAGTCAAACTTTTGACTTTTGATTCTTGATTGATTTTCTTGATTTTCCTTGATCAAATGACTTCTCATATCATATATTGATGATTTAAAACTTCAAAAGTCATGGTTGACCAAAATTCCCCAAAAGTCAATGGTGATCTTGTACAGTTGACTTTTTCAATCGAATCGCGTTTCTGGAGATTTCAAATGAAACAGGCTATCCTCACCAAATGAATAGTATGAATGGATTATATTGAAGCATTTGAGGATATTGAACCATGGTTTGAGTTGTGGCACCATGTCCTGATTAAAAAGTCAGTTGTTCAGTGAATTAGGTCAAAAACCCTAATTGTCGACCAGATGAAATTGATGACTGTGGATCTTGAATTGAGATACAATTTCCATTGTATATTGTCATAGGGATTATTTGAAGATGATTGAAACCTTTGATTGACTCCCTGGGGATTTTTAGGGTTTCCCAAATGTGATCCCTGATTTCAGTCCCTGATAGTTCAAAAACCCTGATCTGAGGATTTGTCTGATCAATCTTTGTATAGGAGATGTTCTGAGCCAATGGATTAGGTCAAAATGATGCACTTGGGGTCTTGAGGTCAAGTCCCAAGTCTTTAGGTCAAATCCTGAGCAAAAGTCAAGAGTATGTTGTCTTCAGTAAAAACCCTAATCTGGTTGATTCAAAGTCCCTGAGCTTGTTGAAGTAAATCTCCAAGGACCAAATGTTGATTATTGATGAAGATAGTTCTTTTGAGATGAAGGGAGAACAAAACCCTAATTGATTGTTACTTGTACTGATGAGTGATTTCCTGATTAAATCCTGCTGAGTCACAAGTAGCAAACACAGGCTATACAATTTGTTAGAGATGCAAATGATGCATATGCAAATGATATGAGGTGGTATCTTAGGTCAAAAATTGGGGTATGACAGCACCGTTGTCACGTTACAAGCTACCCCCGTTCAAATCCAATCACTCACCATAAACTTTTCCACCAGAAAAAACAAAAATTCTCTTTCCCCAGCAGATATCAAAATGAAGAAATAAGGATAACATTTACATCATCTTTTCTTTAGGACAAATTTCTGGTACTTTGATATTTAATCTTCTTCTACCTCGAATGTTCGAAAGGCTAGCACCAATCTCACCTTCAGGTTTAAGATGATTAAATAGGGGCAGCTGTCATACCCCAAATTTGTCCTACCCCTTTATTTCTAACTGGCTTAGGCTTTGCATTCATGTACATACTCTCCATTAGGTCATTTGCATAAACTTTGCATTCATCCATTTAATAAGACATCTAAAAATATGGGATCAAGGGTCATGAAGCAATTTGAAGTTTCACTTAGGTCTTGGCAAATATTGTTCGAGTTTTGTTTCTTCTATCACAAGATATGGGATTAATGGTTAGTTTGAAGTTTGAAGTGCAAGTTCTGTTGATATCAAGCATTGAGAGAAGTAAAGGAATAATTGATCATTTAAATTTGGAAAAAGAAGGAAAATTAAAGATGATCTCATTGGGTATAAGTTGACTTTTCATAAACAAGTCAACCTTGGAATGTTGATTTTTGTTGACCAAGTCATGTTGACTTCCTCATTCAAGATGGACTATGATCGCTTTCTTTTGAGATGCATTAGGATCATATTGAATATCGAACACTGAAGCATGAAAAGTTCAAATTCAGAAAAGTATGGGAATTCACTCAAAGAGAAAAAGTTTTGTTCATTACACTATTCAACCATCATCCTATTACACAACAAAGAAAATCATTACATAATATTCCAAAAAAAAACACAGTTGACCCTCCTAAGGCCTATTATCCTTCAAATCTTCAAAGACTTCTTCATTCAGCTTCATGTTGTTTCCATGGTGCACCATGTATTGCTTCCATCCTGCATGATAAGACTTACTGCCTGCACATAACCAATAAAATAGAACATATAGCAGGCACACATCTCCATTCAACCAGAAAAGACCAGGCATCAATGCATAAATAAATTCAAACGGTTCAAAACCACACACCTTCATCAATACGGTGCCGAACCTGCAACATACAAAAAACAGACCCTGCATACATCAAGGAAAACCTACATAAACCTAACAGCTTTTTCCTAATAGCTAACCTTTTGAACACCTAGATTCAACCTTGTATTCTTACCAAACATCCCACAACCTAACAACCTACTACTACATTCATAAATCACTTCGAACTTGCAGCGCAAAGCCTATTCATCCATTTATAACGGAACAAAGCATCATACCGTTTCGGCCAATCCCCGCCAATATCCTTCAACCATTTCAATGGCACTGTGTTCCTTCAAGCCTCCAAGCTTCACCAAACCTGTATCAGCCCTGCACATAACACCATTCAGTTTACATCATCTCAAGCACATACATTCACACTCAGTAGCATTGTAAACAACTTCTAACAGGATTTATGTGAATTTGCTAAGCCACCCTGCATATTCAAGAAAAGAAAGAAAACAAGCTACGCGACAGTCATGAAAAGCCAAGAGCAAACAATGTCCAAAGTAGAACAGCAAGTTATAGTGAAAACAAATTTCTGCAATCCAATGACATGTCAAAGCAAACGAAAAACTCAAGCATGGAAATGAAGCTCATAATCGTGGTCTATGACGGATTCGTAAAGCTGTCAGCGAGCTAATCAGGACAAAACAAAATCATACCAATGATCACAATCAAAACTAACAATTCTAAACATTTTCAACCAATTTCCTAATAACCTATAACAACTAACTTTCAGCAGACTTTTGTTTTAACCTATACACTACTAACAGAAGCAAAACTACCAAAAACAGAATTAAATAACCTTTCCCACCCTTGTAACTACTGTAACAGAATTCATAACTAATTTTCAGAACTCACAACCACCTAAAATCCTCTCAATCCTAGCCCTTAATTCTCTAACCGTTTCACTTATCTAGCAACTTTCAACCAATTCATAACAACTATTTTTTAACAGACAGTTGGTAACTAATTTCCTAACCATCAAAACAGAGTCCCTAACTGCCATAACAGAATCAAAACTACCTAACTAACTTTCAACAAAACTCAAAACGGATCCTAACAGAATTATTGAGGGGATTTAACAGAAAAGTGAGAAGAGAATTCAAACCTTTCATCTCTATATAACAGGGACACTGCTCTATGCTTCAGTTCTTCACTCTTCATTCATCCCTCCACCATCTCTCACTCTCTTCATCTTCACTTCTTCACTCATCATCATCTTCATCCCTACTTCAAACTCCTCCACCACTCTCATTCATCTCCATCATCATCTTCTTCTCTCATCATCTTCACCGCCTCACTCACACTGCAACTTCAATCCACTCTTCTTCAACCTCTCACCAATTCATCACTCACGACACTCTTCTTCATCATCACCATCTTCATCAACTCTGAATTCAAGGAGAAGAACAAGAGGTTGAGAATCAGAAATTGAAGAAAAGATCAATAACAAAAAGCGTAACAAACCTGTAACTGATTTTTCATCAAGAACTACCACCAACCTTCAATCAAATCCTTCACCGAATTCACTGAGCTACCTCCAATCTTCTTCGTACCTTCATCATCTTCCTCCAATCTCCGCAGAGTCACGCAACAACCTCACCCTCGTATAGCCTCTGAACCAAGCTCCATAACTGCTTCTTCTTCATCTTCAATAAGTTCTCAACATCCTCATCATCTCACACATTCACAACACCTTCATTGATTCAACTCACTACACAAACGTATAGAAGGAGCATCGGGGAGATGAGAGGTTTGAATCGGAGAGCGAGGCGACGAGATGACGTGGTTGTTGATTGCTTTAACGGTGGACGGAGTTGAATCGGAAGGGATTAGAATCCGAACGGAGATGAGTAGTTGAGCCATCAGAGAGCTGAGTCCGGAGACGATCGTTTGAGAATGAAATCGGGGAGAACGAGGTTCTTCTCCAAGGAATAGCTATCGCCGATGTTGCGCCACCGTCGTCCACCGCTGTTGCCCGCAAGAAGAAGAGTCCGAAAGCTCAAAGGTTACGCACTCTAGCCCTAATCCTCCTTTTTCTTTCTAATTTTTGTTATTTTTTTTTATTATTAAAATTCTGAAACAAAAAAAAAGCATAACACTTGGGCCATGGAATTACTGCTTTCTCTCCCCCACCCTAGGCCCGTTGCCAGCCATTTTTGGCATGTGAGGGTGATGCATAAAAAACTTCATTTGGGCTTCACACGATTCTGGCATGCACCCCCTATAGCCCATAACTTCCGTTTTTGACCATGCTAAAGAAAATTGAATTACAAAGACAAGCTTTGGGCCATGTACGAAATGCTGACTGCACCGCCCTGAGGCCCATGTGCACCCGCTTCCTTTTTTTCTGATTACAAATTAGCCTTGGGCCATCAATAAATGGGCCTGCGCCATAGTTACTAGACTGCACCCTGATTTCACTCATAAACCCCCCTGGATCCATTAATTCATGTGTGGATTTAGTTTTTTTTTACATAGTTTTTTATCCCTTTTTAAAACAATAAAAACCATTAAAATTTTGTTAGGTTCATAGATAATGGTTAACATAAAAAGCTCATAAAAATAGTAGATTTTTAGGTTAATTTTGACATTTAAATTCCTTCATAAAAAACCTATAAAAATAGTAGTATTTTAGTCTAATTTTGCACTAATACTTGAATCATTTTCTTTATGTTTTGTACCATTTCCATGCTATTTTTAGTATAATTGTGGTGTGGTTTTGTTACTTGTTTTGGCCATATTTTTGGCCTATCTTGCTAATATCATTTTAATGCTCCTTTTAGGATTCCATTACCATTACTTTAAACTTAGATTACAATAACAATTAGGCTTAGAAATTAGGCTAGTCTCCCCCTTTTCATTCTTTTTCTTTTACAACATTAAAACACTTAATAAATATCCAAAATAAAATCCCATTAAAAAATACAAAGAAAATACTAAAAAAACATTAATAAAAAAGTGAAAATCATTAAAAAGGGAATGGAAGCTTGAATCTCCCTTGCTTTAGGGAATCGTTCGAGTGCTTGGATCTCCCTTGCTTTAGGGAACCATTCGGGCGTAAGTTCCCAAATTCTAAAAGACACAAACCAAAGAGTAACTCGAGTTTCCCTTGCCTTAGGGATTTCCTCGAAACACTCAAACTCTCTCTCTTCTCTCCTTTCTTAAGGGCATTGTTATCTCCGCTCTATTGCATCCTAGGTTGTCCCCTTATGCAAGAGCGCGAGCGTTAACTCCGCCCAACTAAAAAACACAAAAGCAAACAGAAAATCTTGAGCCGAACTACGGCGCTCTGATTCCTGAAAAGGATACGTAGGCATCAAGTCAGGGGGCTTGAACGAGCACATTTGTAAATAATTCCTTCTTTTCCCCGTATTTTTTTTTGCATGCATTCACATGTAGGTAGACATAGTACACACCCTTTAGATAGAAACAAACATAGGTGGATACCATCGAGTACGATGGGCGCGAGGGGTGCTAGTACCTTCCCCTTGCGTAACCGACTCCCGTACCTTGATTCTCTGGTCGCAAGACCCTGTTCCTTCCTTTGTTAGGTTTTCTGATATTCCTTTCCCTTATGGGATAAATATATTAGTGGCGACTCTGTTCATTTTTTCGCGAGCGTGCGACACCACCCACGTGTTATCATACAATCCCTTATACAAGAGGAAATCTTACCCTGACCTTAAATGATGAATTTGAATCTTCTCTAATCGATGCTCTTCTTCTCCTATGCCCTAGCTCTCTGTTCTCTTTCTCTTCAATTTCACATTTTGACAGTTTTTGTTCCTGTTCCCTTTTTTTCTTATTTTATTATATTAAATTTTCTAATCAAAGCTTTATTCCAACTAAATAAAATAAATATAATCCCAACTAAATATTTATTTTAAATAATATTCTCCTAATACTATTTAAATAAATAAAATATTTCTAATCAACTAATAGTAATTAGTTCTGTAACACCCCATAAATTCTGATTTATTAATTTAATTGAATTTTTAAATTAATTAATTAATATCAATATTTTAAATCGGAATTATTGGAGAATTATGGATTAAGGGCCATTGGGCCGGATGGTGGTGTTAGTAATGTGGGGGGGGGGGGTGTGCTGAGTGAGGAAGCCCATTACTAAATTATTTTATTATTTTATGTTTTCATAAAATAAAGGAAAAGAGGGGAAAGAGACAGAACGTGAAAAAAAGAAGCTGCAGAGAGAGGAACTGGAGAATATGAAAGAGGAACCAAAGAGGAAGAGGACCAAATCAAGAACTTGGCTAAGGTAAGGGGGATTCTTCCGGTTATCATCTCTTATCGTGTCATAGATGATAGGGCTGACTAGATGTATTGTTAGGCCAATTGAATCATAGGTTAGATTGGGAAGAGTTTGATGAAAATTGTATGATTTGGTAAATTTTGCATGAATTGATGATGTTATGATGATAATAGATGAATTGTGTATGCCAATGTGTGTTATAACATGTGTGAAAGAGGAACCAAAGAGAAAGAGGACCAAATCAAGAACTTGGCTAAGGTAAGGGGGGATTCTTCCGGTTATCATCTCTTATCGTGTCATAGATGATAGGGCTGACTAGATGTATTGTTAGGCCAATTGAATCATAGGTTAGATTGGGAAGGGTTTGGTGAAAATTGTATGATTTGGTAAATTTTGCATGAATTGATGATGTTATGATGATAATAGATGAATTGTGTATGCCAATGTGTGTTATAACATTTGTTGTACGACTGTATGTAAAATTCTGTCGATTAGAATGAGTTTGGTCAGGATTTGGTGAAATTGGAATGAAACTCGTATGCTGTTTTCTGCGATTGGGGATTTCTGAAAATCGCCAGTTTGCGCCACGTCCCAAGGTTGGCGCCGCGAACTGCTTGGCAGAAAGTCAAGAAGTTTTTATTCACTCAGTTCGCGCCGCGAACCAATGTTTGCGCCGCGAAGTGCTTGGCAGAAGGTCAAGGAGTTTTGACTCGCTTAGTTCGCGCCGCGAACCTATGTTGGCGCCGCGTGCTGTTAGTGACAGACCATTTTTGGAAAGTTTCAAAGATGCATAACTTTCAAACCGTAAATCTGTTTTTAATGTTGTTTCGAGAGTGACGGGCCTTATAAAATGATCTATATGTGTAGATGATGAAATGAAGTGTAATTTAATGATTTTAAATTATTATTTAATCGCTTATGGAAGATGTATCGTACATATATGTGATGAGGTGTGTTGATATATGTTATGTGAAGCGATAATCGTGTGATGATCTCTGTGTTGTATGAGAATGATTGTATTTTATTTGAATGATGTTAACATATGTAAACATGCTTGATGATGATGGTAATAACGATGATGTTTTGAGTATTGGATGAGATTACTCATAGATTTGACGAGGTTATAAGTATGTTTCATATATGTTTGCATTCATTCATATTCATGTGTTGAGGGCTGGATCCGAATGAGGTGTAGATTTCAGCGAAGGGCATAATTCCCATTGTGCGGAATTTGTGCTGGCAGGGCCGTATATGGATGATGATGGATCGGTCGGTGGGTTATTCCCATTGATGATAGATTGGTACCACATGCATAGTGTCAGTTCATACATATGCATGATTAGTGTGACTTGAATAATGAGTGTGTTTGTATATTTGAACGATGTATTATGTTGATGTTTGCGTGAATGATGGGTATTCCTGATAATATGAACATGATGTAATTGAATGAATAATATAGCTATGAGGTTTTATTGTTTATGATGCCATAATATTTCTTAATCGTGAATGAAACTCACCCTTACATGTTGTCATTTTTCAGATTGAGGATAGTGTTGAAGCGCGTACAGGGCAAGCAACAAAAAAGATTTGGAAATATTGATCCGGGAATTATCGTCCTCAGAGATGGAGAGATGCCATTCAACAGTTTCTACGGTTTCGAACTTTGGATTGAATGAGCAAAAAGTAAACAAAGATATAGACAGGAAAAGAATAAACACATTCTTAGAAGAGAAATAACTTATCAGGAATGTAAATATATTCACTCTTCACAAACATACACTTACCAACCCGTTATACTCGACCTACGATACTCATCTATGTCATCACGTATCTCTCACATAAGCATCCATCTCTGGAGCACAAACGAGATCATCTCACAACTAAGGTTTTCTCTAACGCGAAGTCGCGAGAACATCCGTATTCTCGCGTCAGCGATCTCTCGCGCGCCGCTCAAACACGAAAGCATTAAGTACAGATACCCACCGTGAATGCTAGCTCTAAATCTATCTCTAGAGTTCAGAACCAACAGATTATCATCCTAGATAAGGATTCAAGAAGTTTATCTCTAAAGCAACCCAAATCCCCAACATAGAGCAAAAATCCATAACAACATCAACACAGATTTGTAAAGCAAGTTAAACATAATATTATAATCGGTAAATATACATAAGATCCGAGTAACTATACAAACAAACCCAACACAAAGAAATACACAGAGAATAGAAGAGATAAACCAAACATCTCGCGGGTTGTCAGCTCCGGTTGATGAGAAATCCACCTCCGATCTTCCAAGTGCATGACCCGGTGTTGTTTTCTAAGCCAATCCTACTCTAAGAATGAAGTTTATGGTGTTGGGACTCAAAAATACCCAACCCATAACCTCAAAAATCGCTTAGCGGCACAGAGTCCGCTTAGCGGACTCTGCTAAAAATCAGATTTTGTTTTCGCCATAACTCGAGAACCGTAACTCCGAATTGCGCCCGGTTCGAAGCGTTGGAAAGCTTATTCAATTCTATATCCAATAATGAATGAATGGAAACCAAAATGATGATTTTGGTCATCCTTATTTTGAGCCTATGGAAGTCTGCTTGACGGTGGCTAAGCGGGCTTGCACCAAAACTGCGAAATCGAAGCCGTGCCTTTGACACTTTATTCCTCAAGGCTCCAATAAGCATGAATACCTATAAAAACAAAGGAAAAACTATCAAATGGTATAAAAGTATATGAAAATACAACTATTCACAAAGTATACGTATTTATACACAAAACGGGGAATTATTCAAACGGTATTAACAAAAGTATCGATAAGTGCCACTATTTACATACACAAAATAAGTACATTTTGGCACTTATCAGATAGCGGCGTCTGACTTGCTGAGGTTTAGCTCATGAGTCAATGTGTTAGTTAGCGTCAGGTGTCATGCTGTGATAGATGTAACACTGGGGAACGCACTGTTTGAGTTTATTATGATAACTCTATTTTGTTTAATTTTATTGAGGATTTATACATCGATGATGTGATGTAATTTGATGATGTTATTCCGCTGTGTAAAACATGAGATTTTGAAGCATGAATTATATGATGATGTTCCTTGGTGAATGCATGACAGTGACAGATGATGTTTATTTTAATTTTGAATTGTGACATCCTTGTTTGCATGTTACTCTGATATATTTGTTAAATGCCACGGGGTTTAGAAGGGTGTTACAAGTTCTACTTCTACCACCCCTAAATCTCTACATTTTTACTCAAACACCCCAAACACCTTAAATTCTACATTTCTAAGGCTACCACCTTACTCCCAAGGGTTCCTCTAACACATCAAACCATAAATAAACACAAAACCGCATAATTTATTTACGAAAATTCATTAAATAAATTGGGGCGTTACAACTCTCCCCCACCTAGAATATTTTCGTCCTAAAAATTTACATGAAGCGAACAACTCCGGATACGCTTCTCGCATCCGACCGTCCAATTCCCACGTCATGTTCCCACCGACGAAGCCTCCCCAAACCACCTTCACGAGAGAAATCTCTTTGCCTTTCAGCTTCTTCAATTCAAGGTCCACAATCCTTATAGGTGAGGCTTCAACGGTAAGATTATCCCTTACTTATACATCATCCCTCGGAATCACATGAGACGAATCTGGAACATACTTCTGAAGTTGTGAGACATGAAACACATCATGCAAATTTTAAAGATTAGGCAGCAAAGCCATTCTATCAGCAATAACTCCAGTCCTTGAAAAATTTGATATGAACCGATGAACCAAGGAGTGAGTTTTCTCGATTTCAAAGCACGCCTGACGCTGGTCACTAGAATGACTTTAAAAAATACATGGTCTCCCTTTTGAAACTCAATATCCTTTCTTATCTTATCATGATAACTATTCTGCCTACTCTACAAAGCTTTCATCTTTTTCTCGAATTAACTTCACCTTTTCAGTAGTCTGTTAGACAATCTTAGGCCCAAGCACTACATTCTCGCCAAATTCATGCCAACACAAATGTGTCCTACACCTTCTACCATAAAATGCCTCAAATGGTGCCATTCTAATTCTAGAATGGAAACTATTGTTGTAAATGAACTCTATCCGTGGAAGATGGTTATCCCAAGCACCTTCTTGATGTCGACAATTGTGTTGGTGTTGTCAACCTCCTTGACGGTGTTGACGAAAATGACACATACACAATGAACAAAGTGAAAAATGACGAACTAGTGAATGATGGTGTTAGGGTTGAAATTGTGTATGGTTTCACAGTATTGAACGTTAGGTTTATTTCGTCTTGTTTCTTTTTTCAGTGGAAAAATGGATACTGAAGAGACAAACGAGCTAGAAGTGAGAAATATTTATAAAGAAAAGACGCGCCTTTACGATAAAGGAATATAATATTTGAGGGCGCTGAGGTTCGAACCCATGAAAACTTGATTGTATCACCATGGTGAGTTCATCAACCGTTATTATATCCTAACAATTTTTGATTAAAAAATAAAAAATATTAGCATCTGAGTTTAGAGATGTCACCATGGTGTTTGGAAGAACTGTGGTGACTTGGGCGTTATTGTATGCGCGTTTTATAGTAGTGAAATGCTAATTTAGAAAAACATTCAATAAACATGCGGTAATAACCAGCAAGGCTAAAAAATCTTCTAATCTCAGTAATTGACTTAAGAGCCTCCCATTTCAGTACAGCATCTTCTTTGGACGGATCCACAACGATACCATTACCTGAAATAACATGCTCAAGAAAACTAACTTCTGAAGGATAGAAAAACACTTAGAAAGGGGGGGTTTGAATAAGTGTAGTCTAAAAACTTGAACGATAAAAACAATTTGCACAATTATTTTTATCCTGGTTCGTTGTTAACTAAACTACTCCAGTCCACCCCCACGGAGTGATTTACCTCACCTGAGGATTTAATCCACTAATCGCAACAAATTACAATGGTTTTCCACTTAGCCCACGACTAAGTCTTCTAGAGTTTCCTGATCACAACCTGATCACTCTAGGAACAAGTGCTTAGACACAAGCTAAGACTTTCTTAGAGTATCCTGACCACCACGTGATCAATCTAATTACAACTGCTTAGACACAAGCTAAGACTTCCTAGAGTATCCTGATCAACACTTGATCACTCTAGTTACTTACAAATTAATGTAATCAAATAAGAGTATTACAATTGCTTCTGAAAAGCTATAATCACAACAGTGATATTTCTCTTAAAGTTTAAGCTTAATCTCACTAATATATTACAACAACAATGTAGTGAGCTTTGATGAAGATGAAGTTTCTGAGCTTTGAGTAGAACAACGTTTCAGCAAGTTTTTTTGAATGAGTTCTTTCAGAATCGTTAACCTTGCTTCTCATCAGAACTTCATATTTATAGGCACTTGAGAAGATGACCGTTGGGAGCATTTAATGCTTTGCGTATTCCGTACAACATTGCATTTAATGTTTCACGTTTTTGTCAACTATCTCGAGCCTTGTTCACGCTGTGTCTACTGACGTTGCCTTTAATAGCTTCCAACGTTCCTTTTGTCAGTCAGTGTAGCCTGCCACATGTACTTGCTTCTGATCTGATGTTTGTGTATACAACGTTTGAATATCATCAGAGTCAAACAACTTGGTGCAAAGCATCTTCTTGTCTTCTGACCTTGAAGTGCTTCTGAGCGTGATACCATAAGAACTTCAGTGCTTCTGCTTCTGATCTCAAGTTCTTCTGATGCTTCCATAGACCCATGTTCTGATTCTGCTTTGACCATCTTCTGATGTCTTGCCAGACCATGTTCTGATGTTGCATGCTGAACCTTCTGAGTCAAAGCTTCTGAGCGCTGATTTGTGCATACTCTTTATATATTTTCTGAAAAGGAAATTGCAATGTATTAGAGTACCACATTATCTCACACAAAATTCATATCCTTGTTATCATCAAAACTAAGAATATTGATCAGAACAAATCTTGTTCTAACAATCTCCCCCTTTTTGATGATGACAAAAACATATATAAATGATATGAATTTGCGATCAGAAAGAGCAGACGGCTAAAGACAAATACACAGCTATAGCATAAGCATGTGAATGTGTCTCCCCCTGAGATTAACAATCTCCCCCTGAGATGAATAATCTCCCCCTGAAATTAATACTAGAAGAATTTTATAAATAAAAGACTTCCGTGAGTATTTCAGTAGAGACGTTCACAGTGCTTGATCTTCAGAACATTGAATTTCTTTTAGATCCTCAGAACATTCACAGCTTCTGACTTCTGCTTCCATCGGACAACTTCAGAATTTGAATTTCTTTGATCTTCAGAACATTCACAGCTTCTGACTTCTGCTTCCATCGGACAGCTTCAGAACTTGAATTTATTTGATCTTCAGAACATTCCCAGCTTCTGACTTCTGCTTCCATCGGACAGCTTCAGAACTTGAATTTCTTTAGATCTTCAGAACATCCACAGCTTCTGGTTCTTGCTTCCATTGGGACAGCTTCAGAGCTTGAATTTCATCTTACATCACTTCATGCTAGATTGTATTAGAACATTGTTGAATGTACCAGAGCATCATCAGAGCATCTCTACATCCTGAAATGTTACAGAACAAAACTAAACGACAAAAGTCAGCATGAATGAGTCAGAACATAGAGTATGTTTCATAACACATATTGTGTATCAGAGCCATATGGTATGTGTCAGAACACATAAACATAATGTTTCCGATCATATTCTATCATCAGAATATCTGAACATTCTTCCTTCTTGCTTCTGATTCTGAAGCTTCATTGCACTCAGCTTGCTTCATGAATCCAAGAGCTTGATTCTCTAAAGAATTACTTTTCCTCATCTTGTTGCTTCTTATGTTGATCTTTTAAAGAGGATCTTCAGTTCCTACAACAACACAACTTAAAAGCATAGAACTTTGCAAGTTCTGTTAGTAATGTGGGGCCTTTTTACCCGATAACTGATAATATTTAATCAAATCATTTATCATATATTTTTCCCCCTTTTTGTCATAACATCAAAAAGAATATAAAAGATTCAGATGTAGAAAATGACAAAGGAAAGAAACAGAATCAAACTTTTCATTGATTAAACAAGCAGGATTACAAAAGATGTATGCAGAATAAGCAGATGCAATCAAGGAAAGAAAACTACAAAGACCAAAGACTAAGACCCTAGCTTAGACAAAATCTGCGCTAACATATCATGAATCCCTGCGGTCTTCTCATTTTGTTCAGCCATGAAAGCTTGATACTCTGCATGCCTGTCCAGGCGAGAAGCTCTACATGAATCCAAGGAGGAAGTGAGAGACAGTTCACAGGAGGAGAGCAAATGTCTCAAATGGGACTTTCTCTTAACATAGAAGTCAAGGACATGAGTCTTAACTTCACCCAATATCTTAAGAGAGTCTTCTTCCTTTGGATAAATATTGATAACAGCATCCCAGGAGAGATCTGACTTGAGATTTCTTGGAATCTTGAGTCTCTTGAGAGATCTGGCTTGAAAACAATGTCAGCGATCCCCGAGATTTGTTTCTCAACCTGGAACCAATCAACCCTTCCAACCGTTCTATTCAAATAGCTCAACCGCCCTTGAGCCTTTGACTTCGCATTTGGTTTGAAACCATAAACACTCACATCATCAGCTTCCATAAAAGAATTACATACCGCTTCCATTTCTGATGGAGGAGTCGAGCAAGTTTTCAGTGGAGAAACCTCTTGTCTGTTGAATGCTAGATGAGAGGAACTTGACAACGGATTCATGGTGAATGCAAGTTTGAAGACGAAGTAAGCTAAGGTTTATGCAAGACGCTTATAAATAGATAGAGAGAGAGAGCAAGGATGACAATGAATGCACAGAGATAGACAAATAAATGGAGGGAAAAGAAACGTTTGAGGAAGATGAAATGAAGAGGAAAATAAACTGAAATGATGGAAAGCATTTAATGTTACGTGACGTGAGGAGAGATAATAATGACAAAAGAAGTGATTAGCACAGTTACCTAAGTAGGCGTCCCTTCAACTGCACGCACAGTTACCATCTGGATAGCCAGTTACAGCTGTTTTACTTTTAAAGAGATTCTGAATCAACTTAGACAATGAACCGTTAGTAATAACCGAATCACTACTTCTAATTGATTACAATCAGAACTTCTTATAAAAAACTAATCCAATTTCATTTCAGAAGATACTCATACATAAGATCTTCTCATCTTCTCATTCTGGGCATAAATCCATACTGATATTCTTCAGAATGAACTTAAACCTATCTTCAGCAAGGGGTTTTGTAAAGATATCAGCCCATTGATGGTCTATATCCACAAAGTTTAAAGATATAACACCCTTCTGAACATAGTCCCTTATGAAATGATGTTTAATCTAAATATGTTTAGCTTTTGAATGCAAGATAGGATTCTTAGATAAACATATAGCAGAAGTATTATCACAGAAAATAGGAATGTTACTCTCATATATCTGATAATCTTCTAGCTGACTTCTCATCCATAGCATTTGTGTGATACAACCAGCAGCATCAACATATTATGCTTCTGTTGTTGAGAGGGCAATAGTAGCTTGCTTCTTGCTGTACCATGAGATCAGATGACTTCCAAGAAATTGACAACTTCCAGAAGTGCTCTTCCTTTCAATTCTATCTCCAGCATAGTCAGCATCACAGAATCCTACTAAGTTGTAGTCTTTGGATCTTCTGTAAACTAAACCAACATTAGTAGTACCTTTTAGATACCTCAGAATTCTCTTAACCGCAGTTAAATGAGATTCTCTCGGATCTGATTGGAATCTAGCACATAAACAAACACTGAAGAGAATGTCAGGTCTAGAAGCAGTTAGGTATAGAAGAGATCCAATCATACCTCTGTACAACGTCTGATCTACCTTCTTACTTACCTCATCCTTACCTAGGACACATGTTGGATGCATAGGAGTTTTGGCTTCTTTACTTTCAGAAAGATTAAACTTCTTCAGAAGTTCTTTCACATACTTCGTTTGATGAACATAGGTTCCATCAGAAGTTTGGTTGATTTGAATCCCAAGGAAATACTTGAGTTCTCCCATCATGCTCATTTCAAATTCAGCCTGCATAGACTCAGCAAACTCCTTTCCAAGTGTAGCATTAGATGTTCCAAAGATGATATCATCAACATATATTTGACATATTAAAATATCCTTTTTAAAGGTTTTACAAAAGAGAGTAGTGTCCACTTTTCCTCTAGTGAAACCATTTTCCAGAAGGAAAGAACTTAAACGTTCATACCAAGCTCTAGGAGCTTGCTTCAATCCGTATAATGATTTCTTTAATTTAAAAACATGATTTGGAGACTTGGAGTCTTCAAAACCAGGAGGTTGATGGACATAAACTTCTTCATCTATATAACCATTTAAGAAGGCACTCTTGACATCCATCTGATAAAGAGTGATGTTATGTTGAGTGGCAAAAGAAATTAATAGACGAATAGATTCTAACCTGGCCACTGGTGCAAAGGTTTCTGTGTAGTCAATTCCTTCTTGCTGACTATAACCTTGAGCAACCAGTCTGGCTTTGTTTCTTACCACTTCTCCCTTCTCGCTTAGCTTGTTTCTAAATACCCACTTAGTGCCGATGATGTTAAATCCTTTTGGTCTAGGAACCAAGTCCCATACATCATTCCTTGTAAACTGATTGAGTTCTTCTTGCATGGCAATTATCCAGTCTGGATCTTCTAGAGCTTGATCAACAGAAGTTGGCTCGATCAAAGAAACAAGACCTAATTGATATTCTGCATTGTTCTTAAGGAATGCCCTTGTTCTGATGGGATCATCTTTCTTCCCAAGGATCACATCTTCTGAATGAGCTGAAGCAAGTCTAGGTGATCTTCTGACTGTTGGCTCTTCAGAAATCCTGAGATTCTCTAAAGATGCAGCAACTTGATCTTCTGATCCATTGCTTCTTAGACTTCCAGCTTCTGCAGCATTGCTACTTGGTTCTACAGCTTCTGATATATCAATATCAAAATCTGCAAAATTCTCAAACTGCTTTGGTTTTTCAAGACCAAGCTTATCATCAAACCTGATATTGATTGATTCTTCTACAATCAATGTTCAGTATTGTATACTCTGTAGCCTTTAGAGCGTTCAGAATATCCAAGAAGGAAACACTTTTTGTGCTTTAGAATCAAACTTACCAAGATGATCTTTAATATTCAGAATAAAACATACACATCCAAAAGGATGGAAATATGAAATGTTGGGCTTTCTGTTCTTCCACAATTCATAAGGAGTCTTATTTAGAATAGGTCTGATAGAGATTCTATTCTGAATAAACACGTAGTGTTTATTGCTTCTGCCCAGAAATGCTTAGCCATATTGGTTTCATTGATCATGGTTCTGGCCATTTCTTGTAGAGTCCTATTCTTTCGCTCTACAACTCCATTTTGATGTGGAGTTCTAGGACAAGAGAAATCATGATCACTTCTGACCTTTATGATTTTGCACTCCTTCTCAGATTGGATCTGAGTGCAGAATTCAAAGAACACTGAATGAGACTCATCCTTGTGTTTCAAGAACTTTACCCATGTCCAGCGGCTATAATCATCTACGATGACTAATCCATATTTCTTCCCTCTGACAGATGTTGTTTTGACTGGGCCAAATAGATCAATGTGCAAGAGTTTTAACGGCCTTGAGGTAGAAACAACATTCTTAGACTTGAATGCAGGTCTGGAGAACTTGCCCTTCTGACATGCTTCACAAAGAGCATCTGATTTGTATTTCAGATTTGGGAGTCCTCTGATCAGATTTAGTTTGTTAATCTGAGAAATCTTTCTCAAACTAGCATGTCCTAATCTTCTGTGCCAGACCCATTGCTCCTCAGAAACAGACATAAGACAAGTCACCTTCTGCTTCTCAAGATCAGAAAGATCAATCTTATAGATGTTGTTCTTTCTCTTGCCTGTAAATAGGATTGAGCCATCCTTCTGACTTACAGCCTTGCAAGACTTTTGATTGAAGATTATATCATAACCATTGTCACTTAATTGACTTATGGACAATAAGTTATGCGTTAATCCTTCTACAAGAAGTACATTAGTTATGGAAGGAGAGTTACCAAGACTTATGGTTCCAGAGCCAATGATTTTGCCCTTCTGATCTCCTCCAAACTTGACTTCTCCACCTGGTTTAAGCACCAGGTCTTGGAATGTAGACCTTTTTCCCGTCATGTGTCGCGAGCACCCAGAGTCCAGGTACCATGACATTTTGCTTTTTGTCCTCTTTGCCGCCAAGGATATCTGCAACAGAAATTATCTTCTCCTTAGGTACCCACAATTTCTTGGGTCCTTTCTTGTTAGTTCTCCTCAAGTTCTGATTGAACTTGGGTTTAGCAAAATATTTAACAGGAGGAACATCATGATATTCTTTAGGTTTGTCAGCATGATATTTCTTAGGATGTGTCACATGCTTCTTGGTGTGAACAGTGTTAAACTTCTGTGCATGTGAAGTGAGCCTAATATCATGATGTCGCGGGGAAAAATCGTTGTCCTTTTTCGGGATGAGACACCTGATGCCTTCTTTGGGCTCGAGTGCTCAAAAAAATGATTTTTCTTTTGTACCGACCAAACTTTTTATTATTTCCTAAGTAGGAAATGGAAAAAAGCTGCAATAACCTAAAAGTGGGGGGAGAGATCTTGGGTAAGAGGGTTGGTTATACGAAGGGAAGGTATTAGCACCCAACGTATCTATAGTACTCTATAGGTTTCTTTGTTTTGTTTTTTCGCCCTTTGTTATGGTGGAGGTTCTTGTGAGAAAGAGGTGGGACCTAAGGTGTTTGTTTGATTATGCTCGCAAAGATCATCGCGATCCTCTGCATACATATCCCTTAGAGGGAATCAGAGCATCTGTAGCTCGGGTCTACGGGTGCTAAGGTTTGAATGGTTTGAGGGAGAAGTTTTGCTCGCCAAGGATACGACCTTGTGCCTACGTATTCTCAAAGGGATGTTGAGAAAGTCAGAGCAATCGTAGTTCCCACTTATGCTAGTGGAAGCAAAGGATAAGAGACAAATGTCATCTAAATGTTCGATGTATCTAATCTATATCATCACATACATCTTTTTGTTTTTTGTTTGAAAATCTTTTCATTATAAGCCCTGGGCCATGCCGCTTATGGTGCTTAGAATGATAAAGATGTTTTTTAGCCAGCCTTGTGGCAAAAACTTTCAATGAAGTCAGCCTTGTGACAAAAAGTTTTGATTAATCAGCCAGCCTTGTGGCAAAAGTTTCAATGAAGTCAGCCTTGTGACAAAAACTTTGATTAATCAGCATGTATGGTGGCAAAAAGGTTTGATTGATTAGCCAGCCTTGTGGCAAAAAAGTTTGATTGATTGATTGATTGTTTGTTTGTGATGATATAGAAGAGATACTCCTATCATAGAGATGATAAATGTCTAATCTCCTAGGGTTTTTGATTTGGATATTGGGGATGCTTATAAGAAGCCCGTGGGTCCTTGTACGAAGCCCAAGAGGAGGCTATCCGAGGGTCCTTGCATTGTAAGCCCAAGAGGAGGCTATGGGAGGGACAATCCAGGGTCCTTTCATTGTAAGCCCAAGAGGAGGCTATGGGATGGTCACTCGTTTGTACAAAGCCCAAGGGGAGGCATGGTATAGTTGGTTTGAGCTCTTAGAGCGATTTCACCGGGAAGCCATACTCTATGTCCTAACCTAAACTAGTGGAGATTCTTTGCACGAAGCCCAATAGGAGGCTATGGGGAACCTAGTGTTGTACTAAGTTGAACAAGCACACATATCACACATATGAACAAATATGAACAAGTATGAACAAACATGAACAGGTATGAACAATTATATATATGACAAAGTGTGTGTATATAATGGAGTTTATGAAGGAAATATACCTGTAAGCATGATCCATTTGTATACACGGGGCTCGGGACTTATACTCGAGGAGAGGTCCACTTGAATTTATTCAAAGCTATGTAAACAGGTATTCACAAAAGGGCTTGGGACTTATACCTACATGGAGGCCCATGGTATTTTTGGGAAGATTTAAAGAAACCTTCATTTTTGTTTTGTTATTCAAAGTTAAAAACAGATCAAGATATGTACAAAAATGTGTACAATGAAATACCTAATTTCATGTACAGGAATGGGTATGTACAAAAGGGCTTGGGACTTATACCTACATGGAGGCCCATGTTTTATTTTATAAACATGGTTGATTGTTTTATTTACAGACGCGTCGTTTGAAAAACTGTTTGAAAGTTATTGTTTTGAAAGAAGTTTATTGTTTAAAGAAAAAAAAACTGTATAAAAGGAAAAAGGAGTGGGTCTTATACTCTCTAATATTCGAGAGGCCCCACATCATTTTGAAAATCAATTGATCAATAAAAAAGATTTAATCAATAGTTTCAAAAAGAAATGGTTTATCATCTTTGAAAAGAATCGCGATCGCTTGTTTTAAAACGATTTGAATTTTGACAAAAGTCAACTTAATTAAGTTAAAACAAGTTTTAATGCTTAATTAAGACCTAAATGATTAGGGTTTGGTCACAAAAAATATTTACAAGTGATTAGGTTAAAAATTAAATGAAAAACAATATTTAAAGTATTTAAAAACACTAAAAAAATGTATCATTTTAAACCTAATTAAAAGCATATTAAATAAATCCTTTTTTATGATTTTTTTTTTGATATTGTTAAAATATGTATATTAAATAAAATATTTATAAAAAATGAAATAAAAATGAGTTAATTTGATTGGTCAATGAATTAATTAAAGTTGGGTAAAAAAAATTGAAAGAAAATAGTGATAAATAAAATGTTTTGGCCCCCATGAGTGTTGAACTCGCGCCCTCTCTCTCACAACTCAAAAACTTAACCAACCAGACCACGCGCGTGGTCTGTTAATCTCTTGCAATGAATTAAATATATTTTGAATCAGGTTCCTAAGTTCAGTTTCAAAATTTGGCGCCAAGAACACAACCCCCAAATTGAATTTGAAAATTCTGAAAACTGAATTGTTTGGATCAAGTGAATAGCCTAACTTGCTCGATTTTTCATAAGGAACACAATGGTATCATTTAATTGCATTTATTTTAACTCTAAGGCTATCAATTTTCTGATGAACACGAAGAACCCTAATTTTGAGTTTCAATCTGAAATCGTGTGTGTGCATGATAAGTTGCAATTGATTGAGGGTTAATGATCCATACATATGCAGAAACATGATGGTAAACCAGTTTTTCATTTATGATGCATGTATGATAGAGTTTGACGTTCAAGAGAGCTTACCTTCTAAAACGGCCACCTGAGAATTGAATTTTGCAATTGGGGTGTTACAGAAGTTGCTTGATGATCTGGATAGCTTCAATGGACCTTATGGAAGGTGTCTGGATGCTTGGAATGAATTGAAAACCCCTGGAGCAGTTGGGGGTACCCGATCTGCAGTAGGAGCAAGTGAGAATCGAGCTTGATGATTCTGATGTTTCAGGTTGATGATGAGTGTTTGGATAGTTCATATGAAGTATATGGATGGTGTTTGAAGTGTTAGTTTGGACAGAAATGACCTGGAATTGATTTTGGTATGATAAGGCTTAGGTTATGCATATTTGAGAAGTGAGATGATGATTCTGAGATTTGAGGTGTTTTTGGGTGTATGAGTGATTCAAACACATCCCATATGATGTTTATGAGATGTTAGAATCATTACTTTGGCCAGAACTTCAAGGGTTTAGAGGTTGGGATTTCTACCTCTTTGAAACTTAAGAAACTTGCAATTCAAGAAAGAAAGAGAAAACCTATAATTTGTGAGGTTTTGGTGTGATTTGCAATGAAGTGAGGACCTCTATTTATAGGCCAAAGAGTCTGAACTCAGAGCTTTGCAACTTGCTTCAAAGTTTGATGATTTGGCTTAAGGGATAGAAAGGAATCTTTCACATTTAATGCATATGGTTAAAAGTAACTAAACCATGGTTATTTCTCTAAGCTTCTTATTGTCATACCCCAATTTTTGACTTAAGATACCACCTCATATCATTTGCATATGCATCATTTGCATCTCTAACAAATTGTATAGCTTGTGTTTGCTACTTGTGACTCAGCAGGATTTAATCAGGAAATCACTCATCAGTACAAGTAACAATCAATTAGGGTTTTGTTCTCCCTTCATTTCAAATGAATCATCTTCATCAACAACCAACATTTGGTCCCCAGAGATTCACTTCAACAAACTCAACAGCTTTGAATCGACTGAATTAGGGTTTTGACTGAAGATAGCATACTCCTGACTTTTGCTCAGGATTTGACCTAAAGACTTGGGACATGACCTCAAGACCCCAAGTGCATCATTTTGACCTAATCCATTGGCTCAGAACATCTCCTATACAAAGATTGATCAGACAAATCCTCAGATCAGAGTTTTTGAACTATCAGGGACTGAAATCAGGGATCACATTTGGGAAACCCTAAAAATCCCCAGGAAGTCAATCAAAGGTTTCAATCATCCTCAAATAATCCCTATGACAATACACAATGGAAATTGTATCTCAATTCAAGATCCACAGTCATCAATTTCATCTGGTCGACAATTAGGGTTTTTTGACCTAATTCACTGAACAACTGCCTTTTTAATCAGGACATGATGCCACAACTCAAACCATGGCTCAATATCCTCTAATACTTCAATGTAATCCATTCATACCATTCATTTGATGAGGATAGCCTGTTTCATTTGAAATCTCCAGAAACGCGATTCGTCTGAAAAAGTCCACTATACAAGATCACCATTGACTTTTGGGGAATTTTGGTCAACTATGACTTTTGAAGTTTTGAATCATCAATATATGATATGAGAAGTCATTTGATCAAGAAAAATCAAGAAAATCAATCAAGAATCAAAAGTCAAAAGTTTGACTTTTCATACTTAGAAAAATTTCTAAGTGTTTTTCAATGGTTTTTTCCAAACTTTGGAAGGGAATTTCTCAAAATTTCACCTACAAACTGAAAAAAACTTCCAACATGAAAGTTGTAGATTTTGATCCAATAAACAACTTTGACACATATAAATTTTTTCCATAAGATCAACCATTTAAGAGATATGGTGCTTCAAAGTTGGTACTTTTTGAAAACTTCACTTGAAATCTCATTTTCTTCAAAGTTCATGGATCTTTTTCACCCACTTCCTTAAAGATCTTGAAGAAACTTTCAACTAGGGTTTTGAAGTGTGTAACATGAGCTTTCCAAAATGTCCAAGAGCATGAAAAAATATGGAGTGTAGCTTTGGTTTTGAATTTTGCCATTAGTGAACTTTTCACTTGAAATTTCAAGTCATTTTGCCAAAGTTATGAACCAAATTGCCAAATGGACCAAGTAATGATGCATAGAAGCAATAATTGAGAGATATTTTCTGGTCTAAGATCAGATAGGAAAGAGATAAGAAGCTTGGCCAAAATAACCATGGTTTAGTTACTTTAACCATTTGCATTTAATGTGAAAGATTCCATTTTATCTCTTAAGCCAAATCACCATTCTTTGATCAACTTGCAAAGCTCTTCATTCAGAATCCATGGCCTATAAATAGAGGTCCAAACCTCATTCAAACTCACACCAAAACCTCATAAACATAGGTTTTCTCTTCCTTTCTTAGAATGCAAGTTTCATGGTTTTCAAAGAGGTAGAAAACTCAACCTCTAAACCTTGCAAGTTCTGAGCCAAGTGATGCTTCCCACAAGCCACAAACATCATATGGGATGTGTTTGATCCATCCATACACCCCAAAAACACCTAAAACTCAAAATCACTACCTCACTTCCCAAATATGCATAACACTAGCCTTATCATGCCAAAATCAAATCCAGGCCAATTCTGTCCAAGCTAATCATCCAAACACATTCCATATACCATATATGAACTGTTCCAACCATCATACATGATCTGAAACACCAAAATCACTAAGCTTGATCCTCACTTGAGCTAAACTGCAGATCGGGTACCACAAGGTGATCAAGAGGTTTTCAATTCACTCCAAGCATCCAGACATGTTCTATAAGGTCCATTGAAGCTGTCCAGATTGAGCAACAACATCTGTAACACCTCCAGGCTCAAATTCGATTTCCAGCTTTGCCATTTTTGAGGTAAGTGCTCATGAACTTCAAACTCTATCATTCATGCATCATAAATGAAAAACTGGTTTACCATCATGTTTCTGCATACATATGGATCATTAATCCTCAATCAATTGCATCATAACTTGCACATACACGATTTCAGATTGAATCATAGAATTAGGGTTCTTCACGATTTCCAGAAAATTAATGATCTTAGAGTGAAAATAAATAAAATTAAATGGTACCATCATGCTCCTTGTTAAAATTCGAGTGAGTTAGACTATCCACTTGATCAAAACAAACTAGTTTCAAGAATTTTCAAAATCAAAATTGGGGTGTGTTCTTGGCGCCATTTTTGTGTTCAGAAATTCAAATGTCAATTTTTCAATATAATTAAATGAGCGCGTTATACTTACCAGCTGCGCGCGCAGCTCAGTTGGTCATTGTTTTGGTTGGCAAGCGTGGGTGCGTGGGTTCAAACCCTTGTGGAGACAAAACCAATTTTTTTAGCACTATTTTTCTCTATTTTCTTTACAACTTTAACCCATTAATTAACCAATCAAATTAATTTATTTTCTCTTCATTTTTTACACACCTCTTATTTAATATACATATTTTGACAATATCAAAAAAATCACAAAAAAAAGATTTATTTAATGTGTTTTTAATTAGGTTTAAAATGATACATTTTTAAGTATTTTTAAATACTTTAAATATTTGTTTTTCATTTAATTTTCAAACCTAATCACTTGTAAATATTTTGTGATCAAACCCTAATCACTTAGGTCTTAATTAAGCATTAAAACTTGTTTTAAACTTAATTAAGTTGATTTCTTTCAAATTCAAATCGTTTTAAAACGAGCGATCGCGATTCTTTTCAAAAACGATAAACCATTTCTTTTTGAAACTATTGATTAAACTTTTTTAATTGATCAAATGATTTTCAAAATGAAGTGGGGCCTCTCGAATATTAGAGAGTGTAAGTCCCATTTCTTTTCTTTTTGTACAGTTTTTCTTCAAACAGAATAAACTTCTTTAATAACAAACTTTCAAACAGTTTTTTTTAAACGACGCGTCTGTAAATAAACAATCAACCATGTTTTTGTAAATAAAGCACGGGCCTCCACGTAGGTATAAGTCCCAAGCCCTTTTGTACATACCCATTCCTGTACATGAAATTAGGTATTTCATTGTACATATACCGTTTTGTACATATCTCGATCAATTTGATTTTGAACTTTGAATAACAAACCAAAAATGAAGGTTTCTTTGAATCTTCCCAAAAATATACCATGGGCCTCCATGTAGGTATAAGTCCCGAGCCCTTGTAAAAACCTGTTTACATAGCTGTGAATAAACTCAAGTGGACCTCTCCCCGAGTGTAAGTCCCGAGCCCCTGTGTATACAAATGGATCATGCTTACAGGTATATTTCCTTCATAAACTCCATTATATACACACACTTTGTCATATATATAATTGTTCATACCTGTTCATGTTTGTTAATACTTGTTCATGTTTGTTCATATGTGTGATATGTGTGCTTGTTCAACTTAGTACAACACTAGGTTCCCCATAGCCTCCTATTGGGCTTCGTGCAAAGAATCTCCACTAGTTTAGGTTAGGACATAGAGTATGGTTTCCCGGTGAAATCGCTCTAAGAGCTCAGACCAACTATACCATGCCTCCCCTTGGGCTTTGTACAAACGAGTGACCCTCCCATAGCCTCCTCTTGGGCTTACAATGCAAGGACCCTGGATTGTCCCTCCCATAGCCTCCTCTTGGGCTTACAATGCAAGGACCCTCGGATAGCCTCCTCTTGGGCTTCGTACAAGGACCCACGGGCTTCTTATAAGCATCCCCAATATCCAAATCAAATACCCTAGGAGATTAGACATTTATCATCTCTATGATAGGAGTATCTCTTCTATATCATCACAAACAATCAAATTTATCAAACTTTTTTTTGCCACAAGGCTGGCTAATCAATCAAACTTTTTTTTGCCACAAGGCTGGCTAATCAATCAAACAGTTTTGCCACCATACTGGCTGATTAATCAAAGTTTTTGTCACAAGGCTGACTTCATTGAAACTTTTGCCACGAGGCTGGCTGATTAATCAAAACTTTTTGTCACAAGGCTGACTTCATTGAAAGTTTTTGCCACAAGGCTGGTTAAACAACAAAAACATCTTTATCATTCTAAGCACCCTAAGTGGCATGGCCCCGGGCTTATAATGAAAAGATTTTCAAACAAAAATCAAACAGATGTATGTGATGATATAGATTAGATACATCGAACATTTAGATGACATTTGTCTCTTATCCTTTGCTTCCACTAGCATAAGTGGGAACTACGATTGCTCTGACTTTCTCAACATCCCTTTGAGAATACGTAGGCACAAGGTCGATCCTTGGCGAGCAAAATAAAACAAAAAAACCATTCAAACCTTAGCACCCGTAGACCCCGAGCTACAGATGCTCTGATTCCCTCTAAGGGATATGTATGCAGAGGATCGCGATGATCTTTGCGAGCATAATCAAACAAACACCTTAGGTCCCACCTATTTCACAAGAACCTCTACCATAACAAGAATGGAATAAACAAAACAAAGAAACCTATAGAGTACTATAGATACGTTGGGTGCTAATACCTTCCCTTCGTATAACCAACCCTCTTACCCAAGATCTCTCCCCCACTTTTAAGGTTATTGCAACTTTTTTCCTTTTCCTCTTTTGGAAACAATAAAAAGTTTGGTCCGTACAAAAGAAAAATCATTTTTGAGCACTCGAGCCCAAAGAAGGCATCAGGTGTCTCATCCCGAAAAAAGACAACGATTTTTCCCCGCGACAGAAAAATGGCGACTTCACTGGGAAACCATCTTTTTATTGTTTCCAAAGAAAGGGTTATTTCTATTTGTTTTATTTTTATTATGTTCTTGTTTGGTTCTTTGGTTCTGTTACTGTTACAAGTGATACATTATGGACAAATCCTAACCCGGATTAAGTACACATAAGAATTAGGTGGAGGGTATAGTCATGTGCAGGCGCACGTGAGAATCCTTCCGCTCAGTGGAGGTTCCTTGTTTGTAATATATGTTTAGCGAGTTAATTGCGAAGACATTATTGCTTTCATTGAACTGTAGAAGCTGAGTTGGCTGTAGAACCCCAACCCATCCTGGCCTTATTAGGTTGTGGTGCAGAAACTATTCAGGTGAAGACTTGGATTAGTTGTCATGCGGAGAACCACACTCAGACGAATTTTTCTTGAGAATATTACTGGCTCATGAGTTTAATTGTGGAAGGCCGGTAATATCCGAAAGAAAAATGTAGACTCTGACGTATCAGTAGAACATGTTTTGCAGGTGATTAACTAGAACTATCCCATGTTTGGTTCTCTGACCTCATGCTCGTGACGCTGGACCTTTGAACCTGTGTGTACCATATTTGTGTTGCCATGTCTGTATTACCATGTTTGTGTTGCCATGTTTACAGTACCATGTTTGAACTACCATGTTTGCTTTACCATGTTTGAATATGTGGCATCCATGCATCCACGCATTCATACATCCATAAAAAATAAAAAAATCTTTTTCCATAAAAACATGATTTTTTTCAAACAATTAGAGAATTTTCTTTGCAAACATTATAGGATTAGGTTATGGAGTGGGTAAAAAGGCATACCAAGAGGTACGGTTTCAAAGAGCCTAATGTGGAAAGACTGAAAGAGTTAGCGTCTTTTGTACAAGATCCTTCTGATTTTAGGAAAAGCCATGGAAAGCTTTTGCCTATCTTGAACACTCATGTTGATGAAGGACTTCTCAAAATTCTGGTTCAGTTTTATGATCCCGTCTACCGGTGTTTCACCTTTCCAGACTATCAGTTGGTACCAACCTTGGAAGAATATGCCAATCTTTTGGGTATTCCTGTGTCTGACAAAATACCTTTCAATGGTTTGGAAGCCATTCCTAAGTCACCAGTCATTGCAACAGGTACTCACCTGAAGAAATCTGAAATAGAGAGTAATTGGACTACCAAAGGAATTCTTCCAGGTTTGCCTTCACAGTTTCTAATAAAGAAAGCCTTTGACTTCATCGAAACTGGTAGCATGATAGCTTTTGAAGCTGTACTAGCCTTGCTCATCTATGGGTTGGTTTTGTTTCCCAATATCGACGACTTTGTTGATATCAATGCCATAAAGGTCTTTTTGAATGGAAATCCCGTTCCGACTCTGCTTGGTGACATGTATTTCAATGTCCATCATAGGAATCACCAAGGTGGTGGAATTATTGTATGTTGTGCACCTCTGTTGTTTAAATGGATTGTTTCACACTTACCTAAGTCTCCCATTTTCACGGAAAATCGGGAAGGTTTACGATGGTCTCAAAGACTTATGTCTCTTACTAATAATGATATTCAGTGGTATACCTTGGCTCACTGCGGTACAGAAACCATTGAAAGTTGTGGAGAATTCTCCAACGTACCCCTCATTGGTACACAAGGAGGAATTAACTACAATCCGGTCCTAGCCCGACGACAACTTGGGTATACAAATTCAACTAAACCCATTGGCCCTACAGTGGAAAGCTACTTCTATCAGGAAGGAAATGATCCTCAAGGGTTGAAAACAAAAATGGTGAAAGCCTGGTACGACATCCGATGGAAAGAAAAAGGTGAGACAAAGAACTGTATCGCTACGAACGCCTACATCTGTTGGGTAAAGAAAAGAGCAAGGGAGTTTCAAATGCCTTATGATTATGAAAAACCCATGTTCCCTGTGGTGCCTCAACGACCCAACATTCCCGCTATGGAGGAATACCAAGACACTTTGACCAAGATGAGGATAGAAAAAGACGCTTGGAAAGAAAAGTTTCGAAGAACTGATGTGGAAAATAGAAAGTTGAAGAAACAAGTGAAAGAACATGAAGAAACTCTCTATTATCAGGATGGATGGCTCATGAACAAAGATGAGAAGATCCGTCGGAAAGATGCCGCAATCAAAAGATACATCAAAGAAAGCAAGAAAAAGCTTGAAGGCTCAACAAGCAACGCTCCGATACCTGACAATTGGAAGAATGTGGTTGACAAGCTGAGAGCTGAAAAGGCCGATTTGAAAGCTCGCTATGGGAAAGAAATCATGAAGCTCAAGCTGCACAATGCATTTGGTTCTTCGTCTGATGAAGATGCTTAGGATTGTTTAGCTTTTTATTTATCATTTTCTTTTGTAAGGAGCTACGCTCCAATGTTGTAACATTTCCCATTATTTCAATAAAAGATTTGTTTGTGTTCAAATGTTTGCAAGAAAATAATCTTTAAAATGTTTGGGAAAATCATAAATTTCTTTTTGCATACATCATTCTGCATATCGAGTCTGTTGTCTAGAGTCTTATCTTTTGGATCTTTCTCCAATAGATCGTCAAGCTGTCGCGTCTCAAAGTTTCTCGACCGCGCTCGCAATCAGATCACAGATACAATACTCGTTCAAGCAGAAGAAGAGTAATGGAACACTCTGAACAAGAGAATATTGAGCTCCGTGGTACAGTGACCACTCTTCAGGAAAAGCTGGAAAGTCTCACTACTCTGGTTGACTCCTTGATGGCCGCACAAAATCAGCCGCCGCCACCCAACAGCCAAGCGACGGTAACATCTGAAGTCACTACTCCAGTTTCTACAGTTGCGTTCGGTATTCCATCTTTCTCCATGCCAGAAGGTTGGGGCACGCCTTTCAGTTTTGGTACAGGATTCCGCCATAATTTCTCTGGGGTTCAAACATCCACAACTGAAGCGCCTGCTGCACAAAGTTCACAGTTTACTCCAAATCAGGGGGTAACTTTTTCTCAAATCACTATGGCACTTTCTCAACCCACTATGACAGTTCCGACTCCTATGGTTCACACTATTCCTTACGGAGACAATGAGATTTATCATGATCAGGGTGATAGCACAAATCAGCGTAATCTTGTGGAAGATCTCCAAGAGCAGTTTAACAAGATGCAGCTGGAAGTTAAAGCTATCCGTGGAAAAGATTTGTTTGGAAAGAATGCCCAAGAGCTATGTTTGGTTCCTAGTGTACAAATACCAGCTAAATTCAAGGTCCCTGACTTTGAGAAGTACAAAGGAAGTTCTTGTCCACAAAGTCATCTTGTGATGTACGCCAGGAAGATGTCTACTTATGCAGATAATCATCAGTTGCTTATCCATTACTTTCAAGACAGTTTGACTGGTGCCGCACTGAAGTGGTACACAGGCTTGGATAGCACTAATATTCGAACATTCAATGACCTAGGTGAGGCCTTTGTCCGACAATACAAGTATAACTCGAATATGGCTCCGGACAGAGATCAGCTTCGATCCATGGCTCAGAAAGACCATGAAGCTTTCAAAGAATATGCCCAACGATGGAGAGAAACTGCTGCTCAGATTAATCCTCCGTTAAAAGAGAAAGAGATGACAAAGATCTTCTTGAATACTCTCAGTCCATTTTATTATGAACGCATGATTGCTAGTGCTCCAAGTGATTTCACCGAAATGGTAAACATGGGGATGCGTCTAGAAGAAGGAGTCCAAACCGGACGTCTGACTAAAGAAGGTGGATCTTCAAGCGGAACCAAAAAGTTTGGAAGTGGTTTCCCAAAGAAGAAAGAACAATGTGTTGACATGGTATCTGTAATACGGTGAACTGACTTTTTATCAATCGAAATGTCGCGGTAAGCAAGAGTCGCCACCGACTTTTATTTTATCCAAACTATATTCGGAAAGGCAAAAAGAAACAGAAAAAAAAACCTTTTAAGAAATCTGAGTTCGGGGGGTAATTTATGCAAAGGGAAGGTGTAAGGCACCCTTTGCATCCATGGTTTTCCATGGGCTCTTAATTGCTTTGCTTGCTCGTTTTCAGAAAAAGTAGATGAAAGAGATAGGGACTTTAGCTTGTGAATAAGCGTTGCCCTTTTGAAAAATTATGAGAAAGAATATAATGAAAAGGTTTGAGCATTGCAAGGCAATTAGGGGCAATTACCTTAAACTCAGATGATAGGTCTCTTTTTGCCTTTCAGAATGAAAGGGTCTATCCTTGCCATAAGAGGGCAGGAAGTCTTTCGTTTGGAGGTTGAAGGGTCATCGAAACATCCTTTGCCATAAGACTATCCCATGCCATAGAAGGGCAGGTAGTCTAAGGCAAGGATCAGAATAAGCCATTTTTTCGTTAGGCAACCAGAAGATACCTCAGCCTTTTTCCGTAGGCAACTTCCGAGGGTCGAGGTCATATTGTGTATCGAAGGCAGCATCATTTAGGGTCGTATGACCTTTATTTATCGAGGCAGCATGGCTGAGGTATCCTCGTATTCGAGGGACATGGCTTATTCTGCAAAAAAAACACAAAGGCAACAGGCAACAGGCAACAGGCAACAAGGCAACAGAGAGGGTTACCCAAAAAGCGTGCGTGTGTGCAACAATCACGTGGTTAATTCAATCAAATTATCTTATAATTAGTCATTCTAATTCAATTAACAGGCTTGCACTCCCTAGAATTACTAACCACACAATAATATAACAATAACAATGGGGAAGGGAAATTGTAACCAGCGGAGGAGAGGGGAATTGAAACCAGCGGGATATAATTAAAAATTAAAACAGAAAATATTAGAGTTAGGGTTTAGGGTTACCAATACGCGTAGCTTTGGCATTCGACAAACCCTGAAAATTGGAAAAGAAAGAATAAACAGAAAAAATGGGTGAGTGCATTATCAAATTCGAGGGCAAACCTCATTAACTACAAAAGAAAATAGGATAATAAATTAAAAAATAGAATAGGGAGAAGGTACTTAGCTTGGCATTTGCCTGACGGGGTTGAGGGCAAGGGTTTGCCAGAAGCATTGACTTTGACCATGAGCAAAGAAGTAATTAAGGCGTGAGTGTATAGGCAGTTCATTGATATTTAATTTTATCCCTAATTTATTAAGGAAACAAAATAAAATGAAAAAACGATTATTTGAATTAGATACGAGATAATACTTAGCTTTTGAATTTGATATGGTTGCTAAGGCACCTTTAAGGTTGCTCCTGAAAAAGGCAAGGCAGAAGGGGTGAATGCAAAACGAACCCTAAAATCAAAAGGAAACAAAATAGACTCTAAAGATAAGGTACTTAGCTCAGGGTTTTTGATCGGGCGCCTAGTTGGAAGGAACCATGTTGATAACCCTGAAAAGGCATAAGAGAAATATTCAGTGTAGGGCATGTTCTTTTAAACCCTGATTAGGGTACGAATTGACTAAGTTTAATATAATAAATAAAAATCGAATTAGTTAATTAAATCGGTGAAAATATATTTTCGATTAAATATGAATAAATATTATAGAAACAACTATACAAATATTAATTTGAGATAGAAATTATTATTATTTTGGTAAAATAAAATAAAAAGAAAGAAGTTTATGTAATTACATTAAAAGGAAATTCAAGAAAACTTAGCTTGGATCAGGTAAGGGATGCTGCTGAGTGTCCATGATGGCCATGCAAGCTTCCACACGCTGGATCTGTAGTTGGAATGATCAGAGGGTGGACACGTGAGGTGCACCGTGGAGGCGCGCTAGGGTCATGTGTACTGGATTCGCCAGTTTGTTAATTCATAAAAATACATGGCAAGGGTCAGAATCGAACCCAGGCCATTTGACTCCCTCACGTATGCGCTTCACCAACTGTACCAGGTTATCCAGTTGATAACATAACAACGCTTTGGCGATATAACATACGCAAAGAATTAAGAAATTCAAATCAAAACCAAACGCGCCCAGCTTCTTCTTCGTAGAACGTTTTTTAGAAAAAATACAGATACCTTTGGCAACGGTTCTTGCGCGTAGCCTTACCCTTTTGCCATTAAAACCGTGTTTGGGAGGAGGTGTTCCTGCTGCTTCACGATCTGGGAGCGGATGGAGTAGCTTCAACAACCTTCAGAGAATGTTTCTGGAGCCTCAGAATTCTGTGAGAGTCCCTGCAAACTCAAATTCGAAAAAACTTTCTTCTTGAAAAATTTGAAGTTTGCCGAGGGCTTTTGCTGGCTGCAGAATCCTTGCGAACCTCCCCTCTTTTTTTTCTGTTCCGCATTAGATTTATATGTAGGACAATTTTTAGGTTAGCAATCTTGAAGAAAATCAAATCAAATTATGTGTTTTGATAATGAATATTGGATTGAGATTTTTTCAAATGGAGTCATTCTCTTTTGGTTCAAGAACCTCCTTCCACGTTTTGCTGCTGCTTCTCCTCATTGATTTATTTGTATTTTTAATTGATTTAAATCTTAACCAATCAAAATAAAAATATATGACCATTTTATTACCAACTTATGATATTATTTGATTTAATTTGCATTTAAATTAATAAAAAGCAAATAAAAATCAAGAAAGATAATATTTGGGTTATGTGATCATATTTGGTTGGAATCAAGGCAGGACAAGACCTCTAATTATTTTTATTATTTTATGTGGTTAATTTATGGTTTAAAATAATAAAAACCATAAAATAAATGATAAAACAATAGAAATAAAAGGGATTCTTGTCTTGGGGCGTGCATGGGCTTATGATAGAGGTTTGATGGAAAGAAATATGGGCCCGTTTGGAAATGTCTGGAGTCATTGATTCATTGATTTTCCTTTGAGTGAGCCAAACCCTAGTTTTGGAGCCTTGTATAGGAGAGTGTGTCTTGGAACTTTGCATCTTGATTTAAATTGGAATGAGGAAAAATGTATGGGCAAATTTTGGGGTATGACAGCTGCCCCTGTTCAATTATCTTAAACCTGAAGATGTGGAGTGGTTTGCGCGCCAGTCGGTATCTGAAGGTGGAAGATGATTGAACATAAGAATACCAAGAAATTTGCCCTTTTTGAAGTAGGGACTTTTGTCGGAGATGGGCTTATGGATGCCATCTGGTAGTTGAATTTTGAGAAGATGTTGTTTGCGCGTTGATCGTGTCATTACCGTTCGTGGTAGATGAATTAGATCCTTGGGAATTGATCGTGTCAGTATCGTTCGTGATACTTGAATTAGATCTTGGAAAGATGATCGTGTCTTCATCGTTCGTGATGATAGAATTAGATCTGAGGAGATAATCGTGTCTTCATCGTTCGTGATGATAGAATTAGATCTGAGGAGATAATCGTGTCTTCATCGTTCGTGATGATAGAATTAGATTCTCTTGTCGTGTCAGCACCGTTCGTAGTGACTGAATTAGACTGGGAAGGCCAGTGATCGTGTCCACACCGTTCGTGATGATAGACTTTGACCTCTGAAATTTGATCGTGTCAGTACCGTTCGTAGTATCTGAATTAGATCTTCTGTCGTGTCAGTACCGTTCGTAGTAGCTGAATTAGACTGAGAAGGTCAGTGACCGTGTCATTACCGTTCGTGGTAATAGAATTAGATCTCTGAGAGTTGATCGTGTCAGTACCGTTCGTAGTAACCGAATTAGATCTTTTGTCGTGTCAGTACTGTTCGTAGTAGCTGAATTAGACTTTGAAAGTGATCGTGTCATTACCGTTCGTGGTAAATGAATTAGATCTTCGAGCGTTGATCGTGTCAGTACCATTCGTAGTAGCTGAATTAGATCTTGGAAAGTTGGAGATTTCGTTCATTTGTCGGTACCTGTATTCTGAAAAAGGTAAGGTTAATCTTATGCAATGTCATGATGCATGGGTTATGTAATGAATCCCTCAAAATAAATGAGAGCTTTTGCATGTTATGTATGAGTTCATTATGAGGTAATGTATGCAGTGTATGAACATGTTTATGACATATGATATGTGAATATAATTCATGTTGTCTTTGATCAAGAAAGTAGATCTTTATGTCCTTGTAATTGTACTGTCTGATCTTGTCTTGAAGATGCTCAGCTGGGAATTTATGATTTCTGCTTGGAGATGATCAGTAACTTGATGCACCCTGATTGGGAACAAAAATATTAGTAAACCATGTTGGAGAAGAGCGAAGTGTTGAAGAAACCGGTTGTGTTGGAGATGTAAACTCTGTTGGGGAGCCATGTCTTTGTCGGGACGAGAGCATTTGAAGATATCTCCTTAATGATTACTCTGTGGGGATGTGATCTCGTGAACCCGGCTCTGTGGGGGAGACATGGGTGTCTTGAAAGTTGCCCCCAGTATTATAGCTGCCATTCATGGATTTGTATTGGGACACACCGCTGAGTATTGATCAAGATGTCGGACTGGACTTGCATAGATTTGCCCTAGTTAGCAGGAACTTTAGAAAGATTCGCCTCGCGAGGACTTTGTGAGATGTACACTATGGGCGATATGCCCCCAGTAATCGTAGGCTCAAGACAGTGTCCTATGTTGATTGGGGACTAGCTTTAGATATACTTGGATGTATGCTCCCGATTGTTCGAGCATCCATGAGAGATTCTCGGAATCTTGACTTGATTGCCCCAGATTGATCGGGAAATAGTTGGAAGTCCACTTGGGATGAATGCCTTTGACTTTTGGCATTTTGAGGGATTCTTCGAATCTTGACTTGATTGCCCCAGATTGAAAACATGTCATGCCCATTGTATACGTAAGAGACATGGCTTCTTGGAGTGATTTTGTTTATCGGGATAACTTTCAGTCATTAGCCATACCCTGTGCAAATTTATTCTGATGCTAACATTTGAAATTACGTAGCAGAATATGTTTAATAATGAATTCATGAGATGCAATGCATACGTTTGTCTTGAGTTTTAAAAAAACATTAAAACAAGAGATGTAAAAGCGTGATATTTGTAAAACATGCTATTTTTTGTAGAAGCGAAATATCCACTCAGCATTTTAGTAAACCTTAAGGAGTCAGGATACCTTTTTGGTGACACTATGCTTTCGAACTAACCATGCTTCAGTTAGGACTTTTAAGGGTTGTAACGTGGTTTGGTTCACGGTTTTAAGAAACAAAAGATAAGGGCTCAAAGTTTATTTACACCCATCCCCTTCTTCGTGATGTTCTTCATTCCTAAGCTCAGTTGGTTCGACTTATGCATTCAGGCTCCAAGAGACTTTTGGATTTGCGCCTTTGATAATGTTGATGGTTCGCAAACAAAGAGAACTTTTGAGATGACAGTCACTTCTTCCTTTTGGTAGTCACAGCATTGTGTTGTTTGGGAATTTATTAACTTCTCTTCTTTCATTTTTTGATATCCCTAACTTTTGCCTGAACTGTCTCTTTTGAACTTACAGTCAGCGGGACGCCTTGATTTTTGCCTAAGTCTTCTTTTTGATTTTTGACTTAGCAGGCTTTTCTTTGTATATATGTTTTTTCACTTTTTTTTCTTTTTTGAAAGATATTGACTGCCTCGCTTGACGATTGATGAACCATCATTGGCTTTTGACATCTCCAACATTTCTTTGATGTGTACGGATGATCGCTTGTGATTGAACCCTTTGTTGAAAGGCGTAATTAACGATTTTCTTGAAATAGAATGCACAGCCAAATTAAACTGAGAACTACCCTGCCCCAGGTTATGATCAAGGGTTTTAAATTGTGCAAGAAAGAAAACTTCTACTCCTTAGGCTCAAAAGGGTTGACGAGGGATTAACATCCTTGTATCTCCACTGTTTAGAAATTGAAATAATGCCTGTACATCGTCAGCATAGTCCGCTCAAAAGCATACTGTATGAGGCTGCGGTATCGTTTTCGTCATCCTCCCTCAAAAGGCTTACAACTTAGCAGGAGTTGAATAAACACAAAACATATGCAAAGTAAATACGCAATTTAAAATGAGTGATAGCGAAATAATGTATTCAAGACAAACATATGCAATGCACTGATGATAATTATTAAAACAGATAATGTCTATCATGATTCAAATATTTAAACAAACAGAACAAGGACTTGCAAACGAAAGTAGAACTAATGATCCAAAAGTTCGTCCGTCTAGACGTCAATCAATCTTGTCATGACTTGGCATAGGAGCGGTGATCATCACAGGAGTCTTGGGATGAGGGAATTCAATTTCACCAGCATCGATCATATCTTGAATCTTATTCTTCAGTGTCCAACAGTTATTAGTGTCATGTCCAGGACTATTAGAGTGATATGCACACCTTGCATTAGGATTATAACGAGAAGAGGAAGTACTAGGATTCCTCGGAGGGTCCTTCAAAGTGATTAGCCCTTTCTTCAGCAATTGTTGCAACGCTTCGGCCAGAGTCATATTGATCTTTGTGAATTGATGCTTAGGTGTATCTGACTTGCGTCTTTGTTGTGGAACCCTTGTAGAGATCAGAATTGTCCCCATAGATTGGTTATGTTCATCGCGACCTTTCCAGTTGTACGCAGCATGAGGTCTCTCAGGTGAGTGGAAATCAATGATCTTGTCATCGATTAAGTCTTGAATTTTGTGCTTTAACTGCCAACAATTTTCTGTGTCATGCCCAGGGCTATTTGAATGATAAGCGCATCTCGCATGGTACTTATACCCAGGAGTGGGGTTGGTAGGAAATGAATATGGAGGCAGTAGAGTTATCAAGTTCTGATTGAGCAGTTGTTGGAGAACTTGAGACAATGGTATATGTAATGGAGTAAATGACCGCTTAGGCTTGGATCTCTGATTATCTTGACCACCTTGATGCTTATGTCGATTCTTCTCCTTCTCGATCAGAAGTGCCTTCAATTCTTCCTGCCCCTTGGCCAAGTGAAAGATTACTTTTTGGAACTGGTTATTCTGAGCCTGAAGATTTTTGACAGATCGTTCGAGATCCGTGATGCTGAAATAAACAGCGAGGAGGTGAGAAACCTGTTGTAATAAACCTGTTATGCGATGTTATGGATGCGAAAGCAATGTTTTCAAGGATCTATAGGAATTTAGTTAGCAACATTAGAAAATGGTTTTGTCGCGTCTTTGTCTTGAAGAAATCTGATTTTTGTCTTTGAACGTCTTTCTTTGAGAATCAAGCTCACCATATCGAGTGGGTCATCGCCTCTGATTCGGGAACTTCGGAATTTGAAGGTACATGGCTAGAGGAAAGTAAATCCTCTTGCCCCTTGTTAGGTGCTGAGTCTTTGAATTGGAAGGTATGTGGCTAGAGGAGAATAAATCCTCTTGCCCCTTGATAGGAATTTAGTCCTTGATAAGAGTACCTGAAATTGAGCGCCCTAAGTCCCTAAGATCCTTGAAAGGGTTAGTTAACATGCTATGCTTATGATGTCATGATGTCATGATGTTATGCGGATGCAGTTCATTAGCCATAGTGTGAGATAGTAAGGGTAAACATGTCTTTTAACAAAACCTGCAAGGAAACAACAGTTAGTATGTTATGTGAATGCAGCTCATTAGGCGCAGCATAGAGTAGTGAGGGCAAACAAGCATTTTAACAAAAACCTGCAAGGAAACAGAGGTTAGTAGCAAACACAAACAAGTCACACAAGTGCCCTTAGGTTTAGGGGCTTGCATGAAGTTCGTAGGTAAGTACCCTCCCCACTGAAGTTTAGTCGGTTCAACCTGTCCTATATAAAGATCGGGTTCTAGGGAGCTCATATCACTGACCTTTCTCGTGGGCATTGTCTCAACATAGCGCACAATCGGCCAGCCAAAACATCCCTTGAGTCTAATCTCAATGAGTGTAGCATCGAGTATCAACCGGCTTCAGTCAGGAATCCGAAGCCAGCCATCTCGCTACTTCTTATAAGCCAAAGTCAAGTTCGACTAAGGTTCTAGGGGCGAATTAGTGCTCATGACACCACGCGGTAGCCAAATGTCTCCTCGATCAAATTCAAGGGCCATCAGGACAAACCAAAGTGTCACACTAACGGTGGCCACCAGTTCAACCATAACGATACATGTCGTACAGTCTCCCTGATCTCATGCCACATACCTAAGGTACTCAGATCCGGGTTAGGATCTTTCACACAGTAGAATACCCAAAACAGCCCTGAAAAATAAATCAAACAAAGCAAACAATAGAAAACATTTTAAAGTGAATCCTAAACTTTTAAGGTAACCCCTCTTTTATCGAAATATGTCCCCAGCAGAGTCGCCAGTTCTGTAATACGGTGAACTGACTTTTTATCAATCGAAATGTCGCGGTAAGCAAGAGTCGCCACCGACTTTTATTTTATCCAAACTATATTCGGAAAGGCAAAAAGAAACAGAAAAAAAAACCTTTTAAGAAATCTGAGTTCGGGGGGTAATTTATGCAAAGGGAAGGTGTAAGGCACCCTTTGCATCCATGGTTTTCCATGGGCTCTTAATTGCTTTGCTTGCTCGTTTTCAGAAAAAGTAGATGAAAGAGATAGGGACTTTAGCTTGTGAATAAGCGTTGCCCTTTTGAAAAATTATGAGAAAGAATATAATGAAAAGGTTTGAGCATTGCAAGGCAATTAGGGGCAATTACCTTAAACTCAGATGATAGGTCTCTTTTTGCCTTTCAGAATGAAAGGGTCTATCCTTGCCATAAGAGGGCAGGAAGTCTTTCGTTTGGAGGTTGAAGGGTCATCGAAACATCCTTTGCCATAAGACTATCCCATGCCATAGAAGGGCAGGTAGTCTAAGGCAAGGATCAGAATAAGCCATTTTTTCGTTAGGCAACCAGAAGATACCTCAGCCTTTTTCCGTAGGCAACTTCCGAGGGTCGAGGTCATATTGTGTATCGAAGGCAGCATCATTTAGGGTCGTATGACCTTTATTTATCGAGGCAGCATGGCTGAGGTATCCTCGTATTCGAGGGACATGGCTTATTCTGCAAAAAAAACACAAAGGCAACAGGCAACAGGCAACAGGCAACAAGGCAACAGAGAGGGTTACCCAAAAAGCGTGCGTGTGTGCAACAATCACGTGGTTAATTCAATCAAATTATCTTATAATTAGTCATTCTAATTCAATTAACAGGCTTGCACTCCCTAGAATTACTAACCACACAATAATATAACAATAACAATGGGGAAGGGAAATTGTAACCAGCGGAGGAGAGGGGAATTGAAACCAGCGGGATATAATTAAAAATTAAAACAGAAAATATTAGAGTTAGGGTTTAGGGTTACCAATACGCGTAGCTTTGGCATTCGACAAACCCTGAAAATTGGAAAAGAAAGAATAAACAGAAAAAATGGGTGAGTGCATTATCAAATTCGAGGGCAAACCTCATTAACTACAAAAGAAAATAGGATAATAAATTAAAAAATAGAATAGGGAGAAGGTACTTAGCTTGGCATTTGCCTGACGGGGTTGAGGGCAAGGGTTTGCCAGAAGCATTGACTTTGACCATGAGCAAAGAAGTAATTAAGGCGTGAGTGTATAGGCAGTTCATTGATATTTAATTTTATCCCTAATTTATTAAGGAAACAAAATAAAATGAAAAAACGATTATTTGAATTAGATACGAGATAATACTTAGCTTTTGAATTTGATATGGTTGCTAAGGCACCTTTAAGGTTGCTCCTGAAAAAGGCAAGGCAGAAGGGGTGAATGCAAAACGAACCCTAAAATCAAAAGGAAACAAAATAGACTCTAAAGATAAGGTACTTAGCTCAGGGTTTTTGATCGGGCGCCTAGTTGGAAGGAACCATGTTGATAACCCTGAAAAGGCATAAGAGAAATATTCAGTGTAGGGCATGTTCTTTTAAACCCTGATTAGGGTACGAATTGACTAAGTTTAATATAATAAATAAAAATCGAATTAGTTAATTAAATCGGTGAAAATATATTTTCGATTAAATATGAATAAATATTATAGAAACAACTATACAAATATTAATTTGAGATAGAAATTATTATTATTTTGGTAAAATAAAATAAAAAGAAAGAAGTTTATGTAATTACATTAAAAGGAAATTCAAGAAAACTTAGCTTGGATCAGGTAAGGGATGCTGCTGAGTGTCCATGATGGCCATGCAAGCTTCCACACGCTGGATCTGTAGTTGGAATGATCAGAGGGTGGACACGTGAGGTGCACCGTGGAGGCGCGCTAGGGTCATGTGTACTGGATTCGCCAGTTTGTTAATTCATAAAAATACATGGCAAGGGTCAGAATCGAACCCAGGCCATTTGACTCCCTCACGTATGCGCTTCACCAACTGTACCAGGTTATCCAGTTGATAACATAACAACGCTTTGGCGATATAACATACGCAAAGAATTAAGAAATTCAAATCAAAACCAAACGCGCCCAGCTTCTTCTTCGTAGAACGTTTTTTAGAAAAAATACAGATACCTTTGGCAACGGTTCTTGCGCGTAGCCTTACCCTTTTGCCATTAAAACCGTGTTTGGGAGGAGGTGTTCCTGCTGCTTCACGATCTGGGAGCGGATGGAGTAGCTTCAACAACCTTCAGAGAATGTTTCTGGAGCCTCAGAATTCTGTGAGAGTCCCTGCAAACTCAAATTCGAAAAAACTTTCTTCTTGAAAAATTTGAAGTTTGCCGAGGGCTTTTGCTGGCTGCAGAATCCTTGCGAACCTCCCCTCTTTTTTTTCTGTTCCGCATTAGATTTATATGTAGGACAATTTTTAGGTTAGCAATCTTGAAGAAAATCAAATCAAATTATGTGTTTTGATAATGAATATTGGATTGAGATTTTTTCAAATGGAGTCATTCTCTTTTGGTTCAAGAACCTCCTTCCACGTTTTGCTGCTGCTTCTCCTCATTGATTTATTTGTATTTTTAATTGATTTAAATCTTAACCAATCAAAATAAAAATATATGACCATTTTATTACCAACTTATGATATTATTTGATTTAATTTGCATTTAAATTAATAAAAAGCAAATAAAAATCAAGAAAGATAATATTTGGGTTATGTGATCATATTTGGTTGGAATCAAGGCAGGACAAGACCTCTAATTATTTTTATTATTTTATGTGGTTAATTTATGGTTTAAAATAATAAAAACCATAAAATAAATGATAAAACAATAGAAATAAAAGGGATTCTTGTCTTGGGGCGTGCATGGGCTTATGATAGAGGTTTGATGGAAAGAAATATGGGCCCGTTTGGAAATGTCTGGAGTCATTGATTCATTGATTTTCCTTTGAGTGAGCCAAACCCTAGTTTTGGAGCCTTGTATAGGAGAGTGTGTCTTGGAACTTTGCATCTTGATTTAAATTGGAATGAGGAAAAATGTATGGGCAAATTTTGGGGTATGACAGTATCCCAAGGAAAGCCAAGAGGAAATGTCAATCGTCAACGACAGGTAGCTGCTATCGCACCAGCCGTTAATACAACACCGAATCCGGGTTTTACCCTGCAGTTTCAACAACAACAGCCTCGACAACAGGCTCAGCAGTTTAACAATAATCAGAATCGTGTACAAAGAGCTCCACAGTTTGATCCGATTCCAATGACTTACACAGAATTGTACCCTGCTTTGATTGAAAGGGGTCTCGTTCAAACTAAAGCACCACCACCCGTACCTGAGAAACTACCATGGTGGTACAAAGCTGAGGTCTCATGCCCTTATCATCAAGGAGCACCTGGCCATGATCTTGAGCATTGCATAGCTTTGAAACATGAAGTTCAGAGGTTGGTAAGATCTAATCTCCTCTCTTTCAGAAATTTGAATCCAAATGTGCAAGCAAATCCTCTACCCAATCATGGAGGGCATGTTGTAAACATGGTGTATGGATGTCCTGGTCCATATCGAGTCTATAATATCAACTTCTCAAGAGCAGATTTGGTACAAATGCACGCTACTCTCTGTCGAGGGCAGAATTTTCGCCAGCATCACTATGGTTCCTGTAGCATATGTTGTGTAGATCCTCACGGATGTTCGATTGTGAGAAGAGATCTTCAAGTTCTGTTGGATAATGGTACTATTCAGATCTACAGAAATAGGAATGAAAATGAAGTTAACATGATAGGATGCTATCCGCATGAGCTTTTAGTCTCAGATATCAACTCGGAAATGCCTACAGTTAACATCATCGTTCCTCATTTCAACATGCCTGAGCGCATGGAAGTTACTTATAACAAGCCGAAGGTTCCTGTTGCTCCTTTGATCATTTGTCTACCTGGACATGTTCCCTATGACTCTGACAAGGCAGTTCCATACAATTACAATGCCACAATGATAAAGAATGGACAAGAAGTTCCTTTACCTACTCTTTCATCTGTCGTGAATATCGCTGATGTGAGTCGAGTAACAAGAAGTGGACGTGTGTATACTCCACTACCTCCAAAGCAGCCTGTTGCTCCTGCAACCGGACAAAATCCTGTTAATACACCAGTGGGAAATCCTGTGGAAACTCCTATCAGTAATACAAACACTGATGTTGGTCAATCCAGTGGAACCAATGTGAATCCTGATTTTGATGAAATTTTGAAGCTTATCAAAAGAAGTGAATACAAGATTGTGGATCAGCTTATGCAGACTCCTTCAAAGATTTCAATACTTTCATTGCTGTTAAACTCTGAAGCACACAGGGAAGCCCTGATGAGAGTTTTGGATCAAGCTTTTGTAGACCATGATGTGACTGTTGATCACTTTGATGGGATAATAGCCAACATAACAGCTTGCAACAATTTAAGCTTCTGTGATGAAGAACTCCCCGAGGAGGGTAGAAATCATAACCTTGCTTTGCACATTTCTATGAACTGTCAGTCAGACTCTTTGTCCAATGTGTTGGTAGACACCGGATCTTCCTTGAATGTGATGCCGAAGACGACTCTTGCTCGCTTGTCTTACCAAGGAATGCCTATGAAGTTCAGTGGTGTAGTAGTCAAAGCATTTGATGGATCGCGAAAATCTGTTATCGGCGAAGTCAACCTTCCCATGACAATTGGTCCACATACATTCCAAATCACCTTCCAGGTCATGGACATTCAGGCTGCTTATAGCTGTCTGTTAGGACGACCATGGATCCATGAAGCAGGGGCAGTAACTTCTACGCTCCATCAAAAGTTAAAATTTGTAACAAATGGAAAATTGGTAACGATAAGTGGAGAACAAGCCTTGATGGTGAGCCATTTATCCAATTTCTCTTTTATCAGTGCTGATGATGTGGAAGGAACGCAGTTCCAAGGTCTCTCTTTAGAAGACGAATCTTCCAAAAAGAAAGCATCGATATCTTCTTACAAAGAGGCGGTAAAAGTAGTGAAAGATGGAACTACCACTGGCTGGGGGCAAGTTGTGATTCCGACCAAGAATGAAACTAGAGCGGGTCTCGGATGTTCACCAACATTCTCAAACTGCACTAAGAAGGATGAAACCTTTCGTCCGATCAAAGAAACATTCATCAGTGGAGGATTCCTTAACCCAATTCCTCAAGAGGTTAATGTCCTTATCGAAGAATGTATCGAAGAAGGTCTACCTGATCCTGAAGAAGAATGGAAATGTTATCTCAATGACTCGGGATACATATCTCAGGAAGAACCATATCCTCCGTCAGAGAAATTCAAAGGCAAAGAAACTGAGCCTGTTCCTACAGAAGTCTGGGACACCTTGGGACAACCAAGTGGAAAATTTGATTATATGGTGAAATACACTGCACCTGAAAGTTACAAGATTGCAATTGAAGACATCCAACCAACTGGATGGGGAGATTCCTTTGAATATAATAGTCAACCAGAAGAGGCTTATCAGCCATGTCAATTTTCTCAGCAGCCTGAAATTACTGAAGATTTCAGCTTCAACGCATCTGCCAAGATTGATAATCCTGAAGATGGTTATTATCACATAAATGCCATTTTTGAAGATGAAGGGGAAGATGATCCCGCAACTGACTCAGAAAGTGTCGCTGACAATGAGTCTCTTCATCCTGAAGACTGGGAAATACATCCTGAAAATTCTGGAGATTGTGACTCATCTTATGCTCTTCAAGAAGTAGAAGAAGACCGTTTCAACTCTACAAAGAACAAGGGTGACAAACCAGGACCTTCAAATCCTGCTCGACCAGCGGTCAATGTCAATACTGAAGATAATTCTGAGGAGAATTTTCCTGAATACATAATACACAGAGGAGTTCGTTGCTACTGGAAAGCTGTCGACGTTCCGAATGTTGTTCGCCGCTCAAAGTAATCACCTCGCTGTTATTTTGACCTCCTGCCTTGCCCAAAGCAGAGAGATGTTTTATAGGGCTTTGCTTTTAAATGTTCCGCCCAAATAACTTTGTGTATAGGGCTTTGTTTTAAAAGTTTCCCTCTTTGTCCTGCCCAAGACAAATGAGTTTGTGTTTAGGGCTTTGTTTAAAAAATGAATCATAAATAAAGTGTCATTTTGAATTCCCTACATTATATGTTTTATTTTTGCTTTTTTCTGGAAATGGTAATCCTAAAAAAACAAAATAAAGAAAAAAAAAAGCTTTTCAAAAAATCTGCATACACTCTTGCATTCATAAATTTTCTGAAATAAATATAATCACATGTGCAGATTTACTATTGATAAACCCATTGAATGCAATAACCCTATGCCCTCTCCCAACTTTGAGTTTCCTGTGTTCGAAGCCGAAGAAGAGGAGATCCCAGACGAGATCTCTCGATTACTTAAGCACGAGGAAAGAGCCATTCTGCCTCACAAAGAGCCTTTAGAAAAGATCAACTTGGGTTCTGAAGAAGACAAAAAAGAAGTGACCATTGGATCGCTGCTTGATGCTGATGTCAAGAGTAAGTTGACAGACCTTCTCAAAGAATATGTTGACGTGTTTGCCTGGTCCTACCAAGACATGCCTGGGTTGGATACCAATATTGTTCAGCATTACTTGCCATTGAAGCCAGAATGTCCACCGGTTAAGCAGAAATTGCGAAGGACTCACCCTGATATGGCTAACAAGATCAAAGTGGAAGTTCAAAAGCAACTCGACGCAGGTTTTCTTGTCACCTCCGAGTATCCTCAATGGTTGGCCAACATAGTGCCAGTTCCAAAGAAAGATGGCAAAGTCAGAATGTGTGTTGACTACCGTGACTTGAACAAGGCCAGTCCAAAAGATGACTTTCCATTACCACATATTGACATGCTGGTTGATAATACCGCTAAATTCAGCGTCTTTTCCTTCATGGACGGGTTCTCTGGTTATAATCAGATCAAGATGGCTCCCGAAGACATGGAGAAGACATCTTTCATCACCCCATGGGGTACCTTTTGCTACAAAGTGATGCCGTTTGGATTAAAGAATGCAGGCGCAACTTACCAAAGGGCAATAACTACTCTCTTTCATGACATGATGCATAAAGAAATTGAAGTTTATGTGGACGACATGATAGCCAAGTCCAGCACAGAAGAAGAACATATTGAATACCTTCTTAAGTTGTTTCAACGATTAAGGAAATATCAGCTTCGCTTGAATCCTAACAAATGTACTTTTGGGGTTAGATCTGGAAAACTCTTGGGTTTCATTGTCAGCCAAAGAGGTATTGAAGTAGATCCCGACAAAGTCAGAGCTATTCAAGAGATGCCTGCACCAAAAACTGAAAAGCAAGTAAGAGGATTTCTCGGACGATTGAACTATATCTCCGGGTTTATCTCTCAAATGACTGCTACATGTGGGCCAATTTTCAAGCTTCTCCACAAAGATCAAGGGGTTGTATGGACTGAAGATTGCCAGAAAGCGTTCGACAGTATCAAAGAGTACCTGTTAGAACCACCAATATTGATTCCTCCGGTTGAAGGAAGACCACTAATCATGTACCTTACCGTGTTGGAAGAATCCATGGGCTGTATGCTTGGACAGCAAGATGAAACCGGTAAGAAGGAGCATGCCATCTATTACTTGAGTAAGAAATTCACAGACTGTGAGTCTCGTTACTCCATGCTCGAAAAAACATGTTGTGCTTTGGTTTGGGCTTCAAAACGTCTCCGCCAATACATGATCAACAATACTACTTGGTTAATCTCCAAAATGGATCCGATCAAGTATGTCTTTGAAAAGCCTGCCTTAACAGGAAGGATTGCCCGATGGCAAATGCTGTTATCAGAGTATGACATTGAGTACCGTGCTCAAAAAGCGGTCAAAGGAAGCATTCTCGCCGATCATTTGGCGCATCAACCAATTAATGAATATCAATCTCTCAAGCTTGACTTTCCTGATGAAGATGTCTTGTACTTGAAGATGAAAGATTGTGACGAACCGTTACCTGAAGAAGGTCCTGAGCCCGGATCAAGATGGGGCCTAATTTTTGATGGAGCAGTAAACGCTTTTGGCAATGGAATTGGGGCAATCATCATCACTCCCAAGGGTACTCATATCCCGTTCTCCGCCAGATTGCTGTTTGAGTGCACCAACAACATCGCAGAATATGAAGCTTGTATCATGGGTCTCGAAGAAGCCATTGACTTAAGGATCAAGATCCTCGACATATATGGAGATTCAGCCCTCGTGATCAACCAAATCAAAGACAAGTGGGAAACTTATCACCCTGGCTTGATTCCTTACAGAGATTATGCAAGACGTCTGTTGACTTTCTTCAACAAGGTTGAATTGCATCATATACCTCGAGATCAGAATCGAATGGCAGACGCCTTGGCTACTCTATCTTCCATGTTCAAAGTCAATCATTGGAACGATATGCCTACAGTCAGAATTACGCGCCTTGAAAGGCCCGCCTATGTGTTTGCAACCGAAGCAGTCATCGATGATAAACCGTGGTTTCACAACATCAAACGCTTCCTTCAAACTCAAGAGTACCCACTTGGGGCATCAAACAAAGATAAGAAAACTCTAAGGAGACTTTCTGGAAGTTTCTTCCTGAACGGAGATGTGCTATACAAAAGAAACTTCGACATGGTTTTGCTCAGATGCGTGGATAGACACGAAGCAGACATGTTAATGCATGAAGTGCATGAAGGGTCCTTTGGAACTCATTCAAATGGGCATGCAATGTCCAAGAAGATCTTAAGAGCAGGATACTATTGGTTGACAATGGAATCTGATTGTTACAAACACGTGAAGAGATGTCACAAGTGCCAGATCTACGCAGATAAGATCCATGTGCCACCGACTCTACTCAACGTTCTCTCATCTCCATGGCCTTTCTCCATGTGGGGTATCGACATGATTGGAATGATCGAACCAAAAGCTTCAAACGGTCATCGTTTCATCTTGGTAGCAATTGATTACTTCACTAAATGGGTCGAAGCAGCATCTTATGCCAATGTTACAAGACAAGTGGTTGTGAGGTTTATCAAGAATAACATCATTTGCCGATATGGTGTTCCCAGCAAGATCATTACTGACAATGGTTCAAACTTGAACAACAAGATGATGAAAGAATTATGTGAGGAATTCAAGATTGAGCATCATAACTCTTCTCCTTACAGACCAAAAATGAACGGCGCCGTTGAAGCTGCTAACAAGAACATTAAGAAGATCGTCCAGAAAATGGTCGTCACTTACAAAGACTGGCATGAAATGCTGCCATTTGCTTTACATGGGTACCGTACCTCAGTGCGTACTTCAACAGGGGCAACTCCCTTTTCTCTAGTATACGGCATGGAAGCTGTGCTCCCCGTAGAAGTTGAAATCCCATCAATGAGAGTCCTCATGGAGACTAAGTTATTAGAGGCTGAATGGTGTCAAAGCAGATACGATCAGTTGAACTTAATCGAAGAAAAACGTATGACTGCTCTATGCCATGGACAGTTATACCAAGCAAGGATGAAACAAGCTTTCAACAAAAGGGTTCGACCTCGTGAATTTCGAGAAGGCGACCTCGTGCTTAAAAAGATCTTGTCTTTTCAACCAGATTCTAGGGGCAAATGGTCTCCTAATTACGAAGGCCCGTATGTTGTCAAAAGAACATTTTCTGGAGGCGCCATGACTCTTGCAACCATGGATGGTGATGAACTCCCACATCCTGTGAATGCTGATGCAGTCAAGAAATACTTTGTCTAAAAAATACAAAAGAACAGCTCGGTAAGTTGAAAACCCGCAAAGGGCGACTTAGGCAAAAATGAGCGTCTCGGTGGACTGAAAACCCGAAAGGGCGGTCCAGGCAAAAATTAGAGACAATAAACAGAAAAGAATTCATCCTGGTAGATTGAAAACCTGAAAGGGCAATCTAGGAAAAAATTAGGGATTTATGACAAAGTAACTGCATCAGTCCGTGCTTCGTCACCTGAGGAGTCTTTTCATCAAAGGATCTTCAATCAAATCATCGCCAATTTGAAGCGACAAGCACAGTTGGAACTCAAAGTTATTAAAGGGAATAGTGGTTATTGCTTTCAATGTAGCCTTTTCCGCATAATTACCATTTTCAACTTTTGTAAATACTCCGTGGAATCATGCCTTTAGCTGATTTCCATCTTATTAAATAAATTTGAGCCTTGTGCCCATTTGTCTGCAATCTCTAATTTCTTTTAGCTTGCAAAATGACGCTTTAATTGTGTTATTCACTTTTGAAAAAAAAAGAAAAGAAAAAAAGTTTTAAATGAATCTACTTCACTTTTCTTTTTTCAAAATAAAGGCGAAACTTTCCTTTGAGTTGTGAACAACGGCAGGAACATCAGCAGTTGTCTCCGTAGGATGAACAAAAGGATTCTCCCTGAAAAATTGTTGAGACAACGGTATTCTTGTCCCATAAAAGAATTCTTGAAGCAATTACCCCTCGAGGTAAAGAAGCTCTTTTATCCCCAGTGAAGAAGGTCTTTTATCCCTAGTGACGAAGATTTCATCTCCAGTGAAGAAGCTCTTCCATCCCAGTAAAGATGCTTATCTTCCCCAGAGAAGTTTAAAGCACGCAGCACCATTCATCACCTGTGTTATCTGCACCGTGTTGAAGAACATTTGCCAAGTATCTGGTTGTATTGCGACGTCGGTCCATCTCCAGTGTATACTTCTTTGTCTGTCAGTATCGTCAGCATGCATGCTACATTCATGACATTCATCATATTTGCATCATTTATGCATTCTTGCATTTTTTAATAATCACTTGTTCAGGATATATCTATCCTCAAAAAAAAAAAAAGAGAGAAAAAAGAAAAAGAAACGAGTACGGGCGTGTCATCTCTCCAAGTAGGTTGTCACCCATAAGCAGAAAAGAACATCTTCTTTTTGCAGTTCCCCACTGAGATCATCCCTCGTGGAAGAAGGTTGCTTTAGTTTCTCCTCTCAAAACAAAGGAGGAAATCCCCAGTTGAGTTCATTCCTCATGGGAACAAAGTCTTGTTCGACTGTTTCTTTCCAATTCATTCTTGGTTAGAACCTTGTCTTTACCAAAGATTCAAATTTCGAGTCCTCAAACAGAGTCGTGAAAAAACAGACAATAAGCAATAGCCTCATCATCTGAGCAGCTTATGTCTCTTTCAAAAGCTTTTTCCTCTCTAGGAAATCAATCATGAAGATCATTTGGCGATCAGGGCCTTATTACTGTTCACAAGGCTGAATATCCAGTAATTTCCCTAGCAAAGTCTCCAGGATCATTTTATCACTTGGCTGATGATTGATCATGTTTTCGAAACCACTATCACAAAGCTGGTAGTCGGTAACCTTTTGTTCTGGTTATATTATTCAACATGTCTATCACAAGGCTGATAGTCGGTAATATTAACCGAACCTTTGAAACTCTTTTACCTTGTCAAGTCTATCACCATGCTGGTAGTCGGTAACACAGTTTCATACCTTTCACCTTCGCATTATTAAACAAGTCTACCCCTGTGTTGATAGTCGATAATGTCGATTGGTAAGTTTTTTTACAAAGCTATCATTCCCCGGTGAAGCATACACTTGCTTTCCCGAAAAGAACAAAAATGGATTCTCTTCCTTAAAACAGATTGAGGCATCCTTCCCGATCTCTTTTCCCCAGCGGAGTCAGTTTTGATATTCCCTCGGTAAAGATATCCTTGCATCATTCGCAATTTTGGTATCTTAGGTCCAAAATTCGCGTCTTCTGATATTTAAGTCTCTTCCACCCTATCAAAATAAAGATTTTCAATCTTCATATCTCAGGTTGAAGAAACTTAAATAGGGGCATCTGTCATACCCCAATTTTTGACCTAAGATACCACCTCATATCATTTGCATATGCATCATTTGCATCTCTAACAAATTGCATAGCTTGTGTTTGCTACTTGTGACTCAGCAGGATTTAATCAGGAAATCACTCATCAGTACAAGTAACAATCAATTAGGGTTTTGTTCTCCCTTCATTTCAAATGAATCATCTTCATAAACAACCAACATTTGGTCCCCAGAGATTCACTTCAACAAACTCAACAGCTTTGAATCGACTGAATTAGGGTTTTGACTGAAGATAGCATACTCCTGACTTTTGCTCAGGATTTGACCTAAAGACTTGGGACATGACCTCAAGACCCCAAGTGCATCATTTTGACCTAATCCATTGGCTCAGAACATCTCCTATACAAAGATTGATCAGATAAATCCTCAGATCAGAGTTTTTGAACTATCAGGGACTGAAATCAGGGATCACATTTGGGAAACCCTAAAAATCCCCAGGAAGTCAATCAAAGGTTTCAATCATCCTCAAATAATCCCTATGACAATACACAATGGAAATTGTATCTCAATTCAAGATCCACAGTCATCAATTTCATCTGGTCGACAATTAGGGTTTTTTGACCTAATTCACTGAACAACTGCCTTTTTAATCAGGACATGATGCCACAACTCAAACCATGGCTCAATATCCTCTAATACTTCAATGTAATCCATTCATACCATTCATTTGATGAGGATAGCCTGTTTCATTTGAAATCTCCAGAAACGCGATTCGTCTGAAAAAGTCCACTGTACAAGATCACCATTGACTTTTGGGGAATTTTGGTCAACTATGACTTTTGAAGTTTTGAATCATCAATATATGATATGAGAAGTCATTTGATCAAGAAAAATCAAGAAAATCAATCAAGAATCAAAAGTCAAAAGTTTGACTTTTCATACTTAGAAAAATTTCTAAGTGTTTTTCAATGGTTTTTTCCAAACTTTGGAAGGGAATTTCTCAAAATTTCACCTACAAACTGAAAAAAACTTCCAACATGAAAGTTGTAGATTTTGATCCAATAAACAACTTTGACACATATAAATTTTTTCCATAAGATCAACCATTTAAGAGATATGGTGCTTCAAAGTTGGTACTTTTTGAAAACTTCACTTGAAATCTCATTTTCTTCAAAGTTCATGGATCTTTTTCACCCACTTCCTTAAAGATCTTGAAGAAACTTTCAACTAGGGTTTTGAAGTGTGTAACATGAGCTTTCCAAAATGTCCAAGATCATGAAAAAATATGGAGTGTAGCTATGGTTTTGAATTTTGCCATTAGTGAACTTTTCACTTGAAATTTCAAGTCATTTTGCCAAAGTTATGAACCAAATTGCCAAATGGACCAAGTAATGATGCATAGAAGCAATAATTGAGAGATATTTTCTGGTCTAAGATCAGATAGGAAAGAGATAAGAAGCTTGGCCAAAATAACCATGGTTTAGTTACTTTAACCATTTGCATTTAATGTGAAAGATTCCATTTTATCTCTTAAGCCAAATCACCATTCTTTGATCAACTTGCAAAGCTCTTCATTCAGAATCCATGGCCTATAAATAGAGGTCCAAACCTCATTCAAACTCACACCAAAACCTCATAAACATAGGTTTTCTCTTCCTTTCTTAGAATGCAAGTTTCATGGTTTTCAAAGAGGTAGAAAACTCAACCTCTAAACCTTGCAAGTTCTGAGCCAAGTGATGCTTCCCACAAGCCACAAACATCATATGGGATGTGTTTGATCCATCCATACACCCCAAAAACACCTAAAACTCAGAATCACTACCTCACTTCCCAAATATGCATAACACTAGCCTTATCATGCCAAAATCAAATCCAGGCCAATTCTGTCCAAGCTAATCATCCAAACACATTCCATATACCATATATGAACTGTTCCAACCATCATACATGATCTGAAACACCAAAATCACTAAGCTTGATCCTCACTTGAGCTAAACTGCAGATCGGGTACCACAAGGTGATCAAGAGGTTTTCAATTTACTCCAAGCATCCAGACATGTTCTATAAGGTCCATTGAAGCTGTCCAGATTGAGCAACAACATCTGTAACACCTCCAGGCTCAAATTCGATTTCCAGCTTTGCCATTTTTGAGGTAAGTGCTCATGAACTTCAAACTCTATCATTCATGCATCATAAATGAAAAACTGGTTTACCATCATGTTTCTGCATACATATGGATCATTAATCCTCAATCAATTGCATCATAACTTGCACATACACGATTTCAGATTGAATCATAGAATTAGGGTTCTTCACGATTTCCAGAAAATTAATGATCTTAGAGTGAAAATAAATAAAATTAAATGGTACCATCATGCTCCTTGTTAAAATTCGAGTGAGTTAGACTATCCACTTGATCAAAACAATCCAGTTTCAAGAATTTTCAAAATCAAAATTGGGGTGTGTTCTTGGCGCCATTTTTGTGTTCAGAAATTCAAATGTCAATTTTTCAATATAATTAAATGAGCGCGTTATACTTACCAGCTGCGCGCGCAGCTCAGTTGGTCATTGTTTTGGTTGGCAAGCGTGGGTGCGTGGGTTCAAACCCTTGTGGAGACAAAACCAATTTTTTTAGCACTATTTTTCTCTATTTTCTTTACAACTTTAACCCATTAATTAACCAATCAAATTAATTTATTTTCTCTTCATTTTTTACACACCTCTTATTTAATATACATATTTTGACAATATCAAAAAAATCACAAAAAAAAGATTTATTTAATGTGTTTTTAATTAGGTTTAAAATGATACATTTTTAAGTATTTTTAAATACTTTAAATATTTGTTTTTCATTTAATTTTCAAACCTAATCACTTGTAAATATTTTGTGATCAAACCCTAATCACTTAGGTCTTAATTAAGCATTAAAACTTGTTTTAAACTTAATTAAGTTGATTTCTTTCAAATTCAAATCGTTTTAAAACGAGCGATCGCGATTCTTTTCAAAAACGATAAACCATTTCTTTTTGAAACTATTGATTAAACTTTTTTAATTGATCAAATGATTTTCAAAATGAAGTGGGGCCTCTCGAATATTAGAGAGTGTAAGTCCCATTTCTTTTCTTTTTGTACAGTTTTTCTTCAAACAGAATAAACTTCTTTAATAACAAACTTTCAAACAGTTTTTTTTAAACGACGCGTCTGTAAATAAACAATCAACCATGTTTTTGTAAATAAAGCACGGGCCTCCACGTAGGTATAAGTCCCAAGCCCTTTTGTACATACCCATTCCTGTACATGAAATTAGGTATTTCATTGTACATATACCGTTTTGTACATATCTCGATCAATTTGATTTTGAACTTTGAATAACAAACCAAAAATGAAGGTTTCTTTGAATCTTCCCAAAAATATACCATGGGCCTCCATGTAGGTATAAGTCCCGAGCCCTTGTAAAAACCTGTTTACATAGCTGTGAATAAACTCAAGTGGACCTCTCCCCGAGTGTAAGTCCCGAGCCCCTGTGTATACAAATGGATCATGCTTACAGGTATATTTCCTTCATAAACTCCATTATATACACACACTTTGTCATATATATAATTGTTCATACCTGTTCATGTTTGTTAATACTTGTTCATGTTTGTTCATATGTGTGATATGTGTGCTTGTTCAACTTAGTACAACACTAGGTTCCCCATAGCCTCCTATTGGGCTTCGTGCAAAGAATCTCCACTAGTTTAGGTTAGGACATAGAGTATGGTTTCCCGGTGAAATCGCTCTAAGAGCTTAGACCAACTATACCATGCCTCCCCTTGGGCTTTGTACAAACGAGTGACCCTCCCATAGCCTCCTCTTGGGCTTACAATGCAAGGACCCTGGATTGTCCCTCCCATAGCCTCCTCTTGGGCTTACAATGCAAGGACCCTCGGATAGCCTCCTCTTGGGCTTCGTACAAGGACCCACGGGCTTCTTAAAAGCATCCTGTCATACCCCAAAATTTGCCCACACTATTTCTCCTATTCAAGTTTCAAATCCATATGCAAAGCTCCTAGACAAATTCTTTTGCACAAAGGCTCTGAACTAGGGTTTGATTAATCAGTGAATTAAATGGCTCCAAGGCATCTCATATGGCTCGATATATCTCACATCATCTCCATGACAAGTATCAAGGCCTATCTCAAAGTTCTGGTCATTCAAAAGCTCAGAAAGTCAACAGTCGACTGGTTGACCTAAAAAGTCAACTGTGGTCAAAGTTAAGTCAAAACTCCTGATTTTTTTTGTCAAGATCCTCATATTGAAGTATCGTTCACCATTTGATCAAGTATTGATCATGGTTCATCAAGGAAAGATCAAAGATCAACAAATCAAAAAGTTTCTAAATTAGGGTTTTGTATAGGAAAAGTCAACTGAACTTTGACCAGTCATAACTCTCACATGGAACATCATAAATTTCCCATCCAAAGCTCATTTTGAAGAAAAATTTGATTCTCTACAAAATTGTCTCTCACATGCCAAGTCCAAATATGCATCATTTGAGAGATATGGACCAAAACATTATAGGTCCTTTTCAAAAGTCAACTAAAAGACACTTTTTACAAAAGGACATATAAGGAGCATGGAAAAGAATTTTTATATGAGACCAAAGACACTGGTTAGAGGACTCTCTAAGGTTTTAAAAAGTCCTAGAACACTTTCATACCTCAAAAATTGAGAGAGATATGCCTTGTCAAAGTTGGGCAAATTTGAGAAGGAAAATGTGAAGAAAAAGGGTTCAAATTGAATTTTTTTTGCAAAAAAAGCCCAACTTTTTATGGCCCAATCTTGATTCATAAGTCATCCAAGACCCTAAAATTAGTTACCACGAATTTTCAAGATTTATTTGATTTTATATGGATTTTTTATTCATTTAAAATTAATATAATTCAAAATAATTCAAGTAAATATCAAAGATATGTTTTGATTCAATTTCAATCATCAATAATGTCCCAATATCCAATCAAAATTCGTGCAAGGACTAATTAAAGGAGATTGGAGCAATTTGGCCATAATTGGAAGCTTTCATGAACCAAATTTCAATCATATTTTCAAAAAAACTCAATCAAAGATATGGTAAGATTCCTTCTACAATTGTTGACCTAAACTCTTCTCCTATATAAACATAACCAAGGGCAAGTCCTAGGGGACAAAAATTTTGGCCTCCAAGAACTACCTTCAAGCTCTCAAAAGTTCAAGAAAGTTGCAAAATTGTTTTTGTGGTTGCAGCCCGATTCAAAGAGTTTTGAAGATTTAAGAATACTCCTGAAGCATCACTGAACGTTTTGCAATCATCCTCGAGCTTTGAAGCACCAAGAACAATCGCCAATACCTCACGGTTTGACAAACTTTTTCCAATTCCGATTTCAATTTTGTGTGCATTATAAATAAATTTTGATTGCACATTTGTGTTTACAATGATGTTATGAGTGATTCTGGAAATTTAATTGCGTTTATTTACTTGCACATAGAATCCACCATTGTTAGGGTTCCAAGCTTTGAATTGGGATTTTCTAACATAAGTGAAATTGGACCATAATAAGTGCATAATCATATTCGGGACGCGATTTTGAGTCGATTCATATCATTATATGTTATTTATTCATCGTATTCCATGAGTTTCATTTGTGCAAGGATGAAGAAGAACATAGTTTTCACGAAGAAGAAGGAGGAACAGTAATGGCGCGTTAGTTTGTTTTTTAAATCTGCTTCACGTCGTTTCAATGGTTATCTAGGCTACGTCCCGTTCCAACATCAGCAAGTGTACTTGGCTCAGTTGGTTGAGGCGCTCCAGTGATACGCGTGAGGGCCTGGGTTCGAACCCTACCCTCCACGCATTATATTTTATTTATTCGTATGTTCATAGTTGTTTGCAGATCCCATGCAGTGGTCCCATATGTGACTATGATACATCCTTAGATCTCAGCCATCAGATCCTTCTATCTCCAGATCTAACGTACAAGAAGCGCTGGAACACCATGAACCTTCATGGACGCGCAGCACGAGATCATAGCTAAGTTTCTAAGTTTTTATTTATTTATTTATTACACAATCCCTTTTTTTTCTTTTATTTAATATATATATTTTGTTTTAATATTTCCCTTGTTATATATATACATAAATCTTGTTTTTTTTTAATTCTTATTTAATATATAATAAATAAATATCTATTTATTTTATTTTGTTATCATTAAATAGTTTTAATTATTTTAAATTGATTTTAATTGTAAAATTTTTTGATATTGAGGTCGCATATTTAATCTAAACTCGACTTTCACCGATTTAATTAATTAGGGTGAAAACCAACAATTAATTCATTTTTTTTATTTCTATTAACCATGGCTAACTTGCGCCCTAATCAGGGTTTGCGAGAATTAGCTATACACTAAAAAAAATCTTTTCTTTGTGCATTGTTTTTCAGGGTTAGCAACATGGTTCCTTCCGATTACGCGCCGCGCCTTCTACAAAGCTAAGTCCCGACTTTACCCTTCTTTATTATTTTATAATTTAAATATTCATTTGCCTTATAGGGTTAAAAACCTCGAAAGTCAATGGACTATTTTACACTCACGTCCTTTGCCTTTGCCATTTTTCAGGGTTGCCCCGATGCTTCCTCCGACTACAAACCATATCAGATCAAATTAAAAGCTAAGTCTTATTTCATATTTATTTTAAATATTCATTCTATTTTATTTCGTTTATTCCCTCCAAATTAGAGTTAGCCTTAATTGTCGTTGAATTAGCCATACACTCACTGTATTTTATTCTTCTGTCAATTCTCAGATGGTCAGAGTCAATGCTTCAGGCTACCTCCGACTATCAACCTTCGCCAATCGAAGCTAAGTTTCTTTTACCCTTTTTCTTTTATTGTTATTTTATTGATTAGGGTTAACTATGATTGCCTTTGAACCGATAATGCACTCACCCATTTTTCTGTTTATTCTTTCTTTTCCAATCTTCAGGGTTTGTCAACTGCCAAAGCTACGAGTGTTGGTAACCCTAAACCCTATTTACAAATTATTACTTGTGTTAAACCTTTTGCCTTTTATTTTTATATCCCGCTGGTTTCAATTCCCCTCTCCTCCGCTGGTTACAATTTCCCTTCCCCATTATTATGGTTATATTATTGTGTGGTTAGTAATTTAGGGAGTGCAAGCCTGTTAATTGAATTAGAATAACTAATTATAAGATAATTTGATTGAATTAACCACGTGATTGTTGCACCCACGCACACTTTTGGGGTAACCTCTCTGTTGCCTTGCTGCCTGTCGCCTTGCTGCCTGTTGCCTTGTTGCCTGTTGCCTTGTGTTTTTGCAGAATAAGCCATGTCCCTCGAATACGAGGATACCTCAGCCATGTTGCCTCGATAAAAAGGTCACGACCCTAAATGATGCTGCCTTCGATACACAAATGACCTCGACCCTCGGAAGTTGCCTACGGAAAAAGGCTGAGGTATCTTCTGGCTGCCTACGAAATGGCTTATTCTGATCCTTGCCTTAGACTACCTGCCCTTCTATGGCATGGGACAGTCTTATGGCAAAGGATGCTTCGATGACCCTTCAACCTCCAAACGAAAGGCTTCCTGCCCTCTCATGGCAAGGATAGACCCTTTCACCCTGAAAGGCTAAAAGAACTCTTTTTTCAAATTATAAGGTAATTGCCCCTAATTGCCTTGCTCTGGCTAAAATGTCTTTTATCAACTTTTTCTTAAACAAACACTCTCAAGGCTACGCTCATTTACGAGCTAAAGTCCTTGTTTCTTCATCTTCTATACATTTCTAAACTTTTGGTTTCAAAACGAGCAAAGCAATTAAGAGCCCATGGAAAACCATGGATGCAAAGGGTGCCTTACACCTTCCCTTTGCATAATTACCCCCCGAACCCTATTTTATTTAAAAGGTTTTTCCTGTTTCTTTTAGCCTTTCTGAATTTGTTTGGATAAAATAAAAGTCGGTGGCGACTCATGCTTAACCGCGACATTTCGATCGATAAAAAGTCAGTTCACCGTATTACAGAACTGGCGACTCTGCTGGGGATATTTCGATTAAGAGGGGATACCTTAAAAGTTTAGGATTCACTTAAATGTTTTCTATTGCTTGTTTTGCTTGCTTTACTTTTGCAGGGCTGTTTTGGGTATTCTGTTGTGTGAAAGATCCTAACCCGGATCTGAGTACCTTAGGTATATGGCATGAGATCAAGGAGACTGCACAGCGTATACTGATGTGGTTGATCTGATGGCCATCGTTAGTGTGACACATTGGTTTGTCCTGGTGTTCCTTGGGATCCGACCTGAGGAAATGCTTGGCTGCCGCGTGGTGTCATTAAGCACTAATTTGCCCTTAGAACCTTAGTCGAACTTGACTTTGGCCTATTAGAAAGTAGCGAGATAGCTGGCTTTGGTTTCGACTGAAGTTGGTTGATACTCGAAGCTACACTCATATGGACTGGACTTTCAGGACCTTTTCGGTTGGCGATTCGATTGCCGAACTGAGATAAGCGCCTTCGAGAAAGGTCAATGATATGAGCTCCCTAGAACCCAATCTTTATATAGGACAGGTTTGAACCGACTAAACTTCAGGGGGAGGGTACGCAGCTCTGGACTACACGCAAGCTTAACCTTAAGGCAGAATTGTGTGACTTGTTTGTGTTTGTTATCTACTTGACATCATGACATCATAAACATCATAAGCATCATAACATCATGACTAACCATTCGAGGACCAAGGAATTCATCTTTGTTCTGTTTTGTAGGTCATGGAGACTAGAAACACCATTCAAGTTAACTTTGTGAAGATACCTTCCGAACTGAAAGAATTGGTATTAGAGATTCCTGGAGGTTCCCGATTCTCTGAAAGACATGGTCTCTTGCCCAATTTAGTTACTTCAGGTTTTGACGAAGAAATGATGAGTGTACTATTTCAATTCTTCGATCCCGAGCATCATTGTTTTACTTTCCCGGATTATCAGTTGGTACCTACTATGGAAGAGTTTGCTGACATACTTGGACTCCCCATCCGAGATCAGATTCCGTTCACTGGTTTGGAAGAAATTCCAAGATTAGAAGTTATCGCTCCCGCTTTACATCTTAAGAAGTCTGATATTGATGGTCATTGGGAAACCAGAAGTGGAGTCAAGGGATTCCTCGCTAAGTTCTTATTCGGAAAAGCTCGCATGTTTTTGAAGTCCATGAGTTATCAAGCCTTCGAAGACATATTAGCTTTACTCATTTATGGTTTGGTATTATTCCCCAATCCTGATCAGTTCATTGATGTGCACGCCATAAAGATATTTCTGACACGCAATCCAGTTCCTACCTTACTTGGAGATATCCTACACTCTCTTCACACTCGTACTATGAAGAAACGAGGGACTCTTATGTGTTGCATACCTTTGCTATCTAAGTGGTTTATTTCGCACTTGCCTCGTTCAGTAATGAGGAACGACCAAAGGTTGAAATGGCGCAAGAGAATAATGTCACTTTCACATTCTGATATCCGTTGGCTGTCTTTATCCAAGGAAAGTTTCACCATGATCGACCGTTGTGGACAATATCCTAATGTGCCTTTACTTGGCATACGAGGGGGTATCACTTATAATCCTTGCTTGGCTTTACGACAATTTGGTTACGCTCGAAGAGATGGTCCTCACCATATGCTTATACAAGGGATTGTGTTTGATTATGAAGATGATACTCAGAATCACCGCCGGAAGTTCATACGAGCTTGGGATATGGTAAATAGAGTTGATAACAAAAGCTTGGGACAAAGAAACTCCATTCCTTTGGGGCCTTATCTTAGATGGGTGCGCGCTCGTGCTCAACGTCTCGTCATGCCTTATCCATATGTCCTACCTGTGATAGTGGAGCCCGATTGCGAGGAAAAAGTTCCTCAAGTTATTGCTCATCCAGACATGCCAACTGACATCGAAGAATTAAAGAGATCTTGGATTCAATTAAAGGAAGAAAGAGACACTTTTGAAGCTCAGTTTCGTGCTAAAGAAAAGAAAGTATTAGAGCTCACAAGGCTACTTCAAGCGGAGCAAGGCATCAACAACTTCATCGGTTCAAAAAGAAAGCGTCCATGGGAGACTTGAAGACTTTTATTTTTATTATTATTTTATTCCTAGTTTATATTTTTCTTTATTGTAGAAGATACAAATAAAACAAATTGCAAAATTCTTTCCCTTAAGTATTATTAATAAAGTTTCTTTTGTTTTGTTTTAAACAAATTTGAATTCCAAGGTCCTCGAAACATTGCATATGCATAAATCATATCATTCATAAACGTCGCATCACAGGTTTCGTAAAATAAATGCCTCATCTTTGTGCTGTTTATTTCAGTAACAAAGATGGATCTCGAACAATCTGTCAAAAATCTTCAGGCTCAGAATAACCAGTTCCAGAAAATAATCTTTCACTTAGCCAAGGGGCAAGAAGAATTAAGGGCACTTCTGTCCGAGAAGGAGAAGGACCAACAAAGGGAGCAAGGTGTGCAAGATAAATGGAAATCCAAACCTAAGCGATCATTCACTCCGTTGCACATGCCGATGTCTCAAGTTCTGCAACAACTGCTCAACCAGAACTTGATAACCTTATTACCTTCATATTCAATCCCTACAAATCCTGCTCCTGGGTATAAGTACCATGCGAGATGTGCTTATCATTCGAATAGCCCTGGCCATGACACAGAGGATTGTGGACCATTGAAGCATAAGATCCAAGACTTAATTGACAACAAGATCATTGACTTCAATTCAACTGGGGGGCCTTACATGGCTAATACCATGTGTAAACAACAAGTTGGGGAAGCTCTGATCTCCACATCAGCATCACAACCACAACATAAGCATAACGCGCCTAAAAGACAATTCACAAAGATCAACACGACTTTGGCCGAAGCGTTGCAACAGATGCTGAGGAAAGGGCTAATGACTTTGAGGGATCCTCCTCGGAATCCTAACATTTCGTCTCATCAGTATAATCCTAATGCAAGATGTGCTTACCACTCCGACAGCATCGGACATGACACTAACGATTGTTGGCTACTGAAGAATAAAATCCAAGACCTCATTGATGATAAGATGATTGATTTCAATTCACCTGAGGAATCTCATGTGGCTAATGCTGGGAACAATCGGAAAGGTCACAATGAACCCAACCAATCTGTAGGGACAATTCTGATCTCTACACCAGTTCCACAACAAAGATGCAAGTCAGGAGCACCTAAGCGTCAGTTCACGAAGATCAACATGTCACTGGCTCAGGCATTACAACATTTGTTGAAAGCAAACTTGATCACTGTGAGGGATCCTCCTGTAAAGCCCAACACTTCCTCTCCCAGCTATAAGCCCAATGCGAGGTGCGCGTACCACTCCAATAGCCCTGGACATGATACAAATGATTGTTGGCCATTGAAGAACAAGATTCAAGACATGATCGATGCTGGTGAAATTGAATTCCCTCATCCCCAGACTCCTATAGTGATCCCTGCTCCCAGGCACAATCACAACAAGAATGATTAAGGTCATAGTGGATGAACTTTAGATCATTAGATTTACTTTCATTTGCAATTTCTATTCTGTTTGTTTAAACATTCAAATTATGATAGACATTATTTGTTTTAATAATCATCATCAGTGCATTGCATATATTTGTCTTGAATAAATTATTTCGTTATCACTCATTTTAAATTATGTCTTTATTCTGCATATGTTTTTGTGATACTCAACTCCTGCTAAAGTTGTATACCTTTTGAGGGAGGATGACGAAAATGATACCGCAACCTCATACAACATGCTTTTGAACGGACTATGCTGACGATGTACAGGCATTGTTTCAACTCCTAAACAGTGGAGATATAAGGATGGTAATCCCTCGTCAACCCCTTTGAGCCTAAGGAGTAAAAGTTTCTTTTTGTACGAAACACCCGCATTTTTAACCTGGGGCAGGGTAGTTCTCAGTTATTTTGGCTGTGCATTCTATTTTAAGAGAATCACTCTACACACCTTTCAACAAAGGTTTCAATCACAAGCGTTCACCCGTACACATCAAAGAAGTGTTGGAGATGTCAATCAAAAGCCAATGATGGTTCATCAATCATTAAGCAAGGCAGTCAATATCTTTCAAAAAAAAAAAAGGGAAGAAACATATATACAAAGAAAAGCCTGCTAAGTCAAAAAAGACTTAGGCAAAAATCAAGGCGTCCCGCTGACTGTAATCTCAGAAATAAACAGTTCAGGCAAAAGTTAGGGATATCAAAAAGATGAAAACAGAGAAGTCAATAAACCCCTGAACAACACAATGTTGTGACTACCAAAGGAAGAAGTGACTGCCATCTCAAAGGTTCTCTTTGCTTGTGAACCATCGTCATGATCAAAGGTGCAAATCCGAAAGTCTCTTGGAACCTGAACGCATAAGTTGAATTAACTGAACTTAGGAATGAAGAACATCACGAAGAAGGGGATGGGTGTAAATAAACTTTGAGCCTTTATCTTTTGTTTCTTAAAACCATGAACCAAGCCGCGTTACAACCCTTGAAAGTCCTAACTGAAGCATGGTTAGTTCGAAAGCATACTGTCACCAAAAAGGTATCCCGACTCCTTAAGGTTTACTAAAATACTGAGTGGATATTTCGCTTCTAAAAAAAATAGCATGTTTTACAAATATCACGCTTTTACATCTCTTGTTTTAATGTTTTTCAAAACTCAAGACAAATGTATGCATTGCATCTCATGAATTCATTATTAAATATATTCTGCTACATAATTTCAAACGTTAGCAACAGAAGGAACTTGCACAGGGTACAACTAACGATCGAAAGTTATCCCGACAGACAAGATTACTCCAAGAAGTCATGTCTCTTACGTATACAAGGGGCATGACATCAAGTCAAGATTCCGAGATGCTCGAACAATCAGGGGCATACATCCAAGTATATCTAAAGCTAGTCCCCAATCAACATGGGACACTGTCTTGAGCCTATGATTACTGGGGGCATATCGCCCATAGTGTACATCTCATAAAGTCCTCGCGAGGAGAATCTCTTCAAGTTCCTACTAACAGGGGCAAATCTATGAGAGTCCAGTTTGACATCTTAATCAACACTCAGTGGTGTGTCCTAATCAAATCCAAGAATGGTAGTTACTATAATACTGGGGGCAACTTTCACCCATGTCTCCCCAACAGAGTTTACATCTTCAACACTACCTGTTCTTTAACACTACCTGTTCTCCAACACTTTGCTCTTCTCCAACATGGTTTATTAAATATCTCTAATCCCCAATCAGGGTACATCAAACTACTGATCATCCCCAAACAGAAACCATAAATCCCCAGTTAAGCATCTTCAAGGCAAGATCAGACATCAAAATCACAAAGACATAGAGATTTATTTTCTCAATCAAGACAACATAAATCATATTCACCTATCATATGTCATAAACATATTCATACATTGCATGCATTACCTCGCAATGAATTTATCCATAACATACAAAGTTTCTCATTTATTTTGAGAGACTCATCACATAATACATGCATCATGACATTGCATAAAGGCTAACTATACCTATTGCAGGATACAGGTACCGACAAATGAACGAAATCTCTAACTTTCCAAGATCTAATTCAGCTACTACGAATGGTACTGACACGGTCAACGCTCGAAGATCTAATTCATGTACCACGAACGGTAATGACACGGTCATTTTCAAAGATCTAATTCAGTTACTACGAACGGTACTGACACGGTCCACTCTCAGAGATCTAATTCTATCATCACGAACGGTGTAGACACGATCACTGACCTTCCCAGTCTAATTCAGTTACTACGAACAGTGCTGACACGACAAAAGAATCTAATTCTATCATCACGAACGATGTAGACACGATTATCTCTCCAAGATCTAATTCGGTTACTACGAACGGTACTGACACGATCAACTCTCAGAGATCTAATTCCATCATCACGAACGGTGTGGACACGATCAACTGTTTCCGAAGTCTAATTCAGTTATTACGAACGGTACTGACACGACAAAAAGATCTAATTCTATCATCACGAACGGTGTAGACACGATCATCTTCCGAAGTCTAATTCAGTTATTACGAACGGTACTGACACGACAAAAAGATCTAATTCTATCATCACGAACGGTGTAGACACGATCATCTTCCAAAGTCTAATTCAGTTACTACGAACAGTGCTGACGCGAACAACTCTCCTAAAATCTAATTCATCTACTATACGATCAACATTCAAACAATTACTTCTCAAACACTTCAGTCTCAACATCTAGATGGCATCTCTAAGCCCATCTCCGACAAAAGTCCCTACTCCAGCTAGGGCAAATTTCTTGGTATTCTAGTGTTCAATCATCTTCCACCTTCAGATACCGACTGGCATACAAACCACTCTACATCTTCAGGTTTAAGATAATTGAACAGGGGCAGCTGTCATACCCCAAAATTTGCCCACACTATTTCTCCTATTCAAGTTTCAAATCCATATGCAAAGCTCCTAGACAAATTCTTTTGCACAAAGGCTCTGAACTAGGGTTTGATTAATCAGTGAATTAAATGGCTCCAAGGCATCTCATATGGCTCGATATATCTCACATCATCTCCATGACAAGTATCAAGGCCTATCTCAAAGTTCTGGTCATTCAAAAGCTCAGAAAGTCAACAGTCGACTGGTTGACCTAAAAAGTCAACTGTGGTCAAAGTGAAGTCAAAACTCCTGATTTTTTTTGTCAAGATCCTCATATTGAAGTATCGTTCACCATTTGATCAAGTATTGATCATGGTTCATCAAGGAAAGATCAAAGATCAACAAATCAAAAAGTTTCTAAATTAGGGTTTTGTATAGGAAAAGTCAACTGAACTTTGACCAGTCATAACTCTCACATGGAACATCATAAATTTCCCATCCAAAGCTCATTTTGAAGAAAAATTTGATTCTCTACAAAATTGTCTCTCACATGCCAAGTCCAAATATGCATCATTTGAGAGATATGGACCAAAACATTATAGGTCCTTTTCAAAAGTCAACTAAAAGACACTTTTTACAAAAGGACATATAAGGAGCATGGAAAAGAATTTTTATATGAGACCAAAGACACTGGTTAGAGGACTCTCTAAGGTTTTAAAAAGTCCTAGAACACTTTCATACCTCAAAAATTGAGAGAGATATGCCTTGTCAAAGTTGGGCAAATTTGAGAAGGAAAATGTGAAGAAAAAGGGTTCAAATTGAATTTTTTTTGCAAAAAAAGCCCAACTTTTTATGGCCCAATCTTGATTCATAAGTCATCCAAGACCCTAAAATTAGTTACCACGAATTTTCAAGATTTATTTGATTTTATATGGATTTTTTATTCATTTAAAATTAATATAATTCAAAATAATTCAAGTAAATATCAAAGATATGTTTTGGTTCAATTTCAATCATCAATAATGTCCCAATATCCAATCAAAATTCGTGCAAGGACTAATTAAAGGAGATTGGAGCAATTTGGCCATAATTGGAAGCTTTCATGAACCAAATTTCAATCATATTTTCAAAAAAACTCAATCAAAGATATGGCAAGATTCCTTCTACAATTGTTGACCTAAACTCTTCTCCTATATAAACATAACCAAGGGCAAGTCCTAGGGGACAAAAATTTTGGCCTCCAAGAACTACCTTCAAGCTCTCAAAAGTTCAAGAAAGTTGCAAAATTGTTTTTGTGGTTGCAGCCCGATTCAAAGAGTTTTGAAGATTTAAGAATACTCCTGAAGCATCACTGAACGTTTTGCAATCATCCTCGAGCTTTGAAGCACCAAGAACAATCGCCAATACCTCACGGTTTGACAAACTTTTTCCAATTCCGATTTCAATTTTGTGTGCATTATAAATAAATTTTGATTGCACATTTGTGTTTACAATGATGTTATGAGTGATTCTGGAAATTTAATTGCGTTTATTTACTTGCACATAGAATCCACCATTGTTAGGGTTCCAAGCTTTGAATTGGGATTTTCTAACATAAGTGAAATTGGACCATAATAAGTGCATAATCATATTCGGGACGCGATTTTGAGTCGATTCATATCATTATATGTTATTTATTCATCGTATTCCATGAGTTTCATTTGTGCAAGGATGAAGAAGAACATAGTTTTCACGAAGAAGAAGGAGGAACAGTAATGGCGCGTTAGTTTGTTTTTTAAATCTGCTTCACGTCGTTTCAATGGTTATCTAGGCTACGTCCCGTTCCAACATCAGCAAGTGTACTTGGCTCAGTTGGTTGAGGCGCTCCAGTGATACGCGTGAGGGCCTGGGTTCGAACCCTACCCTCCACGCATTATATTTTATTTATTCGTATGTTCATAGTTGTTTGCAGATCCCATGCAGTGGTCCCATATGTGACTATGATACATCCTTAGATCTCAGCCATCAGATCCTTCTATCTCCAGATCTAACGTACAAGAAGCGCTAGAACACCATGAACCTTCATGGACGCGCAGCACGAGATCATAGCTAAGTTTCTAAGTTTTTATTTATTTATTTATTACACAATCCCTTTTTTTTTCTTTTATTTAATATATATATTTTGTTTTAATATTTCCCTTGTTATATATATACATAAATCTTGTTTTTTTTTAATTCTTATTTAATATATAATAAATAAATATCTATTTATTTTATTTTGTTATCATTAAATAGTTTTAATTATTTTAAATTGATTTTAATTGTAAATTTTTTTGATATTGAGGTCGCATATTTAATCTAAACTCGACTTTCACCGATTTAATTAATTAGGGTGAAAACCAACAATTAATTCATTTTTTTTATTTCTATTAACCATGGCTAACTTGCGCCCTAATCAGGGTTTGCGAGAATTAGCTATACACTAAAAAAAATCTTTTCTTTGTGCATTGTTTTTCAGGGTTAGCAACATGGTTCCTTCCGATTACGCGCCGCGCCTTCTACAAAGCTAAGTCCCGACTTTACCCTTCTTTATTATTTTATAATTTAAATATTCATTTGCCTTATAGGGTTAAAAACCTCGAAAGTCAATGGACTATTTTACACTCACGTCCTTTGCCTTTGCCATTTTTCAGGGTTGCCCCGATGCTTCCTCCGACTACAAACCATATCAGATCAAATTAAAAGCTAAGTCTTATTTCATATTTATTTTAAATATTCATTCTATTTTATTTCGTTTATTCCCTCCAAATTAGAGTTAGCCTTAATTGTCGTTGAATTAGCCATACACTCACTGTATTTTATTCTTCTGTCAATTCTCAGATGGTCAGAGTCAATGCTTCAGGCTACCTCCGACTATCAACCTTCGTCAATCGAAGCTAAGTTTCTTTTACCCTTTTTCTTTTATTGTTATTTTATTGATTAGGGTTAACTATGATTGCCTTTGAACCGATAATGCACTCACCCATTTTTCTGTTTATTCTTTCTTTTCCAATCTTCAGGGTTTGTCAACTGCCAAAGCTACGAGTGTTGGTAACCCTAAACCCTATTTACAAATTATTACTTGTGTTAAACCTTTTGCCTTTTATTTTTATATCCCGCTGGTTTCAATTCCCCTCTCCTCCGCTGGTTACAATTTCCCTTCCCCATTATTATGGTTATATTATTGTGTGGTTAGTAATTTAGGGAGTGCAAACCTGTTAATTGAATTAGAATAACTAATTATAAGATAATTTGATTGAATTAACCACGTGATTGTTGCACCCACGCACACTTTTGGGGTAACCTCTCTGTTGCCTTGCTGCCTGTTGCCTTGTTGCCTGTTGCCTTGTGTTTTTGCAGAATAAGCCATGTCCCTCGAATACGAGGATACCTCAGCCATGTTGCCTCGATAAAAAGGTCACGACCCTAAATGATGCTGCCTTCGATACACAAATGACCTCGACCCTCGGAAGTTGCCTACGGAAAAAGGCTGAGGTATCTTCTGGCTGCCTACGAAATGGCTTATTCTGATCCTTGCCTTAGACTACCTGCCCTTCTATGGCATGGGACAGTCTTATGGCAAAGGATGCTTCGATGACCCTTCAACCTCCAAACGAAAGGCTTCCTGCCCTCTCATGGCAAGGATAGACCCTTTCACCCTGAAAGGCTAAAAGAACTCTTTTTTCAAATTATAAGGTAATTGCCCCTAATTGCCTTGCTCTGGCTAAAATGTCTTTTATCAACTTTTTCTTAAACAAACACTCTCAAGGCTACGCTCATTTACGAGCTAAAGTCCTTGTTTCTTCATCTTCTATACATTTCTAAACTTTTGGTTTCAAAACGAGCAAAGCAATTAAGAGCCCATGGAAAACCATGGATGCAAAGGGTGCCTTACACCTTCCCTTTGCATAATTACCCCCCGAACCCTATTTTATTTAAAAGGTTTTTCCTGTTTCTTTTAGCCTTTCTGAATTTGTTTGGATAAAATAAAAGTCGGTGGCGACTCATGCTTAACCGCGACATTTCGATCGATAAAAAGTCAGTTCACCGTATTACACATCCCCAATATCCAAATCAAATACCCTAGGAGATTAGACATTTATCATCTCTATGATAGGAGTATCTCTTCTATATCATCACAAACAATCAAATTTATCAAACTTTTTTTTGCCACAAGGCTGGCTAATCAATCAAACTTTTTTTTGCCACAAGGCTGGCTAATCAATCAAACAGTTTTGCCACCATACTGGCTGATTAATCAAAGTTTTTGTCACAAGGCTGACTTCATTGAAACTTTTGCCACGAGGCTGGCTGATTAATCAAAACTTTTTGTCACAAGGCTGACTTCATTGAAAGTTTTTGCCACAAGGCTGGTTAAACAACAAAAACATCTTTATCATTCTAAGCACCCTAAGTGGCATGGCCCCGGGCTTATAATGAAAAGATTTTCAAACAAAAATCAAACAGATGTATGTGATGATATAGATTAGATACATCGAACATTTAGATGACATTTGTCTCTTATCCTTTGCTTCCACTAGCATAAGTGGGAACTACGATTGCTCTGACTTTCTCAACATCCCTTTGAGAATACGTAGGCACAAGGTCGATCCTTGGCGAGCAAAATAAAACAAAAAAACCATTCAAACCTTAGCACCCGTAGACCCCGAGCTACAGATGCTCTGATTCCCTCTAAGGGATATGTATGCAGAGGATCGCGATGATCTTTGCGAGCATAATCAAACAAACACCTTAGGTCCCACCTATTTCACAAGAACCTCTACCATAACAAGAATGGAATAAACAAAACAAAGAAACCTATAGAGTACTATAGATACGTTGGGTGCTAATACCTTCCCTTCGTATAACCAACCCTCTTACCCAAGATCTCTCCCCCACTTTTAAGGTTATTGCAACTTTTTTCCTTTTCCTCTTTTGGAAACAATAAAAAGTTTGGTCCGTACAAAAGAAAAATCATTTTTGAGCACTCGAGCCCAAAGAAGGCATCAGGTGTCTCATCCCGAAAAAAGACAACGATTTTTCCCCGCGACACTTATCTCTTTCCATTCTGATCTCAAACCAGAAATATCTTTCAATTATTGCCTCTATGTGTCATCAGTTGGATCATTTGGTAGAATAGTGCATAACTTAGTGAAAATGGCATGAGATTTCAAGTGAAAAGTTCACTAATGTCAAAATTCAAAACCATGGCTACACTCCATATTTTTTCATGCTCTTAGACATTTTGGAAAGCTCATATTACACACTTCAAAACCCTAGTTGAAAGTTTCTTCAAGATCTTTAAGGAAGTGGTTGAAAAAGATCCATGAACTTTGAGAAAAATGAAGTTTTAAGTGAAATTTTCCAAAGATGCCAACTTTGAAGCACCATATCTCTTAAATGGTTGATCTTATGGAAAAAAATTATATGTGTCAAAGTTGTTTATTGGATCAAAATCTACAACTTTCATGTTGGAAGTTTTTTTCAGTTTGTAGGTGAAATTTTGAGAAATTCCCTTCCAAAGTTTGGAAAAACCATGATAAACACTTAGAAAAATTTTCTAAGTATGAAAGTCAAACTTTTGACTTTTTGATTCTTGATTGATTTTCTTGATTTTTCTTGATCAAATGACTTCATATATCATATATTGATGATTCAAAACTTCAAAAGTCATGGTTGACCAAAATTCCCCAAAAGTCAATGGTGATCTTGTACAGTTGAATTTTTCAGACAAATCGCGTTTCTGGAGATTTCCAATGAACCAGGCTATCCTCATCAGATGAATGGTATGAATGGATCATATTGAGCTATTGGAGGATATTGAATCATAGTTTGAGTTGTGACACCATGTCCTGATTAAAAAGGCAGTTGTTCAGTGAATTAGGTCAAAAACCCTAATTGTCGACCAGATGAAATTGATGACTGTGGATCTTGAATTGAGACACAATTTCCATTGGATGTTGTCATAGGGATTATTAGATGATGATTGAAACCTTTGATTGACTTCCTGGGATTTTTTAGGGCTTCCCAAATGTGATCCCTGATTTTAGTCCCTGATAGTTCAAAACCCTAATTCTGATGATTTGAAATTTCACTGTTGATCAATCCTTGTGTAGGAGATGTCTTGAGCCAATGGATTAGGTCAAAATAATGCACTTGGGGTCTTGAGGTCATGTCCCAAGTCATTAGGTCAAGTCCTGAGCAAAAGTCAAGAGTATGCTAACTTCAGTCAAAACCCTAATCTGGTTGATTCAAAGTCTCTGAGCTTGTTGAAATGAATCTCTGAGGACCAAATGTTGATTGTTGATGAAGATAGTTCTTTTGAGATGAAGGGAGAACAAAACCCTAATTGATTGTTACTTGTACTGATGACTGATTTCCTGATTAAATCCTGCTGAGTCACAAGTAACAAACACAAGCTATGCAATTTGTTAGAGATGCAAATGATGCATATGTTAATGATATGAGGTGGTATCTTAGGTCAAAAATTGGGGTATGACAGATGCCCCTATTTAAGTTTCTTCAACCTGAGATATGAAGATTGAAAATCTTCGTTTTGATAGGGTGGAAGAGACTTAAATATCAGAAGACGCGAATTTTGGACCTAAGATACCAAAATTGCGAATGATGTAAGGATATCTCTACCGAGGGGATATCAAGAACTGACTCCGCTGGGGAAAGGAGATTGGGAAGGATGCCTCAATCCGTTTTTAGGAAGAGAATCCATTTTTGTTTTTTCGGGAAAGCAAGTGTATGCTTCGCCGGGGAATGATAGCTTTGTAAGAAAAGCTTACCTATCGACATTACCGACTATCTGCATGGGGATAGACTTGTTAATAATGCGAAGGTGAAAGGTATGAAACTGTGTTACCGACTATCAGCATGGTGATAGACTTGACATGGTAAAAAGAGTTTCAAAGGTTCGGTTAATATTACCGACTATCAGCCTTGTGATAGACATGTTAATAATATAACCAGAACAAAAAGGTTACCGACTACCAGCCTTGTGATAGTGGTTTTGAAGACATGATCAATTATCAGCCGAGTGATAAAATGATCCTGGAGACTTTGCTAGGGAAATTACTGGTTATTCAGCCTTGTGAACAGTAATAAGGCCCTGGTTGTCACATGGTCTTCACGATTGATTTCCTAAAGAGGAAAAGTCTTTTGAAAGAGAAATAAGCTGCTCAGATGATGAGGCTATTGCTTATTGCCTGTTTTTCACAACTCTGTTTGAGGAATCGGAACTTGAATCTTTGGTAAAGACAGGGTTCTAACCAAGAATGAATTGGAAAGAAACAGTCAAACAAGACTTTGTACCCATGAGGAATGAACTCAACTGGGGATTTTTCTCCTTTGTTTTGAGAGGAGAAACTAAAGCAACCTTCTTCCACGAGGAATGATCTCAATGGGGAACTGGTAGAAAGAATATGTTCTTTTTTGCTTATGGGTGACGACTTACTTGGAGAGATGACACGCCCGTACCTGTTTCTTTTTTTTCTTTTTTTTTTTGGGATAGATATATCCTGAACAAGTGATTTTAGGCAGACATTTGAAAAATGCAATGATGCGTAAATGATGCAAATATGTATGAATGATGAATGTCATGAATGTAGCATGCATGCTGACAATACTGACAGACAAAGAAGTATATACTGGAGATGGACCAACGTCGCAATACAACCAGATACTTGGCAAATGTTCTTCAACACGGTGCAAATAACACAGGTGATGAATGAGGCTTCGTGCTTTAAACTTCTCTGGGGAAGATGAGCATCCTTACTGGGATGGAAGAACTTCTTCACTGGAGATTGGAAATCTTCGTCACTAGGGATAAAAGACCTTTTTCACTGGGGATAGAAGAGCTTCTTTACCTCGAGGGGTAATTGCTTCAAGAATTCTTTGCTGGGACCAGAATATCGTTGTCTCAACAATTTTTCAGGGAGAACCCTTTTTATCCTACGGAGACAACTGCTGATGTTCCTTCCGTTGTTCACCACTCAAAGGAAAGTTTCGCTTTTATTTTGAAAAAGAAAAGTGAAGTAAATTCATTTAAAACTTATTTTTCTTTTTTTTCAAAAGTGAATAACACAATTATGTGAATACAAGATTACACTCAAAGATGTTTTTGATTCATGGCAAACTCAAATAAGCATTCAAACAACAAGGAGGAATCAGAAAAACAAAGCATTTGATCACTCATGAAAGCACAAGGTGATCCACTATGCATATAAGTCGACTCAACACAAGCTGGACATGAAAAATGCAGAAAATCAGCAGTTAGGTCGACCTACTGTCAACCTAGGTCGACCTAAAATGAAGGAAAATCCATATACCTCTGCTAGGTCGACTCACAGACCATTTAGGTCGACTCAAAATGAAGAAATCTTCATATCAGCCTGCTAGGTCGACCTACATGGCAACTAGGTCGACCTAATCTGTGAAAATGTCCCCAGAATGCATCAGAAGAGGATTCTGGTCGACCTACTCCTTCAACAGGTCGACCTAACTGGGAGCAAAATTCTGCAAGCTCTGTTAGGTCGACCTAAGCACTACAAGTGGTCGACCTAACTGATCAAGAAAGTTCAAAAATCAGTTTTTCTTGGTTCTAACTGTTATGCAATTATATATATTGTGCAAGGGTAATTATTCAAGCAACACCAACGACTGAAAGATACACAAACGCTTCTCATCTTCGTTCTTCATCATCTCCAACACAATTACACATAATCATTCTTGCGTTGCGGGTTAGTGATGAGTTCGATAACGTCCATGGAACGGAATTGAAGATTCCTAGTGGGTGAAGGTTTGTGGGGTTTGTTGGTGAATAAAATCTGCGGGTTTTGTCCTCCACGACGGGTGGTTCTTGGGGGTTTTTATCAAGAGACGTTCATTGAGGATTCGGCTGAGTGTAACGATTGAGGAACGGGGAGTTCAAGGAATCAAGACACTGCAGAAGGGAATCAAAGTGAAGCTCTTGGATAACCTTGATCTGACTCAAGATTAAGGGGGAAGAAGATTCAAAGGATCGACATAATTGGTTTATCGTTTATCGCTTTGTTATCTTCTTTGTATATACTACTTTCAACATTAATGAAAGATTACCCAATTTCAATTTGGAATTGGGGGCAGACGTAGTCGTAGCGAGGACGATCGACGAACTGCCTAAACAAATATCGTGTTCTTGTCGCTTTTACTTTCTCTTTTATTTTCTGTTCACAATTGGTTATAAGTGCAAAATTGATCAACGATTCAAGTGTTAAAATTGTGAATTAAAGTTCTGCACAAACATCACAATTCACCACAACTTGAATCACTATCAAATTGAACCTATCACCAAGTGTTTGTGTTTTTGCTTAATCCAATCTTACTGCATTGAAAATCAAAGTTGTCAATCTAGAAGTTAATTGGATTTCAGTTGTTAAACGTATTGATTAGCTATCATATTACTTCACCATCAATTCCACTTACTCCTTGGTTTTGAAACACATACGACCTTTGCAATAGCGGTCCAGAATAGACGCAAGTCGATTCAGAACCGCTTTCGCTCGAGTCTGTAGAAAAATCTGTAAAAACTTAGTGAGATCTATTCACCCCCCCTCTAGATCTATAGGCCAGCGTCTAACAAGTGGCATCAAGAGCTCTGGTTTATTCCGTGCTACGTGAAACACTTATTGGAAAGATGGCTTCTGGACCTAAAGGGGCTCATAATAGAGCTCCAGTTTTCAACGGAGAAAACTACGGCTATTGGAAGGATTGTATGTGTGTCCATATCAATGCAATTGATAGGAACATCTGGACAGCTATTGTCAATGGTCCATTTCAGATCACTATGACAAATGCAGCTGGTGCAGTTGTTCCAAAACCAGAAGATACTTGGAATGCTGAAGATGAAAAGAAATATGCATACGATTGGAAAGCGAGAAACATTCTAATCTCAGCTCTAGGAGTTGATGAATACTATCGCGTTTCCCATTGTAGATCAGCTAAAGCTATGTGGGACACATTGCAAGTTGCCCACGAGGGAACGGATGATGTCAAACTAGCTAGGATCAATACGTTAACTCAAGAGTTCGAACTTTTCCACATGGAAGATGGTGAAACCATCGAAAGCATGCAGAAAAGATTCGTTCACCTGAAAAATCGATTAAATTCTCTTGATAGACCTGTTTCCAATGCAGTTGCTACTAACAAAATCTTAAGGTGTTTGAACAGGGAATGGCAGCCCAAAGTTACAGCAATTAAGGAAGCAAATGATCTCAACACTTTAGACATTACCACTCTTTTTGGTAAGCTAGAGGAACATGAACAGCATCTTAAATGCCTTGACATGCATGAGAAGAGGACAAAGAAAGAAAAGAACATGGAGAAAGAGGTAGAGAAGAAGTCAATAGCTCTAAAAGCTTCGAGCTCCAAGACCTCAAAACGAGAGCCAAAGGATAGTGACACAAGTAGTGACGAAGACTCCGATGATGAGGAAATGGGACTGTTTGTGCGAAGATACAACAAATATCTAAAGAAAAATGGAGCAAAACATTCCGACAAAGGATTGATCAACTATAGAAAGCAATCAAACATGTTCAAACAAGATGACGACAACAAAGGAAAGATCAAAGGTCTTTGCTTCAATTGTGGGAAAGCCGGTCACTACAAACCGGATTGTCCATACCTTAAGAAAGAAAATGAGAAGAACCAAAGCAAAAGTCATAACAAATCTAAAAGAGCTTACATAGCATGGGAAAGTGATTCATCTAGTGAAAGCTCGTCAAGCGATGAAGAAGAATCAGCAAACCTATGTTTCATGGCTCATCAAAACAAGAAAAAGAAAGCTGAAAAGTGTCTTGACATTGCCGAAAGGTTGTGGTTCCTTGATAGCGGATGTTCAAGACACATGACTGGAGACCTATCTCTTTTCGTTGAGTTTCAAGCAAAGAAAAAGGGGTATGTCACCTATGGAGATAACAATCGGGGAGCCATACTTGGTAAAGGAAGTGTAGGTAACCCTTCTATCACTACTATAACTGATGTGCTGCTAGTAGAAGGTCTTAAACATAATCTTTTAAGTATAAGTCAATTGTGCGACAAAGATTTTAAAGTAATGTTTACAAATTCTGAATGCACAATAGAACATACTAAGAAAAGAGACATTATGTTTAAGGGCTTAAGAGTAAACAACATCTACATGCTAAACTTGGATGAGGTATCTAAGTCTAGTACCAAATGTCTAGTTGCTCTAGGCGATGACTCATGGCTTTGGCATAGACGTCTCGCCCACATAAATTTTGACTTACTAAATAAAGTTGTCTCAAAAGATTTAGTAATCGGCTTACCCAAAATGAAGTTTTCAAAAGATCATCTATGTGATGCTTGTCAAAAGGGAAAGCAAACAAAAATCTCTTTTAAATCAAAGAACGTGGTTTCAACATCACGCCCTCTTGAACTACTTCACATGGATCTCTTTGGCCCTTCAAGGACTAAAAGCATAGGTGGAAACACCTATGGTTTTGTCATTGTCGATGATTACTCAAGATTTTGTTGGACAATCTTTTTACCTAGTAAGGATCAAACTTTTTCAGCCTTTACTCAATTTGCAAGATTATGTCAAAACAAAATGAACAACAAAATAGTTGCAATTCGAAGTGATCACGGTGGAGAATTTGAAAACATTCTTTTTGAAAAATACTGTGATAAACATGGAATTGAGCATAACTTTTCAGCTCCTAGAACACCTCAACAAAACGGAGTAGTTGAACGTAAAAATCGAGTTCTAGAGGAGCTGGCAAGAACAATGCTGAATGAGGGTAATCTACCAAAGTATTTCTGGGCTGACGCGATTAGTACAGCATGTTATGTTTTGAATAGGATAACAATACGTCCTATACTGAACAAAACTCCCTATGAATTACTAAAGGGTAGAAAACCAAATGTATCTCATCTCCATGTATTCGGTTGCAAGTGTTTTGTTTTGAACAATGGTAAGGATAATCTTGGCAAATTCGATGCTAAAGCTGATGAGGGCATATTTCTTGGTTACTCACAATCTAGCAAAGCATATCGAATATATAATAAGAGATTACTTATAGTAGAAGAGTCAGTACACGTTTCTTTTGATGAATCTTATGCAAAATATGTCGAGAAAGGTCTTTCATTTAATGATGCAGGCCCATCCACTGAAGACATTGTCAAGGATAAGGAAGATGAGGATGAAAGTATTGTAAAGAAAGATGCTGAGAGAGAGAAAGATGAGTCTCACAATGAAAATGAAAAAGAAAGCATCTCAAACAATGAAGAACTTCCAAAGGCCTGGACAAACGTGAAAGACCATCCAATTGATAATATAATAGGAGACATCTCAAGGGGCGTTACAACACGCTCAAAGATAAGTAACTTCTGCCATCATTTTGCTTTTGTTTCACAAGTTGAGCCGAAAAACGCTAAGGATGCATTACTTGATGAGCATTGGCTAATGGCCATGCAAGAAGAATTAAACCAATTTAAACGGAATGATGTTTGGGACTTAGTCCCTCATCCGGGAGATCATCAAGTAATAGGCACTAGATGGGTTTTTCGTAACAAACTTGATGAAAACGGTGTTATTACTAGAAACAAAGCTAGATTAGTTGCCCAAGGTTACAATCAAGAGGAAGGTATTGATTATGAAGAGACATACGCTCCTGTAGCACGTCTCGAAGCTATTCGCCTCTTACTTGCTTATGCTTGTTCTAAAGACTTCAAACTATTCCAAATGGATGTTAAGAGTGCCTTTCTAAATGGCTATATAAATGAAGAAGTCTATGTTGCTCAGCCACCCGGCTTTGAGAATTACATGTATCCAACTCATGTTTATAAGCTGAAACGTGCTCTATACGGTCTTAAACAAGCCCCTCGGGCTTGGTACGAACGTTTGAGCAAATTTCTCCTTAGTCAAGGGTACTCTAGAGGTAAAGTTGATACTACTCTCTTTATTAAAAGAAAAGATAAGGATATTCTCTTAGTCCAAATTTATGTAGATGATATTATATTTGGGTCCACTAATGCAAAACTTGTCAAAGACTTTTCTAAGCTTATGCAGAGTGAATTTGAGATGAGTCTCATGGGTGAGCTAAATTTCTTCCTTGGCCTACAAATCAAGCAACTCAGTCATGGAACGTTTGTGAATCAAACTAAATATTGTACGGAGCTGCTCAAAAGATTTGGAATGAGTGAAGCAAAGGAAATTGACACACCTATGGCAACAAATACAAATCTAGACAAAGATGAGAAAGGTAAAGAGGTTGACGTGAAATTATACCGAGGTATGATAGGTTCACTATTGTATCTTACTGCCTCAAGACCAGACATCATGTTTAGTGTGTGTATGTGTGCAAGATATCAATCTTGTCCAAAAGAATCTCACTTGAAAGCTGTCAAAAGAATTCTGCGATACTTACGTGGAACTACTACATATGGCCTATGGTATCCAAAAGGAAATGAGTGTCATTTGGTAGGATTCTCCGATTCAGATTTTGCTGGCTGCAAATCCGATAGAAAAAGCACTAGTGGAACGTGTCATCTATTCTCAAACTCATTAATAAGTTGGCATAGTAAGAAACAAGTATCGGTTGCATTATCCACTGCTGAGGCAGAATATGTAGCTGCTGGAAGCTGCTGTGCACAAATATTATGGCTCAAGCAACAACTTCTTGACTTTGGTATTAAGCTTGATCACATACCTATCATGTGCGACAACACAAGCGCCATAAACTTGAGTAAAAATCCTGTCTTACACTCACGTACCAAACACATTGAAATAAGGCATCACTTTCTACGAGATCATGTAGAGAAAGGAGACGTTACTTTTGAACATGTAGAAAGCAAGAAGCAACTAGCTGACATCTTCACCAAACCGCTAGCAACGGAGCAATATTTCAACATTCGTAGGGAATTAGGGATACTCGATATCTCTAATTTGGGCTAATTACGTTTGTTTTCTCTTAACATTATTTCTTTACTTTATGTATATATCTATTTGTCTTGCTAACATTCTTTTAGCATAAAGGTAGTTCATCATCAAGCCAGGCGTCATATTGAAAAAGCGGTAACGTAATTGTTGTTCACTTCCAAAAATATTATTGATACTATAATATGCTATCAATTAACATGCTTATAGTGACCTCATGCATAAAAAACTGCTCCTGCTCACATATGTGTCTCATTCTACCATTAACTACCTTTTACCTCTACACTATACATACTAGCATTATTATCTATGGTTCTCTTGTTACTCTTCTATTCTCCTGTTTTCTCTTTTTGATGTTGACAAAGGGGGAGATAGATGCTGGAGGTACGGGGGAGCTTTGTTGAGAGATTGCCCTGTTGAGAGATAGATGCTGGATGTACGGGGGAGCTCTGCTGAGTCTTTATCATTTACTACCAGAGCTTAGTCGAATGGTTTGCCATCATCAAAAAGGGGGAGTATGTGAATACAAGATTACACTCAAAGATGTTTTTGATTCATGGCAAACTCAAATAAGCATTCAAACAACAAGGAGGAATCAGAAAAACAAAGCATTTGATCACTCATGAAAGCACAAGGTGATCCACTATGCATATAAGTCGACTCAACACAAGCTGGACATGAAAAATGCAGAAAATCAGCAGTTAGGTCGACCTACTGTCAACCTAGGTCGACCTAAAATGAAGGAAAATCCATATACCTCTGCTAGGTCGACTCACAGACCATTTAGGTCGACTCAAAATGAAGAAATCTTCATATCAGCCTGCTAGGTCGACCTACATGGCAACTAGGTCGACCTAATCTGTGAAAATGTCCCCAGAATGCATCAGAAGAGGATTCTGGTCGACCTACTCCTTCAACAGGTCGACCTAACTGGGAGCAAAATTCTGCAAGCTCTGTTAGGTCGACCTAAGCACTACAAGTGGTCGACCTAACTGATCAAGAAAGTTCAAAAATCAGTTTTCTTGGTTCTAACTGTTATGCAATTATATATATTGTGCAAGGGTAATTATTCAAGCAACACCAACGACTGAAAGATACACAAACGCTTCTCATCTTCGTTCTTCATCATCTCCAACACAATTACACATAATCATTCTTGCGTTGCGGGTTAGTGATGAGTTCGATAACGTCCATGGAACGGAATTGAAGATTCCTAGTGGGTGAAGGTTTGTGGGGTTTGTTGGTGAATAAAATCTGCGGGTTTTGTCCTCCACGACGGGTGGTTCTTGGGGGTTTTTATCAAGAGACGTTCATTGAGGATTCGGCTGAGTGTAACGATTGAGGAACGGGGAGTTCAAGGAATCAAGACACTGCAGAAGGGAATCAAAGTGAAGCTCTTGGATAACCTTGATCTGACTCAAGATTAAGGGGGAAGAAGATTCAAAGGATCGACATAATTGGTTTATCGTTTATCGCTTTGTTATCTTCTTTGTATATACTACTTTCAACATTAATGAAAGATTACCCAATTTCAATTTGGAATTGGGGGCAGACGTAGTCGTAGCGAGGACGATCGACGAACTGCCTAAACAAATATCGTGTTCTTGTCGCTTTTACTTTCTCTTTTATTTTCTGTTCACAATTGGTTATAAGTGCAAAATTGATCAACGATTCAAGTGTTAAAATTGTGAATTAAAGTTCTGCACAAACATCACAATTCACCACAACTTGAATCACTATCAAATTGAACCTATCACCAAGTGTTTGTGTTTTTGCTTAATCCAATCTTACTGCATTGAAAATCAAAGTTGTCAATCTAGAAGTTAATTGGATTTCAGTTGTTAAACGTATTGATTAGCTATCATATTACTTCACCATCAATTCCACTTACTCCTTGGTTTTGAAACACATACGACCTTTGCAATAGCGGTCCAGAATAGACGCAAGTCGATTCAGAACCGCTTTCGCTCGAGTCTGTAGAAAAATCTGTAAAAACTTAGTGAGATCTATTCACCCCCCCTCTAGATCTATAGGCCAGCGTCTAACAAATTAAAGCGTCATTTTGCAAGCTAAAAGAAACTAGAGATTGCAAACAAATGGGCACAAGGCTCAAATTTATTTAATAGGATGGAAATCAGCTAAAGGCGTGATTCCATAGAGTATTTACAAAAATTGGAAATGGTAATTATGCGGAAAAGGCTACATTGAAAGCAATAACCACTATTCCCCAACAACTTTGAGTTCCAACTGTGCTTGTTGCTTCAGATTAGCGATGATTTGATTGGAGATCCTTTGATGAAAAAGACTCTTCAGGTGACGAAGTATGGACTGATGCAGTTACTTTGTCATTAATCCCTAATTTTTGCCTAGATTGCCCTTTCAGGTTTTCAATCTACCAGGATGAATTTTTCTGTTTATTGTCTCTAATTTTTGCCTGGACCGCCCTTTCGGGTTTTCAGTCCACCGAGACGCTCATTTTTGCCTAAATCGCCCTTTGCGGGTTTTCAACTTACCGAGCTGTTCTTTTTGTATTTTTTTAGACAAAGTATTTCTTGACTGCATCAGCATTCACAGGATGTGGGAGTTCATCACCATCCATGGTTGTAAGAATCATGGCACCGCCAGAAAATGTTCTTTTGACAACATACGGGCCTTCGTAATTAGGAGACCATTTGCCCCTAGAATCTGGTTGAAAAGACAAGATTTTTTTAAGCACGAGGTCGCCTTCTCGAAATTCACGAGGTCGAACCTTTTTGTTGAAAGCTTGTTTCATCCTTGCTTGGTACAACTGTCCATGGCATAGAGCAGTCATACGTTTTTCTTCGATTAAATTCAACTGATCGTATCTGCTTTGGCACCATTCAGCCTCTGATAACTTAGTCTCCATGAGGACTCTCATTGATGGGATTTCAACTTCTACGGGGAGCACAGCTTCCATGCTGTATACTAGAGAAAAGAGAGTTGCCCCTGTTGAAGTACGCACTGAAGTACGGTACCCATGTAAAGCAAATGGCAGCATTTCGTGCCAGTCTTTGTAAGTGACGACCATTTTCTGGACGATCTTCTTGATGTTTTTGTTAGCAGCTTCAACGGCGCCGTTCATTTTTGGTCTGTAAGGAGAAGAGTTATGATGCTCAATCTTGAATTCCTCACACAATTCTTTCATCATTTTGTTGTTCAAATTTGAACCATTGTCAGTAATGATCTTGCTGGGAACACCATATCGGCAAATGATGTTGTTCTTGATGAACCTCACAACCACTTGTCTTGTAACATTGGCGTAAGATGTTGCTTCGACCCATTTGGTGAAGTAATCAATTGCTACCAAGATGAAACGATGACCGTTTGAAGCTTTTGGTTCAATCATTCCAATCATGTCAATACCCCACATGGAAAAAGGCCATGGGGATGAGAGAACGTTGAGTAGAGTCGGTGGCACATGGATCTTATCTGCGTAGATCTGGCACTTGTAACATCTCTTCACGTGTTTGTAACAATCAGATTCCATTGTCAACCAATAGTATCCTGCTCTTAAGATTTTCTTGGACATTGCATGCCCGTTTAAATGAGTTCCAAAGGATCCTTCATGCACTTCATGCATTAACATGTCTGCTTCGTGTCTGTCCATGCATCTGAGCAAAACCATGTCGAAGTTTCTTTTGTATAGCACATCTCCGTTCAGGAAGAAACTGCCAGAAAGTCTCCTTAGAGTTTTCTTATCTTTGTTTGATGCCCCAAGTGGGTACTCTTGAGTTTGAAGGAAGCGTTTGATGTCGTGGAACCACGGTTTATCATCGATGACTGCTTCAGTTGCAAACACATAGGCGGGCCTTTCAAGGCGCGTGATTCTGACCGTAGGCATATCATTCCAGTGATTGACTTTGAACATGGAAGATAGAGTAGCCAAGGCGTCTGCCATTCGATTCTGATCTCGAGGTATATGATGCAATTCAACCTTGTTGAAGAAAGTCAACAGACGTCTTGCATAATCTCTGTAAGGAATCAAGCCAGGGTGGTAAGTTTCCCACTTGTCTTTGATTTGGTTGATCACAAGGGCTGAATCTCCATATATGTCGAGGATCTTGATCCTTAAGTCAATGGCTTCTTCGAGACCCATGATACAAGCTTCATATTCTGCGATGTTGTTGGTGCACTCAAATAGCAATCTGGCGGAGAATGGGATATGAGTACCCTTGGGAGTGATGATGATTTCCCCAATTCCATTGCCAAAAGCGTTTACTGCTCCATCGAAAATTAGGCCCCATCTTGATCCAGGTTCAGGACCTTCTTCAGGTAACGGTTCGTCACAATCTTTCATCTTCAAGTACAAGACATCTTCGTCAGGAAAGTCAAGCTTCAGAGATTGATATTCATTAATTGGTTGATGCGCCAAATGATCGGCAAGGATGCTTCCTTTGACCGCTTTTTGAGCACGGTACTCAATGTCATACTCAGATAACAGCATTTGCCATCGGGCAATCCTTCCTGTTAAGGCAGGCTTTTCAAAGACGTACTTGATCGGATCCATTTTGGAGATTAACCAAGTAGTATTGTTGATCATGTATTGGCGGAGACGTTTTGAAGCCCAAGCCAAAGCACAACATGTTTTTTCGAGCATGGAGTAACGAGACTCACAATCTGTGAATTTCTTACTCAGGTAATAGATAGCATGCTCCTTCTTACCGGTTTCATCTTGTTGTCCAAGCATACAACCCATGGATTCTTCCAACACGGTAAGGTACATGATTAGCGGTCTTCCTTCAACTGGAGGAATCAATATTGGTGGTTCTAACAGGTACTCCTTGATACTTTCGAACGCTTTCTGGCAATCTTCGGTCCATACAACCCCTTGATCTTTGCGGAGAAGCTTGAAAATCGGCCCACAAGTAGCAGTCATTTGAGAGATAAACCTGGAGATATAGTTCAATCGTCCGAGAAATCCTCTTACTTGCTTTTCAGTTTTTGGTGCAGGCATCTCTTGAATAGCTCTGACTTTGTCGGGATCTACTTCGATACCTTTTTGGCTGACAATGAAACCTAAGAGTTTTCCAGATCTAACCCCAAAAGTACATTTGTTAGGATTCAAGCGAAGCTGATATTTCCTTAGTCGTTGAAACAACTTCAAAAGGTATTCAATATGTTCTTCTTCTGTGCTGGACTTGGCTATCATGTCGTCCACATAAACTTCAATTTCTTTATGCATCATGTCATGAAAGAGAGTAGTCATTGCCCTTTGGTAAGTTGCGCCTGCATTCTTCAATCCAAACGGCATCACTTTGTAGCAAAAGGTACCCCATGGGGTGATGAAAGATGTCTTCTCCATGTCTTCAGGAGCCATCTTGATCTGATTATAACCGGAGAACCCGTCCATGAAGGAAAAGACGTTGAACTTAGCGGTGTTATCAACCAGCATGTCGATATGTGGTAATGGAAAGTCATCTTTTGGAATGGCCTTGTTCAAATCACGGTAGTCAACACACATTCTGACTTTTCCATCTTTCTTCGGAACTGGCACTATGTTGGTCAACCATTGAGGATACTCAGAGGTGACAAGAAAACCTGCGTCGAGCTGTTTTTGAACTTCCACTTTGATCTTGTTAGCCATATCAGGGTGAGTCCTTCGCAATTTCTGCTTAACTGGCGGACATTCTGGCTTCAACGGCAAGTAATGCTGAACAATATTGGTATCCAACCCAGGCATGTCTTGGTAGGACCAGGCAAACACATCAACATATTCTTTGAGAAGGTCTGTCAACTTACTCTTGACATCGGTATCAAGCAGCGATCCAATGGTCACTTCTTTTTTGTCTTCTTCAGAACCCAAGTTGATTTTTTCTAAAGGCTCTTTGTGAGGCAGAATGGCTCTTTCCTCGTGCTTAAGTAATCGAGAGATCTCGTCTGGGATCTCCTCTTCTTCCTCTTCTTCGGCTTCGAACACAGGAAACTCAAAGTTGGGAGAGGGCATAGGGTTATTGCATTCAATGGGTTTATCAATAGTAAATCTGCACATGTGATTTATATTTATTTCAGAAAATTTATGAATGCAAGAGTGTATGCAGATTTTTTGAAAAGCTTTTTTTTTCTTTATTTTGTTTTTTTAGGATTACCATTTCCAGAAAAAAGCAAAAATAAAACATATAATGTAGGGAATTCAAAATGACACTTTATTTATGATTCATTTTTGAAACAAAGCCCTAAACACAAACTCATTTGTCTTGGGCGGGACAAAGAGGGAAACTTTTAAAACAAAGCCCTATACACAAAGTTATTTGGGCGGAACATTTAAAAGCAAAGCCCTATAAAACATCTCTCTGCTTTGGGCAAGGCAGGAGGTCAAAATAACAGCGAGGTGATTACTTTGAGCGGCGAACAACATTCGGAACGTCGACAGCCTTCCAGTAGCAACGAACTCCTCTGTGTATTATGTATTCAGGAAAATTCTCCCCAGAATTATCTTCAGTATTGACATTGACCGCTGGTCGAGCAGGATTTGAAGGTCCTGGTTTGTCACCCTTGTTCTTTGTAGAGTTGAAACGGTCTTCTTCTACTTCTTGAAGAGCATAAGATGAGTCACAATCTTCAGAATTTTCAGGATGTATTTCCCAGTCTTCAGGATGAAGAGACTCATTGTCAGCGACACTTTCTGAGTCAGTTGCGGGATCATCTTCCCCTTCATCTTCAAAAATGGCATTTATGTGATAATAACCATCTTCAGGATTATAAACCTTGTCAGATGCGTTGAAGCCGAAATCTTCAGTAACTTCAGGCTGCTGAGAAAATTGAGAGCATTGGTAAGCCTCTTCTGGTTGACTATTATATTCAAAGGAATCTCCCCATCCAGTTGGTTGGATGTCTTCAATCGCAATCTTTGAACTTTCAGGTGCAGTGTATTTCACCATATAATCAAATTTTCCACTAGGTTGTCCCAAGGTGTCCCAGACCTCTGCAGGAACAGGCTCAGTTTCTTTGCCTTTGGATTTCTCTGAAGGAGGATATGGTTCTTCCTGAGATATGTATCCTGAGTCATTGAGATAACATTTCCATTCTTCTTCAGGATCAGGTAGACCCTCTTCGATACATTCTTCGATAAGGACATTAACCTCTTGAGGAATTGGGTTAAGGAACCCTCCACTAATGAATGTTTCTTTGATCGGACGAAGGGTTTCATCCTTCTTAGTGCAGTTTGAGAATGTTGGTGAACATCCGAGACCTGCTCTAGTTTCATTCTTGGTAGGGATCACAACTTGCCCCCAGCCAGTGGTAGTTCCATCTTTCACTACTTTTACCGCCTCTTTGTAAGAAGAGATCGATGCTTTCTTCTTGGAAGATTTTTCTTCTAAAGAGAGACCTTGGAACTGAGTTCCTTCCACATCATCAGCACCAATGAAAGAGAAATTGGATAAATGACTCACCATCAAGGCTTGTTCTCCACTTATCGTTACCAATTTTCCATTTGTTACAAATTTTAACTTTTGATGAAGCGTAGAAGTTACTGCCCCTGCTTCATGGATCCATGGTCGTCCTAACAGACAGCTATAAGCAGCTTGAATGTCCATGACCTGGAAGGTGATTTGAAATGTATGTGGACCAATCGTCATGGGAAGGTTGACTTCGCCGATAACAGATTTTCGCGAACCATCAAATGCTTTGACTACTACACCACTGAACTTCATAGGCATTCCTTGGTAAGACAAGCGAGCAAGAGTCGTCTTTGGCATCACATTCAAGGAAGATCCGGTGTCTACCAACACATTGGACAAAGAGTCTGACTGACAGTTCATAGAAATGTGCAGAGCAAGGTTGTGATTTCTGCCCTCCTCGAGGAGTTCTTCATCACAGAAGCTTAAATTGTTACAAGCTGTTATGTTGGCTATTATCCCATCAAAGTGGTCAACAGTCACATCATGGTCTACAAAAGCTTGATCCAAAACTCTCATCAGGGCTTCCCTGTGGGCTTCAGAGTTTAAAAGCAATGAAAGTATTGAGATCTTTGAAGGAGTCTGCATAAGCTGATCCACAATTTTGTATTCACTTCTTTTGATAAGCTTCAAAATTTCATCAAAATCAGGATTCACATTGGTTCCACTGGACTGACCAACATCAGTGTTTGTATTACTGACAGGAGTTTCCTCAGGATTCCCTACTGGTGTATTAACAGGATTTTGTCTGGTTGCAGGAGCAACAGGTTGCTTTGAAGGTAGTGGAGTATACACACGTCCACTTCTTGTTACTCGACTCACATCGGCGATGTTTACGACAGATGAAAGAGTAGGTAAAGGAACTTCTTGTCCATTCTTTATCATTGTTGCATTGTAGTTGTATGGAACTTCCTTGTCAGAGTCATAAGGAATAGGTCCAGGTAGACAAATGATCAAAGGAGCAACAGGAACCTTCGGCTTGTTGTAGGTAACTTCTATGCGCTCAGGCATATTGAAATGAGGAACGATGACGTTAACTGTAGGCATTTTCGAGTTGATATCTGAGACTAAAAGCTCATGCGGATAACATCCTATCATGTTAACTTCATTTTTATTCCTATTTCTGTAGATCTGAATAGTACCATTATCCAACAGAACTTGGAGATCTCTTCTCACAATCGAACATCCATGAGGATCTATACAACATATGCTACAGGAACCGTAGTGATGTTGGCGAAAACTCGGCCCTCGACAGAGAGTAGCGTGCATTTGTACCAAATCGGCTCTTGAGAAGTTGATATTATAGACTCGGTATGGACCAGGACATCCATACACCATGTTTACAACATGCCCTCCATGATTGGGTAGCGGATTTGCTTGCACATTTGGATTCAAATTTCTGAAAGAGAGGAGATTAGATCTAACCAACCTCTGAACTTCATATTTCAAAGCTATGCAATGCTCGAGATCATGGCCAGGCGCTCCTTGATGATAAGGGCATGAGACCTCAGCTTTGTACCACCATGGGAGTTTCTCTGGTACGGGTGGTGGTGCTTTAGTTTGAACAAGACCTCTTTCAATCAAAGCAGGGTACAATTCTGTGTAGGTCATTGGAATCGGATCAAACTGTGGAGTTCTTTGTACACGATTCTGATTATTGTTAAACTGCTGAGCCTGTTGTCGAGGCTGTTGTTGTTGAAACTGCGGAGTAAAACCCGGATTCGGTGTTGTATTAATGGCTGGTGCGATAGCAGCTACCTGTCGTTGTCGATTGACATTTCCTCTTGGCTTTCCTTGGGATACCATGTCAACACTTTGTTCTTTCTTCTTTGGGAAACCACTTCCAAACTTTTTGGTTCCGCTTGAAGATCCACCTTCTTTAGTCAGACGTTCGATTCGGACTCCTTCTTCTAGACGCATCCCCATGTTTACCATTTCAGTGAAATCACTTGGAGCACTAGAAATCATGCGTTCATAATAAAACGGACTGAGAGTATTCAGGAAGATCTTTGTCATCTCTTTCTCTTTTAACGGTGGATTAATCTGAGTAGCAGTTTCTCTCCATCGTTGGGCATATTCTTTGAAAGCTTCATGGTCTTTCTGAGCCATGGATCGAAGCTGATCTCTATCTGGAGCCATATCCGAGTTGTACTTGTATTGTCGGACAAAGGCCTCGCCTAAGTCATTGAAAGTCCGAATATTGGTGCTATCCAAACCTGTGTACCACTTCAGTGCGGCACCAGTCAAACTGTCTTGAAAGTAATGGATAAGCAACTGATGATTATCTGCATAAGTAGACATCTTCCGGGCATACATCACGAGATGGATTTGTGGACAAGAACTTCCTTTGTATTTCTCAAAGTCCGGGACCTTGAATTTAGCTGGTATTTGTACACTAGGAACCAAACATAGCTCCTGGGCATTCTTTCCAAACAAATCTTTCCCACGAATAGCTTTGACTTCCAGCTGAATCTTGTTGAACTGCTCTTGGAGATCTTCCACAAGGTTACGTTGATTTGTGCTATCACCCTGATCATGATAAATCTCATTGCCATCATAAGGAACAGTGTGAACTGTAGGAGTCGGAACTGTCATTGTGGGTTGAGAAAGTGCCATAGTGATTTGAGAAAAAGTTACCCCCTGATTTGGAGTAAACTGTGAACTTTGTGCAGCGGGCGCTTCAGTTGTGGTTGTTTGAACCCTAGAGAAATTATGGCGGAAACCTGTACCAAAGCTGAAAGGCGGGCCCCAACCTTCTGGCATAGAGAAAGATGGAATACCGAATGCAACTGTAGAAACTGGAGTAGTGACTTCAGATGTCACTGTTGCTTGACTGTTGGGTGGCGGCGGCTGATTCTGTGCGGCCATTAGGGAGTCAACCAGAGTGGTGAGACTTTCCAACTTTTCCTGAAGGGTGGTCACCGTACCACGGAGCTCAATATTCTCTTGTTCAGAGTGTTCCATTACTCTTCTTCTGCTTGAACGAGTATTGTATCTGTGATCTGATTGCGAGCACGGTCGAGAAACTTTGAGACGCGACAGCTTGACGATCTATTGGAGAAAGATCCAAAAGATAAGACTCTATACAACAGACTCGATTTGCAGAATGATGTATGCAAAAATAAGTTTATGATTTTTCCAAATATTTTAAAGATTATTTCCTTGCAAACATTTGAACACTAACTATTCTTTTATTGAAATAATGGGAAATGTTACAACATTGGAGCGTAGCTCCTTACAGAATCAAATGATACATGAAAATTTAAACAAATCCTAAACATCTTCATCAGACGAAGAACCAAATGCATTGTGCAGCTTGAGCTTCATGATTTCTTTCCCATAGCGAGCTTTCAAATCGGCCTTTTCAGCCCTCAGCTTGTCAACAACATTCTTCCAATTGTCAGGCATCGGAGCGTTGCTTGTTGAGCCTTCAAGCTTTTTGTTGCTTTCTTTGATGTATCTTCTGATTGCGGCCTCTTTCCGACGGATCTTCTCATCTTTGTTCATGAGCCATCCATCCTGATAATAGAGAGTTTCTTCATGTTCTTTCACTCGTTTCTTCAACTTTCTGTTTTCCACATCAGTTCTTCGAAACTTTTCTTCCCAAGCGTCTTTTTCTAACCTCATCTTGGCTAAAGTCTCTTGGTATTCTTCCATAGCGGGAATGTTGGGTCGTTGAGGCACCACAGGGAACATGGGTTTTTCATAATCATAAGGCATTTGAAACTCCCTTGCTCTTTTCTTTACCCAACAGATGTAGGCGTTCGTAGCGATACAGTTCCTTATCTCACCTTTTTCTTTCCATCGGATGTCGTACCAGGCTTTCACCATTTTTGTTTTCAACCCTTGAGGATCATTTCCTTCCTGATAGAAGTAACTTTCCACTGTAGGGCCAATGGGTTTAGTTGAATTTGCATACCCGAGTTGTCGTCGGGCTAGGACCGGATTGTAGTTAATTCCTCCTTGTGTACCAATGAGGGGTATGTTGGCGAATTCTCCACAACTTTCAATGGTTTCTGTACCGCAGCGAGCCAAGGTATACCACTGAATATCATTATTAGTAAGAGACATAAGTCTTTGAGACCAACGTAAACCTTCCCGGTTTTCCGTGAAAATGGGAGACTTAGGTAAGTGTGAAACAATCCATTTAAACAACAGAGGTGCACAACATACAATAATTCCACCACCTTGGTGATTCCTATGATGGACAGAGAAATACATGTCACCAAGCAGAGTCGGAACGGGATTTCCATTCAAAAAGACCTTTATGGCATTGATATCAACAAAGTCGTCGATATTGGGAAACAGAACCAACCCATAGATGAGCAAGGCTAGTACAGCTTCAAAAGCTATCATGCTACCAGTCTCGATGAAGTCAAAGGCTTTCTTTATTAGAAACTGTGAAGGCAAACCTGGAAGGCTTCCTTTGGTAGTCCAATTACTCTCTATTTCAGATTTCTTCAAGTGGGTTCCTGTTGCAATGACTGGTGACTTAGGAATGGCTTCCAAACCATTGAAAGGTATTTTGTCAGACACAGGAATACCCAAAAGATTAGCATATTCTTCCAAGGTTGGTACCAACTGATAGTCTGGAAAGGTAAAACACCGGTAGACGGGATCATAAAACTGAACCAGAGTTTTGAGAAGTCCTTCATCAACATGAGTGTTCAAGATAGGCAAAAGCTTTCCATGGCTTTTCCTAAAATCAGAAGGATCTTGTACAAAAGACGCTAACTCTTTCAGTCTTTCCACATTAGGCTCTTTGAAACCGTACCTCTTGGTATGCCTTTTTACCCACTCCATAACCTAATCCTATAATGTTTGCAAAGAAAATTCTCTAATTGTTTGGAAAAAAATCATGTTTTTATGGAAAAAGTTTTTATTTTTATTTTTTATGGATGTATGAATGCGTGGATGCATGGATGCCACATATTCAAACATGGTAAAGCGAACATGGTAACACATACATGGTAATACAGACATGGCAACACAAATATGGTACACAGAGGTTCAAAGGTCCAGCGTCACGAGCATGAGGTCAGAGAACCAAACATGGGATAGTTCTAGTTAATCACCTGCAAAACATGTTCTACTGATACGTCAGAGTCTACATTTTTCTTTCGGATATTACCGGCTTTCCATAATTAAACTCATGAGCCAGCAATATTCTCAAGAAAAACTCGTCTGAGTGTGGTTCTCCGCATGACAACTAATCCAAGTCTTCACCTGAATAGTTTCTGCACCACAACCTAATAAGGCCAGGATGGGTTGGGGTTCTACAGCCAACTCAGCTTCTACAGTTCAATGAAAGCAATAATGTCTTCGCAATTAACTCGCTAAACATATATTACAAACAAGGAACCTCCACTGAGCGGAAGGATTCTCACGTGCGCCTGCACATGACTATACCCTCCACCTAATTCTTATGTGTACTTAATCCGGGTTAGGATTTGTCCATAATGTATCACTTGTAACAGAACCACACAAGTAACAGAATCAAAGAACCAAACAAGAACAAAATAAAAACAAAACAAATAGAAATAACCCTTTCTTTGGAAACAATAAAAAGATGGTCCCCAGTGAAGTCGCCATTTTTCTGTCGCGGGGAAAAATCGTTGTCCTTTTTCGGGATGAGACACCTGATGCCTTCTTTGGGCTCGAGTGCTCAAAAAAATGATTTTTCTTTTGTACCGACCAAACTTTTTATTATTTCCAAAGTAGAAAAAGGAAAAAAGCTGCAATAACCTAAAAGTGGGGGGAGAGATCTTGGGTAAGAGGGTTGGTTATACGAAGGGAAGGTATTAGCACCCAACGTATCTATAGTACTCTATAGGTTTCTTTGTTTTGTTTTTCGCCCTTTGTTATGGTGGAGGTTCTTGTGAGAAAGAGGTGGGACCTAAGGTGTTTGTTTGATTATGCTCGCAAAGATCATCGCGATCCTCTGCATACATATCCCTTAGAGGGAATCAGAGCATCTGTAGCTCGGGTCTACGGGTGCTAAGGTTTGAATGGTTTGAGGGAGAAGTTTTGCTCGCCAAGGATACGACCTTGTGCCTACGTATTCTCAAAGGGATGTTGAGAAAGTCAGAGCAATCGTAGTTCCCACTTATGCTAGTGGAAGCAAAGGATAAGAGACAAATGTCATCTAAATGTTCGATGTATCTAATCTATATCATCACATACATCTTTTTGTTTTTTGTTTGAAAATCTTTTCATTATAAGCCCTGGGCCATGCCGCTTATGGTGCTTAGAATGATAAAGATGTTTTTTAGCCAGCCTTGTGGCAAAAACTTTCAATGAAGTCAGCCTTGTGACAAAAAGTTTTGATTAATCAGCCAGCCTTGTGGCAAAAGTTTCAATGAAGTCAGCCTTGTGACAAAAACTTTGATTAATCAGCCAGTATGGTGGCAAAAAGGTTTGATTGATTAGCCAGCCTTGTGGCAAAAAAGTTTGATTGATTGATTGATTGTTTGTTTGTGATGATATAGAAGAGATACTCCTATCATAGAGATGATAAATGTCTAATCTCCTAGGGTTTTTGATTTGGATATTGGGGATGCTTATAAGAAGCCCGTGGGTCCTTGTACGAAGCCCAAGAGGAGGCTATCCGAGGGTCCTTGCATTGTAAGCCCAAGAGGAGGCTATGGGAGGGACAATCCAGGGTCCTTGCATTGTAAGCCCAAGAGGAGGCTATGGGAGGGTCACTCGTTTGTACAAAGCCCAAGGGGAGGTATGGTATAGTTGGTTTGAGCTCTTAGAGTGATTTCACCGGGAAACCATACTCTATGTCCTAACCTAAACTAGTGGAGATTCTTTGCACGAAGCCCAATAGGAGGCTATGGGGAACCTAATGTTGTACTAAGTTGAACAAGCACACATATCACACATATGAACAAACATGAACAAGTATGAACAAACATGAACAGGTATGAACAATTATATATATGACAAAGTGTGTGTATATAATGGAGTTTATGAAGGAAATATACCTGTAAGCATGATCCATTTGTATACACGGGGCTCGGGACTTATACTCGAGGAGAGGTCCACTTGAATTTATTCAAAGCTATGTAAACAGGTATTCACAAAAGGGCTTGGGACTTATACCTACATGGAGGCCCATGGTATTTTTGGGAAGATTTAAGGAAACCTTCATTTTTGTTTTGTTATTCAAAGTTAAAAACAGATCAAGATATGTACAAAAATGTGTACAATGAAATACCTAATTTCATGTACAGGAATGGGTATGTACAAAAGGGCTTGGGACTTATACCTACATGGAGGCCCATGTTTTATTTTATAAACATGGTTGATTGTTTTATTTACAGACGCGTCGTTTGAAAAACTGTTTGAAAGTTATTGTTTTGAAAGAAGTTTATTGTTTAAAGAAAAAAAACTGTATAAAAGGAAAAAGGAGTGGGTCTTATACTCTCTAATATTCGAGAGGCCCCACATCATTTTGAAAATCAATTGATCAATAAAAAAGATTTAATCAATAGTTTCAAAAAGAAATGGTTTATCGTCTTTGAAAAGAATCGCGATCGCTTGTTTTAAAACGATTTGAATTTTGACAAAAGTCAACTTAATTAAGTTAAAACAAGTTTTAATGCTTAATTAAGACCTAAATGATTAGGGTTTGGTCACAAAAAATATTTACAAGTGATTAGGTTAAAAATTAAATGAAAAACTATATTTAAAGTATTTAAAAACACTAAAAAAATGTATCATTTTAAACCTAATTAAAAGCATATTAAATAAATCCTTTTTTATGATTTTTTTTTGATATTGTTAAAATATGTATATTAAATAAAAGATGTATAAAAAATGAAATAAAAATGAGTTAATTTGATTGGTCAATGAATTAATTAAAGTTGTGTAAAAAAAATTGAAAGAAAATAGTGATAAAAAAAATGTTTTGGCCCCCATGAGTGTTGAACTCGCGCCCTCTCTCTCACAACTCAAAAACTTAACCAACCAGACCACGCGCGTGGTCTGTTAATCTCTTGCAATGAATTAAATATATTTTGAATCAGGTTCCTAAGTTCAGTTTCAAAATTTGGCGCCAAGAACACAACCCCCAAATTGAATTTGAAAATTCTGAAAACTGAATTGTTTGGATCAAGTGAATAGCCTAACTTGCTCGATTTTTCATAAGGAACACAATGGTATCATTTAATTGCATTTATTTTAACTCTAAGGCTATCAATTTTCTGATGAACACGAAGAACCCTAATTCTGAGTTTCAATCTGAAATCGTGTGTGTGCATGATAAGTTGCAATTGATTGAGGGTTAATGATCCATACATATGCAGAAACATGATGGTAAACCAGTTTTTCATTTATGATGCATGTATGATAGAGTTTGAAGTTCAAGAGAGCTTACCTTCTAAAACGGCCACCTGAGAATTGAATTTTGTAATAGGGGTGTTACAGAAGTTGCTTGATGATCTGGATAGCTTCAATGGACCTTATGGAAGGTGTCTGGATGCTTGGAATGAATTGAAAACCCCTGGAGCAGTTGGGGGCACCCGATCTGCAGTAGGAGCAAGTGAGAATCGAGCTTGATGATTCTGATGTTTCAGGTTGATGATGAGTGTTTGGATAGTTCATATGAAGTATATGGATGGTGTTTGAAGTGTTAGGTTGGACAGAAATGACCTGGAATTGATTTTGGCATGATAAGGCTTAGGTTATGCATATTTGAGAAGTGAGATGATGATTCTGAGATTTGAGGTGTTTTTGGGTGTATGAGTGATTCAAACACATCCCATATGATGTTTATGAGATGTTAGAATCATTACTTTGGCCAGAACTTCAAGGGTTTAGAGGTTGGGATTTCTACCTCTTTGAAACTTAAGAAACTTGCAATTCAAGAAAGAAAGAGAAAACCTATAATTTGTGAGGTTTTGGTGTGATTTGCAATGAAGTGAGGACCTCTATTTATAGGCCAAAGAGTCTGAACTCAGAGCTTTGCAACTTGCTTCAAAGTTTGATGATTTGGCTTAAGGGATAGAAAGGAATCTTTCACATTTAATGCATATGGTTAAAAGTAACTAAACCATGGTTATTTCTCTAAGCTTCTTATCTCTTTCCATTCTGATCTCAAACCAGAAATATCTTTCAATTATTGCCTCTATGTGTCATCAATTGGATCATTTGGTAGAATAGTGCATAACTTAGGGAAAATGGCATGAGATTTCAAGTGAAAAGTTCACTAATGTCAAAATTCAAAACCATGGCTACACTCCATATTTTTTCATGCTCTTAGACATTTTGGAAAGCTCATATTACACACTTCAAAACCCTAGTTGAAAGTTTCTTCAAGATCTTTAAGGAAGTGGGTGAAAAAGATCCATGAACTTTGAGAAAAATGAAGTTTTAAGTGAAATTTTCCAAAGATGCCAACTTTGAAGCACCATATCTCTTAAATGGTTGATCTTATGGAAAAAAATTATATGTGTCAAAGTTGTTTATTGGATCAAAATCTACAACTTTCATGTTGGAAGTTTTTTTCAGTTTGTAGGTGAAATTTTGAGAAATTCCCTTCCAAAGTTTGGAAAAAACCATGATAAACACTTAGAAAAATTTTCTAAGTATGAAAGTCAAACTTTTGACTTTTTGATTCTTGATTGATTTTCTTGATTTTTCTTGATCAAATGACTTCATATATCATATATTGATGATTCAAAACTTCAAAAGTCATGGTTGACCAAAATTCCCCAAAAGTCAATGGTGATCTTGTACAGTTGAATTTTTCAGACAAATCGCGTTTCTGGAGATTTCCAATGAACCAGGCTATCCTCATCAGATGAATGGTATGAATGGATCATATTGAGGTATTGGAGGATATTGAATCATAGTTTGAGTTGTGACACCATGCCCTGATTAAAAAGGCAGTTGTTCAGTGAATTAGGTCAAAAACCCTAATTGTCGACCAGATGAAATTGATGACTGTGGATCTTGAATTGAGACACAATTTCCATTGGATGTTGTCATAGGGATTATTAGATGATGATTGAAACCTTTGATTGACTTCCTGGGATTTTTTAGGGCTTCCCAAATGTGATCCCTGATTTTAGTCCCTGATAGTTCAAAACCCTAATTCTGATGATTTGAAATTTCACTGTTGATCAATCCTTGTGTAGGAGATGTCTTGAGCCAATGGATTAGGACAAAATAATGCACTTGGGGTCTTGAGGTCATGTCCCAAGTCATTAGGTCAAGTCCTGAGCAAAAGTCAAGAGTATGCTAACTTCAGTCAAAACCCTAATCTGGTTGATTCAAAGTCTCTGAGCTTGTTGAAATGAATCTCTGAGGACCAAGTGTTGATTGTTGATGAAGATAGTTCTTTTGAGATGAAGGGAGAACAAAACCCTAATTGATTGTTACTTGTACTGATGAGTGATTTCCTGATTAAATCCTGCTGAGTCACCAGTAACAAACACAAGCTATGCAATTTGTTAGAGATGCAAATGATGCATATGTTAATGATATGAGGTGGTATCTTAGGTCAAAAATTGGGGTATGACACATGAGCATGGCCATATTTGAACTGATCATACAATGGCTTGTATGTGATCTTCAGATCATCAATAGGTTCAAATTTATGTGAGGAATCACCCTCATAGCCAAAACCAAACCTTCTGTTTACAGAAACACCATATATCATAGAAGCAAGATGACTTCTGCCAATACTTCTAGATAAGAACTTTCTGAAGCTCGAGTCATATTCTTTCAGAATATGATTCATGCTAGGAACGGATTTTTCTGTTTCAGAAGAAGATCCACTATCTTTGGATAGATTTAAAACTTTTTCCTTCAGTTCAGAATTTTCCAATTCCAGCTTCTTAGTTTCAAATTCAAACTGCTTTTTCAGCTTTTTGCATTTGATACTAAGATGAGCCTTGAGTTCCAGAAGTTCTGTTAAACTGGAAACTAACTCTTCTCTAGATAGTTCAGAAAATACCTCTTCAGAATCTGATTCTGATGTAGATTCTGATCCATCATCTTCTGTAGCCATCAGCGCGAAGTTGGCCTGCTCTCCTTCAGAGTCTGATTCTGATTCTGATTCAGAATCATCCCATGTTGCCATAAGACCTTTCTTCTTATGAAACTTCTTCTTGGGATTCTCCTTCTGAAGTTTTGGACACTCGTTCTTGTAATGTCCAGGCTCATTGCACTCATAGCAGACAGCCTTCTTCTTGTCAGATCTTCTGTCACCATAAGATTCTCCTCGTTCAAATCTCTTTGAACTTCTGAAGCCTCTGAACTTCCTTTGCTTGCTCTTCCAGAGTTGGTTTACCCTTCTGGAGATCATGGACGGTTCATCTTCTTCTTCAGATTCTGATTCTTCAGGATCTTCTTCTCTAGCCTGAAAAGTGTTAGTGCATTTTTTAACATTAGATTTTAATGCAATAGACTTACCTTTCTTCTAAGGCTCGTTTGCATCTAGCTCTATTTCATGGCTTCTCAAGGCACTGATAAGCTCTTCCAACGAAACTTCATTCAGATTCTTGGCAATCTTGAATGCAGTCACCATTGGACCCCATCTTCTGGGTAAGCTTCTGATGATCTTCTTTACATGATCAGCCTTGGTGTAGCCTTTATCCAGAACTCTCAATCCAGCAGTTAGAGTTTGAAATCTTGAGAACATCTTCTCAATATCTTCATCATCCTCCATCTTGAAGGCTTCATATTTCTGGATTAGAGCAAGAGCTTTAGTCTCCTTGACTTGAGCATTTCCCCCATGGGTCATTTTCAATGACTCATATATATCATGGGCAGTTTCCCTGTTAGATATCTTCTCATACTCAGCATGAGAGATAGCATTCAGCAAAACAGTCCTACATTTATGATGATTCTTGAAAAGCTTCTTTTGATCATCATCCATTTCTTGCCTTGTAAGCCTTACGCCACTGGCTTTCACTGGATGTTTGTAACCATCCATCAGAAGATCCCATAATTCACCATCTAGACCAAGAAAGTAACTTTCCAGTTTATCTTTCCAGTATTCAAAGTTTTCACCATCAAATACTGGTGGTCTAGTATAACCATTGTTACCATTGTATTGCTCAGCAGAGCCAGATGTAGATGCAGGTGGATCTGTTGGAATTTCACCAGCCATCTTTTACTGAAGCGTTTTTCTCTTCTTGAATCTTTTCTAAACACGGTTAAGTGCTTGCACCTTAGAACCGGCGCTCTGATACCAATTGAAGGATAGAAAAACACTTAGAAAGGAGGGGTTTGAATAAGTGTAGTCTAAAAACTTGAACGATAAAAACAATTTGCACAGTTATTTTTCTCCTGGTTCGTTGTTAACTAAACTACTCCAGTCCACCCCCACGGAGTGATTTACCTCACCTGAGGATTTAATCCACTAATCGCAACAGATTACAATGGTTTTCCACTTAGCCCACGACTAAGTCTTCTAGAGTTTCCTGATCACAACCTGATCACTCTAGGAACAAATGCTTAGACACAAGCTAAGACTTTCTTAGAGTATCCTGACCACCACGTGATCACTCTAATTACAACTGCTTAGACACAAGCTAAGACTTCCTAGAGTATCCTGATCAACACTTGATCACTCTAGTTACTTACAAATTAATGTAATCAAATAAGAGTATTACCATTGCTTCTGAAAAGCTATAATCACAACAGTGATATTTCTCTTAAAGTTTAAGCTTAATCTCACTAATATATTATAACAGCAATGTAGTGAGCTTTGATGAAGATGAAGTTTCTGAGCTTTGAGTAGAACAGCGTTTCAGCAAGTTTTTTTTGAATGAGTTCTTTCAGAATCGTTAACCTTGCTTCTCATCAGAACTTCATATTTATAGGCACTTGAGAAGATGACCGTTGGGAGCATTTAATGCTTTGCGTATTCCGTACAGCATTGCATTTAATGTTTCACGCTTTTGTCAACTACCTCGAGCCTTGTTCACGCTGTGTCTACTGACGTTGCCTTTAATAGCTTCCAACGTTCCTTTTGTCAGTCAGCGTAGCCTGCCACCTGTACTTGCTTCTGATCTGATGTTTGTGTATACAACGTTTGAATATCATCAGAGTCAAACAGCTTGGTGCAAAGCATCTTCTTGTCTTCTGACCTTGAAGTGCTTTTGAGCGTGATACCATGAGAACTTCAGTGCTTCTGCTTCTGATCTCAAGTTCTTCTGATGCTTCCATAGACCCATGTTCTGATTCTGCTTTGACCATCTTCTGATGTCTTGCCAGACCATGTTCTGATGTTGCATGCTGAACCTTCTGAGTCAAAGCTTCTGAGCGCTGATTTGTGCATACTCTTTATATATTTCCTGAAAAGTAAATTGCAATGTATTAGAGTACCACATTATCTCACACAAAATTCATATCCTTGTTATCATCAAAACTAAGAATATTGATCAGAACAAATCTTGTTCTAACAACTTCTTGTAACCAGAACTCACACTTTAACAACTTTGCATATAACTTCTTCTCTTTCAACACCTGCAATATAATTCGCAAATGTTCGACATGCTCTTCATTCTACTTGGAATATATCAAAATATCATCAATGAAAACTACCACAAAAACTGATCTAGATAAGTATGAAATATATGGTTCATATATTCCATAAACACTCTAGGTGCATTGGAAACTCCAAACGACATCACCAAATATTCGTAGTGTCCATACCGAGTTCTAAAATCCGTATTTTGAATATCCTCATATTTCACCTGACTCTGATGGTAACCTGACCTTAAGTCAATTTTGCTTAAAACACACGCACCCACCAGATGGTCCATCAAATCATCTAGTCTTGGTAGTGGATACTTATTCTTGATTGCTATTTTATTCTATTGTTGATAACCCATGCACAACCTCATACTGCCATTTTTCTTCTTTAGTAACAACATTGGAGCTCCCCAAGGTGACATACTTGGTCTTACAAATTTCTTTTCCAGCAAATCCTTTAGTTACTTTTTCAATTCTGCTAATTCTAACGCTGACATCATGTATGGTGCCATAGAAACATTTCTAGTATCAGGGACAAGATCAATAGATAACTCTACTTCTCTCTGGCGGCACATCCTAAACATCATCCGGAAACACATATGGCACTACTGTCAGTTTATCAATTACAACTTGACTTTTAGCAGGTAAAGATGCAAACAACACAAACAACCGAGCTTCATCTTGCAAAAGCCCTTTCAACTGCCTAGCAGATAAGTAACCAGCTTCCTCTTCATCTATAGGAGCAAGAAAGTGTACTAATTTGTCGTAAAAATTTATATGAACATGATTGGACTCTAACCAGTTCATTCCCAAGATAACATTAAGACCCCTCAACAGCATGAAAATAAGATCAACACCAAAATCTCTATCAAAAATTGACAAAGAATAGTGCAAATAAACCAAAAACGTTGTCACTGATCCCTTAGCTAGAGTATCAATAACCATCTTTTTATTCATGAAGGACACTACAAGGTCTAACCTTTTCACACAATCAACAACAATAAACGAGTACGTAGCACCAGTATCAATAATAGTAATTAAAGGAGTACTATTAATGTATCATATACTCCCTTCGGCCTTATTTATAAGCAAAGATTCTCTTTTTAGGTTCATTGAATAATGAATGTATCTTGTCTTTTATGTAGACTAGATACATTCATTATTCAATGAACCGAAAAAGAGAATTTTTATTTATAAATCATGCCAGAGTAGTACCTCTAATCAATTTGTTTGCACTAGAAGTCTGAGTCCCGGACAACACAAACACCTTCCCTCCGGCTTAAGCTTTCTTAGGGTTTTGAAAATGTATACTGATGTGTCCTGGTTCACCTTATTTTTAGTAAATCACCACATTATCTTTGCAATCAGCAACCAAATATCTTATCTTCCCACATCAGAAACACTTCTTCAAATCACCCTTACATTCATTGGCGTGATGACCCGATTCACCACACCTAAAACATTTAAGAGGAGTTGGAGCACCTCTATCACTTAGCCTCTTACCATAAACAACCTTTTGTTTACCTCTCTCAGCTGGAGCACTATAAGGCTTCCCACGATTCATATGTTGTTTCCCTCTCTTCTTTCTCACACTCTTATAGTGACCTGAACGAGCTTACTATCATCCTCGTAAATTCTACAACTACTCACCAACTCTGGAAACCTACAGATCTGTTGATAGCCAATAGCTTGCTTGATCTCAGGACGCAAATCATTCTCAAACTTAACACATTTTGAGAACTCAGCAATTTCCTCACTATAATGAGGATAGAACTTCGCAAGTTCCACGAACTTGGCAGCATACTCAGTAACAGATAAACTCCCTTATTTAAGCTCTAGGAATTCAATCTTCTTCTTCCCACGAAAGTCTTCCAAAAATATTTCCTCAAAAACTCTCTGCTGAACATAACCCAAGTGACATCTTCACCTGTAATTTCCAACCCCTGATGGGTGTTAACCCATTAATCATCAGCCTCCTCAGCCAACACATGTGCATCCAACTGTACCTTCTGTGCTTCTAAGCAGCCCATCATACGAAAGATTCTCTCAATATTTTTGAGCCAAGCATGTGCTCCATCAGGATCATACCTACCGTTAAAAGTAAAGGGAGTTGTTCCTCTAAAACTTCCCTGGATTATGTGTAGATTCTCTGTTTGTATGGTTGACATTAATTTTAATTAAACAAATTAGACAACATCATGTTAGATAGAATGTTTCTAGTGTAACATATCAAACAAGATGTCTTATGCAAATATCATCCGACATCGTGACTAAGTGTTAAGTTGGGCTTTTGGATTTTGGTTAAGTTTGTTACAGATGCAGAATATTTGGATAATATTATGCAATCCAATATAACTCTTACTCTAAGGATAAAAGATTTTATTTGTTTAAAGAGATTTGATTGGTTTCTAAATTTGGAGAATATTTAGGAAACTAATGATTGAAGATCTATTTTCTTCGAGAATATTTTGCAGATCTCTTACAGTTTCCCAACTGCGTTTTGAAGCCCAAGTCCAGACCAAATGTGTGTTATAAATAGCAAGCTACAAAACCTTTAAAATCAGAGCTTATAGAATTAGTTTAGGGTTTGTCCTATTATTGTGAGCCTCTTTATTATCATGTTGATATAAGAGATGGATTGTTTTATCGAGTTGTAAGTTTTGTCATGTATTCATAAGCTTTTAAGTATTGAATGTATATGTGTCACTTAGGTATCATTGATACAATTATCTAAGTGAGTCTTAATCGTGTATTACTTGTAATTCACAATTATGGTCAAGGGCCGTCAATATCAGTAACGTGTGTCGTTAGTGTGAGACATCACTGCGATGATTGGAAGTGAGAGAGGTTTCTCTTATCTAGGAAGTTCTTAGGTAGAAGTTGCACTAGGTAGGGATTAAGTGAGAATTTGTAAACTAGATGTTGTTTAGCTTCAAATTGATACTTCTAATAGTGGATTTCCTTCCTGGCTTGGTAGCCCCCAGAGTAGGTATTGTTGATTCCGAACTGGGTTAACAATTTTGTGTATTCAGTTACTTTCCAACATTGTTTTTAATTTATGAATATCTGTTTGTTGCATGTTGTGTCAGATCAGATGTCCCAATAAATCATTAGGACATTTTGAGTCTGAAGGCCATAATTTCAATTGGTATCAGAGCAGGCATCTTGTTCTGTACCTGGGTGAGACTTAGGGGAGATACCTTCTGGCTCAACAGACAGGGAAGAAGGACTTAATGATCAAATTCATGAAGAACAAGGAATACATGATAGAGTATGACAGGGGAAAGTATGTGAAACTCTGTTGCTACAAGAAAGAAAGATTCTTCTCCATGGTGTAGCCTTGTGTGTCTGCGGGGAGATATGTCTCAGACAAGATGTCAAGACACGTCTGACAAAAGCTGGGAGAATTTATTTTTCTCCACAACAAGGTGGTTAGTTCCTGTACGGAGGACATTACATTGACAAACCAATGTTTGAATCAAGGTCAATAGGACTGGAATGCCTGAGTGTAAAAGATGCTAAGGTACACCCAAGAGTCTCTGAAGAACTTGTGTTCTTAAATGAGTTCCGCTGCCTCTAGGACTCTGGGCAAGCAGAGATCAGAAGGTTGGTCTCAGGTTTCAACCAAGGGAAAGAAACTTTTGGTTCCTGAAGAAGGTCTGAAGATTGTTGGATCATGCAAGGATGTCAGGTATAATGTTGTAACATTCATTTGACTGGGTAGAATTATTACGTCTCTCAATACTGATGTGTACAGACTCCATTAGGGCTACATATTTTGTTCTGCTGCAACTCTGGTTGTGGAATCTATTGTACCCTAGTTTTTGACCCTCAGATCTCACCTCATTTTGAGAATAGTGTGATCATCATCATCATCATCATCATCATCATCAATATCATCATCATCATCATTGCTCATATATCATTTGCTAACCAAAAATATACAAAAAGATTTGTGTTTGCTTGTTCCTCAAGGTAGGTGACTGATTAGGAGACTTAAGAAAATTAGGGTTTTGAGGACCACAAAGGAGTTCAAACATTCTCGTGTGCTCAAGTGATTCCCCTCATCAAAATCCAAGTCCAAGTGTGGATCAATTCAAGATCAACAACTTTCATTTTCATCTGGTGCACAAATTAGGGTTTTTTTACCTAATTCATTTGGAAAGTTGACTTTTAATCAAGATATGACTTTATGGTTCAAATCATGATTTAAGTATCTCCAATGCTTCATTATAATACCCTCATATCATTCATTTGATTGAAACAACTTAATTCAATTGACATGTACAAGAATGCAATTCATTTGGAAAAAGTTAACTGTTCAAGATCACCTTTGACTTTTGAGAAATTTAGTCAAATGGACTTTGAAGATCAAGATCATGAATATATGTTTAATAAAGTCATTTGATCAAGAAAAATCAAGAAAATCGATCAAGAATCAAAATTCAACAAAAGTCAAAGTTGGAAGATTCTAAACACTTCCAAATTTTTTAAGTGTTTTAGGCTTAAAAGTATCAAACTTCATGCACAAGTTACTTCTAATTAAATTTGTTTTGATTATTAATTCCATTCACCCCTTTAATAAAATTTTGATTTTGATTTCTTTGACTTCCAAACTAATTTTTACTTTTCCAACTTCCTTCTTCCACTAACTCTACTTAGTTCTAAATTTTCTAATTATTTCCCATAATTATCATCTTCTATAGTAACAAAATAATAATGCTAATAATAATAAAACTGTAACACACACAAAATATAATTATTATTAAAAATGAAATTCGAATAACAATTCAGGGTGTTACACCTTTTGCCATACAACATCATCGTCGGGAGGCTCATGCTTAATCTTCTATGGAACACCCTATCAACCTTGCGTTTAAACCGAAATATCTGCTACCTAATGGGGGTGGATAGTCTAAAGGGATGAAGCGACCTCGCAATAATATTGCTAGAGCAACCTCAAAATAAGAAGAGCTAAGATGGTCGTAACCTCCATTCTACAACTAAGCCTACAAGGAATGAATGTTTCAAACTTAGACCCTAGGATAGAGGTAGATAAGGAAAGGCCAAATCCAAAAGAAGATCTAAAGGAAGTTCAGATTGGGCTACAGGATTTTCAAGTCACCAAATTTGGCACTCCCTATCTGAAGCAAAAGAATAAGAGTAGGTTGCAATGCTAAGGAGAAACATCAACTTGTTTGCTTGGACACTCACCAAAATTTCAGGTATAGATGCTTAAGTGGTTTATCATCGCCTCTCTATCGACTCCACAATAAAACTTATGTCTCAGAGAAAGAATAAAGTGGGCGAGGAGAAACAAGCGGAGATAGTTGAGAAGGTCGAGAAGTTAATAAGTGTAGACTTCATAACTCATATCAAATATCCAATCTAGATGGCTAGTATATTCTTGGTTCAGAAGTTGCAAAAAAAAAATAACGAACGTGCATCGATTGTACCAACCTAAACTCATCATATTCTAAGGACCTTAACTATAATACTTTGAGATTCATGGATGCTTACTCTAACGTCAAAGACACGCGCAAGGAAACAAAATAGACTAGTTTTCCCTAGGAAAACCATCACGAGCCATATTAAATGCCACACACGCTTCTTCCCCACTAAATTATAAAACTTTCATAACTGAGTCACCTTTTGACGTCTCTAAAAGTCACTTGTCTGATGTTTTACATCCCTCAACTGACACATGAGTTACACAAGAGACACCTAGAAGGATATTAATGACTTGTCCCTAAATGAGAGACTCACGCCTAACTGAAGGACTCTCCCCTAACTGAGGAATTTATCCCTAATTGAGGGACTTGTCCCTTATTGAGGGATTCACCCCTAACTGAGGGACTCGCCCCTAACTACGGGATTCGCTTGAAAGCAATATATCACTTCACTCTTTACAAGTCCTTGTGCTTGAAGGAATATGTAGTGATATGTTTGTAAAATCCTATAATAGGGAGATATAGGGCCAGACCTTATCAAGCGATGTGTGTAGCACTGTTAGTCAAAGGAGAAAAAGTCTACCACTATCCCCCAAAGAACATGTGGCAATAACTTCCCCTGATCGCGAGGGAGCGATTAGCGTCCCTAAATATAAGACCATCTAGAGTAAATCACGGGAATTAAGAAAGTTGGTTCAAGTATTAATTTTGTTGACTATTTGTATGATTTTACAAGTTTATCCTTAAGAGAGAGAATTAGTTAATGTATGTGTAAGAGTATTTAATCCAGATTGAAGAAAAATATGTAATATAATTAGGAGTATATATGTAAGAAAATTATTAATGCATTTTAAAATAATAAAAGGTTCTTATAAAAATGGTCAAGAAATTTTTTTACGAGAATCATGTAATTAAGAGCGGAGGTAGTATAATTTATGACTTGCATCAAATGAAATTTGAAATAAAAATCTATATTCATTGCATAATTTTCAAACTACTTTAAGTAAATGTAAAAGTACTAATAATAAAATATTTCCAAGATTTATAATTAAATTTAAAGTATATTTATTTATTAAAACTAATGGTATTTATTTATTGTGGGCTTGAATACAACTTGTTTACAATCAAATAATATAAATTTCTTCCTTTTTAAGTTTCTTTTTTTTAGATTTTTTTGTATGTTTACATATAATAGTCAATGTCATATTAATTAAAATATTATAATTTATGATTTGCATCATTTTTAAATACTAATTATTTATATTCATTGCATAGTTTTCAAACTTTCTTCCATTCAATAAATAAAATACAAATAATAAAATATTAAAAAGATATAAATTAAATTTGTTTTATTAATTAAAATTTTAATATTTCTAAAAATTTAATCAACAACAACAATAATAAATAATAATAATAATAATAATAATAATAATAATAATAATAATAATAATATTAATAATAATCATCATCTAGTGAAACCAAATTGACCCTTACATTTTTATAAAATATTGTTTGAGTGTTGGTTCATAAAGGTGACATCAATTTATTTAAAATATAATAGGCTAAAGTCCCCCTATTTTTGTGTTTTCACGATTTTAGCCCCCTATTTTGTTTTCAAACATTTTTGGTCCCTCATTTCCACTTTGGCTACAAAAAATGCTTATGCGTCACATTTTAAAATACGTTTTTTGGTCCTCATCATCACTTTTGTTCGCCCATCCCACTTGAGGATGAGCTACGTATTTTAAAAAGTGATACATAAGTGTTTTTTGTAGCCAAAATGGAGATGAGAGACCAAATGTGTTTAAAAACAAAACATGAAGACTAAAATCGTGAAAACACCAAAATAGGGGAACCAAAACTGTAATTTAGCCAAATATAATTGCGTCCAATGAATCGAGCCTATTGGTATTAAATTTGAATTTTTATTATTATTATTATTATTATTGTTATTATTATTATTATTGTTAGTATTATTAGTATTATTTATTTGGTCAATTAATTTTATGTTGAATTGACCAAATAGATAATAATAATAATAATAATAATAATAATAATAATAATAATAATAATAATAATAATAATAATAATAATAATAATAATAATAATAATAATAATAATAATAATAATAATATAGTGGAACCAAATTGAGCCCTACATTTTTATAAAAAATTATTTGAATGTTGGTTCGACATCAATTTATTTAAAATATAATTGCATCCAGTGAATATAGCCTATTGGTATTAAATTTGAAATATTCAAAAAAATTGCTAACGTTATTATATTAAATATTATTATTTTTATCATTATTATTGTTATTATTATTAGTATTATTTATTTGGTCAATTAAATTTATGTTGAATTGACCAAATAGATAATAACAATAATAATAACATAATAATAATAATAATAATAATAATAATAATAATAATAATAATAATAATAATATAGTGTAACCAAATTGACCCCTACATTTTTATAAAAAAAATTTTGAATGTTGGTTCATAAAGATGACATTAATTTTTTTAAAATATAATTGCATCCAATGAATATAGCATATTGGTATTAAATTTGAAATATTCAAAAAATATTGCCAACATTATTATATTAAATATTATTATTATTTTTATTATTATTGTTGTTATTATTATTCGTATTATTTATTTGGTCAATTAAATTTATGTTGAATTGACCAAATAGATAATAATAATAACAATAATAATAATAATCGGTGGTATTTGACGTGGATTTGAATATAAAATGTGGTTTTTGTATTCTTTTAAATGACCGTGGAAAATGTTGATAATCCAGTTGTCCCTTAAACTTTAACGTGATTCACATTTCTTAACCTATCATTTTTCTAGAATTTCTTACAAAGGCTCGTAAGTGTTATAAATTAACACTTATTGTGGGTTTAATTGATTGAGGGAAATGATCTTAAAGTGAAAATTTAGAAAAAGGCAAAATGACTGAAGGAATAGAAAAAAAGTTGAGATTTGTTGAGGAAGAAACAGATCTAGTTAGCAATCTACCTGTTGTACTTCAAGCTTCTATAATTTCCTTCCTACCAGGAACTGAAGCTGTGAAAACTAGTGTGCTTTCCCATCATTGGAAAACAGTGTGGAATTATTCTTCTCACCTTAATTTTTACCAAAGACAAATTTTGAAGCCTTTCATCGAAGCTCGCATTCAAACTTATAACTCTAACAAGCGCCGTTTGAGGCTTATGCGTCACAAGGTACACTATTATGAATATCATGTAAAAGTATTTACCATTTTTAATTATAGATTTTATGATTGTTCGTTCATGATATGTAATCTAGTTCTTTATGATGAAATGAAATTTAATAGTAGTACATAAATTCCATCAATACAAGCAATTATATTAATCTATAGATAGATCGATAATGATGTGAGTTATTAAGAATGAACTATAAATAATATGATTCCATGTTTTTTTTTAATTTTATTATTCTAATAACATGGATGAACTTCAACTATGATGGTCTTTGAGATTTGATATAGATCTATGAAATTTTATGATGACAGAAAACTCTATTCAAGGATGTAAGTCTTGATGCAATTTTGGAGTCAATTGCGGAAGCAACCATGATTATCAATTCAATTATGGATAATCACATTGGTCCTTTGAAAAGTTGCAACATTCGACATTTGTCTAAGAGTTGTGAAAATGGAGATGTTGTACAATGGATGATAAAACTACTAGAGAAAGGGGTGATAAAAGTTTCAATGGAACTTGAATACCTTGTTTATGATCACCAAGAAATAAATATTCATTTAAAAAACAAGGGCGTGCCATTTGATTTGCCTTATGAGGTTTTCACTAGTTTTAAGGTTCTAGAACTGAAAAACTATCATTTCACAACTGAACCATCTCCGAATCCCCGTCAGGTTTTGAGCACTCTCATCCTTATGAACGTGCGTATTAAATCTAACAAATTTCAAGGGATTCTCTCTCATTGTGAGACTCTTGAAAACCTCACCCTCGAGCAATGTGATTTCTCAGGAGATGGAATTATGATTGAGAGTCAAAGTCTCAAATATTTTAGAATTTTTGATATGATTGCTTGTAAGATTTTTGTTTATTCAGCTAACATTAAAGTAATAGAGATTGGCTCTATTGTTTGCAATCATGAAGATTTGGTTTTAAATACCCCAAGCCTTAATGTTCTCCATGCTTACAATGATATGAAAAAGCTTGAGCAACATTTGACAGCAAGAGATATTATTGAAATTTGTGGCGGTATTTTGGTGAGTTTTTCTTCTCATCTATATCATATTTCCTTTAGCCAAATGACTAATAATAGATATTTATATTTTTTTATGCTGTGCATATATTGAAATGCGTAAATGTATATTCCAATGTTTTGAATTGTATTTGTAACACATATATTGTAGGATAAATACCACTAGTCATGTGGTCTATATTTAATTGTAATTTATATTGTTACATACATGTCAATAATTTTGATATTTAATTTAAGTAAGCGGATTACATTTAATGATAAAAGTATAATCTCTTTGTGTGTAAGGTATAGGCTAACCTAAAAATGTTTTTATTATTAGATTGAACATCATCATTTGAGACTTTGCATTTGTGTATGAGTATAAGTGTTTGCCACGTTGTATAAAAATAAAACCTAAGTATAAACTTCCTAAAGGTAGGTCTGATTTCCTTTAGGTTCATAAAAAATATTCCATACTCCTTAGGAATGTAGCTTATGATATGGACACTAAATGAGGAGAAACGATAAGATGATATAGAATATATCATTTAAAGTGTCTAGATATTACAATTATAGTAAAAAAAATAGTTGTAAACTAGTATGTTACGAATGTTCTAACAAATATTATTACATTCCTCCTAATAATATAAATATTTACTTTTAGATAAAGAATTATTGAAAATTTTCATTTACAAATATGTTTTTTAGGAAAATAGAAAATTATATTTTAGTTTTTGACTTAACACACATATCTATCATTTATATTGATAAGTAACTCTAAGTAATATCGATAGTAACAACCCAATAATTAATGTAAATAACTTAATTCTTATTATATTTCTCATAATCTAACATTACTATATTTATGTATATTTTTTAACAATCTTTTCTTATTTTCTTAGGGTTGCCAAAGTTCAAGCACGGGAAATATATTTACAAACATGATTACTCTCTGCCTTGATATAGATTTCACAAATACTAGAAATTCAATAGCTCTTTCTTTTGCCATTAAGTCATGCAGCCAACTTAAGAATCTAAAATTAAATAATCAGGTACGTTTTAGTTTTACTATAGCCATATATGTCAAATTGTTTATTTAATATTATATTTGTTCAAGTATAGAAGTTTTAAAAATATTGTGTCTAAAAAAAAGCAATTGTGAGTATTGTCATAATATAAAGATTTGTTATGTTAGTATGATACAAATTTCAGTTAAATTCAAGACATTTGATTGTAACATGAGTGTGGTTTAAATGTACTTAACTATATTTTCCGTGACATGATTTTCTCATTTGATCTAGGTCAACATGGCTTACAATGGTGGGACAAGTGATCAAAATGACAATAATTGTTTATCTTATCCAGAAGTCTTATTTTGGCAAAAAAGAGAGCCATGTGCATGTGTCACTTACAAGCTAAAATACCTTTGTATAAAGGGGTACACAGGTGGAGAGTCTGAATTTGAATTTGTTAAGTACTTAGTACTAAATGGTGGAGTTATTGAAAAAATTATCATTTGGTTTTTGGATGACTGTTCGTGGAGTGAAGTCGTGGCAACTATGTGTTTGTTGTCGTATCCAAAACTCTCTTCCAAATTAATCGTTGATCTTAAACCGGGGGTAGAATATTTGGAAAAATATGGTTCTGACTTTAAGAAGTGGGTCACAACCCTAAAATAAGTTCTTGATGAAAAGTGATTTTAAGTTGACTTCCTAGAGATTAAATCTTTCATGTTCCTGTTAGACTTATAATTATTGCACTACAAACTTAAATTGGTATTTTTATTTTCTGATTTTGTATCTTAGAGTTTCATACATTGTTATATTTATAATTAGTATGTTTTTTTTGTTACAATAATTACTATGTTTTGTGCATTATTATTGCAGCTTTTTTCTCTTTGTTATTTTAAGTTCCCATTAATACATATAATTCAATAGTTTATCTTATTTGATTGTATATTGATTCTTAAAAAAATGAATTTTATACAAAATGATATAAATCAATGTAATTATATTAATAATTAATATGATTTAGTAGATTATTAATCTTTTTATGAACAACTAAATTTTGTTTTCTTTTCTTAGTGGTTACATAATAAAAACATGGAATAAAATCTTTATAAAGAATATATGATTTAAAAATAAAACTGACATAAAATGTATCCTTTTTTTATTCCTACTGATTGAAAGATCTTATACCGTTATATATACAAAGTTATGACGTATTTTACCTATAATGAACCACATATCTTTTAGGATTTGAATGAAATCCTTTAAGATTACACAAATGGGGGGCAAACTCGTGATAACCCAGTAGGTTTTCAACCACACATGTCATAGGCTAATGGGACAAATATTAAATAGTTAGACGTTTGAGGATAACGATCTCTCAACAATAATTAGTGTTTTATAACAATTGACCGTATAATTCATTGATAATAGATTATGTCAGTTCATAATTTACATAATTAAATAATTAATCAAAAAATGTAACTTGTAATAAAAATAATTTTGGTTCTTCCATGTAAAGAAAAGCAAATTGTGGTTTTGACAATCATATTGAAACTCTGGCACTTGCAATACAAATGTTATAACATCATTTTCTAATAGAAAACACTTTTACCAAAATAGAAATTATGCATAATTAAATTGCAAAAGGAAAACGAACACACTCAATTGTTAACCCAGTTCGGTGCAATGTCACATACTCTTGGGGCTACCAAGCCAGAAAGGAAATTCACTAAGATAGTATCAGTTCAAAACCTAAACAGTCCCAGTTTACAACTTATCTCCTAATCACTACCTTGTGCAACTTCTACCTAGAACCCTCTAGATATGAGATCCCCCTCTCATTTCCCACAATCACCTCAGTGATAAAACTAGTCACAAACCTGTGACAAGAACCAAAACAGAGGATTACACTTTCAATAAACAATACTTAATTTTGCTTAAAAGCTTTTAACTAAGAACAATAAACAATACTTAATTTTACTTAATTTTACACCCACAGTTTTTTTGTTGTGAATCATTGCTAATTTAAATTTAGCAAGTCCCTATTTATAGACTCTTGCAGTATGGGCTTGGACTCTTCAATCAAATCCAATCTTCTATTTTTAAATCAGATGCAAGATCCTCACACAAAAATAGGAACAAATCTTCAAAGTTTCCAAAAAAGTCTCCAAGATCCTTTTTATGAAACCAAATCAATCTGCAATGTTCCTAAAATATCCTTGCTTTGTTGCGCCTGTATGAGTACTAGAATCTTCGAGAATCTCATATTTTTCAATCAAATCTTCGAGGATTTAAAACAATTATATTATCATGATGTTCTGGTATAACACATCACAACATTTGTCAGAACATCTGTTAAAAATAGTAACAACAAACTCTGATGTACTAGTTGTTCAAGATGTCACAACATCTTGCTCAACATCAGTAAAGAACCATGGTTTAGAAAAATTTATGCCAATCATAAAACCATGGATCTAACAATCTTCCCCTTTGGAAGATTTTGGCTAAAACAACCAAAGCACAATAAATCTTGGAGATAGGAATAAAACCACAACACAAGATACATGCAAACATGTAAACTTTGTACAAACTGCAAACATTGGAATATATCATAGATACATTGCAGTTACATAGTGACCTATTCTTCAAAGCTCTCTAGAAGTATGATGTATAGACATGTGGTCTGACATCACATCAACACAGAGCAAAAGCTTGTATAATCAGATAGGTTCATTATTCCCCCTTATCACACAAAACCATTTCTCCCCCTCAAAGGGAAAACCCAAATCACAAAAACAACCAATTGACCAAGTATGAACTCTCCAAGTTCACACATCAGAGGCACATGCAGCAGAAGATAAATAAGCCTCACAAAACACATATGGCAAGATGTCATAACATCAAGTAACACATCATGCACACAGATCCTCCATCATTAGTAGCAACACCACCACCAGAAAGCATGACACACCCCCTAATTAGTTGCATACAGCAAGCAACCACAATAACTACTCTCCCCTTAGCAGTAGCACAGTCCTATCAGCATGCTAATTAACATGTCAAGACATGTATCATAACATAAGGACAACCAAAATACACTAACACTTTACTCCCCCTTTTTAGCAAAAAATAGAGTAAATGTAAACACTAATGGAAGCATACACATTCCTCACAAGAAATAAACACAGATGAAAGTAAAAACTCTAAATGGAAATACACAACTTCATTAATGGAAACACACAAACTTGATCAACTTCAGATGGTCTTCCACCACTTCCCTATGTCAAATACCATTTTGCACTCATTATTGTTGTCACTAGCCTTTCTATCTTGCATAGATATTTCGTTCCATCTCTTATTGTTCCTGTAAAACATATTTGGACTACCTCCCCGAAGTGAATTCGACGAGGTCACAACTGTATAGGATGACTTCTTCATTGATTCAGACCTTGAATGGAGATATTGGATAGTTTAAGGGATTCTGGTGGCACGATTATGGAATGCGTGCATCCAAGAAGAAGGCCTTGCTTATCCCTCATGTGGGAGCCCCATTTATAGTGAAATCCTTGATCTAATGACCATTAAGCAGCTTCTTAATGCTTGTAACTGCACATGAGTGTTGTAACGTCTTCGTTAATCATGCGTAACCGACTCCATCAATGACTTGTAACGATTAATGAATATCGGCCATTTTGTAAAAGAGTCGGTCACGATAGCTCCGAGTTGTCAACTCGGCTATCGACCTTTAGGTGCCTTAGCAGCAGCCCGACTGCTACTACTTTTTGCATCTATCAACATATCTGACTTGAATACACAACTCAGAGAATTATGGCATGTACATAATGTCGCTACCGCGAAAAATAAACCAGAGTTGCCACTAATATATTTATCCCGTCGAGGGAAAGGAATATCAGAACACCTAGCAAAGAATATGAACGAGGTCTTACGACCAGAGAAACTGGGTACGGGAGTCGGTTACGCAAGGGGAAGGTGTTAGCACCCCTCACGTCCGTCGTACTCGACAGTATCCACCTATGTTTGTTTCTATTTAAAAGGTGTCTATTACTACTTACTTGCTAATGAAGGGGAATGCAATGCAGGATTAACTTAAATTTTTTTTAATAATTATTGTGCTCGCTAGAGTTGCCTCTATGCCTACATATCTCCTTATGTAGAATCAGAGCGTCGTAGTTTTGCTTAATATTTTCTATGTTTTTTATGATTTGTTGGGTGTTTTTATTGAAAAGGGAACATACATATCTAATTCCTATCCTGGTATTATCATACAAAGATGGCCCTAAGGTCAAGGATAAGGGAATCTCTATCTATTGTTAACATGCATAAAATTCAACCTAATCAATTGGGCAAGTTACTCACTTAAGTCACAACAGGACAAAAACGAAGTTGGCCAATCACAACCACACACCTCACAAGCCAATCATTTGAGTAAAACGAAAATGCCAAAAGATGGGAAAAACATACCAATAAAATCGCGCCACGTAAGCACCTGAGAAAAAAACAACAAAATAACACAAAGCCGGAGAGCCGCCTCCGGTAATCTTCTTCGGCCATATTGGCGGCGGAGGTGCACCAATTTTTCCAGAAATAAGAAAAGCTAACACTTTCCTACTCGATTTTTCAACCTGACTCCGAATATAGCATTAATTTTTCCTAATTCTTCCTCTAAAATCCTAACCGAGTCCCAACCTTAAAACCTAACTACAACCACTTCCACTAAAAACAATATTGAGCACATCAATTCGATCCTCTCGCTCTGTAGAGTTCAGCTATGGTATTAAAATGCAGGGAAACACAGAGTTACATCAGATATCCAAAACGATTCGAACTAATGCAACACAATCACATACATGCGCATACATCATTTTCAAGCTTGTGGTGCTAATCCTAACTCAACTCTCCAATGATTGAGAGATCACAGACCTATCACATGCTACTACATGCTATGGAACGAAATACTTACCTGAAGCGAATCTTGAACGAAGGTCTTCGGAAAACTTCTACTCTTTGCGTTTTGGATCCGGATACGTGTGCCATGATGACAGCTTCCAGATTTGTGTCTTCAACTAAGAAATAAACTCAGCTTGTGGAAGTTCTTGAAACTGTTATCGTGAATATGATGATGGTGCTGATAACGCTGAACCTTGAGAAATAAACTCAAGGATCTTGGAACTTGATGAGGTTGGCGCTACTTTAAGAAATTAGTGATGGCGTGTGGGTAGTGCAATGATGATGAAGATGATTCAAGTTGAATGGAGAAGTAACAAAAATTCTTGTTGATGAAGGTGGTGATTGAGTTTGAAGATGGAGATTCAGTTATGGCAGTTAAGAGTTTGTTGGAGGTTGCTAGCATGTAGTTAAATAGATGAAGTTGTTATGGTGTTTAGATGAAGATAGAGATGAGAGAGAGAATCTGAGAGTGAGGTTGTGATGTGAAGTTGAGAGAAGAATGAGTGATCTTTGAAACTGAACAAAAAAAATTATCCTCTCTCCTCATTGTGTGAATGGTTCCGTTTTATATATGGGGAGTGTATGAAGTTCTGGTGGAAATGCTTGCAGCAGATTATATTTCCAACAACTTAGGGTGCAAGTTGTTCATGGTTTATTTTGGGTAAAGCTCTTTTGAAATTTATGCATGTGAGGTGATGTGTTACTATATGGAGTAATATAATGGTATGTATCCTTGTATGCACCTGATGTCGTGGTCGTAATGAGTAAGGCCCATGATGTACACCTATCCGTAGTAGCACTTCATGTAATGGATTAGCTCGTGGCTTCATGGCACAGTCCACTCTCATGCACTCTACCTCTCGGAGACATTGCCAGAAGACTTTCAACTGATTGTTCCAAATAAACATGATCATCATTTAAAGCTGAATAACTACTATTTTCCCCAAGAAAAACACACGAATCCAAGCGCAGCCCACCCTTAATTACAACATTTCTAAATTACAGTTTCTTCCCATAATAAGCCAAGAGGTAAAAAAATGTGAGTTGTCAAAAAGTCACACTATCAGCAAGTTTTTTTTTGAAAGTCCTCTTACTATTGGGTGACATCTTGAATTCATGCATGTACGTCAGAGAGAGAGAGAGAGAGAGAGCAATGCTTTGCAATATGGATTATATGGAGGGCCCACTTGTAGTATGATGCTAGTGCCTTGCCAAAACCAATACTCATGACACCAACTTCATGTACATGTATCTCAAACCCTAAACATCCTCTTGAGGCAATCTGATGCTCATATGAAAGAGGACCTGGGGCTAAACAAGAGTGATGTTGGGAGGATTAAGAAATATTGCTTGGAAGTCATTCATATTTCTCTTGAAAAATACTCTTGCACTACTGCTGCACACGCGGGCCATTCTTTTGCCTGATGCCAACGAAATTGACATGTTCAAGTGTATCACTTTGAGACCTTGTAATTTGGCCCACACATAACCAAATGACACGATCTTTGGGTCATTTGAAAGAGGAAATGGAGGAGAGGAGATTGATTTTAGATTTGGATCCAGAAGGTGCTTGTAACCCTCTAAAATTGATATTAAAAATGGCACACCACCTGTTTGACAAAATGCTTGTGCTGGCGAGAATATGCCTGGAAAATTTGACAAGCATTCAGTGTGAATCTTCTAACTTCAGAGCTCGATTTCTCTTGACCTAGGCTTCAAATGAAAATCTTCCCAACTACAAAGTTGTAGAGGGATATGAAATGAATATTTTTTGTGTTGAAATTGTCTTGAAATAATGCCTAGAACCACGTGTAAAATGATCCTGAAGTTGGTCACTTCACCATTCTCAAACTTTCCAAACTTATTCTAAGTGTAGAACTTTCCTTTTATGGCAACTTCAATTTTCAACTACCTTTCTAATTTTGGCAACTTTGATTAAACTTTTGATTTTAATGATTTTCAATGATTTTCCTTGACTAATTCACAAAAAAGTTAATAATATGGGAGTTGACCCTGATTTTGACCAAAAATACCAAAAGTCAACTGTTTGACTTTTCAGCTCCAGATGAATTTTCTTGATTAATCTGCTTCCAATTCAATTCCAATTAAACATTAACTGAAGGATTCAACTGAATACCTCCACATGGGCCTCATGACACCTCATATCATAAAATCAGCTTCTGATTAATAGTTGACCAAAGAGAAAGTCAACTGCGTTGACTTTGGTCAAAAACCCTGATTCGGGAAGACTAGATGAACTTCAAGCTTACATCCTCCAATCAATGCCTTGCGTTGAAGATTGTAAAACCCTAATTTCAAGATATTTTGATGAAGATATAATAACCAGATGAAACCCCATATGTTCTCCTTTTAATCAGAAATTACTTTCAAGAGAAAATTCTTTTCTTGTCAATTTTCTTATAGCAATAGCAGTGCTATGAATGCATGTATTGGATCATGACCTAAATGGGATATGCAGATGAATGTGAAGCTTAAGCTAGTTAGAAATTAAAATTAGGAGGGCAAATTTTGGGGTGCAACACATAAGCCTACGATCTCGAGACCCATAGGGTTAAACTGTTCGGACAAAGAATCCTAGAATTATCTGCTCCTACCCGACTAAAATTCGTATAAGTACCTCCTTGCATCTTGATGACGTGTGACAGTGGGTTATCTATGTAGAATTCGTAGACTCCGAGTAGGTTTGGGACCTTTGGTCGTTGCAGAACTCGGTTGGTTCTAGACCTGCTGAATTTAGAGAACCCTAAAATAACTGAATTGATATCATCAAAGATCAATGAAAGGGGAAAACATCGAGTAAAACCTAAAGGGGAAAAAAACAAAGGTCTTACGACCAAGAGAAAGGGTAAGGATGTCGGTTACGCAAGGAGAAGTGATTAGCACTCCTCACGTCCGTCGTACTCGACGGGATCCACTCTTGTTAGTTTAACCTATGAGTGTTATCTAAAAGTCTAAGATCTAATGCTATAAGGGATATGCATGAGAAAGGAAGAAAAGAAAATGCGTGTAAAAGAAGGAAATATTTACAAAGTTGTGGTCGTTCAGGCCCCGCGACATAATGCCTACGTATCCCTTTTAAGGAATCTGAGCAGCCGTAGTTCAGCTTACAAATTTTGATGTGTTTTGTGTTTTTTAGATGAACGATATTAAACGTCACATTTCACTGCTGCTCGACCTTTGGAGACTTAAACAATTGTCGTGGAAAGGAATTAAAATGTCCTTAAAGAGAAAAGAAAATTGAATGGGTTGGTGTTTTTTGATGTAAATAGTTGTGAACTAGATCCTAATGCAAGGATGCTCACATTTCTCCACTTTTTTAAGAGTCTGAAATTTATTAAGTATTTTATGTGTGTTTTATTGGTTTTGATGTAGATAGTTGTGAATTAATCCAATTGCAAGGATACTCACCTTTCTCTACTTTTGAAATTATTAAGCATTTTAAAAAATTGAAACGAAAAAGAAAACTAAATGCATTATGAAAGGGGAATTCTAAAATCCTAAAATTGTTATATACAATAGACCTAAAGTTGGGATTGAAATACTATAATATTTTGGGGTTTTTAATAGGAAAAATAAAGTCTAAATAAATATAAACTCTAATAATATATTTTTGTATTTTTAATGAGGAAAATAACATCTAATTCTAAACATGTTTTTGTATTTTTTATAAATTATGAGAAAACTAATATATTATATTTAGGAAATAATCAAATAATAAAAATAAAATAGAGACAAGTGAAACAAAATAAGCTTAAAAGACAATTAAAGTGATGGTGTAAAGATAAATTCGAGTTGGCTTCATATGTCAACCGGCCCAGGAAAATACTAACACAAAGGGGAGTATTATGCTGAAATGTAAGGTGATAATATGAAAAAACATTAGGCTTAATCTGGACCAGGTTGACATGGGGGGCCAAACGAAATAAAAAAAGAAGAGAATTTCTTTATTGACCCCCCTATGGGGGTGACCCCCAGTGAAATTCCCAACTTGCCCCTGCTTCAGAGATGTATCTACGAAGTATTTTTTTTAGATTTTTTTTAGACTTCGGAAATGCATCTCTGAAAACACAAAATAATTAGTGTTTTCGGAGATGCATTTCCGAAATGCATGAAATTTCAAAAAATACGTTGCTTTTAACAATCAGGTATTATTTCAGAAGTACATTTCCGAAATAATGTGTTTATATACCATTTTCTCTCCTTCACTATTTCATCATTTTCTCCAAAACAAACCCAAACCCTCTCCAAAACTTTCATCAATATCAATCCATTTTTCGTCTCAAAATCAAGTTTCAAACTGTTGATCACGTTAAAGGGAGCATAAAAAGCTACAATTTGAGGTAAACATCTCTCATTTCATCCCATATTTCACTACATTGTTGCTGTTTTCTGTGATGAAAACTCCGTCAGTTCGGAAGTTCATTTCCGAAATAAGTCACCTAACAAATTTCGGAAATGTACTTCCGAAATTATGCCTGGCAGTATTAAAAAAACAGTTTTGACCATTTTTGCTAATTTTTGCATATGTTAGGTATGGTGCATCCGGATAACATTGTCGCCGATGACATAGTAGTTCCGGAAGATGTCAACATTAATAACGATCCGGTTAACGATGTTAAATCCATGATCAACGCGGTGGATGTACGAAAACAATTTACAAATGATAGGAGCTTCGCTTGTCGTGAATAATTGCTTGATTGGGTTTGTAGTGAAGCTAGTAAACTTGGATTTGGCATTGTTATTTTAAGGTCTGAAAATGGAAATAGTAGACGACAAACTATTGTCGTTTTGAATTGCGAGAGGGGTGGGAGGTATGTACCAACAAACCGGGTGTTAAAACATGAAGACACGGGATCGAGAAAGTGTGGGTGTCCGTTTAAGTTGCGCGTGACTCGGAGGATTGATGATTTGTGGCGTTTAAGTGTCATTTTTGGAATTCATAATCATGCCTTGGATGCCAAGCTACACGGGCATCCAACGGCCTGTCGGTTGTCCCACGAAGAGAAGAATGTTATTTCGGATTTGTCGATAATCAAAGTGGCGCCGAGAAACATACTTGTCGATTTGAAGCGAAAAACACCAGATAGCGTTTCAAATATCAAGTAAGTATACAATGAACGACACAATCTTAAAGTCTTGAAAATGGGCCCTCGGTCGGAAATGCAATAACTTTTGAAATTATTAGGCAATAACCAATACGTGTCAAGCTTTCGAACGTGCGAGGACAAAGTTACGGTGCGTGATATTTTTTTGGACTCATCCCGAAAGTATCAAATTGTTCAACATATTTCCAACCGTTCTTGTGATGGATTCGACGTACAAGACCAGCAAGTATAGGCTTCCGCTTCTAGAGATTGTCGGTGTGACCTCGACGAACAAGACATTTTCGGTTGAATTTGCTTTTTTGGAATGTGAAAAAGAAGATAACTTTACATGGGCTTTGGAAATATGCAAGTCTTTGTTGGTTGATCAAAAGAATATGCCAAGTGTCATTGTTACCGACCGAGACAATGCTTTGATGAATGTGGTCGATACCGTCTTCCCGACATCGACCACATTACTTTGTCGGTATCACATAACGTGCAACGTGAGAAGTAAGCTCAAACCCGCGGTTGGCACGAAAGATAGGACGGATGAAAACGGTAAAGTCATCAAAGTTGGTGTTGTGGTGGATAAGATTATGGCCGCATGGAGGGAGATTTTAGATGCACATTCCGAAGACTTGTATACCGAGAAATTGGTACACTTTAGGTCTTTGTGCGTTTCTATTAAGACTTTTTGTCATTATGTCGAATCCACTATCCTTGACAAAGTAAAGGAAAAAGTTGTTTGTGCTTGGACAGATCGAGTAAGACATCTTGGTTGCACTACAACTAACCGAGTTGAATCCGCACATGCGACGTTGAAGAGATGGTTGGGTGATAGCAAGGGGGTTTGTGTCGGGGATGAGACACCGTGAACCAAATGCTTGAAAATCAACACAATGAAATTCAAACATCTTTCGGTCGGAGCAAGATGGTTATGGAACACCGGTATAAGGTCCAAAATCTATTCTCGCAATTGATTTACAACATATCTCGTTCGGAATTTAATTTTATGTTTCATGAGGCGAAGCGGGCGGAGACAACGGGTCCAGATAGTTCTAAATGCGGGTGCACAATTAGAAAAACATACGGGCTTCCATGTGCTTGTATACTTTCTAAAAAGATGAAGTTGAATTCATCGATACACATGGATGAAGTAATCGACCATTGGAAGAACCTCCATATTGATGATTTTGAGCCGCTGAAAGAAAATGATTCCAAAACCAGAGGAGCCACACAAAGTCTAAAGGATGGATATTTAGATCTAAAGGTGTAGGAGTTTTCTTTCACGTGCAAATTGAAACCCTTTAATCATAACCTGGGACAGGGTAGTTACTCAGTTAACTTAATTATACTAGCTGTTGTTTACACAAATAATGATGGGTTCCCGCAACTAATAAGTCATGCAGTCAATATCCACCAAAAAGAAAAAAGCTGCTAAATTAAAACCTATGTAGGAGACTTATCGAAAATTAAGACATCCCGCTGACTGTAATCTCAAAATAAACAGTTCAGGCAAAAGTTAGGGATAATAAAGTCAAAAAAGAGGTCACTACAAATCCTCGACAAAAGAAAAATAATGATTGCCTTTCCAAATAACTTTTCGGTGCTTCAACCATAATCAAATGTCAATGTTACGAATTCAAGACCGGCTAGAACTTAAATGCAAAGTTAACTGAGCATAAGATCGAAGAACATCACGAAGATTGGGATGGGTACAAATAAACTTTGAGCCATTATCCTTTGTTTCTTAAACCGTGAACCAAGCCATGTTACAACCCTTGAAAGTCCTAACTGAAGCATGGTTAGTTCGAAAGTGTATTGTTACCAAAGGTATCCTGACTCCTTAAGGTTTACCATAAACATTGAGCTGATATCATGTTTTTACAAACATCGCTTTCTTACATCTTTTGTTTTACTAAAAACCGTTTTTAAACTTCAAGACAGACATATGCATTGCATTTTTATGAGTGTCATTATAAAATGATTTTGTCTACATAAGTTCAAATGTTGGCATCAGGAAGAATCTGCATGGGGCATGACTAATGTCTAAAAGTCCTCCCGACAGATAAATTTGCAGAGACGTCTCGCATGCATGACTCGGTTAGCTAAAAGCTTGTTTATACAAGGGGCATGACATATTATTATCCCATCTACTGGAAAGCTGGTCGTGATTCATAGAATCTCTCAGAGGTACTGAACAACCAGAGAAGTTAGTCCATCACTGGGGGCGTGTCACATCAGTCACAAATCTCAACAAATGCTATTTAGCTACTAGCATCAGGTGGTGTCAGTATCTGTCTATCCTTTGAAGATTTTATTCCAAACTCAAGTATCAAGCATACCAGGCTACTGATTCCAGGAGCATGTATATTCCCGCAAGCAAAAGACCATATGTGGTTAAAATTGTTTTCCAACAGCAAGTACTCAAAGACGTGGGGCAATGAAAAGTTGAAATCTCTGGGAACCTTCCCCACAAAGCAGTTTTCATAATATCTCCACACATAGCAAACCTAAAGAATTTGTCTTCAACCGATCTCTTCCCAACAGAGACTTGGTTCCCCAACGGAGTTTATACCTCTGATACTGCCGGTTCTCCGACACAATATTCTTCTCTAGCATGGTTTATTCAGACTCGCTATTTCCATCAAAGAGGACGCTCAAAAGTCTGGTCAGATAGTGTACTCACCTCTCTTGTCCCTAGGATACATCAGGATCAGATCATTTAAGTTACTCTCATCCCCAAGCGAAGATAAAAAATCCCCAGCGGGATATCATCGAACGAAAGATGGGAATTCTCAAGCCTCTTGTCATTATCTCCAGCAGCATACAGAGATTTATTTTCTCAATCAGCATTTGCTATACAAGAGTTATCAATATGCTTCAACTATATAGTCCATCCCTGCATCATCATGAATACACGCATAACATACAATACTCTCGTTTATTTCGAGAACCTCATCACACAATACATGCATCATGACATTGCATAAAACTAATCTTTCCTTTTTCAGGTCACTTCATGATCAAAAGAACATTATCATCCAGACACGGTGTAAAGAAGATCATATCAACAAATCTTAACACTCATTCAAGAAGCAGATACAATCTTGATACTTAACTTTGGGTTATTCTTCAGAGAGAATTCAGAAACAATCAAAGAACTTCATACCTTTCTAGGAACCTTTATAGGTAGTCTTTTCTAAGACGTTTATCATCCTTTCTAGGAGCCTTTCTAGATAGTCTTGTTTAAGACGTATCATATCCTTTCTAGGAGCCTTTCTAGGTAGTCTTGTTTAAAACAAATCATATCCTTTCTAGGAGCCTTTCTAGGTAGTCTTGTTAAAGACGTATCATATCCTTTCTAGGAGCCTTTCTAGGTAGTCTTGTTTAAGACGAATCATATCCTTTCCAGGAGCCTTTCTAGGCGAGCCTTGTTTAAGACGTATCATATCCTTTCTAGGAGCCTTTCTAGATAGTCTTGTTTAAAACAAATCATATCCTTTCTAGGAGCCTTTCTAGGTAGTCTTGTTTAAGACGTATCATATCCTTTCTAGGAGCCTTTCTAGGTAGTCTTGTTTAAGACTAATCATATCCTTTCTAGGAGCCTTTCTAGGTGAGCCTTGTTTAAGACGTATCTCAGCCTTTTTAGGTAATCTCCCTTAACACATTTATCCAATCCTTTCTAAGACATGTCTTGCCCTTTTAGGGAGCTTTTTAGTTAGTCTTCTCTAAGACATTTCTTCCCGAGCATTGTTTAAAGCCTAATCTCCTTTAAATCAATAATCATAGTCTTCTTTAGGCCAATGATCTACCCTTTTCAGGAAACTCTCCAGGTAGTCTTCTGTGAGACATTACTTCATTTTAATGAATCTCTCCTTCAAACACAATCAATGCATATAACGTGCAACGTGAGAAGTAAGCTCAAACCCGCGGTTGGCACGAAAGATAGGTTGGATGAAAACGGTAAAGTCATCAAAGCCGGTGTTGTAGTGGATAAGATTATGGTCGTATGGAGGGAGATTTTAGATGCACATTTCGAGGACTTGTATACCGAGAAATTGGTACACTTTAGGTCTTTGTGCGTTTTTATTAAGACTTTTTGTCATTATGTTAAATCCACTATCCTTGACAAAGTAAAGGAAAAAGTTGTTTGTGCTTGGACGGATCGAGTAAGACATCTTGGTTGCACTACAACTAACCGAGTTGAATCCGCACATGCGGCGTTGAAGAGATGGTTGGGTGATAGCAAGGGGGTTTGTGTCGGGGATGAGACACCGTGAACCAAATGCTCGAAAATCAACACAATGAAATTCAAACATCTTTCGGTCGGAGCAAGATGGTTATGGAACACCGGTATAAGGTCCAAAATCTATTCTCGCAATTGATTTACAACATATCTCGTTCGGGATTTAATTTTATGTTTCATGAGGCGAAGCGGGCGGAGACAACGGGTCCGAATAGTTCTAAATGCGGGTGCACAATTAGAAAAACATACGGGCTTCCATGTGCTTGTATACTTTCTAAAAAGATGAAGTTGAATTCACCGATACACATGGATGAAGTAATCGACCATTGGAAGAACCTCCGTATTGATGATTTTGAGCCGCTGAAAGAAAATGATTCCAAAATCACCATCTCCGACAAATTGGAAGTGATAATGGATAAGTTTGCTAAAGCATATGACACAATGAAAATGCACATAAAAGAACAATTGCCAAAATTTGCATTTCCGGAGACCACCGATTTGAAACCACCATCTCAACTGGTTAAAATGAAAGGTGCGCCGAAAAAACCAAAAAATACGCAAGAAGGCTGTCATACCCCAAAATTTGCCCATCCTATTTCAAGATATTTTGATCCATCTGACTTTCAAATTCTCAAGCACTAAGGATTAGGCTCACTTACCTGTCTCCTAAGCAACAAGCCTCCAACTAGGGTTTTCTCTTTTCTCAAGAATAAATCAACTTCTGATGCCTCAAGTGGACTCCATGGCCTATCATATGCTTTAAAGGACACCCACATAAAAATTCAAGTTTCAATTCCAAGGATTGCTCAGTCAACTGCTCAGAAAGTCAACAGTCGACTATTTTGACCTAAAAGTCAACTGTGGTCAAAGTACAGTCAAAATTCCTGATTTTTTCAACAACCTTATTTTGAAGTATCATTCATCATTTGATCAAGGATTGATCATGATTCATCAGGAAAAGTTCAGAAATCAACAAAACCTAAAGTTTCTAAATTAGGGTTTTTTTTTACCTAAAGTCAACTGAACTTTGACCAGCCATAACTTTCACATGGAACATCATAAATTTTCCATCCAAAGCTCAATTTGAAGGAAATTGAATTCTCTACAAATTTCTCTCTCACAAGCTAAGTCCAAAAATGCTTCATTTGAGAGATATGAATCAAAAGATTATAGGTCATTTTTGAAAGACAACCAAAAGCCGTTTTTTTTCAAAGCCCATATCATCAAGATAAAATCCTCAAATGGAAAAAAGCTTACAAAGTGGCTTGTAGAGAACATCTTAAGGTTTCCAAAAAGTCCTAGAACTCCTCCATATCTTAAAAGTTGAGGGAGATATGCCTTGTCAAAGTTGGACCATTTTAAAGGAAAAAATGTGAAATAAGAGGCTTCAAAATGGATTTCTTTGCAAAGAGGCCCAACTTATTATGACCCAATCTTGTTCCCCAAGTCATCAAAGATATTCAATCCTAAATCCACGAATTTGTGATGAAAATTTGATTTTATTTGAATTTTTATTCATTTAAAAGGTGATTTAAATCAAATAAATGATGAAAAATACAAGGAGATTTGATTTGCTTTGATTTCCAATCAATTAAACATCGTATATTCTCTCTAATTTCGTGCACAATAACTTTGGTGAGATTGGATTGAGATTGAGCAAAATTGGAAAGATTACGAACCATATTTCATCAAATTTCCAATCTATGATTCAAGGAGATTTGATCCAAACTTTCAACCCTAATTTCATTCATTATATAAGGATAACAAACTCAGCCAGTAGGGGACGAAATTTTGGAGAGAAAGCACTAGGGTTTGCAACTTTAAAAAACTTCAAGAATAGGAAAATTTGCATCTCTTGTTTCAAGCATCCTCATGGCTTTTTAATCATTCAATCATCTCCATAAGGTAATACTGAGTAAGTGTGTATGATCTTTTGACTCCCATAACTCATGAATACGCATACCATGTTCATCACATTTTTTCCAATTCTTGAAATTCCATAACTCGTGATTCAGCGTGTTTAAATGAGATATAATCACATTTATAAGTTTCTGGTAATGTATAGGGAAGAATAGAAATGTTGGTTGGGAGTTTTGATGCAGGTATCGAGATGTGCCATGGTTAGGGCACAAAGGTCATGGTGCTTCGTTTTCCTAGCTAGAGCGCTTGTTTTCGAAAAGTAACCGTGCCATTGAAATCACAACACCTTAATTAGGTGATCTGGGCAATCTTTGTTTGTGTGGAACTCGTATTTTGCAGGTTTCCAAGTCGAAGATGAAGGGACGAAGAACCTGCGGAAAAATCCGCAGGAAATTCCGTTGGAAAAACCGCAAGTATTTCCACAGCGTCTGAGGTTAGGGACGATGACATGGGCAATTGACTGCTGACTGCATGCGTGGCATCACCAAGGCATGCCATTGGAGGGTCAAAGGGTCAAGCGCACTGACCTCCTCTCTGATTCGTCATTCCAAAAGCACCGGGCCCCATTTTGATTTGTTTTTTTATTTCCCATTTAATTGACTTTTTCTATATTTAATTTCATGGGTTTGTTTGTTTGTCATAAGAGACAAATAACACAATTGGCCAAAGGAAGGATGATTAAGGTTCATGTCCTGTGTTCAATCCCAGGCGCAGACAGCTTTATTTTTACGAATTATTTCTTCACAGATCCAGTGCATCGCCCCACGCCTGCATACCATGCGCCCTCAGCTGATCACCATCAGATTTCCTCAGGGACCAGATCCAACGCGCCCAGCAAGCAGCCTCACCATGGAACCTCGCAAGCCAACCACACCTAAACAAAGCTAAGTTCTTGTTTTTTTGTTTTTTTAATTTCTCTTATTTGTTTTGTTTTTTTATATAATTATTTTAAAATTGTTTTTTTACTACAACTAAAAACAATTTAGGATTATAATTTAGTATTTTAGGTTTTCATATAAAACTTTGTAATTAGTTTTTTTTTAATTTATTATTATTATTAAATTTGTTTTAATTAATTAAATATAGTTTTTAGGTTAAATAACTAGATAATTAATTTAAATTAGTTTAAATAATTAGGTTTAATAATTAATTAATTTAAATAAATATTAGGTTAATTAGTTAATTATATTTTAGGCTAATTAAATCAGGTTTAGATAATTAGGTTTTTTTAAGGTTTGTGATCAAAATAATTTTAAACGCTAACCCTAGTTTGGGTTTTTAACCTGCTTCGTTCTATTAACCATGATTAACTTTTGTCGCATTCAGGGTTTGCCTTTTGCCATGCTTTTTATTTGTTTGCCTAAATTATTACCATTTTAATTTTTGATCTGTCACATTATAATTGTTGAGGTCTTTAGTGCACTAACTTTTCTCTTCTTCATTCGTAAATTTCAGGGTTGATCAAGGAGCGATGAAGGTTCAAGATATTTTATTATTTTTCCTTCTTATTTTCTGCCTTTATTCTTTGCCTTTATTTTTCTGCACCAACGAGTTTTTGGCCATGTAATCCCCCACCCGAGGCCTTGTAATAGTTAGGTTTTGTATTATTTGTTTATAATTGCGTGGTTAGTAATCTTAGGGAGTGCAAGCCTTGAACTGAATTAGCATCACTAATTACAAGATAAAATAACTGAATTTAACCACGTGATTGTGTCACACACACACTTTTAGGGTAATCCCTCTCGTTGCCTTGTTGCCTTATTACTGTTGCATGTTGCCTTATTGTTGCTGCCTTGATTGTGAATAATAGTCAAGTCCCTCGATTCCGAGGATACCTCAAGCAAGGTTGCCTTAAAGAATAAAAATCATCTAGTCCCTCGATGCTGCCTCGGAAAAATAAGATGATTGTCCTATTGCTAAGATATCCTCGCATGATGCCTAAAAAGATTAATGACTATTCTATCCTCCCCTAAAGACTACCTACCTCTACATGGTAGGGACAATTTTATGGCGAACGATACTTCGATGACCCTACAAATCCAATGAAAGGACTACCTGCCCTTCTTATGGTATGGATAGCCCTTTCAAACGAAAACTTAAAGAACAAGAAAGACAATCTTAGGTAGGTGCTCTTAAATGCTTGCTCCACATTCAAACTTTCAAATTACTTTTCACACCTCCTTTCTCAAATCAATTCAAAAAGGATACGCTTATTTACAAGCTAAAGTCCTTATTCAAAAATCTTTTCTAAACACACACGACACTTCAAACATTTCAAACAAATAAAAGTGAGCTAAGAAATTAAGAGCCCATGGATAACCATGGATACAAAGGATGCTTACACCTTCCCTTTGTATAACTTACCCCCCGAACTCAAAGTCTTTTAAAAGGTCTTTTCTGTTCTTTTAGCCTTTCTATATATTGGATAAAATAAAAGTCGGTGGCGACTCTTGCTATCCGCAACATTTTAAAAAGTCAGTTCTCCCACCGTATTACAAAGACACATCAACCAAACGATCTCCTTCCTACTTTGAACATGTTGAGGCATTGATCCCGGATTCACCAACACCAAAGTCCAAGTGTACTGGTAACAAAGGAGCGCGTATTTCGAAGCCGCCTCGCACACCTCCGATCAAAAAATCTCCCATGATCTACATTGATGAGATGCCGCTTTTTATGCACAAATATATTGATAACATAGTTGATGTTGGAACCGACGGTAATTGTGGATATCGGGCCGTTGCGGGTTTGCTCAGAAAAGGAGAAGAAAATCACACTGTAATTCGACGGGCACTTATTTTGGAGTTGACTTTGCATAGGGACATCTACGCCCGACTCTATGAAAATCAAGAAAACTTTGAGAAACTACATGATTCACTTGTTCCATCACTAAGCGGTATCGCCCCGATTTCGAAGTGGATGTCATTCTTCGATATGGGCCATCTTATAGCAAGTGCGTACGATCGGGTGTGTGTCGATTTGACGATATTTGGATTATGTGATACATTCTTTCAACTTGATAGCCGACCGCCTTTGGACGCGTCGAGCCGCATCATATGTATCGGGTATCTAAGATCGCGCCACTTTGTGCAAGTTTTTTTGAAACCGGGGTGTCCTATACAGGCTACTTCTTGTCAGTGGACGGCACATCATATAAATGAGGCGGAGACTTGGCCGGATCCTTTCGTTGAAAGAATGACAGAGTTTGAAGACATGATGAAGCAAGAGCGTGAGGAAAATAGAGAGCGGTCGAAGAACATACCGATTTCAGATCTAAGCGCCACTGATTGGTTCGGCGAATTTTAGTTTTAACCGGACCGTTTTTTTTTTGTAATGACCGGTGCGTGTCATTTTTTGTATGTATTTTCGTTTAGCATGTAAAATCAAATTGATTCAATACATATATAATATAAGTATGTTTAATGTTGTCATTGTTTATGTTGTGCCTATCTTGTGATATTATGAGTATTTGTTATGGTTATCTCAAAATAGAATGCAATGCACAAAATTTGATTTTTCATCTTTGTTTCTGCTAAATTCGGAAGTTCATTTCTGAAATATAGTTGTTTTTGGATTTATTTCGGAAGTTCATTTCCGAAACATCCACTGAATGCAAGATAAGGTTTGTTGGGTCATTATTACTCCAATAAGTCTATAAATACAACACAATCTTTTTCATCCTCATCACACCACAAAACACCAATGACACAAACCTACCCCTACCTAGGATTTGTCTACTTCACCAGTGGCTACCTGATGTCGTTCCAATTCCGCTTCTCGCGCGACACGTCATTCGCGGAATTGATAACGTCGCTCAACACGCTATTGCAATATCCGGAAAATCGGAAGGTTGTCAAGCTTTACCCTCGCCATCGGTTAACGACGAGGAAGACATTCAATTCACCCTATTTGAAGCCAAGAACGACGAAGATTTAGCGGTTTTGTGGACAACTTTCGACCAATTTTCTTGGAAGGGTCCGATTGAGTTGGATGCGAAACTTCAAAGATCGGGGACCGACGTTATCAAAATGTTGACTCATCCTCACCTACTCGTGTTTCACAATATGTAACTTTAATTTTATGTAATGTGATCTTTGTAATCTTCATCCTTTAAATAAATCGAATCATTGTTGTTTGTTATTTTTCTTCTGTATCAGACCTTATTTCGAAAGTACATTTCCGAATTCTTCAAAGGGGGGTGAATTCGGAGATGAACTTCCGAATTCACCTATTTTCTGGAAAAAAACATTATTTTGTATGTACATTTTCGAAATCAGTTTTTTTCATAAAAAAAAACATGTTTTCGGAAGTGCATTTCCGAAACCACCTTTCTTCTCATAAAAAAGTGACTTTAGAAATGCATTTCCGAAATAAAGGGGCATTTTGGGGTTTTCGCCACGGGTGACCAAGAACGTAGGGGGTCAATAAAGAAATTCTAAAAAAAAGAAACCTAGAAACTAAACCTAATGGCTGCTCACCTCTCTCTTTCTGTTCATACGATTCAACAACCAAACCTTCTTCATCTCTCTGCTTCAGTCCTCCCATACTCAATCTCTCTTGTTCCTTCATCGCTCTGCTTCAGTCCTCCCATACTCAATCATGTAGATTCAATCAATTAGTATTTCCAAGCAAGCAATATGAGTAAGTATATATCCATTCGAGCAATTTCGAGCCAAGAAAAATTTACCAACTCTGGATATCTTTTCATGTTTTGTCGTTGTCGTTGAAATTTGTTGAAGGTGAAAATCAATGTTGCGAAGGCAGAAGTTGTGAAGTCATTGATGTTGAATCAGATGTTGTTTGCTGAGTTACGATGATGATCAATATTGTTGGAATTTGTGAAGGATCGGCTCTGGAAGTGTCATACACTTGCAGGTACGGTTTTTTATGTTTGAATGGAAATTAATATAAAGTAATGTTGATTTCAGTATGAGCTTTGGATCAGTTCTTGGTTATTGAGATTTGGTTTCTCCCGTGTGGGTCTTGATGGTATGTGGTTTTTTGCAGGTTATTTCATGGAATGAAGATGGACGAATTGTGCTGGATATTTGTGTGCAAAGATTGCAAAAGGTTGAGTTGCTATCAGTAAACAAATTGAAGAATCTGTGAGGTTATGAAGTTTGAAGTTTGGAGAAGCTGTATGAAGGTGGATTTGCTCCAGGTTTGGGGAAGCTCTGCTTTAAGTTGGAGGAAGAAAATTTTAGGTGAATTTCTTGCAGAGTTTTTATGTCTTTTCTTCCCCCTTCTTCTGTGACTAAAGCTGTGCTTATAAAGGAGAATTGAGTTGAATTTTGGGGGGAAATAGGAGAGCATTTGAACAAAATTGATTTACTGATTTGTTGTCTTCTTGATACAGGTTTTGTCTTGACCATTTTGATATGATACTTGGAGTGTTTCTGCAGGTATGAGACAGCAGGTAGTGGAACAACAATTTTGGACAGCAAGTGGAATAATAGAATGGTACAATTTGGTTATGGTTTTGTAGAATTTTCATTTGGTTATAAGAGAAAAAACATGAACATGGCTTGATGTGGGACCAAAAAATGGCTTGGGTCAAAAAAATGACAAATGGGCTTTGGACAATATCAATGGACCTTCATTTTTATTTAGTACCTATCAAAAAAAGAACAAAAACAAATAATAGAACTAAAATAATATGAGAAAAAAGGATTTTAATAATTCTAATTTAAAATTCAACTTGATCTAAATTGAATTAAAAATTAAAATTATAAAACCGTGCAAGGACAAAATACTATTTAATTGTACAAATGCATGTAATGAATGTATATGGATATTTTTTATTTTTCAAAATGAGATGCAAATGGACGCATAAAAATGCTACACATATTTCTTTGAGATAAAATAAGAATTCTAAATGCAAATGATGCCAATGAACTGGAATCGTAGGGTGAAAAATCAGGGTGCAACAAATCCCAGTGGGTTCTCGACCGGTTGAAGTCTTTGATCTTTGAGAGGTTCTTGACATAGATGGGACCAGAAGCCCCAATGAGTTCATTTCTTGATGGCTTCATAGACCCCGCCATGTTCTAGATATGGAGAGGTCAGAAATCCCTAGTGGGATTCTGACTTTTAGTTCTTCTATTTTAATCCAATGCATGACCTTGTGATTTGTGATCATAACAGATTGTAGAGATTTTTTAGATGTCTATGAGCTTAGAAACTCTTGAGTAGGTTCAGGCTATAATCTTTTAGCTTGCCTTTGATTCTTTACCAAAAACCCGAGGCGTATATTAATAGATTAATATCTAGCCAATATGTATATACATTTGGGCGCTTAAACCGATCACATAGATTAAATATCTTTCTAGAGGTTTTGATAACCTGGTCTCGAACGGAGGAATTTTTTATCTTGACCGGTGCCAAAGGAATTTTTAAGCATAACCGGTTAGTTGTTTGACTCGGTTGGGAGTCATGCTTTAATCGAGGAATTTCCTAGCGTATCTTCGACCCATGTTATCACAGAACTCGATGAATTGTAAGCTTGGAGAAGTCAGAGAGCGCCAGGAGAATCCGACCTATTTATAATTTGCATTTTGTTTTTAGCCAAGTTGTGGAAGATTTTAGACACTCTTAATAGTCCTTATTTTCCGCATGATCCCGGAGGACCATTGGTGTGGTTATATAGTTATAATTCATTGACTCAAACTATGATGTCAACATTCAAGACTTAAACCATTTGCGGCTTTTATACGCTATGCTTCTGCATGTACTTATACTTCAGATCCCCTTTTGAGGAGCAGGATGAGGCGCCTTGAGCAAAACCTATCCCAGCTAGTTAAAATAATTTGTTCTCCCATTATGTCTAAGTTATTCCTATCCCTACTGTTTGGGTAAAGAAATAAATTAGCTTTATTGTCTTGGTCATTCTTTGAGGATGCATTTGTAATTCCTTCTCTAATTTGATCAGATGTTTCTTATTGAACATGACTGATGTTCAGAGTCTCTTGCAGGTTAAAGTTAAATTAAGGTTAGAGGCGCGAGGGCGTGACCGTGTGCAATTCAGAGGCCTAGAGGCACAACCGGCTTAGTGGAGGTTTATATGCCTAGAGGCGTGACCGGCTTCAGTGCAGATAGAGGTCTGAAGGCGTAACCGACTTTGGTGCAGAGATACCTGGAGGTGTAACCTGCTTCGGTGAAAACAGAGGCACGGAGGTGTAACCAGCTTCAGTGCGAGCAGAAGTCCGGAGACGTAACCGACTTTGGCCCAAGCACTACATTCTCGCCAAATTCATGCCAACACAAAGGTATCCTACACCTTCTACCATAAAATTCCTTAAATGGTGTCATTCTAATTCTAGAATGGAAATTATTGTTGTAAGTTAACTCTATCGGTGGAAGATGGTTATCCCAAGCACCTTTTTTCTAAAGAATACAAGCTCTCAACAAATCCTCCAAGGACTGAATAATTTTCTCTGTATAACCATCTGTCAGTGGATGATAGGAAAAACTCAACCTCATCTTAGAACCTAAACCCCCTGCAAACTCTCCCAAAATCTAGATGTAAACCTCGGGTCTCGATCAGAAACAATACTCGACAAAACTCAATGAAGCCTCATAATTACTTGGAAAATGGATATTAATCTGAATAAAATGCGCTGATTTCGTCAATCTATCAACTACCACCCAAATTGCATCATGCCCTCCAAGATTACTCGTTAATCAAGTCAAAAAGTCCATCGAAATTCTATCCCCCTTCCATTTTAGAACATCCAATTGTTGCATCATTCCTGCAGGCTTCTGGTGCTCAACCTTTGACTTCTGGCAAGTCAAACACACATATACGAACTGCACCACATCATGCTTTAGTCCTGACCACCAAAATATCTTTTTCAAATCCTGATACATCTTAGTAGCTCCTGAATGGATACTTAATCTGCTTCATTGTAGTATACTAGAGAGTGTGTGCGATATCACAATGATTAATTAACATATCCGTTGTGATAGACCTAAAGGTCCCAGGTTCGATTCTCAGTAGTGATATTTTGGAGTATGATTATGTAATATATATATATATATATATGTGTGTGTGTGTGTGTGTGTGTGTGTGTGTGTGTGTGTGTGTGTGTGTGCTTGTTGCTTTTGATGGGTCTTATCCGAAAAATGTCGGAAAAGGTGTTTCGTTTCATGGTATAGGTGTATCTTTAGAAGACATATTCAAAGACACTAAATAGGGAATTAATCGGGCCAAAATGAGTGAAACTTGAGGGGAGGAAGATGAAAATCATGAAAAGAACAAGGAAAATCATCCAATTAATAACGATGATATTCCTTTAGTACATTACAAAAAGCACATCAACACATGCCAAGATAAGTTTGGTTATCTCGTTATTACTTAGATTTCGTCCCTCACATTGCTTTGAATGTCATCTATAACTACCTTACTTGATGAGTTAAATAAACCTTGATTTTTCCAAACCTACTTGAGTTTTATGATGTATGATTTTTCATCCCACATCCGCAAGATCTTCGAGTAAGCAATAGAAAATGAGTTTTTAGAAGCAAATAAGTTGACGACAAAATAATATTGATTTTTATTGTAAATTGCATCATATATATATATATATATATATATATATATATATATATATATGGGGACAACTCAAGTGAGAACACTTGGTTATTGTCATACCCCAAATTTGTCCTACCCTTTCAATTTTATCTGGTTTAGGCTCATGCATTTCATAGTCTCATGTACATACCTCCCATTAGGTCATTAACATAACTCATGCATTAATTAATCAATAACTTGGCTTTGGGATCAAGGCTTGGAAGTTAGGGTTGTTACTTCACTAAAGCTCGATTCCTATGGTTCTTCTTTGAGTATTAGAGTGTGAAGACTAGGTTTCACAATGTGCATTGTGGACTTCTTTCTCATCAAGCTACAAGGGCTACTCTTCATCCAAGTGAGATCAAGGTCTTTCATATGAGGATTTCTTTGAGGCCGTGGGATCAGGTTGTAGTCATTCATTTGATTATAAATCCCCAAATACTTGAAGCACAAGTCATCATGCAGATCATGGTTGAATTGGTGGAGGCGACATAAAGCCTTCATTTTGTTGGTTTATGTCAAAAATTGAACAAGTTGAAAGAATAAGTGCAAAGTTACCTAAGGTTTGAACACTCAAAGCAATGTGACTTAAGTTTAAATGTTGGAAGAAAATGGTGGAAACATGGTTTAACAAGATGCGAAGTTCAGGAAAAATGAGCTTTTAACAAAGTCTAAATATGATTCATGCACAACGTGATTCATTCAAGTATCAATTGCTGTCCAAAGATTCAAATTCAAAACCAAATACACATCATTCAAAATCCATCCACATTTACACAAAATTCAAGTCTAAGTTATTTTCGCCATTACATTCCATAAAAAAAAAAAAGAAATACAAAAGAAAAGCTTATGCTAAACTATGTTCCTCTTCATGCTTCAATATATTCCAAGATCCCTGCAACTCTTCATGCTTCAATATATTCCAAGATCCCTGCAACCGCTTCATGGTCCTTGCCTCTTAACCCATTCCAATTCTGCATGATAAAACAAAACAAAAATAAAACGAAGTCAGTTCAGCCAAGGTTTAAGAAAAAAATTAGAAAACTCTGTAACAGAAGGTCAGGAGAAGAGAGAGCATAACAATCCCGGTACCACGGTTTCTCCATGTTCAGCCCTGCATCAAACATTCATAATTTCGATTAAGTCTTGCATTCACCTCAGTATGTACACAACATTCAATTGATTCACATTTATCCAAGGCTAATACGAATTCTGCATCAATACACACATCAAATAACCAAGACAGTTCCAAGAAGACATTTAAGTCCATACCAGTTCAGTACCTCTGTTCCGCTTGAAGAAATTACAGTCAGATGCGCTTCCCGATCGGCTAGTATACCATCAGATCCAGCAACTTGACAACAGGCTTGGGTGCAGCAAAACTGGCAGCATTGTATCAATCTCAAACTAATCCTGAATCAGTTGACTTTGTCAGAACAGTCCCTGCATAAGAGAGAGCGTATCAGTTCGGAAGTTTCTAAACATAACCGACAATTATTCAAAACAGCCCTGCACATAACACAATTCAGTTTACATCACCTCAAGCACATACATTCACACTCAGTAGCATTGTAAACAACTTCTAACAGGCTTTATGTGAACTTGCTAAGCCATCTTGCTTATTCAAGAAAAGAAAGCAAAACAAACTTCATGACAGTTTACTACATTCATACATGTTAATTCAAAATTTCCTAGGCTGCAGTTCAATATCTCACATACAATACATTCAAAACTATAACCAGCAGCCAAATCCACACACTTACATACATACATTTCAACCTACAAAACCTCCCTAACAGATTTTCAAACCCTTCCCATTTGTCAACTCTTTCCCAACTACTAACCTAACCTATATTACTAACGACCAACAGGATCTCTAACAGCATTTAACTAGTTTTTTCTATTTGATTCACTAACAGAGTTCCCTAACAGCTATCACCTAACAAACTTTTACAAACCAACTCAACTTCCCTAACAGAATAATAACTAACTTCTAACAGCTCAAAACCTCTATAACAGATTCATAACCAACTCCCCAACCTCCATAACCGCTTAATCCTCACCATCCAATCACTAACCGAATCCCCCAGATCTAATGGCCCTCAATCCTCTCTTCTAACTAACTTCTCCCTCATCAACAACCTATATATTCTCCTCCCCCTCCAATTCAGAACCATACACGTTCACTTCATACCTCTCCATCACTCTCACTCTCTGCAAATTCACACACTCCATTCACCACCTACGCAAGTCTCTCATCACTCTCCATCATCACCATTGTCACCTTCTTCCCCTCTCAGTTTTCACACTTTCTCTGCAACAAAACCTTCTTCATCCTCCCTCTCACTAAAGCTCCTTCGATATACTTCTCGAAGCTTCGACGTCGAAGCATCGACGAGGTAGAGCTAAACCTCACGCATCATCCCCACCGAATCCTCCTCCGTATCCTACAATTCAACAGCGATAACATTTCACTCTCTCCCTAATTCTCACTCGGCATCTCGCAAAGAATCAGAAAGGAAGAAGAAAGAGGATTGTGGCGAACACAAGATTAAGAGAATTCAAGAACTCTACCTGAAGATTGTCGTGTCTCCCGGCGTTTACATCGCATAAGCATTCGTAGAATTCTCATCACAGGACTTCAATTGCTCCATCTCCAAACTCAAGAGGCACCGGACTTGTCTCCGGTAGGTAAGCCTTGGAACTCTTCTCATCTTCATTCATCCTTCGTCTTCTTCACGCTTCTGCATAGATTGAGTCTCCATGGATCATAAACTGGGAGATTCACAATTCAATTGTCGCTTTGTAATTGGAATTCCACACTTAGGGTTCTAGAGGATTTTGTTAGATTAGGGCGAATTAGGTTGAAATTGACGAGGTGAATGCAAGAAATGGACCGGAGGTGGGGTAATTTTGTTTGTTCATGACGGCGTTTCGTCGGATTTCTGTTAGCCGGAGAAGGGATTTGAGGGCGGCGCCGTCGTACCATCTGAGAACGAGAGTGAAGAGATGAGAACGAGAGAGGGGAGTTGGTTTGAGAAGGTGGATGGTCACAACCGAATAAACCCTAAATTTCCTTTTTACTTATTTTCAATTTCTATTGCCATTAGTACTAACCACATTTAATTAGGAATAATGGAGTTTAGTAGACGTATTAGGCTAATCATGATAATTAGTTTTAGTTAGAATCTGAACAAAAACACTATGGGCCACACGAATTGCTAGCTACACCCCACTGAGGCCCATGCCATCCCCTTTTGGCAAACGAAATCTGTGATAAAAAAAATTGCTTCTGGGCTCAATTTTGGGCCCTGCGCACAATTGCTGATTACACCATCATTTTCAATATTTCCCCCCTAAAGTTCACTTTCTTTTAGTTAAATTTAGATTTCATTTTCCATTAGGTAATAAAAACATAGCAATATAATCAATAAAACTTGATAGATTTTTAGTTTTTTTTTCAAGAGCTTTATTTTTAGTTTCTTTTAGTAATCTCTACATAAAATCAATGAAATTTGTTAGATTTTTAGGCCACTTTTAGGTTTGATTTTAGTCTTAGAATTTTCTCATAAAAAACTCATAAAACAATAGTAGTTTTAGTTTAATTTTCCATTAATGCTTGAATTGTTTTTGTGCTATGTTCATATTATTTTGTATAATTCTTGTGTGGTTTTTGTTACTTGTTTTTGGCCATATTTTTGGCCTATCTTGCTAATATCATTAGTATGCCCCTTTTAGGATCCCATTGCCATGTTAACATTAGACTTAGATTAGAGTGACAACTAGGCTTAGAAATTAGGCTAGTCTCCCACTTTCTCATTCTTTTTCCTTTACAACATAAAACATCTAATAAATATTCAAAATAAAATCCCCATAAAAAATACAAAGAAAACACTTAAAACACTAATAATCAAAGTGAAAATTCTTAAAAAGGGAATGGAAGCTTGAACGTCCCTTGCTTAAGGGAATGTTCGAGTGCTTGGATCTCCCTTGCTTAAGGGTCCCATTCAGGCGTAAGTTCCCAACTTCTAAAAAACACAAACCAAAGAGTAACTCGAGTTTCCCTTGCTTAAGGGATTTCCTCGAAACACTCAAACTCTCTCTCTTCTCTCTTTCTTAAGGGCACCGTTATTTCCGCTCCATTGCATCCTAGGTTGATCCCTTATGCAAGAGCGCGAACGTTAACGCCGCCCAACTAAAAAACACAAAACAAACAGAAAATCGTGAGCCGAAATACGGCGCTCTGATTCCTGAAAGGGATACGTAGGCATCAAGTCGCGGGGCTTGAACGAGCACACTTGTAAATAATTCCTTTTTTTCCCCGTATTTCTTTTGCATTCATTCGCATATAGACATAGACATAGTACACACCCTTTAGATAGAAACAAACATAGGTGGATACCATCGAGTACGATGGGCGCGAGGGGTGCTAATACCTTCCCCTTGCGTAACCGACTCCCGTACCTTGATTCTCTGGTTGCAAGACATTGTTCCTTCCCTTTGTTAGGTTTCCTGATATTCCTTTCCCTTATGGGATAAATATATTGGTGGCGACTCTGTTCATTTTTCGCGAGCGTGCGACAGCTGGCGACTCTGCTGGGGATGACATAAGCAAGTCGATCCTAGCCTTTGTTTGTTTCTTTTATTGGGTGTTTCTTTGTTTATTTATATGTTTACATCTTGTATATATGTTTGCATATCATGTTTACTTTCCGCATGCATCTAGACTATATTATGGGTCCTCGTGGGGGCCACATATTTTTCTGCTTTGTTTTGCAGGTGGGGGGTTTGTGTGAGTTAAAAGGCCCACTACCCAGGCCAGTGACACATAGGATTAGCGTGGATGCTCATGTTGACTCCCGTGGCTCTTGCTACGATCGAGCTTGACATGGGGTACCACAACTGGGCGAGGTTCTTTCATGGAACACTGTGTCTGGCACGCTTGTTGCCTCAAACACTTTGTACCCCATGGGAACTGTAGACCCTGGTGACCATTAGGGACCACCTGTCCGTGTCTAGAATACATACCCGTGAGATTGGGGTGGGACAGGAAACCTTGACTCCTACATACCTTTGGCTCTTCATATTTGAGGTCGGACCTTTATTTGGTCTGTTCTCATGGTGCTTGATCTTCTGGTATTCAAAAAAGGCGTCGAACCTTTGATCCTGTGACATCCGACCTACATCATTTATCCAGAGATTGTACAGATGCTTCTAAGATTATTTGGACCTTGATCCCATGTTTTTGCATTGCATAACATCATTGCTTTATCCACTTCATTTGTGTGGGATCCTAACGTCTTTTTCCAAAAAAAAAAAAAAGAAGAAGAGAAAAAAGAAATAGAAAAAGAGAAAAGATATTCTATACAAAAAATGCTTTGATTCCAAAAAAAAAAAGAACAAAACAAAAAGTGTGTGAAAGGACTTTAGGATCCCTTGGAAATGAAACATTGCATTCATATCATGTTGCATGTCATGGTTCCATATCAGAAGCTAATTGGGGTCCCTTCAACAGATTTCTGCTTCATCAACAAATTTGACTTCCCTACATCTGTATCATACGAGGATTAATCGGAAGAGAATCATGGACCATCTTGAACAGAATCAGGCTGAACTTCGTAAGGACTTGGATATTATGGGGGAGAGGATTACCCAACTCTTGGAGACTCTCCATGCTGTTGTTCAGGGGCAAGAAGAGCTCAGACAAAGTGTTGCTAAGTTGACCAAGGATACTCCGACCACTGTTGTTAATGGGGGATCAAAACTTGTGCCCGTGGAAGTTTCTAATAAGGAGGATTCACATCATGAGAATGATTCTGAACTTGAAGCTTTCAAGTTCCCGATCGAGGAAAATGAGAGAAAATTCCACCTCCTAGAAGAAAGATTGAATGCTTTAGAAGGTCGAAGCTCCTCTGGTTTAAATGCTATTGATTTGTGCCTAGTGCCTGATATCAAGATTCCTGTTAAGTTCAAAGTCCCCAGTTTTGAGAAATACAAGGGTATCACTTGTCCGATGAGTCACATCAAGGCATTCTGCAACAAGATGGCACCGTATGCAGAAAATTACAAGCTCCTAATGCACTTCTTTCAGGATAGCCTAAGTGGGGCATCTCTTGAATGGTATACACGACTTGATCGAACCCATGTCCGCACATGGGATGAATTAGCAGAGGCTTTTCTCAAGCATTACAAGTACAACAGTGACATGGCTCCTACTAGACTACAACTCCAAAGTTTAACTCAGAAGGTTGATGAGTCTTTTAAAGAGTATGCACAAAGGTGGAGAGAATTAGCTTCCAGAGTCCAACCTCCTCTTTTGGAACGAGAGATTGTAGACATGTTCATGAATACTCTGAAAGATCCTTATCTGAACATGATGATTGGGTGTGCTTCCTCCGAATTCTCAAGTTTGGTTGTCGTAGGAGAACGAATTGAAAACGCTTTAAAGATGGGTAAAATCCAAGATATGGTTAATGCTTCTGAATTCACTGAAGAAGAGAAAAGTGAAACAAATGCAACCCCAGAGAATGGAGAAGAGGAACTTCCTGCTTATCCTCAGATTCATGTTCTTAACTATCACCAAAATTACCAACAACAAGGTCCACAAAGGCCAAGTAAGATTGACCCGATTCCTATGACTTATAGTCAACTGCTCTCCCATTTACTCAATGAATCCTTGGTCGAACTAAGGGAGGCTAAGCCCCCTCCAACACCGATTCCTCAAGGATATGACTTAAATGCAAAATGTGAATACCATTCTGGGACATCTGGACATTCAACTGAGGATTGTAATATTTTGAGACACAAAGTCCAAGATCTCATTAACTCCAAAGCGATATCATTCACTCCAAAATGGTCTTCACATAAATTGAAAGGTTCATGGGGCTCCCGCATGAGGGATAAGCAAGACGTACTCTTATCTTGAGCATTGCATCACTCGCATTGCTCGAATCCCTAAAGTAGCACAAAAATTACAACTCTTGGGTGACTTTGATGAAGTTTTTCTTTTGAAGTAATCTGAAGTGGTTGGAAAGAACTGCCAAAAAGTATTCAAGATCAACAAGTCCAGACGGAGTCAAGACTCCTCCACTATGGCAATCATCAATTCATTTCTGCATTTTCATTTGTAATTTTCCTTGTTTTTGTTAAATGTTTCTTCCATGTAAAACTTGTTTGTTTTTTAATGAAAATAAAAAAATGCACTGCATATGCTAGTTTCGAATAAATCCATTCGTGTTCACTCATATCTTTCTGTCTATCGATATCAAACTCTGGTTTAAGCAAAAAACATCAAAAGGAGAATGATGAAAATATAATAAATGCAAAAATCTCTAATTATGTGCTTTTGAATAAAACCCCGCTGAGGATGTACAGGCATTGTTTCTAATCCCCAAACACTGGAGATATAAGGGAGATAGACCCTCGTTAACCCCTTTGAGCCTTGAAGTAGGAGTTTCTTTTCTATACCAAAGAAAAAACCCTCACATTTAACCCAGGGGCAGGGTAGCGTTCAATTAATATGATCGAGCAATCAAAATCCATCAGGAGTATGCATCTAAGGGTACAACAATGGTTATCTTTCAAAAGGTTGAGGAAAATCAATATCACAATGGTAATCCCTCATCAGTCAAAGAATGATGCAGTCATAATCACTCCCACAAATCAAAGATTCAGGATCACACGACTTGTTCAAAAAAAAAGGAAGGATTGATTAAAAAAAGAAAAGAGCCCGCTAAGTCAACAACTTGAAAACAAGTGACTTAGGCAAAATTAGGGCATCCCGCTGGACTCCAAAATAAAATTCAAAAGAATTTGTCCAGGCAAAAGTTAGGGAAACAAAAAGAAAAGCAAAAGCGAAAAACAAGGATTAAAAGAACAAAGTCGTGTGATCAGACACCAAATCGAAAGGTAATGTGACTGCCATGTCCAAGAAGACTCCATTAATCCCTCAATCATTTCAAACTCTTTTTGAAGGATGAACGCTCGTATCAGGTTAAGTTGAACTTAGGACTGGAGAACATCACGAAGAATGGGTGGGTTAGGTTAGACTTTGAGCCTTAAATCCTTTCTTTCTAAAACCGTGAACCAGGCCACGTTACAACCCTTGAAAGACCTAATTGAAGCTGGGTTTATTTCGAAAGCACACCACACCAAGTTGTGTAAAACTGACTCCTAGATGTTTGCTTACCATTTATGTTGATATCGATATGACAAATAATTCAAACACTGAATGTCACAACTTTGTTTTAATAACTTTGATCTCGAAGCTAGCATAAGCATTGCATTAAGATTATCATCTTCAAAACAAGCATCTTTTACCTGTGAATAAAGACTTGACATCAAGGAAGATCAAACAATGAATAACTGCAGAAAAAGTTGATCGATTCCATGAGCCATTCACTTCAAAAGGCTGATCACTCTGAGGGGCAAGTTATGTGAAGACTCCGTCAACTGAGGCATCCATTCACCGTTCGTCAATCAGGGGCAATCAAGTCGAGGAATCTCATGAGTTCATCCAATCTGGGGCAGTTACGTCGAGATTCGACAAATCTCTCCAAAGATCCCTTGGGGCAAATTCCTTCGTAGTTCACGAAGCTTGGGGCACAATCTTCTTAGGAGTTTATTTCTCCTGGAACTTTGGCCTCTCCCCAAGCATATGAGTTTATTTCTCATGAGAGTTGTTCCACTTCCCCAACCTGGTCTCCTTGTCTGTATTTCTCATCCTCAACATGGTGAATCGAGGGAATCTCCTCAAGCTCACCATCCCCAAGCAATTCAAGGTGTAGGGAAAGTCAAATGAAGTCACTTCCTCCCCAACAAAGCTACATTCCAACCCTCAAGGCAGTTTCCAATAATCTTTGGTACTATAAGGTTTCCAACACCGATTCATATTGGCATCTCAAGACAACAAGCAACGGACCCCAATAATCATGCCTCTCTGTCTCACCAAGGCCTTTATTTAGCATTTTGCATATAGAATCCATTGCATATAGCATTGCATCCTCAAAAGCGTAGCATATCCGTCAAAGCGGATCATTACGCCATAGAAAAATTCAAACATGCATCAAAGTATAAGCCAGATAATACAGATCAACACCCAATCAAGATAACAATACTTACCCACATAAAAAGTTGTCCTCACAAACCTCGATTGATATCTGTTACTACATCACAAATCTCCTCAAACCATGGTGCCAATACCTGGTATTCTCAATCCCCAAAAGAAATCTTATCTTCTTTCTCCTGTCCTTTTTCGTCAGAATCGTTGTCTCCGAGGTTATTTCCCGCGTGCTGCGTGAAGATTAGAGTGCGAATGAGGGTGGGCATTCAACCCATCTCATTTTTCAACCGTTTGAATAACCATACTTGGTGTGTGGCAATTCGAACGATTGCCACTCTTGATGAGTTACACCCCGCCTTTGGCCTGAGGGATTAATGTAATTCTTATGCTACGCCAGCATCAACATCTTCGTAATTCTTCACTGTTTACTGATGTCTTTTGATCGAGTCTAGTCGTCACTAGTCTCCGTGATCTCTTCCCTCGTACGGAAAACTTTTGGATCTAACCCCCGTGTTGTGAATCCTTTACCTTCCAACATTCAAACAATTCCAAAGCCCAGTTCTCGCCCTGGCAAATCAAGTCAAAGCCCTGGTTCCCTTCCGGGCAAACCTTTCAAAATCCAGCTCCCGTCCTGGTAATCATCTTCCTAAATCCAGTTCTCGTCCTGGTAATCACTTCAAAACCCAGTCCCGTCCTGGTAATCACTTCAAAACCCAGTTCTCGTCCTGGTAATCACTCCAAATGCAGTTCCCGTCCTGGTAATCATTTTCCAAATCCAGTTCCCGTCCTGGTAATCTTTCCAAATCTAGTTCCCGTCCTGGTAATCATTTTTCCAAATCCAGTTCCCGTCCTGGTAATCATTCTTCAAAGCCCAATTCCCGCCTTGGCAAACTTTTTCAAAGCCCAATTCCCGCCTTGGCAAACTTTTTCAAAACCTCTATAACAGATTCATAACCAACTCCCCAACCTCCATAACCGCTTAATCCTCACCATCCAATCACTAACCGAATCCCCCAGATCTAATGGCCCTCAATCCTCTCTTCTAACTAACTTCTCCCTCATCAACAACCTATATATTCTCCTCCCCCTCCAATTCAGAACCATACACGTTCACTTCATACCTCTCCATCACTCTCACTCTCTGCAAATTCACACACTCCATTCACCACCTACGCAAGTCTCTCATCACTCTCCATCATCACCATTGTCACCTTCTTCCCCTCTCAGTTTTCACACTTTCTCTGCAACAAAACCTTCTTCATCCTCCCTCTCACTAAAGCTCCTTCGATATACTTCTCGAAGCTTCGACGTCGAAGCTTCGACGAGGTAGAGCTAAACCTCACGCATCATCCCCACCGAATCCTCCTCCGTATCCTACAATTCAACAGCGATAACATTTCACTCTCTCCCTAATTCTCACTCGGCATCTCGCAAAGAATCAGAAAGGAAGAAGAAAGAGGATTGTGGCGAACACAAGATTAAGAGAATTCAAGAACTCTACCTGAAGATTGTCGTGTCTCCCGACGTTTACATCGCATAAGCATTCGTAGAATTCTCATCACAGGACTTCAATTGCTCCATCTCCAAACTCAAAAGGCACCGGACTTGTCTCCGGTAGGTAAGCCTTGGAACTCTTCTCATCTTCATTCATCCTTCGTCTTCTTCACGCTTCTGCATAGATTGAGTCTCCATGGATCATAAACTGGGAGATTCACAATTCAATTGTCGCTTTGTAATTGGAATTCCACACTTAGGGTTCTAGAGGATTTTGTTAGATTAGGGCGAATTAGGTTGAAATTGACGAGGTGAATGCAAGAAATGGACCGGAGGTGGGGTAATTTTGTTTGTTCATGACGGCGTTTCGTCGGATTTCTGTTAGCCGGAGAAGGGATTTGAGGGCGGCGCCGTCGTACCATCTGAGAACGAGAGTGAAGAGATGAGAACGAGAGAGGGGAGTTGGTTTGAGAAGGTGGATGGTCACAACCGAATAAACCCTAAATTTCCTTTTTACTTATTTTCAATTTCTATTGCCATTAGTACTAACCACATTTAATTAGGAATAATGGAGTTTAGTAGACGTATTAGGCTAATCATGATAATTAGTTTTAGTTAGAATCTGAACAAAAACACTATGGGCCACACGAATTGCTAGCTACACCCCACTGAGGCCCATGCCATCCCCTTTTGGCAAACGAAATCTGTGATAAAAAAAATTGCTTCTGGGCTCAATTTTGGGCCCTGCGCACAATTGCTGATTACACCATCATTTTCAATATTTCCCCCCTAAAGTTCACTTTCTTTTAGTTAAATTTAGATTTCATTTTCCATTAGGTAATAAAAACATAGCAATATAATCAATAAAACTTGATAGAATTTAGTTTTTTTTCAAGAGCTTTATTTTTAGTTTCTTTTAGTAATCTCTACATAAAATCAATGAAATTTGTTAGATTTTTAGGCCACTTTTAGGTTTGATTTTAGTCTTAGAATTTTCTCATAAAAAACTCATAAAACAATAGTAGTTTTAGTTTAATTTTCCATTAATGCTTGAATTGTTTTTGTGCTATGTTCATATTATTTTGTATAATTCTTGTGTGGTTTTTGTTACTTGTTTTTGGCCATATTTTTGGCCTATCTTGCTAATATCATTAGTATGCCCCTTTTAGGATCCCATTGCCATGTTAACATTAGACTTAGATTAGAGTGACAACTAGGCTTAGAAATTAGGCTAGTCTCCCACTTTCTCATTCTTTTTCCTTTACAACATAAAACATCTAATAAATATTCAAAATAAAATCCCCATAAAAAATACAAAGAAAACACTTAAAACACTAATAATCAAAGTGAAAATTCTTAAAAAGGGAATGGAAGCTTGAACGTCCCTTGCTTAAGGGAATGTTCGAGTGCTTGGATCTCCCTTGCTTAAGGGTCCCATTCAGGCGTAAGTTCCCAACTTCTAAAAAACACAAACCAAAGAGTAACTCGAGTTTCCCTTGCTTAAGGGATTTCCTCGAAACACTCAAACTCTCTCTCTTCTCTCTTTCTTAAGGGCACCGTTATTTCCGCTCCATTGCATCCTAGGTCGATCCCTTATGCAAGAGCGCGAACGTTAGCGCCGCCCAACTAAAAAACACAAAACAAACAGAAAATCGTGAGCCGAACTACGGCGCTCTGATTCCTGAAAGGGATACGTAGGCATCAAGTCGCGGGGCTTGAACGAGCACACTTGTAAATAATTCCTTTTTTTCCCCGTATTTCTTTTGCATTCATTCGCATATAGACATAGACATAGTACACACCCTTTAGATAGAAACAAACATAGGTGGATACCATCGAGTACGATGGGCGCGAGGGGTGCTAATACCTTCCCCTTGCGTAACCGACTCCCGTACCTTGATTCTCTGGTCGCAAGACCTTGTTCCTTCCCTTTGTTATGTTTCCTGATATTCCTTTCCCTTATGGGATAAATATATTGGTGGCGACTCTGTTCATTTTTCGCGAGCGTGCGACAGTTATTATGAGAAATGAGAACAATGAATCACGACCATTAAATTTTAATTTGTTGATTTTAATGAACTGGATTAGTTTCTCTTTTTATGTTGATTTAAAATAAATGTTAAAGATTATAGAAAGAGAAACTAATCTAGTCCATTGAAATCAACAAATCAAAATTTAATGGTCGTGATTCATTGTTCTCATTTCTCATAATAGCCAAGTGTTCTCACTTGAGTCGTCCCCTATATATATATATATATATATATATATATATATATATATATATATATATATATATATATATATATATATATATATATATATATATATATATATATATATATATATGGGACGTATCAAATGAGAACTTTGGTTATTATGAGAATGAGAACTTTTAATAACAACCGTACGATTTAAAATCAATGCTCAAATATGCATTTATGTGATATGTATTTAAATCAGAACCTATCTATTAATTATTGTCTTTTAAAATTTGAGTGAAATCTAAGGCATTGATTTTAAATCGTACGGTTATTATTAAAGTTCTCAGTTCTCATAATAACCAAAGTTCTCATTTGATACGTCCCATATATATATATATATATATATATATATATATATAGCTTAACCTTTGTTTGAAAAAGTGTAAGCTATAACACCATATGCAAGTGTAAACTTTGGAGGTAATATCATTTCTAACTCTCGGCTCCTAATCTCTCTTTATTATTGAATGAATAGATTGTTTTTTTTGTCTTAAATATGTGATACATGTTAAAGCTTAATGATGATATATGAATGATTGTTAATTATAGACTATATTGCATTAACCTCATGTTATGTAAATGATTGTTAATGTTTATTTCCTTTGCAACCACCTCTGAATTTTCTTTGTGTGTTTGAAAGCCATACTTGATACTTCTAATATTTCTTTTGTGCTTGTACTCTTTTTGATGTTGTCAAAGGGGGAGAAGTAAGTGCAAAAGAGACGAAGCGTTTAATTGATGCATATATTAAGGAGGAGCTATCTAAAGACAAGCACTTCGACATGTTTTGTCATCATCAAAAAGGGGGAGTATGTGAGTGCATACCTCAAGAAGTTTATTTTGAGTGATGTCAAAACTAGGTCTTTAGAAGTAGAATGTATTGGATGGTATCCTCTTAGCCTAGGGTGCACTCTTGAATTAAATATTTCCATAATCATTCTAAACTTGTTCATATGCATGTGGATCAGTTTCACAAGTCGAAAATATGGTTTTGAGTAAATATGCATGCCAGGGGTTGACACACATAAGTTGTAGGTTGACGCATAGCATGTTGTAGGTCACTTCTGCTAGCCAGAGGTCGACGCACAAAAGCTGTAGGTCGACGCATAGCTTGTTGTAGGTCACTTCTGCCAGCAAGAGGTCGATGCACAGAAGTTGTAGGTCGACGCATGACATGTTATAGGTCAATGCATGGGTCCTAGAGGTCAATGCATGTTGTGCATTTTCCTTCCAGACCTCACTGCCTTGCATAGGTCGACGCACAGAAGTTGTAGGTCAATGCAGAGGAGTCTAGAGGTCGACGCATACTATGTTGCTCACCTCCAGACCTTACTGCCTTGTAGAGGTCGACACATGCAGCCCTGTAGGTCGATGCATCGCTCAATTATGGGCATTTTTGTGCACGAATTTTCCAGATTCAGTCCTCTTTCACACACACATATAAATACATTCATGCATCTATTTCAATACAACTTTGAAACCTGAAAGAGACAAAATTGCTTCTCATCTTCATTCTTTCTCTTGTTCATTCATAAAATACACATAATCATTTTTGCTTAAGTGACCATAGATTGAGAGTGATAACGTCCAAGGTTAGGAATTTGTAGATTCCGATTGGGTGAAGAATTTTGGGGAATTCATTGAATAAAACCATTGGGGTTTTATCCTCCAAGATCGTATTGATTTAGGGGTTTTTGACAAGAAGGTTAGGATTTGATTCAGCCGAGTGAAATCCTTGAAGAACGGTGGGTTCGGTTAAGGGAGTAACGGTAGACGGAGGATCATTCAATGTTCTTGGGTGACAACAATTTGTGATTGCAATTCATCTAAGTGAAAGCCTTGAAGAATGGTGAAGTTCGGTCAAAGGAAGCAGCGGTAACCGGAGGATTGATTCGAGATTGTTGGGCGACTTGATCTTGCTTAAGGTCAAGGGGAGAGAAGATAAAGAATCGACAGTTTGTTTATTGCCTTAAATTCTCTTGTAATAATATTTTGCAAAGAAATAAAAACTATCTCAATTCCCGTTTGGAATTGGGGGAAGACGTAGCCGTAGCAGGGACGAACTGCCTAAACAAATCTTTGTGTTCCTCTCTCCTTATTTCTCTATTACTTGCTATTGATATTGGTATACAGTTGTTAGCTAGATAATAATTATAAGTGTTAAATTGTGATACAAAACTATTTTTTTATAGAGAATTAAAATTGTTAATTGCAATTGGATTTCACAATCAACCACACTTAGATCACATTGACTTTCTAACAATTGCACGCCAACTGTTTATGAAATATTTTGTGCATAACAACATCTGCACAACAAGTGTTCGATAAATCGACCGAGTCAATTTGTCAATTATATTTTATTGGAAGTAGGTGCTTGAGTGTTTAATTGTTCAAACAAATATTTTTCAAAAACCAAATGATTCAAACTACTTCTCATTTTATTATCCATCACATTTATTAAAGGTTTAGTCGCATATCCGATTCTACCAATAACGGTTCGGAATAGACGTGAGTCGATCCCGGAGCGCTTTCGCAAGCCATCTTTGAAAACAAATTTAAAAGTGAATAAATTTTTAAAGGGATCTATTCAATCCCCCCTCTAGATCCTAAGCCTAGCGTCTAACATTTTCATTCTGATCTAGAATATTATAATATGACAAATAAAGTTATATTAGAAGAAAAAATTACACGTTCAATGCTAGACAAGAATTCTTCAGCTCCTTATCCACATTTTGTTCTCTAATTGTGAGAACTTGGTTTTGATGCTCCTAGTTCTTCAACCCCCTTCATTCACCTCTAGTTCTTTTTGCACCATATATTTACATTGCAAACTAAATTATAGGTGAAGGAATGGGAGTTGAAAAATAAGAAGCATTGAACCAAGTTCTCACTATTAAAGAACAAAATGCACATAATGGACTAAAGGATTCTTGTCTAGAATTGAACGTGTAACTTGTTTTCAAATATAACTTTATCTATTATAGGGTTAATAGGCATTTACCCCCTGCCATATAAGCGAGATTTGATTTTCCCCCTCTTAAAAAAAAAAATTGTGATTCCCCCCTTGAGAAACCCAGATTCCAAACTGCATCCCCCCTCATGTTGACTTGGCCATGGAATCTTCATAGTTGGCCTGCCAAGTGGCTTTTCTAATTTTTTTTTAAATCCACGTCATTTTTTTTTCATTTTTTTATATATTATTTTTTTTATTACGTTTTTTAGAATTGTTATTTTAATAATTTTTATAAATTATTTTTATAGAGTATTTATTAGTTATTATGAATTGTAAAAATTAATCTTTGGGCCAAATGTCATTAGAAGCCCATTTAAGAAGTCCGTTTTTAATTCAAATGGATGTGTGTGTGTTTGCTATATAAAGACTCACTTTGTCTTTGAAATAATCGATGTGGGACTCAGCAACACTAACAAAAAACAACAACACCACCATCCATAGAAATTTGTGGCTAGTGGGCTTTGAATCTTGTATTATTCAACCCAGGTTGATTAAAAGAAAACAAACCCTAGACACTAAACAAAGGGATCCGCCCCTTATGCTATTCTGCTTCGGTCCAACCAAACACTTCCCCTGTTCTTCAGATTTCTTACACGCTCCTCACTCTCTACTCAAACACTCCTCTAACCTCTCTTTATTCTCAATCAAGCTATTGTTGCGATGTTTTTATTGATGATTTGGTGCGATGGTGTTGTGCTTGCGGATCGTTGATGTAGCTTCTCCAATGCGGATCGACTTTGAAGTGTGATGATGATATGAGTTAAATCTGATGCTTGTTACCGTGTGTGTCTTTGTGCTGCGTTCTAAACCGAGGGAGGTCCAGGGATTGAAAGTTAGGGTGAAGTTTATGGAGTAAAGGTTAGGTTCAGTTTTGAATCATCGTTAAAGCAGTGTGTTGAGCTTGATGGTTTAATGTTTTCTGTTTGAAGTTTTTGTATGGATCGGTGTAATGTATTCTGAAGGTTGTGAATGTTTAGATGCTGAAGAAGGTTTGGATTGGTTATAGCTACGAGCTTTTGTGTGTGTTTGGCTTACTCTGAGGGTGAACTGATGTTGCCATGAGTTTGAGTATTTAGGGGAGAGTTTATGTGTGTTAATGCTGGTTTGTGTGAAAGGTTGGTTTGACGAGGGCGTGTATTGTGTTTTGTTTGTGATTCAGTGATATCACTGTGGTGACTGAATGTATGGTTTGTGTTTTGTTTCAGAATGGTGCAAATCTCAGGTTCTTGCTGATAGCTTGGAGGAAGATTTGAATTTTCTGATCTTTGTACAAATTGTGGGTAGTGGAATGGAGAGTGGGGAGAAATTTGAATTTGTTGCAGAGTAGTGGGATGAAGACAAAGTGAGTGTTGCCTTTTCAGACTGCCACAAATTTCTATGGATGGTGGTGTTGTTGTTTTTTGTTAGTGTTGCTGAGTCCCACATCGATTATTTCAAAGACAAAGTGAGTCTTTATATAGTAAACACACACACATCCATTTGAATTAAAAACAGACCTCTTAAATGGGCTTCTAATGACATTTGGCCCAAAGATTAATTTTTACAATTCATAATAACTAATAAATACTCTATAAAAATAATTTATAAAAATTATTAAAATAACAATTCTAAAAAACGTAATAAAAAAATAATATATAAAAAAATGAAAAAAAAATGACGTGGATTTAAAAAAAAAATAGAAAAGCCACTTGGCAGGCCAACTATGAAGATTCCATGGCCAAGTCAGCATGAGGGGGGATGCAGTTTGGAATCTGGGTTTCTCAAGGGGGGAATCAAAAAAAATTTTTTAAGAGGGGGAAAATCAAATCTCGCTTATATGGCAGGGGGGTAAATGCCCATTAACCCTCTATTATATTATAATTTTCTAATACAATCTAAAAGGTTATATATTCGGTAAGGTGTTGGAAAAACAAGCAAACCACATAAGATATAATAAACTCATCTGAAACAAATATTAACAACATTCATCAACAACAAACCCTTAAACAACCTAGAACATACATGTCCCATGATGGAATCCAAAATGAAAGGAGGATGAATTTGAAGTGAGTGCAACAAACATGTGTTTGCAGCACTCACTTTAATTTCATCCTCGTTAATTTTTTCATCCATCCAACCATACCTACAAGTAAGAATAAGCATAAACATACACAGAAAAATAAACAATTCAAGCTTAGGGTTTGAAACAAAAACAATAAGCAGAAACAGAAACTAAACAATAATAGAAAAATAGAATTATAAATGAAATCGGAGCATAAGCTTAATGAACAAACCTGAAAGTAGCCATTGCTGAAGACGACATAGTTGTATTAGTTTGATGAAGATGAATCTAAGGTTTTCGTATGTGTGATGAGTGACATGGATGTTAGGGTTATGTTTTGAGAGAGAAGAGTGAAATATATTAGGATTTTCTTTTGAGAGAAGCTTCTGTTATGTGCTAAGCGAGAGATAATTTCACTTACATATATATAAATATCACTTTTTGTGAGATATTGGATCGAACTCTAGTATGGCCGAAGGGTAGCTTCTTGGTTCGACAGGGTTAAGCATGAAGTCGAAGGTTGTTCACATGCTTGTGTCGAAGATGCTAGGGTTGTTAGCATGTTAAATTAGGTTTTAGTGTTTAAACCCTAATTTGTTAAGTTAGCTTGTTTATTAAGTTGGCTTGTGTAATGGGCCTTGTGGAAAAAGCCCATTAGTTAGTATGTTAGGTTTTATTATAAATAGCATACTAGTCTCTCATCATTGCTAAGCTGCAAATCCTAATTTAGGGTGAGAGACGTTATTTGTTATTCTTGTAAACTTGTAATCTTGTTTTAAGAGAAAGTAAAAGAATAGCAGTTATAACCAATATTTGTGTTCTCCTCTTCTTCCTTGTCCTTTATTCATCCCTTATTTTATACTTTGTTCGTGGCATTGAATTCACAACAAATTGGTGCGGTGAGCGTGGAGAAGATGCCTTCAACAAAGTATGAGATTGAAAAGTTCACCAGAGTGAATGATTTCGGTCTGTGGCGCTTGAAGATGAAAGTCCTACTGGTTCAACAGGGTTGTTTGGAAGCGTTGAAGGGAGAGGCAGCCATGAATGCAGAATTGACGGCAGCGGAGAAGACGAATATGATCGAGAAAGCACACAGCGCAATTTTGTTGAGCCTTGGTGATAAGGTTCTCTGGAAGGTATCAAAGGAGACGACAGCATCAGGGTTATGGGTGAAACTTGAAAGTTTGTATATGACCAAATCGCTGGTAAATCGACTCTACCTGAAGCAAGCTTTGTATTCATTCAAGATGATTGAAGACAAAGTATTGGCTGAGCAGTTGGATATGTTCAACAAGCTGATTCTTGATCTTGAAAATATTAATGTGAAGATCGATGATGAAGATCAAGCGCTGTTACTATTGTGTTCTTTGCCTCGATCACATGCTCACTTCAAAGAAACTCTCTTGTATGGAAGGGAGTCCCTGACGTTTGAAGAAGTTCAATCATCCTTGTACTTGATCGCGACTTTACGTGTCTATTAATCTGATGACTGCAAGTGCACAGTCGTGTCGTGTAGTTTTAAAAGATATCGAATCCACAGGGACTATGAATCGATCTACCGTTATCTAAGGTTACTATGTAAAGCTAGGGCTACTAATATTTCGATTGTTCCTAAAGGAAAGTGATTGTGAGAAATAAAGAATATAATAAAAAACAGATATCAGCATGTATTTCGTTTAACTTAAGGTGATCCGAAGGTCCATTGGCTTTTGCACAATTCGCTCTGTTGATTTAGATTACTATCCTAATCCTAATGTACGCTTTCGCCATCCCATTAGATTTTAGAAAATCTTTTTGGAAACAACGTAATTAATAAAATGCCTGTTTTATGAAGTTGTTATCTATTTAAATCTCCTAATCTCAAACTTACGCTCTGTTGACTCGGAACATGCTAATATCCCTAACGTACGCTTTCGCCATCCCGCTCGGGTGTAAAAACAATTTTTGAAAATAAATAAGTTCTAATTAGTTTTAATACGCTTTCGCCATCCTTAAAACTAATGTCATATGTCTACTATCCAGTTAAAGATCTCAAACTTTCGCTCTATTGATTTTAACCTTTGACCGTCTTAACCCCTCAAACTTTCGCTCTTTTGGTTTTAAGACTTACTAATTAAATTAGACATACAAACCAAAAACAGGTGATAATTAACAAAACATAATTAAGCCAATTTATTTCGGATCCCTACGGTTAACTTACTTTACATACCGATACCTTAGTAATTTAGCCAGACATATTAATACAGTTAAGCATGCATGAATTAATTTGGCTTATAATAAAAGGCATGTTAATTGGCATATAATATATCATGCAAATAAATATATGAATAAAGGCAGTAAATATTAAACCTGAATTAAATAAATTGAAACTGAATCTTCGAGTACTGAACTTCCACCACAGGTTGGCTGGATCGTTCTTCGGAATTTAAACGGACGGAAAATAAAAGGCGATAAATCTAACGTAAGGCTAGATTTATAAAAGGTTCACAACAATTTCCGGTGTAGCAATCGTTGTGAGAAAATAACTGTTTGAATTAAAGGAAGGAAGAAAATATAATGCACGGTACAATTTCGGCAGCACTTCGTTAGCAGGAAATCGGACAGATTGAAGTGAAGTATCTGCCTCTATTTATAGGCAAGGATTTGCAGTTGGAATCCGTGAATTGAGGGAGCTTTTTTGACTGAGACTTGGAGACGTGCGTCTCCGCTTCTTCAGGAGGTGCTTTGAACGACTTGAGACGTGCGTCTCAAGTGGAGGAAAAATAGGGGCATGGAGACGTGCGTCTCCCTTTTGCTGATGTGGCATAGAGAACGTTGGAGACGTGCGTCTCCACCTGCTGGGATGGTTTGGGCCACGTGCAGATTTGTTCCTTTGTGGGCTTTGGGTCATCTTTAGCATATTTGGGCCTTATTTGCACTCCCTTTTTACTTCAGCACCCATTTTTCATCATTTAGGCATAAATAGAGGTCGTTTTAGCTCCATTTCTTCTCCTTTTCACAAATAGTCATAATAAGAGTGTAAAACCTGAAACAAAGCAAAAACTCGCGTAATATCATAATAAATCAATATAATAAACGGAAAATGCTATAAATATCTATGGATTTCAGGCTAAATATACGATATAAAATCGTGTTATCAAATTCCCCCAGACTTGAACCTTTGCTTGTCCTCAAGCAAAATAACAAGATAAAGGTAGGAGGACAGCGGAATGAAATATGCTTCCACCACGTTGTTCGGTCATACTCAGCTACATAGTGTTCTTGTTTGAAGATGATGATCCAGATCCTAGCAATAAACTTATAGTAGCGACACTAGACAACTCCCAGTATGCATACCAATCCGAATCATGCCATTATAGCTCGACCTTGATTCGTCATCACGTTTTACCCTTTTCATTCGCGTGCAATCACATTAAGCCCATTATCTTGACACGCACATAGCAGAGTAGTCGGTTAGTGACTATGATCCTTCTTATGGAGTTCTTGCACAATTATGTGGTATACTCCTTAGCGCTCATTTGTAGATCGCAGGGAATCGGACAATAGTCCCTCCTACCAAGTTCAGTACCAGATGACTTCTGAACCAATCAACAATGAGTTTTTAAATTCTTTGTATTTGAGATTTGCGACCGTTAGGTTAAATGATCTTGTGAGGATCACCTTACTTAGTAGGCGCATTTCTTGTTACGGTTAAGCACATAATTATTATTATGAGGATCATACACTTATATTCATCGACTCTCTGCGTAGTTTGTATCTAAGACGGTGCCGACTGCTAGAATAAACTACTAAGGGTTACTTCAAAAATTAAAGTCGATGGTTTCGGTATAAAGGGTATTCAAATCGGTTACGCATACTTGGGGGTTTTAGAGTGTTGGGACAATAAGGGTATTGACTTGAATCTAAGTCAATCTCTATGTATTTGTTGTTTGAGTAGCTTCGTATTTCTCGAACGTGTGGGGTTTTGCATTTATCGTTTGGGAGCAAAAAAAATTTGTTATGGCTCAAGAAAATGGAAGAAATTGAAATAACTACGGAATTATAAAGATAAGACTTGAAATTCCATAAATATTCTTTATTGAATTAGAAAAACATTACAAGGAAGGGAAATAAACTAAAAGGAAAGGAAATAAACTAAAAGGAAATAAAAATAAAGCAAGTAATACGACTCCCCCAGACTTAAATGATGCAGTGTCCTCAATATATGAGAACTACTCCTCAGTGTTGCGGTTGCGAGAACTGCTTGTGCCTCATGTACGAACACGGCGACGTCTATCAGGAGGAGAGCCACTCTCACGAATGTTAAGATCATGCAATTGTGTAGCAATTTCAGTGTATTGGCCTTCGTTCCTAATAGCATAGTCACGGTGCTCTTGTTGTATCTCTCGAATAAGCCTCAGTGTTTCATTTTGGTTTGTCTGCATAGCTTGAAGAAGGTGGTCTTGTCGTTGAATTGCAGCATACATGGCATCAAGAGTGATAGGCGGAGGGTTGTTTTGAGGAGGTTGGTTAACATCAGCTTGTTCGTGGTTGAGTTCTTCTTCATTTGCATCCATAGGTTCATTAGGATGTTCAGGTTGGTTGTCTTGAGGATTGTCTTCAATAAGCCTCCAACGCTGAACATAACGGATGTTGATTCTTTCTGGGCATGGAAGGACGACATAAGGAATCAGAACTTTGTTGACGACCAAAGTGTATCGGCCATCATGGCGGGGTGAAACCAAGTGGGAGTCACGGCAATAAGTGAGGTCGAGTGATTGAGCAGGCATCATGAGATGAGAGAGGGAGATGAGTTTATCACCAAGACCTAAGGCACAGGCCAAGGAAGTAATAATACCGCCAAACAGAAAGGGGTTTGTAGCAGGGGCGTTGACGCAGCTTTGGATGTGTTGGAGCATAAAAGGTGCGGCATTGAAACGGAGGTTGTTTAGCGCACAATAAAGGAAAAATAATTCATGCTGATTTACCTTATGGTTGTTGGATCTCACAAAAATAGTATGCCCCAAAACACGCTGAAAATAACGTATAGCGGGGTTTTGAATGTGAGAAGCATGTAGAGCCCTCCAACCAGTAGGAACTTCGCCAGTGAGATTAAACCAGAGGTCGAAAGCATGTTGTTCCCATGAACGACCATTGAGTTCTTGAAAAATTGTGCGGAGAGCATTTGGTGCATTATTAAAATGCAAGTACGTAGCCACTACTTCTTGATCCAGAGTATATTCACGGTTGAACATCCGAAATTGGATGCTACCGGTTGAGAGTGGTTGATCAGAAGGAGTGTCGTAGTTGAAAGAACTCAAGAACTCCAAGACGAGCGGCTCATAAGTTGGTACGGGTTCGGTACAAAGATGGTGTAGGCTAGATTTAGTGAGTAAACGGGTGACACCATCAATGAGACCCAAAGTTTCTAGACATTCGATGTTCACAAATTTTGTGGGAACAACCGAACGTTCATAGAATGCAAGGTATTTGGTTCTTTGAGCATCGTTGTCATCCTCTCGAAAGATAGTATTTGCAAGGTTAGGAGGTGGCCTCTCTGGACGCACACTACGGATGATTGAACGTGGAGGCGTGATGAGTTTGAAAAGAAAATTAGTATGGAGAGTAGAAGAGTAGAAAATGGTTTGGAGGTTGTGAAGAAGAAGAGTGGTGGTGGTGTGGTTTTATAGTGAGGTTTGAAAATGGTGTGGTTAATGGAGAATTAAAATGGAATTATGGTGGTGTTTGAAGTTTGAATGGAATAGAAGAATGGGAAATGATGTAGAGTTAAAGAGGTGAATGATGGAGGATGAATGAGGTTAATGGTGTTTAAATGGAAGAAATAATGGGGAGAATGAATAAGTTTGAATTTTGAAATTCAAATTCAAAATTCAAAATGGAGTTATGGTGGTTCTTCTGCGTGGTCAAACGCAGGCTGCTAGCCTTGGGAGGCGCGCGTTTCAGGCAGTCAGTCTGCTGGGGGACAGGGCATGGAGACGGGCGTCTCCTGTCCTTTGCGTGCAGTGTGCTGGTCCCACATGATTGGAGACGTGCGTCTCCATGCTTAGGCAGGTGGCTGTCACGCGTGCATGGGTTTGGACCAGTTCTGACATAGGATTTATTAAAGAATAGCATAGATTGGAATATGGGATGTTACTATAAACAGCAAAATACCAGACTGAGTGAGTTATATGCGTTCATAAATATATAGCAGTCAGGCAGCAGAATATTATAACACAGTAGCAGTAATGAATAAAATATTGCATTTCAAATTAAAAATTGGTACTGAATGTTGACAGAATTAGAGTGTAAAAGTGCAGAAAATTTAAAATTCTAAACTAGGAATTAGAAATTGCTAAAACTAGAAATAAAATCTAATAATCTAAACGGTAACATCTAGCCACGTCTATTGTTGTGCACATTAGAATAAATCTGTTTGAAAACTTCGTCGAATTGAGCATTGACGGTGTCGATGAAATCGAAGAAGTGCATTTGCAAAATGTGTAGCTCGTTGCGCACATGTTGTACATCTTGTTGCAGTGCAGTGATGGCTTGCTCGTGTGTGTTCCGATTAGGCATTCTTTGGTTCACTGATGCGGTGGATGCGGCGGGTTGTTGTGGCTCGAGCTCGACATCACTCATATCAATAGTGTAATCATCAGCAGAATTTTCAGAAGGAGTCTCAGGCTCATACTCGGGTATAGGTTCATCTTCAGAAAGAGGTTCATAATCATGAATGGGTTCATCTTCAGGATTAGGGTCATAGTATCCAGGAGGAGTGGCAGGCTCAGATTCTGATACGTGCATTTCCTCATCAAAATGTTCATAAGCTTGAGGGGTTTCAGGTGAGGGTTCTCTCTCAGGAATCTGACCATAGTAAAGCCAGTTAGCAGGGTTGTGCACACTCGTCCTTGGACTCGGTAAGGTGAACTGATCCAATACTTTGTTATCAATGAGTAAATCAAACTGATCAGGTCCAAGGTTACCGATGATACCTCGGTTAAAGCAGAAGTGAATGTCCATAGAATTGTGAGAACCAAGAGGTGTCAATCTAAGCAAAGGTACTCTCATTCCTATAGCATTAGCAATCATAGTGACAAATCCGCCGATCCTAATAGGTGAAACTTCGTCTTGCGTGATGCGCTCGAAGTTTGTTAGCATGAATGCGATGGCATTGACCGGACGATTCTGAGAGGAGCAGAACATGATGAATAACTCTTCTCTAGAAACTTCAGTGACATTATCGGGTTTACCAAAGATGTAGTGAGCAATGATCTTATGGAAGTATCTGAAAGCGGGGTTATGGATGTTCTCAGATTGGAATTCGTTCTCTTCAGGGTTGTCGTTTCCAGTGATCTTGCCCCAATATCTTTCCAACTCCCAGTACGCAAGGCTGTCTTCAGCTACTTGGGTGTATGCATCTGATCCATGAGGTAGCTCTATCATTTCAGCAAAATCTCGGATGCAAAAGTTAAATTCCATACCAAAGAGTCGAAAGAGAATGACTCCTTTTCTCAGTCCTTGTCCACAGTTAGGAAGATAGGTCAAGGTGTAACACCCCAAATTCTACCCAAAAATATCATGCGAGAAATCAGAGTATTTTAAAAACTATCAACAAGCATTTGGGATATCACATTTACTTCCTATAAACAACTCATAAACAGATACATAGCACTTTAATCTCAGAGAAGCACAAAACAACTTATAACAGCTCTTAGACAAACCAACTTCATTTTAATGTGCAGCGGAATCATAACATTCGAATTTATAAACAAATCATCTTATTTAATCGGAAATAACTTCAAACATCATAGTACTTCTCATTATCCAATTTGGAACTCAACAAATAAAACATGAACAACATAGAAACAACAATATAGACAACCCCCGAGTGCTACGTATCAGAGCGACACACCAACCAGACACGGTGAATCTACAAACTTCCACAACTATACTTGAGTACCTGCCCATTTCCCATGGTAGGGGAAACATCAGCAGAAGGGGTGAGATATCAAACATTATAAAGGAAAGTATGATAATACATATAGCAAAGATAAAATCATACACAATTCACCACTTCTCAATATAAGCAATTTGCATCACAACAATAATGTTAACTATCAACTATAACAATGTATTCAAGTTTACAAGTATGTCATTCAAGCACATAATAACATATACTTCATAATCACAACGTAAATTAATACAACTATCAACAATGGCAAAACATGGTTCATATATTCCACATATATACATATATCATTAATACATATATATATTTGCATTCTCATCATATACGTTTCATTTACATATATCACCAAAATCATGTATCAAACATCACCAAATTTAATTATCACATCTCATGCACACATAACAATCACCTAATCACATAATTACATATATTCAAACATCACATAACTCCAATGTAACTCAATGCAAGACATGTGACTCTATGCATGTGGTACCCAATATGGACCCAAAGTTCCACCGCTTCCGATTCATATAGAATCTAGCCACGCTTCAGATCCGGACAAGACCAAAGCCACCAAATGTAAACATATAGTTTACCGCTTTCCGATTCACTCTAGAATCCAAGCCACGCTTGTGTTTCAAAGCAATTCCACCTATGTTTCAAGGCACACTATGATATGAATGTATGTACAATCTCACAAATATATGCAATTAAGATCATCTCTACCATCTTAACTTTCCACATATCACAATAATTCAACTCTATGAATTATCCACCAATTGTACACAACATTCACAACACACACACATCATTCACATATGAGAGGCCAATTAATCAATTACGATTCACACAATCCAATTAACACTAGTAATCATACTATCTCATGTTAATTCTCATTTTTGTCAATTATACATGAACACACATTTTCAACATCGAGCAATTAGTCATTAGAATTAATGCTAACCAACTAACCATAAAGAATCAATATCAAAGCAACATCATTGGCATGACAATATATATTTCTCAACATACATATTCAAGCCAAAACACAATTACAAACAATTTCTCAAAATACCGTAATTTACCGATAAACCGAATAATTGGTCCAAGTTCAAGTATATTCCAATCACATAGACTTATTGGAATCAATTCAACTAATAATTTAACTATCCAATTAATAATTAAACTATATTAATTTCAATTCAACTATTATATTTCTATTCCATTATTTTCCAATTCTATAACAAAACCCATTATTTCACTATCAATGGTTTACTCACAACAAACATAACAATCTAATACACATAGATTATCAATTGCACACAACTTATCACATTTATATCATCACATTCCAACAATCATCAAATACCCAAAATTGCAATATAGAAGAATATGGATATCAAAGTATAGAATTAAACCCACTATAACATACTATCATACAACCCTTTAGCATGAAAGAACCCCACCCTTACCTTGGCAAATATGAAATCTTTCACCATAGCTCTAAGCTTTTCTCCAAAATAAATCCTTCAAACATAATTTGGAGACACACCTAAAAACCAGTTCGGAAATCAGCTTATCAGACGAACTTAAAATCCTCAAAATCAAAATCGCTCCGGTCAGAACTTACCTCTATGAGTCAGGAACGTTATGTCAAAACCACGCGACGATCCAACGGTTGGATTGAGAGATACATCCGTTTTGCTAAGGTGACTCAATGCTGAAACTTGCTGCGAAAATGAGGTTTCTTCTAGCTTTTCTCTTCCACCATTGTTCTCTTCCCTTTTGCCTCTTTTCTCTTCTTCCTATCTTTTCCCCCAAATGAAAATAGTAACCTCTAAAACCCTAACCTTCTCTTACTATCTCACTTATCTCAATTGGGCTTAACCCATCAATCCATCCATTATGTTTCTATCACTTAGGCCCATTTAGTTATATCTCTCTAATAACTCAATTAAGTCAAACAACACAAACACTCACATAATTAAATACTTAAATAATTATTATATCACATAATAACTAAATAAATAAGTAATTATTAAAAACACCAAACAGTATAATTACTAATATAAATAAAAATATTAATAAAAATCGGGATGTTACAACTCTCCCCCACTTAGAATATTTTCGTCCTCGAAAATACCATCGACACAACCATCTCATCTCCAAAACTACACTTACTCTCCCCAGAATCACACGAACACAAAGGCGTTCCACACCTTCAACCATACAAAGCTTCAAAATACAAGCTCTCAAAAGATCCTCAAGTTACTGAATCGTCTTCTCCGTTTGACCATCAGCTTGCGGATGATAAACAAAACTCAAACACAACTTAATAATCAAAGTACTCTACAAAACTTTCCAAAATCTAGAAGTAAACTTCGGATCTCTATCAGAAACAACACTCGATGGAATACCATGCCAACTCACAATCTTTTCAAAATACAACTTTGCAAGTCTCTCCATCGGATAATACATGCTTATCGGAATAGAGTGAGCAAAATTCGTCAATCCATCTACAATGACCCAAATTGCCTCACAATTAATCGATTTCCTAGAAAAACCCAAAACAAATCCATAGAAATGCTATCCCACTTCCACTCAGGAATGGACAACGGTTGCATCAAACCAGACGGTTTCTGATGTTCAATCTTTGACTTCTGACAAGTCAAACACGAATGCACAAATTCCGCAATATCCTTCTTCATATCGCGCCACCAAAATAACTTTCTCAAGTCTTGATACATCTTAGTAGCACCAGGATAATTACTCAACCACTTTGATGCCCTTCATCCCAAAAATTCTCTTTTTCAAATCCGAAACATCTGGAATACAAATTCAATCACGACATCTCATGACACTGTTCTCGTCAATCCGAAAATTATCACCTTATCCTCAATCAATCAATTTCATCTTGTCAACCAATTTCAAATCCGATTTCTGACCTTCTCTAATCTCATCAAGAATACCACAAGTAAGCTTCAACATACCAAACTCAAATCTCGAAATTATTCCAACAATTCCAATTCTTGAATCATCAACATAGACATATGCAATTATTTCCTACTCAATGCATTGGCTACAACGTTCGCTTTTCCCGGATGATAATTCAAAGCAAAATCCCAGTCCTTCAAGAATTCCAACCACCTTCTCTGTCTCATATTCAACTCTTTCTGATTAAGCAAATACTTCAAACTCTTGTAGTCACTATACACATCGAATCTCGATCCAAATAAGTATTGCCTTCAAAGTTTTAAAACAAAAACAACGGCGGCCAACTCAAAATCTTGCGTCAGATAATTTCTCTCATGAATCTTAAGTTGCTTTGGAGCATAAGCTACAACTTGTCCTTTTTGTTTCAACATAAAGCCTTGCAAAACCTTCCTTCTTCTTAACCAACAAAAACATATGCACCTCTAGACGACACACTCGAACGAATCAACCTCTCCTCAAACAAATCTTCAAGTTGACTCTTCAACTCTTTCAACATCATAAGCAGACATCCTATATGGAGTCCTCGATACAAGACTAGTTCCAGGAACTAAATCGATCGAAAACTCAACTTTTCTTTCTGACGGTAAATCACTTACATCTTCAGGAAACACTTATGCAAATGCGCCAACTATCGATAATCCCCCAATCGTTATTTCCTCATGAACATCCAAAGTTGCAAGCAACCTAAACAACATCGCACCATCTTGCACAGACTTATTCACTTCCAATATTATCAAGCTGGTAAGACAAGTCTATCTCATTCCAATACGATTCCGTCTACTATCAACAAGAGATTAAGGGTGATCAGTTCCTCAATTTGTCAATAGATAGCCGACAACCATAATGGTAGCGTAAACCATCGTTACTTAACTGCAATAGAATCCTTTACGTCACCAAAAGTACCATACTTCATTAACTCCCAAAATCATCTGAACATGCTAACACACACCTTGTGATAACATTTGAACATAATTCCTTTAGACCACTATCAACACTTTTTATTCTTGGAATCATACTCGTCCCTTCACATTTCTAACTCCGACTTGAACGTTCCAACAACTTCGACAACTTTTCCAATCTCTTGCCAAGGATCCCTTGACAAGGTCTACCGTAATTCGTCGCTTAATAATTATTCTTACGTCAACATCCTACGCAACGGTTACTTAAACTGATAACTTCACAGTCCACCAATAATGCTGAATATGACAACTTCCTAAATTCCATCTTATAACAATTGTCCTTATTCCAAGACGTTCCGACTTGTTAAACAACCAAAATCTTAAATCCATGTTACCTTCGAATTCGGAAACCAACAAACTTCTACATTGCTTGCTCTGTCTCCTTAAGAAATATATTGCACCAATAACTTACAACTGAAACATATCCAAGAAGCACAGCTTCTTCCCTACTTCGCTCAAACTAACCCTGCAACAAAACGAACAAGTACCAACAGTGTTTCACACACATGTCGCGTACTAAGGAATAAAACACTAACATCATTCAACTGTCACACAACTCAACTGACTCGACAACTTGGCCGGACGGACCGACCTGCTCTGATACCACTAATGTAACACCCCAAATTCTACCCAAAAATATCATGCGAGAAATCAGAGTATTTTAAAAACTATCAACAAGCATTTGGGATATCACATTTACTTCCTATAAACAACTCATAAACAGATACATAGCACTTTAATCTCAGAGAAGCACAAAACAACTTATAACAGCTCTTAGACAAACCAACTTCATTTTAATGTGCAGCGGAATCATAACATTCGAATTTATAAACAAATCATCTTATTTAATCGGAAATAACTTCAAACATCATAGTACTTCTCATTATCCAATTTGGAACTCAACAAATAAAACATGAACAACATAGAAACAACAATATAGACAACCCCCGAGTGCTACGTATCAGAGCGACACACCAACCAGACACGGTGAATCTACAAACTTCCACAACTATACTTGAGTACCTGCCCATTTCCCATGGTAGGGGAAACATCAGCAGAAGGGGTGAGATATCAAACATTATAAAGGAAAGTATGATAATACATATAGCAAAGATAAAATCATACACAATTCACCACTTCTCAATATAAGCAATTTGCATCACAACAATAATGTTAACTATCAACTATAACAATGTATTCAAGTTTACAAGTATGTCATTCAAGCACATAATAACATATACTTCATAATCACAACGTAAATTAATACAACTATCAACAATGGCAAAACATGGTTCATATATTCCACATATATACATATATCATTAATACATATATATATTTGCATTCTCATCATATACGTTTCATTTACATATATCACCAAAATCATGTATCAAACATCACCAAATTTAATTATCACATCTCATGCACACATAACAATCACCTAATCACATAATTACATATATTCAAACATCACATAACTCCAATGTAACTCAATGCAAGACATGTGACTCTATGCATGTGGTACCCAATATGGACCCAAAGTTCCACCGCTTCCGATTCATATAGAATCTAGCCACGCTTCAGATCCGGACAAGACCAAAGCCACCAAATGTAAACATATAGTTTACCGCTTTCCGATTCACTCTAGAATCCAAGCCACGCTTGTGTTTCAAAGCAATTCCACCTATGTTTCAAGGCACACTATGATATGAATGTATGTACAATCTCACAAATATATGCAATTAAGATCATCTCTACCATCTTAACTTTCCACATATCACAATAATTCAACTCTATGAATTATCCACCAATTGTACACAACATTCACAACACACACACATCATTCACATATGAGAGGCCAATTAATCAATTACGATTCACACAATCCAATTAACACTAGTAATCATACTATCTCATGTTAATTCTCATTTTTGTCAATTATACATGAACACACATTTTCAACATCGAGCAATTAGTCATTAGAATTAATGCTAACCAACTAACCATAAAGAATCAATATCAAAGCAACATCATTGGCATGACAATATATATTTCTCAACATACATATTCAAGCCAAAACACAATTACAAACAATTTCTCAAAATACCGTAATTTACCGATAAACCGAATAATTGGTCCAAGTTCAAGTATATTCCAATCACATAGACTTATTGGAATCAATTCAACTAATAATTTAACTATCCAATTAATAATTAAACTATATTAATTTCAATTCAACTATTATATTTCTATTCCATTATTTTCCAATTCTATAACAAAACCCATTATTTCACTATCAATGGTTTACTCACAACAAACATAACAATCTAATACACATAGATTATCAATTGCACACAACTTATCACATTTATATCATCACATTCCAACAATCATCAAATACCCAAAATTGCAATATAGAAGAATATGGATATCAAAGTATAGAATTAAACCCACTATAACATACTATCATACAACCCTTTAGCATGAAAGAACCCCACCCTTACCTTGGCAAATATGAAATCTTTCACCATAGCTCTAAGCTTTTCTCCAAAATAAATCCTTCAAACATAATTTGGAGACACACCTAAAAACCAGTTCGGAAATCAGCTTATCAGACGAACTTAAAATCCTCAAAATCAAAATCGCTCCGGTCAGAACTTACCTCTATGAGTCAGGAACGTTATGTCAAAACCACGCGACGATCCAACGGTTGGATTGAGAGATACATCCGTTTTGCTAAGGTGACTCAATGCTGAAACTTGCTGCGAAAATGAGGTTTCTTCTAGCTTTTCTCTTCCACCATTGTTCTCTTCCCTTTTGCCTCTTTTCTCTTCTTCCTATCTTTTCCCCCAAATGAAAATAGTAACCTCTAAAACCCTAACCTTCTCTTACTATCTCACTTATCTCAATTGGGCTTAACCCATCAATCCATCCATTATGTTTCTATCACTTAGGCCCATTTAGTTATATCTCTCTAATAACTCAATTAAGTCAAACAACACAAACACTCACATAATTAAATACTTAAATAATTATTATATCACATAATAACTAAATAAATAAGTAATTATTAAAAACACCAAACAGTATAATTACTAATATAAATAAAAATATTAATAAAAATCGGGATGTTACACAAGGAGCTCAAGAATTCCAGAGTGAGCTTCCGGTAGGTACTAAACTTGCGGAACAGGTGAGAACCAGTCCAACCAATTTGGTTTAGCAGGTGTAGAACGCTTTCTTCGATACCAAGTCTTACCATAGTCGGTTGGTGAGGGTAGCAAGTCAAATCCATTTGTCTTTCAGCCAGCTTATCAAATCTTGCTTCTTGTCCTCTACCACGGAACACAACTTCCATATTATCGACTTCTTGCATCTTAGTTAGTAGTTAAGAAAAACCTAGAAGTTGAAAATATTAAGATTAAGTTAGAACTAGGCTAGTGTTGATTTAAAAGGAAGAAAAATAAAAATAAAAATAAAGTAAAAATGTAACAAATTATAATAATAAATATAATTATAAAAAGGGAATATTTTCTCGAATTAAGATAGCAGTTATAATTATAGTAGTTATTATAAAATGTAGGAAAAATGTAAAAATGATTAAAATTAAAATAATTAAAAATAGAATAGATTATTTAAATGAAAATAAAAGGTTAAAAATAAAAATAAAAATAAAATAAAAGAATAAATAAATGTGGGTTGTCTCCCACCAAACGCTTTGTTTTATGTCGTAAGCTCGACGATTTTAAAAATAGAAAACTATTTTTTCGAATGAGCGGGCAGCTCGTCAAGTTTAAAAAGTTCGATGTTTTCATCGTGTTCGAGATGATGGTAATACTTAAGACGTTGCCCATTTACGACAAAAGGTTTGACGGTTTCTCCTTTGATTTCAATCGCTCCGCTCGGAAATATGTTAGTTATTTCGAAAGGGCCAGACCATCTAGATCGTAACTTCCCAGGAAATAATTTTAGTCTAGAATTAAACAAAAGTACTTTATCGCCTATGCTAAAATTTTTTCCTAGATATTCGCTTGTCGTGCCATTTTTTTCGTTCTCTCTTTATAGATTTTGGCGTTTTCATAAGCGTCTTGTCTAAGTTCTTCTAGTTCGTTTATGTCTAGAAGTCGTTTCTCACCAGCGGCAGTGTAGTTTAGGTTTAAGTTCTTAATGGCCCAATAGGCTTTATGTTCTAACTCTACCGGGAGGTGGCATGATTTTCCATAAACGAGTTTGAAGGGGGTAGTTCCTATTGGAGTTTTGAAAGCTATTCTATAAGCCCATAAAGCTTCATTTAGCTTGGTTGACCAATCTTTTCTAGATATAGCAACAGTTTTCTCCAATATTTGTTTTATTTCGCGGTTAGATACTTCTACTTGTCCGCTTGTTTGTGGATGGTATGGTGTAGCTATTCGATGATTTACTCCATATTTTCGAAGGAGTTTCTCAAGTATTCTTGAAATGAAATGGGAACCACCATCGCTAATTACCAGTCTAGGCACACCGAACCTAGGAAAGATGACGTTTTTGAAGAGTTTGATAACTACTCGTGTATCGTTTGTAGGAGAAGCGATAGCTTCTATCCATTTTGAAACGTAATCGACGGCTACGAGTATATATTGATTTCCAAACGATGACGGAAATGGACCCATAAAGTCTATTCCCCAGACGTCAAATATTTCTACTTCCAGAATGCCCTTTTGAGGCATTTCATCGCGTCTCGAAATGTTTCCGGTTCGTTGGCATCTATCACAGTTTAGTACAGCAAAATAAACATCTTTCCACAGGTTGGGCCAGAAGAGTCCAGATTGAAGGATTTTGGCGCAGGTTCTAGATGTGCTATGGTGTCCTCCACACGGTGCAGAATGGCAGTGTGTTATTATACTTCCTATTTCTTCCTCGGGTACACAACGTCTAAAGATTCCATCGGGGCCTCTTTTGAACAGGAGTGGATCGTCCCAATAGTAATGTTTTAGGTCATGGAAGAATTTCTTCTTCTGTTGGTAACTTAGATCAGGAGGAAGCACACCAGCAGCTAGGTAGTTTACGAAATCTGCATACCAAGGTGTGTCAGAGCGGGCTAAAGCTATTTCTGCTAATTTGTTGGTTTCAGCGTTTGGATGGTATCGTTCGAATTCATTGGCTTCTAACTAAGCGATGAGTCTTTCATAAGGGAAATCATCGTCAATTGGTACTTGTTCGGGTTTCAGATTTTCCAATCGAGAGAGGTGATCTGCTACGACATTTTCAGTTCCCTTTTTATCTTTAATTTCCAAGTCGAACTCTTGTAATAGCAGGATCCATCTCAACAATCTCGGTTTGGCGTCTTTCTTGGTTAGGAGGTACCTAATTGCAGCGTGGTCAGTGTATATGATTATTTTGGCTCCTACCAGGTAAGAACGGAACTTGTCTAATGCGAATACGACAGCTAATAATTCTTTTTCTGTCGTGGCATAATTCATTTGAGCTTCGTCTAGGGTTCTACTCGCATAGTATATGACATGTAGTTTCTTATCTTTTCTTTGCCCTAGAACGGCTCCTACAGCATAATCACTTGCGTCACACATTATTTCGAAAGTCTCATTCCAGTCGGGAGGTTGCATAATTGGCGCAGAGATTAATGCTCGTTTAAGCGTATGAAATGCTTCAGTGCATTTATCGGTAAAAATAAATTCGGCGTCTTTCATTAGTAATTCAGTTAAGGGTTTGGTTATTTTAGAGAAATCCTTAATGAAACGTCGGTAAAAACCAGCGTGTCCTAGAAAACTTCTTATTTCTCTAACAGTTTTGGGAGGTTGAAGGTTTTCGATAATTTCGATTTTGGCTTTATCTACTTCAATCCCTCTATCAGATACGATGTGTCCAAGTACAATTCCTTGTTGAACCATGAAATGGCACTTTTCCCAATTAAGGACTAGGTTTACGCTTACGCATCGTTTAAGTACCAATTCAAGGTTCTCTAAACATGTTTCAAAACTTCCTCCACAGACAGAGAAGTCGTCCATAAAGACCTCCATTATTCCATCTAGGAAGTCGGCAAATATTGCCATCATGCATCTTTGGAAGGTCGCGGGTGCATTGCAAAGCCCAAAAGGCATTCGTCTATAAGCGAATGTACCATAAGGACAGGTAAATGTGGTCTTCTCTTGGTCGTCAGGGTGGATAGGAATTTGGAAAAATCCGGAGTATCCATCCAGATAACAGAAATGTGAGTGTTTAGCTAGGCGTTCAAGCATTTGATCTATGAAAGGTAAAGGGAAATGGTCTTTTCGGGTAGCTTTGTTTAGCTTCCTATAGTCAATGCACATTCTCCATCCAGTTTGGGTACGTTGCGCTACAGATTCGCCTTTTGCGTTAGTGATTACAGTAACTCCTCCTTTCTTTGGTACGACATGAACAGGGCTAACCCATTTATTCCGGCTTCTAGCAGTTTTTGGATTTCCTTTTTAACCACATCGCTCATAATAGGATTTATTCGCCTTTGATGTTCTCTAGAGGTTTTACAATCGTCTTCGAGCATAATGCGGTGCATACAGAGGGAAGGACTTATTCCTTTCAAATCTGATATGTTATATCCTAAAGCGGTTGGGGATTTTCTCAGGACAGTAAGTAATTTTACAGTCTCGGTTTGTCCTAAGTCAGCACTAACTATAACTGGTCGGTTACGTTCTTCGTCTAGGAATTCGTATCTAAGATCGGTAGGCAGTGTTTTCAGTTCTATAGCAGGTTTCTTCGGTCCAGGTATAGGATCAGGAGTTAAGGTTAAACATTCACTCAGATGGTCATCTTGATATTCCCCACGCCAGTTGTCATCTTCAAAGATTGGCGGTATAGGAATTTTTAGGATCTCGGTTTCCTTATTTGGTTCGGATTTTATTTCATTAACACACTCGTCGATTATGTCGGCAGAGCAGCATGTGTCAATTATAGAGGGTGCTTTTAGGAATTGGGAAAGTATAAATTCTATTTTCTCTTCTCCTACTTCGAAAGTAAGCTTTCCTCGCTTGACATCTATGATTGCACCAGCGGTTGCTAAGAATGGTCTTCCTAATATGATCGGGATGTTAGAATCTTCTTGGATATCCATAATGATGAAATCAGTTGGGATGTAGAATTGACCTACACGAACAGGGATATTTTCTAACATTCCTACAGGGTATTTGACTGAACGGTCAGTTAATTGAAGAGACATTCTCGTTGCTTTAAGCTCACCCAGATTTAGTTTCTTACAGGTTGAAAGAGGCATCAAACTAACACGGGCTCCTAAATCGCACAGGGCTTTCTCTATGATGGTTTTTCCTATTACGCATGGTATAGAGAAACTACCAGGATCTTTCAGTTTTGGAGGCATGTTATTTTGGATGATAGCGCTACATTCAGCGGTAAGCGTTACAGTTTCATTATCCTCGAGTTTCTTTTTGTTTGATAGGATTTCTTTTAGGAATTTAGCGTATGAAGGCATTTCAGTTATGGCTTCTGTGAACGGTATGGTTATGTTTAATTGTTTCAGAAGTTCTACAAATCTTTTAAATTGCGCTTCGGTTTTTGATTTCGCTAATCTCTGAGGGTAAGGAATTGGTGGCTTATAAGGTGGTGGTGGAACGTAAGGTTTCTCTTTTTCAGGTTCCACTTCGTTGTTGCTCTCATTGGCCTTAGCAGTTTGATCATCGGTTGATGTCTTTTGGGTTTCCTTTAGCTCTTGTTGTGACATGGGTGCGTTTTGAGTTCTAGGATCAATGGGTCCATCGTAATTCGTTCCACTTTGTAGTGTTATCGCGTTCGCATGTCCTTTAGGATTAGGTTGTGGTTGAGCAGGAAACGTGCCAGCAGGGGCGGCAGTAGGTGCTTGTTGTTGAGCTACTTGTGAGATTTGAGTTTCTAACATTTTGTTATGCGTAGCTAAGGCATCTACTTTGTTCGATAGTTGTTTTAGTTGCTCGCTATTGTGGATGTTTTGATTTAGGAAGTCCTTATTGGTTTGTTGTTGGGAAGCTATAAATTTCTCCATCATGATTTCTAGGTTTGACTTCCTAGGGGTGTTTTGAGCAGCTACAGGCGCTTTTTGGTAGCCAGGTGGCACAGCAGGTGCTTGTCCAGGCGCGTACAACGCGTTGTTGTTTTTATAAGAAACGTTCGGGTGGTTTTTCCATCCAGGGTTGTACGTGTTAGAATAAGGGTTTCCTTGAGCATAGTTTACTTGATCAGATGGGACTCCAGTCAAGAGTTGACATTCGGCAACTGCGTGTCCAGTCAATCCACAAATCTCGCAGTTAGGTGTTACAGCAGCAGCGGTGGCTGAAGGAGTGATGGTTAAGTTCTCGATCTTTTGAGTTAAAGCGTCTACTTTAGCGTTAACGCGGTCTATACCACTTATTTCGTACATTCCTCCTTTGGTTTGGGCTTTCTCTAGAGCGGCTCGTTCTCCACCCCATTGGTAATGGTTTTGTGCCATGTTCTCTATGAGGTTGTATGCTTCATCATGGGGTTTGTCCATTAATGCTCCGCCAGCAGCGGCATCTATAGTCATTTTGGTGTTATATAAGAGACCACCATAGAAAGTATGGATGATCAGCCATGGTTCGAGTCCATGATGAGGGCATAGTCTAAGCATGTCCTTGTAACGTTCCCAAGCTTCGAAGAGTGATTCATTATCTTTCTGGGTAAATCCGTTGATTTGACCTCTGAGCATAGCAGTTTTGCTAGGCGGAAAGTATCTTGCTAAGAATACTCTCTTTAATTCATCCCATGTAGTTATGGAATTAGAAGGCAGGGATTGAAGCCACGCTCTAGCTCTATCTCTCAAGGAGAAAGGAAAGAGACGTAATCGAATAGCTTCGGAACTAACGTTGTTAGCTTTGACAGTGTCGGCGTATTGCACGAACACAGATAAATGGAGGTTGGGGTCGTCTGCAGGGCTTCCAGAGAATTGATTTTGTTGAACAGCTTGGACCAACGAAGGTTTCAGTTCGAAATTGTTTGCCTCAATCGCAGGTGGTGCGATACTTGAATGCGGTTCAGCGCGCGAAGGAGCGGCATAGTCTCTAAGAGGACGAAGAGCAGCCATCTCTAACTTTGGGGTGATTTGATTAATTTGATCAGTAAAAGTCAATTCCTGATTAATCGGAATTGGTGCTACTTCGGGAAGATTGCGAGCTCGACGTTTGACGTTAATGAAACGTTCGATCTCGTTAATTCGTTGTATTAAATCTCCTCCTTGTGAACGAGTACTTGGCATACAATCGTTCAGAAAGAAAGGAAAGAATTTCCCTAGTCTCTACGGTGTAACAGTGAGTTATGATATCGACTTAAATAGTCCCCGGCAACGGCGCCAAAAACTTGATCGCGACTTTACGTGTCTATTAATCTGATGACTGCAAGTGCACAGTCGTGTCGTGTAGTTTTAAAAGATATCGAATCCACAGGGACTATGAATCGATCTACCGTTATATAAGGTTACTATGTAAAGCTAGGGCTACTAATATTTCGATTGTTCCTAAAGGAAAGTGATTGTGAGAAATAAAGAATATAATAAAAGACAGATATCAGCATGTATTTCGTTTAACTTAAGGTGATCCGAAGGTCCATTGGCTTTTGCATAATTCGATTAAAAATCTTTACTAATTCAATTGGTTAAAAATCCGCGTCTCAAACTTTCGCTCTGTTAATTTAGATTACTATCCTAATCCTAATGTACGCTTTCGCCATCCCATTAGATTTTAGAAAAGCTTTTTGGAAACAACGTAATTAATAAAATGCCTGTTTTATGAAGTTGTTATCTATTTAAATCTCCTAATCTCAAACTTTCGCTCTGTTGACTCGGAACATGCTAATATCCCTAACGTACGCTTTCGCCATCCCGCTCGGGTGTAAAAACAATTTTTGAAAATAAATAAGTTCTAATTAGTTTTAATACGCTTTCGCCATCCTTAAAACTAATGTCCTATGTCTACTATCCAGTTAAAGATCTCAAACTTTCGCTCTATTGATTTTAACCTTTGACCGTCTTAAGCCCTCAAACTTTCGCTCTGTTGGTTTTAAGACTTACTAATTAAATTAGACATACAAACAAAAAACAGGTGATAATTAACAAAACATAATTAAGCCAATTTATTTCGGATCCCTACGGTTAACTTACTTTACATACCGATACCTTAGTAATTTAGCCAGACATATTAATACAGTTAAGCATGCATGAATTAATTTGGCTTATAATAAAAGGCATGTTAATTGGCATATAATATATCATGCAAATAAATATATGAATAAAGGCAGTAAATATTAAACCTGAATTAAATAAATTGAAACTGAATCTTCGAGTACTGAACTTCCACCACAGGTTGGCTGGATCGTTCTTCGGAATTTAAACGGACGGAAAATAAAACAAGGAAAATAAAAGGCGATAAATCTAACGTAAGGCTAGATTTATAAAAGGTTCACAACAATTTCCGGTGTAGCAATCGTTGTGAGAAAATAACTGTTTGAATTAAAGGAAGGCAGAAAATATAATGCACGGTACAATTTCGGCAGCACTTCGTTAGCAGGAAATCGGACAGATTGAAGTGAAGTATCTGCCTCTATTTATAGGCGAGGCTTTGCAGTTGGAATCCGTGAATTGAGGGAGCTTTTCTGACTGAGACTTGGAGACGTGCGTCTCCGCTTCTTCAGGAGGTGCTTTGAACGACTTGAGACGTGCGTCTCAAGTGGAGGAAAAATAGGGGCATGGAGACGTGCGTCTCCCTTTTGCTGATGTGGCATAGAGAACGTTGGAGACGTGCGTCTCCACCTGCTGGGATGGTTTGGGCCACGTGCAGATTTGTTCCTTTGTGGGCTTTGGGTCATCTTTAGCATATTTGGGCCTTATTTGCACTCCCTTTTTACTTCAGCACCCATTTTTCATCATTTAGGCATAAATAGAGGTCGTTTTAGCTCCATTTCTTCTCCTTTTCACAAATAGTCATAATAAGAGTGTAAAACCTGAAACAAAGCAAAAACTCGCGTAATATCATAATAAATCAATATAATAAACGGAAAATGCTATAAATATCTATGTATTTCAGGCTAAATATACGATATAAAATCGTGTTATCAGTACTCTAAGGACTTGAATGAACGAAAGGAGCATAAACATTCGACTGTTGGCGAAGGTTTGGCCGTTAAAGGAAAACTCTTACGAAAGGATGGTAAGTTCGACAAGAAGAAAGGCACAAGCTAGTCGAAGTCTTACAGTGGCGAAGCATCTGGCATTCGATGCTACCATTGTAAGAAGGAGGGTCACACAAGAAAGGTGTGCCCTGAACGCCTGAAATATCATGGAGGTAAGGATAATGGCAACGCTGCCATTGTTCAAGATGATTTCGAATCATCTGATGTTCTTATGGTTTCAAGCAATGACTCTAAGAAGGAGTGGATTATGGATTCAGGTTGCACTTGGCACATGACTCCAAACAAAGACTTGTTCGAGGAATTATGTGATCAAGATGGTGGATCAGTATTGCTGGGAAACAACAAGGCTTGCAAGATTGCAGGTGTTGGATCTGTGAGATTCAAGCTCCATGATGAGTCAATAAGGTTGTTGACTGAAGTCAGGTATGTTCCTGATTTGAAGAGAAATCTGCTTTCTCTTGGTGAATTCGACAAGAAAGGATATGTTTTCTAAGGAGAGAAAAGTATCCTAAGAGTCATGAAGGGTTCGAAGGAAGTCTTGAGAGGCGTGAAGAAACAAGGCTTGTATACCCTTGAGGCTGAAGTTGTAAGTGGTTCGATAAATGTTGCATCCACGAAACCTTTGTCGAAAACAGAAATCTGGCACATGAGATTGGGCCATGTCAGTGAAAGGGGTCTGGTCGAATTAGGGAAACAAAATCTGCTTGGTGGAGACAAAGTCGAAAAGATGAACTTTTGTGAACCCTGTGTACTTGGAAAATCTTGCGGAGTGAAGTTCAACAAAGGCAAACAAAGAACACATGGATCCCTTGATTACATCCATGCTGATCTTTGGGGGCCTGCAAGGTGTCCATCACATTCAGGAGCAAGGTATTTTCTATCCATAGTAGATGATTATTCCACAAAATTATGGGTATTTATCCAGAAGACTAAGGATGAAACTTTTGAGAATTTCAAAAGTTGGAAGACTCTGGTTGAAAATCAGACTGGCAGAAAGGTCAAGAGGTTGAGAACCGACAATGGCCTTGAATTTTGCAATGAGGCATTCGACAGTTTTTGTGCTGCCTCTGGTATTGCAAGGCATATAACTACTACAGGTACTCCACAGCAAAATGGTTTGGCTGAAAGGTTTAATCGAACTATTTTAGAGAGAGTCAGATGCATGTTGACTAGTGCGGGGTTAACGAATGTGTTCTGGGCTGAGGCTGTTTCGACAGCAAAATATCTGATAAACAGATGTCCTTCGACAGCGTTAGATATGAAGACACCTGAAGAAGTTTGGTCGGGACATCCACCAGATCTCGACAAACTGAGAGTATTTGGCTGCGTAGCCTATGCTCACATTAGGCAAGACAAGGTCGAACCTAGAGCTCTGAAATGCATGTTCATGGGATACCCAGAAGGATTCAAAGCTTATAGGCTATGGTGCCTAGAGCCAGGTCACAAGAGGTGTATCACCAGTCGAGATGTAGTTTTCAATGAAGCTGAAATGGCTTTTAAGAAAACTGATGATGTTGATCGAAGTACAGAAACATCTGACGAAGAGCTGGAACAGGTAGAGATTCCTGTTGAGGTGGAGCATGTTGATGCTGAATTGCATATCCCTGATGAAGTCAAAGAAGAAGCAGAAGATGCTGAGGAAGTTGAGGAAACTGACGATGACTACCTATTGTCGAGAGATAGGTCGAGAAGAGTCATCAAGGCACCTCAGAGACTTGGGTATGCAGATCTTATAGCTTATGCCTTAATCTCTGCAAGTGAGGTTTTAGACGAAGAACCTAGAGACTACAAGGAAGTTATGAGGAGTCGAAATAAGACTGAATGGCTGAAAGCCATGGATGATGAGATGAAATCTCTTCATGATAATCATACTTGGGAACTGGTCAAGAAACCTGCTGGGGCAAGGTTAGTCAGCTGTAAATGGATTTTCAAAGTTAAGGAAGGAATTGAAGGAGTGACGTCAAAAAGATACAAGGCAAGGTTAGTTGCAAGGGGTTTCACTCAGAAAGAAGGTGTCGACTTCAATGATGTGTTTTCTCCTCTTGTGAAGCATAGGTCCATTCGAATGTTGCTTGCCATGGTGGCACAGTTCGATCTTGAACTGGAACAGATGGATGTGAAGACTGCGTTCTTGTATGGTGATCTAGATGAAACGATCCTGATGAGGCAACCTGAAGGGTATGTCGAAAAGGGGAAGGAAGATTATGTGTGCAAGTTAAAGAGATCTTTGTATGGGCTGAAACAATCTCCTCGACAGTGGAATAGGAGATTCAACAAGTTCATGGCACGCATAAGTTTCATTAGAAGTCAGTTCGACCACTGCATTTACTTCAGATTTCGACCTGGTAATTCATTTGTTATTTTGTTGCTTTATATGGATGATATTCTCATAGCAAGCAACAATGTTGAAGATGTGACGAGGGTGAAGGCTGAACTCAATAAGGAGTTCGATATGAAGGATCTGGGAACTGCTTCCAGAATTCTTGGAGTTGACATTCGAAGAGATAGAAAGAAGTCTAAGTTATGTTTATCTCAAGAGGCATACCTATGGAAGATTCTTGAAAAGTTTGGTATGTCGAATTTGAAGCCAGTTGTGACTCCAACAAACCCTCAATTCAAGCTGAGTATTGATCAGTGTCCCAGTACTGATGTCGAAAGAGCCTATATGAATAGCATCCCATATGCTAATATAGTTGGTACTTTGATGTATGCTATGGTCTGTACTAGACCCGACATAGCATATGCAGTAAGTCTTGTAAGCAGGTACATGGCGAACCCTGGAAAGGCTCACTGGCAAGCATTGAAGTGGATTTTAAGGTACATAAATGGGTCTCTGAATAGAGTCCTAATTTATGGTGGAGCCTTGGGTGAAGATAGTAAAGCAGTAATAGAAGGATATGTCGACTCTGATTATGCAGGTTGTATGGGTTCCAGAAAATCTATTTCTGTATATGTTTTCACTATGTTTGGCACTACAATTAGTTGGAAAGCAACACTTCAGAAGGTTGTTGCTCTATCAACCACTGAAGCGGAGTATATTGCCCTAACTGAAGCTGTGAAAGAAGCATTGTGGCTTGAAGGTTTTGCGAAGGAGCTGAAACTTCAAGGTCGAGGTATCACTGTTAAATGTGATAGTTAAAGTGCAATACACCTGTCGAAGAATTCAGCTTATCATGAGCGAACTAAGCACATTGATGTGAGGCTGCATTTCGTCAGAGGAGTAATCGAGCATGGAGAAGTCCAAGTGCTGAAGGTTTCGACTGAAGACAATGCTGCTGATATGATCACCAAGACATTGCCGAGTTGCAAGTTTTTCCACTGTATGCAGTTGATAAAGCTGCATGAAGAAAGCTAGTTTGTTTCCTTGATGTTGTAGAGTTAGATCCAAGGTGGAGATTTGTGAGATATTGGATCGAACTCTAGTATGGCCGAAGGGTAGCTTCTTGGTTCGACAGGGTTAAGCATGAAGTCGAAGGTTGTTCACATGCTTGTGTCGAAGATGTTAGGGTTGTTAGCATGTTAAATTAGGTTTTAGTGTTTAAACCCTAATTTGTTAAGTTAGCTTGTTTATTAAGTTGGCTTGTGTAATGGGCCTTGTGGAAAAAGCCCATTAGTTAGTATGTTAGGTTTTATTATAAATAGCATACTAGTCTCTCATCATTGCTAAGCTGCAAATCCTAATTTAGGGTGAGAGAGGTTATTTGTTATTCTTGTAAACTTGTAATCTTGTTTTAAGAGAAAGTAAAAGAATAGCAGTTATAACCAATATTTGTGTTCTCCTCTTCTTCCTTGTCCTTTATTCATCCCTTATTTTATACTTTGTTCGTGGCATTGAATTCACAACACTTTTCATCACGGTTGATAAGAAGAACTGTGATGAAGTTATTGGAGTTTACACCATGGTTGACTAAATGAACCATTGTGTTATACAAGGACATTCCCTTTATGTGACGATAAAATTGTAAATTGAGGAAGTTGAGATTCGAACCCTGTAACTTGTGGTATATTTCACTACGAATTTTAACAATGAATGTAGTGATATATCTTTTAGTAAAAGCAAAAAAAAAAAGCCCAAAAACGAGACACCACCACGGTTAACAAGGAGGCCGTTGTAATATTGTTTTACGAAAGGTATATTCTATAGTAGTGAAAAAATGTTTGAACCGATGATATCTCCATCGATTTGGTTTGTTCGATTTTTAATATTTTTCAAAAATGAAATTGAACCAAACTAACTGGTTTTGTTCGATTTGGTTTGGTTTGGTTGATCAATTTATAATATTTTTTGCAAACATTATATTCATCAATATATTCTCTACTATCGTGGTTTTAGGTGTATTTTATGTTTTTTTTTGTTGACAAAATGCTATTATTTTTTTAAAATAATACATTTCATGTAATTTATTTTGTGCTCTATTTTTTCAAACAAATTGCAAGTTGTTTTTAATCATACAAAATAATGACATGATTTCTATTGCATCATGAAATAAGTTCACTATCAAATATAAAAGTTGGCACTTGGTATTAGAAGGTTGGTAAGAGATTCGAAAGCTTAACAAATAAAACACCATAATAACAATAACAATTTTCAATACAAATTAACATGTTTCACACACCTCAAATACACATCAATTAAAACTATTTTGTAATAACACTAGAAGGAATTTTGTTGAAGAATGAGAAACAAAAAAGGTAAAAAAAATGAAAACTAATGAAGAGAACTTGAACATGAAGAAGACGACCATAACATATCAGAATGATGGTAGAGCGCAACTGTGGTTGCGGGAAACGAGAGCGGTAGTTTGGTAAAACCAAATTTGTGACTTATGACTTCTACTTTATATGTTTTTGAGTTTGGTTCTAGATGTGTCTTTTACTGAAAGGAAGAAAACGTAAGCAAAGATGGAAAATGATTTGATCGATACAAAATTTGGACTTAATGCTGGTTGGATTAAAAGATTTATAACCTAATTCTAACCATTAGTTCGGTTCATCAATTTAGCGGTTCTTAAAAACTAAAACCGAAAACTGCACCATACAACCTTGATTTTTATTGGTTTGGTTCGATTTTGGAAACGAACCAAAAACAATCGATCTTTTTTTAGTTTGGTTTAAATTGTCTATTTAATTAATTTTTTCTGATTCGCTTAGACCCTTAGTCAACTAAGTTCAACCATGACCTATTGAATAGGTTAGAAATCGAGGCAGACTCTTTCGAATTCAAGTTTAGATCCATCCGAAAATCTCAAACATGGACACATAATCTTTTACGACCTAAAAAAATTTTAAAATTACGTGAATAAGCTAAATAAACTATCCCCTAATGTACTGAACAATGTATGCCATAATACAAATGAAAAGCCATAGTCAAATATTATTAATTTTAACTCAAATTACTCTTTGCGATTATATAATAATTCTTTAATTTTGTACTTTTAATAAACTACGTTTAGCATGCTTTGTTTTACTAATATATTTTAAACACTTCAAAATTTTCAATTAGACCAAATTTAGGCCTTTACAAATTTCTTCACCTAATTGCTATAAAATGACTCTTCATTGTTTTCCAATGTGCTATACTATTTTCTTATTTTCTTTGACTTTTGACTTATGCTTAAAGACTTGCCGTTTAGAAATAAATTTTATGTTTAATATTTCAAGTGACTTTTGGATATTCCAATAACATTATATAATATAGTTTATCTATTTATTTATTGGTACAAAAGTTTTGTTTGGCCGTTTTGTTTTATAAATATTTCAAGTAAATATCATAAGGCAAGAGATAAGTTACTATATAAAAAATGTTTAATTGTAATTTTGATCTTATTATAATTGCAAGTGAATATTCAATTTTTTAAATATTTTTTAATTTTATAAAAACAATTATAGTTGTGTATCTCATCAATAAATAAGGTCACTAGCTTAAATGTAAAAGAAATTTGTAAGATGGCCTACAAATTTTAGGAGAAAAAAATAAAGGGCCAAAATCCATCAACAAAGATTTAAAAAATTCAAAATCATACAATTTTGATACTTTCAAAGGACAAAATTGTAATTAAACAAATAACAAAAGTCAAATCGCATCGAAGTTTGCTAATTATTCTTATTATTATATAAATTATATTTTTTATTTTAAATAATTTAATAGTCAGAAATTTAAAAATGAATAAATAAGATGTCGCTGATTCGAACTTACATTCATACGATTAAATATTTCTACTGCTACCAATCGAGCTGGATTAACCTAACTATGTATATATTTCTTAACTAACAAGGAATCTTAGATAGTTATTCAAAAATGCATAAATAGAAGCACATTAACAAACTTGCTTCCTTGAATACTTTTTTGGGTCTATATTTCCTAAACCATGGACTCATTAGTATTCATCATCCTAACACTATGTTCACTTTCTTCTCCACCATTTATCAAATCAATTAACATCCAAACTAGCTTTAGTGTTGATCTTATACATCGTGATTCGCCTATGTCACCTTTTCACAACCCCTCAACATCCCAATTCAATCTCATAAAAAAAGCAGCCTTTCGATCAAACTCTAGACTAGATAGATTCTCCCTTTCACTTTTATCTAATGAATCACCCGAATCAATTATTCTCCCAAACAATGGTGATTATCTAATGAGAATCTTCATAGGTACACCACCTATTGAAAAGCTTGTCATTGCTGACACAGGTAGTGATCTCACTTGGGTACAATGTTCCCCTTGTATGAATTGTTTCCCTCAAAACACTCCTTTTTATGATACAACAAAATCCTCAACTTTCTCAAATGTTCAATGTGACTCACATTCTTGTACATTGCTCCCTAAAGAACAACAACTTTGTGGAAAATCAAATGAGTGTTTCTACTCATATCATTATGGTGATAGATCATTCTCTATTGGTGAATTAGGGTTTGATTCCATTAGTTTTGGTTCTTCTAATAGTACTCTTCAAGGTGCTAATAGTGTTACTAATGGTAACATTACATTTCCTAAGTCTATTTTTGGATGTGGATATTATAATATTTTCACATCTGATAATAGTGGTAAAGCATCGGGACTTGTTGGTCTAGGAGCCGGGCCGTTGTCGCTAATTTCGCAACTAGGCGATTCCATCGGTAGGAAATTTTCATATTGTTTGGTTCCTTTCGCGTCAAACTCGACTAGTAAATTGAGATTCGGGAATGAGGCGATCATAACGGGTGAAGGAGTCGTTTCTACACCTCTTATAATCAAATCTTCCACACCAACTTTTTACTACGTCAATCTTGAAGGCGTCACGGTTGGACAAAAAATGTTTCATACAGGTCAAACTGATGGTAACATAATCATTGATTCAGGTACAACATTGACGTATCTTGAACCACCTATTTTTGATAATTTTATAACTTCAATGAAAGAAGCTATAGGTATTGAACAAGTGGAAGATAGTTCATCTCCGTTTAGTTATTGTTTTACGTATCAACCAGATATAAATTTTCCTCGTGTTGCTTTCCATTTCACGGGCGGCGCCAATGTTACATTGGAGCCTAAGAACATGCTTTTGTTGTACGAGAGTAACTTGTTATGCTTGGCGGTAGTATCGTCGAATATCGAAGGAGTTTCGATTCTTGGAAATGTGGCCCAAATTGATTTTCAAGTGGAGTATGATCTTGGAGGGAAGAAACTTTCTTTTGTTCCTAGTGATTGTGCTAAGAATTAACTAATTTATTGTTAAGCCTTGTAAGGCTATGTTTTTTTTTTAATCTTTTGACATAATAATGTTATGTTTAATTGGATTTGTATTTAGTTTTCAGTTACTAAAGTTATATATTTATCCATTTCATCGATGCTATTTTGTTGACATTGTTTTGCGGATTCTCGTATAAATGTAGAAAGAAAAGAGATGATAAAATTTTCATGTCAAATGTGAAATGCAAGAGAATGTGAGATTATACAAGTATTTCATTTATAAAAAGAATGAAGAACATTGATGAAAAATATCCATGAGTTTTTCTAGAGAGGAGGAGTGGGAATCTTGGAGAGATGAGGAATTATTTGATTTCTGGAGAATCTCTAGATAAACAAGGACAGAAATTTGGGGATTTTTTTTTTTTGTTAAATTCTAATTTTAATATAATTTAATTTCAAAAAAATAACAAAATAGAAAGGACAAAACTTATGTATTTGTTAAAATATTTTTCAAAATGGCTTTTAAGTTAAAATGTGTTTTATAACAATCTTTAAAAAATAGTATATTTGAGGAAACCATGAATAGTTAATTTAAAATATTAAAAAAATTGTTATTGCCATATCAAAATCGGTTGAGGTTTTAGTACATTGAAATTTCATAATTATGGTGACTTTTATTACTTTTATAAATATTTATAAGGTCTATAGTATATAGCAACATAACTTGTATTTGTGGCTACGTTTGAACTCGCTCTGAGTTTGACGAGTAAAACTACTTTGATTGAATTCGAGTTTGGATTTGAGTTTTTCATAATTTTAAGATATAAGTACATGACAGGTAATAAGGACTCTAATATCTAACTCACCCTGATGTTAATTTAAAATATTTTATTTTGATAAATCAGAATATTAATTATTTGATTAATACATTGATTTTGTACTTTATTATTTAAAATAAAATTTTTAAAATTGTTTTAATTTATTATTTCTAATATTTGTTAAAGAAGATATTGTGGAGTTTTATAGAATGCATTGGAAATTCCTATTTATCCATTTTGCTGGAACATCTTAAATTGGAGAAATAAAAAAATCTTTAAGGAGGGATTCTAACGCCCTTACAAGCCAACTGAAACAATCAAGCATATGGTGAGATAGATCAAGAATGAGAATCGTATTTAGAAGAATGGGTTGGTGTTGAGAACAAAAACTAGACAAATTCAATGGCAGCATCCTAATAACAAAAGGATATGCTCAATTGTGACGGTACTTATAATAACTCTATTTCCATGGCTGGTTACGGAGGCGTATTCGTCATAAAGTTAGGTGAGGAATTATGCTCGTAAAATTGTTGTGGGCGATGCTTTCACTGATGAATTGTATATGATGTTACATGGTCTGGAGCTAGCTAGACTAGAGTGATTTACAAAATTAGTGGTCGAGAGTGACTTTAAAATCTTGATTGATATGGTCAGTCAAGAAAGTTTAGATGATTAAAAATTTTCAACCTTAGTTCGTAGAAAAAAAAGACTCAAAATGATCTTCGCATCAAATTCAACCATACTTGACGTGAAGGCAATAGTTGTGCATACTAGATAGCTAAATATAATCTTAATTTGAACAACAATGAGTTCATCATTCTTTCATATCTTCGATGAATGAATTGAAGACTGATCTGATGTCGATCAGAAGATCTTCGTGGCCTGTGAACTTGATTCTGGTTGCTCCAAATAGGAGGGGTGTACCTGCAAGGTACTCCGATGCTAAAGTGAAAATTAGAGTCAGAAGAGCAAGTACGAAGGTAGAGAATGGATTGAGTGTGAATACCCGGCCCTCTTATGAAAGAGGGTATTTCTAGCCCCCAGCATTGGGCCAAGATCTCTTGCTTTGGGCTGGATTCACAAACCCAAAACATGGGACTGCCAGGATCCTACATGAGTAAGTCAATGTCAGCAGGTAACCCCTATCCTTGGTCAACTGCACGTGGTCCTCGGAGGAGGAAGACCGATTCTTTCGGTAGACAGTTGGTCACATGCTCTCGGATGGGCACGTGGGTGTGAAGTCTCAAACGATTACTGCTATCTGGATCGCTCTTGTTGGACCATCTTTACAACACGCTTGACTAGGCCCTATCGGACAGTGGGCCAGTCTCAAGCTCAGTCCAAAACAAAGACTTTATTAGTTGACGATAGATATGGAGTCACATTTTTAAGGCGGTTAAAATTTCTTGTTAATTAGACCCTCTTTTATTTAAAAAAAAAACTATAATTAGATAAGTGAATTTATATATATATATATATATATATATATATATATATATATATATATATATATATATTCTTTTAATTCTAAAAAAGGGAAAGTTTTAACGCGGCTCTACTTACTATGTTCTTATATTATACTCTCTCTGTCTCATAATGAATAATCTAGTTCACCATTTTATATAGATTAATAAAAGTGTATAAAAGTAAGAGAGAATAATATTTTTATTATAGTATATTTATCATGTATTGAAAATGATGAAAATTTTATTAATTAGATGGTAGAATTGGAAAAAAACTGTATTAAAAATTAAAATAGGTCACTTTGTTTCGGCCACTATTTTATTCTAAATGAGTCACTCATTATACTTCTATATTATAACTTAATCAATAGAACTTATTTATTTTATATTTTATGTCCATATTAAATTTTTTTTAATAAAAGAGATATTTAAATTTAAAAAAAAAATGTGGTGTAAGGTTACCATTTTTATTTACCCCCACTTAAAAAATTCAAGCTACAATGAATTAATTTTTCAATCAATTCAAACCGTGATGTTATCCTTTCGCTATCGTTTCTCTTCTTTCGCAACTTGTTCTCGGAGACTCTTGTTCCCTGTTCCTTCTCAAACACACACTCTAACAAAAATCTCCACAAATCACTCTCTCTGCTCTGTAAAACCCATTAAACAAAATAATGCCTTCTTTTCTGTTGCTGTTGCCAATGACATTCATTCTTCTTCTTCTCTCTCCAAAGATTCTCCCTTTTCAGGTACCCTTTTATGCCCCTTCAATGTTACTCTCATCAAAATGCTGTCTTTCTAACAATTACACATACCCTTTTGCTTTATAAGCTTCTACAAGTTCTCTTTTTTTTTACAGGGTTAGAGGATGTTTTTGTGAGCTTCCTCTTTGGAAAGAAAAAGGCAACGGATGTTGCTCACATGTATGTTCTTAAACCTCAACGGTTTTAATGTTTTTGGTTATTATTGATTCTCTATAATAGTGAACTAGCATTGCTTATAAAGATTGCTTTTTGAGTTGTTATGTTATTGATTCTTCTGTTAAATAAAGAGAACAAGTTAAAGTCTTGAACTTTTGTGTAGGCTGAGTTTTCTCTCATGATTGCAAGACAAAGCTAAAACTATTTTGTTAGATCTATTTGTAGTCGTCACTCATAATAGTTATATAGATTTTCCTAAGGCGGCTAGTTTTTTAAGAATTCGAACTTAGTCTAACTCAATCTTACAAAATTTAGTGGACATTTGGAGTGTGTCTGGAGTGGCCTAATAAAATAAACTGATAGCAAGTGATCCAACGTATTTTTGATAGCTTACCATCTTAGAATTTGGATTGAGCCTAATTCAATTTTGACTTGTAAGATAAGGACTCCCCTCACTTATAAACATATGTTAAGGTCATTTCTCATTTAATATAAAACTCTTAGTTTTAAGTCGTAGAATTGATATAAGGACTTTTGTAATATAATATGGTATCTAAGTCGATTACAAATTTGTTGAGCCTCTAGAGTTATGCTTCTGGTGAAGGATGTTGAGAGTCTCCCATCGGATAGCAATAATACGCGAAAAATAATTATATGTGGGGTACAAGCTTCACCCCCACGAGTTAGCTTTTTGGGTCGAGCTAGACCAGACTCAAATTCAATGTTGTCGATGGCGATAAGCTGAAAATCTGCCATATAAACATGCCACTGCGTCCTATGGTGCCAACGTGGCAGGCATCGTCTCACAAGTTGCCTATAGCTAAACCTTTATTTTTGGCAAACTCTCTCTGGTATATCTTTAGAGAGTTTCTTTTATGAATGCTTTTTATTACCCATGATATGAGCTATTACTTTTGTTCCTGCTAGGGTGTGGAAACATGTTGTTCAGAAAGGAGACACGGTCATCGATGCCACGTGCGGCAATGGTTTTGACACCTTAGAGTTGCTCAATTTGGTAGCTGATGATTCAAATAATGGTTATGTGTATGCATTGGACATTCAGAAAGATGCTTTAGCTAAGACTTCATTGTTGTTGGATGAATCGCTTAATTCCTATCAGGTGAGATCATAAAGAATATTAGAGGCTGTTTAATTGAAAACAATAAGAACTTTTAAGTCACCAACCAAAATTTCAAATTTATGCAGAAACATGTCAAGCTCTTCAATATTTGCCATAGTAAAATGGAGGAAGTTGTTCAAAGGAATTCCTCTGTTAGGTACTCACTTTCCCTTTACTTGCTTCATCTCTCTATTATTACTTTGTGTTTAGATTTAGAAGCTAATCGTTGAAAGCAACCGATGTACTTAGTTTTATTATACTTACTAACTGATATCTTTTACGTTCTTCATTAATCAATTTTCTTGATCGAAAAGCTACGATTTCATCCTTAGTTCCAACTTGGTTTCATCTACATGACTGAATCACGTCAAGAGTAAATGGACAATTAGTTCAACGAGTGATTTTGAACGATGATTCCATAACTTCAGCTATCATATAATTAGTTATGTTGATTCTTGGAAATCTAATTCCGAGCTCTATCTTAATGTGCTGCATACTCTAAGGCTTGTTGCGTTCAACTTGGGTTATCTACCGGGAGGCGACAAAGAAATAATAACAAGATCAGAAACAACATTACAAGCATTAGAAGCTGCAGAGAGAGTTGTAATACCAGGAGGGCTTATTAGCATAGTCGTATATGTCGGACACCCCGGTGGAAGGTGATATTTCTGATTCTCAATCTTATACAAACATTGGTTATAGTTTTCGATTTTGATAGTCGTATAATGTTTTAGAATCTGTTCAGGGAAGAAATGGAGACTGTTGAAACTTTTGCTGCTAGAATGTCTGTTGAGAATTGGATCTGCTGCAAGCTACAAATGTTAAACCGGCCATTTGCTCCAATACCAATTTTCTTATTCAGAAGATAATGTAAAAAGTCCTTATATATATGATTGCAAGAATTCTAAGGATCCTTGAAGATTGTACACTCTTTTATTGATGTTAACTAAGCATCTTTTGTTATTTTTTTATACCTAGTTTCTTTGTTACAGTTGATTAACTCTTAACTCTTGAGTGATTTGTTCAATCTTAGGAGGTTTCTTGGACTTTAGATCACCTTGTGTTTCCTGTTCTTCATTCAGTTTGTGTCGATCCCTGGTCGGATTCGAGTGTCTTGATCTTGGGTTGCCACACCTGTTAAGTGTGTCTGTTTCCTCCATAAATCAATTTGAATCATGTTGATTTAGAAAATGATATATGGCTATGTTCATGGATGGATGGAAAATGATTTTTATTAATGTCCGTAGGAAGGAGCAACCCCTACCTTCATTAATATCCTTTTTGTATGGATTTGTAGAAGACATTACATTTAGGTAGGACTGTTACAAAAACGGAAACTAAAATAACCAAACCGTTATGTTTCATTAGTGAACCGAACTATATTGTACAAACGGTTTTAGAATAAAACTATGTGACAAATAAACCGAACCGAAATTGAAAATGAAAAATACTAAAAACAAGTTTTAAATTTTTTAAAAAAAATGAAAAACTTGGTTCCTCAACAGATGGTTCGATTTAGAAAAAATTGTCTTCTAACGATTTGAAATTTCAAAATGGTATATCAAACGAATAATTTTGAATCAATTTGGTTCATAATTAATTGAAATGATACGGTTTGATTCGAGTGAAGTTTTACAATGACTCAGTTCAGTTCGATTTTCTCAAGAAAATGTACTATAAACAACCTTACACTTAGTCGTTAAGTGATTGTATGATTTATGCGACTTCTTTTATCTTTTTCCTTTTGTGTCCATCCAATAGACAAATCTAACTTTAAAATGACAATATGTGCCTAACCTTGGTAATAACAAATATGTATTCAAATTTACTTTGTGACAAGTCAATGTCTTTTCATTTGGTAGGTTTTAAAAAAGGATACACAGAAGATTTTCATTTCACAATCTTAGTCGTTAATATGTCAACTTTGAAATCAACTATCATATTTAAGTATTCTGAATATCTAGATTTCCATATATTGCAAATAATGAAGAATTTCCACCATTAAGCTTATTTTTAATGTTCTTAATATGCCCGCCATAGTAGGAGAAGATGGAAAAACATAAAATCACCAGAGTTCATAGAAGAAAGAAAAGGCTTGTGAGAAGGAATTAAGTCTCGGTCGTAAGAAGGAGCGAAAATTATTTGAAATGACAAAGTAATCTTTATATAGGAGAACAAGAAAGATAAATCAACAGTCAAGAATAAAAGAAAATGGAAAGATGAAAACAACGGTCAAATCCCGTCTCGCAAATCTATCGGCACTTAAGTGCACTCGATCATCCTAAGGAAAAATCCAAAGCCCTAAGCTATGAACCTATGATCACGCGTAAAGAAATCATGTCAAACGTTTCAATGATGAGACTACCATTTAATATGCTTGTTCCCCAAATATCTTACACTTCTCAGCACAAGGATCCCGGCATAAAGAGCCTGACCCATTTTCTTAGAAGGCTTCACGATGTCACGCCACGACAAGTCTTGGGGAAACTATTTTGGTTTGATCATAGGCTCAATGCAAAACATGCTCAATTATCGTCCATTGTATATAAGTCATCACGTGTGAAATCTAAGGTATGATTCTAATCATAATTCATTGTACCTCCTCTTTATTCACTCAATAACTTGGGCGTTTGAGAGATAACATTGCAGATGCACCCTGCGCAATTGCATCGGAGATTTGCATCACCACATCAATAATCTACACCAATAACTATGGTTCCTGAACGAAACTGTAGAAAACGGGAAGATGAAAAAGAAAAAGGTCGAATCTCACCTCAAAAATATAACAGCACTTCAATGCACTCAAGCATCAACTTACAAACCTAGGGCCGCGTATAAGGAAATCATACAAAACGTTTCAATGATAAGACTAGTATTTAGTGTGTTTTTCCCCGAATCTCTTCCACTTCTTAGCTCAAGGATCCTGACATAAAGATCCCGACCCAATTTCTTGGAAGACTTCCCGTATGTCCCACCACGACAAACCTTGAGAACAACTGTTTTGGACCGACCATGGGCCCAATACAAAACAGTCATAGTTACCGTACATCATATATAAGTTACTAAATATGTTGTCTAAGGTACAGTTCTAATCATAAATCACCCTACCTCGCACAACCGCATATATGATATGCACCACCGCATCAAAAATCTACACCAACAATTCTGGTTCCCAAACGAAACAGTGACATCATTTATGGTAACTCGGAGTTCTTATCGTGTCTCTTAGCCTCGACTGAGGGGACAATTATTTTAGATTGGCCAAAATAGTCTCACATTGCTTGAGAATTGAGCCTTAGAGTAATTTATATACAATAATTAAACACCTCTTCCAAACGAGGCTTCATTTTGAAAGGACAAAATTGTGAGACTTCTCGCCGCCAAAACACACAATAACTCGTAGTCACGCTGGCGCCGACTTCAGATTGACGAGAACTAAATCTACATGAAAAAGATGTGATAACAATTGTTGAAAAGGTTAAGCTTCAATCGTACTGGTGGTTGAAATCTTATTTTATGGGTTTTACGGTTGATTATCATATTTGGATGCTTAATCCTTTGCAATGTATTTCGAATAATATATGCTAGTCTATGTTTAGGTGTTGTGTTGTTCGGTGCTGTCTGTTATTTCTTCGGGATTAGTTTTAGATTTGAGATTTACCGTGTTGTAGTCTTTTAAGTACGTCTTGTACTTGAAGGATCTTCTGTTAGTAATAAATTTTTAGTTTCTTCAAAAAAAACTAAAAATAAAATATCTAAAAAGACATTAATGCTACTATTGATTTGGTTAGTTTTATATTTTATTTGTCTACTTTGACTAACTATTGTCTTTTTTGTATTAATTTTTTCTCGTACTACTTATATTTTATAAAAATATTTAGGAATTGTATTTATTTACTCAAATATTTAAGTATTGTTCAAATTAAATAACAGACAGAAGGATTAAGAAAACGGTTAATAAAATGAGGAAATGGTCAATAAGAAAAAAGGGTTAACAAAACGGTTATTAAAATTATGAAGTGGTCAATCACAGACATGAGCTGGCTTGTTTCACAAATACAATTTCTAACCTTTCTTTTAAATTTACTTTAAAACATTCACTTTTTTTAATAATAAATTAATTTAGTTTACACTACGATTTTTAATGAAATGCTTAATAATAATAATAATAATAATAATAATAATAATAATAATAATAATAATAATAATAATAATAATAATAATAATAATAATACAATATGATGTTTGACGAAACAGTAGATTTTTAATAATCTTAGTTGTAAGGGTCTGCGAGAAGGAACTAAGTCTCCGTTGTAAGAAGGAGCGAAAATCATTTGAAGAGACAAAGTAATCTTTATATAGGAGAACAAGAGAGATAAATCAACAATCGAGAATAAAAGAAAATGAAAAGATGAAAAACAATGGTCAGATCTCATCTCGCAAATGTATCGACACTTGAGTGCACTCGAGCATCCTAAGAGAAAATGTCACGCCCTAACCTACGAATCTAAGACCACACATAAGGAAATCGTGTGAAACGTTTCAATGATAACATTGTCATTTAATCAACTTGTTCTTTGAATCTTTTACAATTTTCAGCACAAGAATCCCGACATAAAGAGCCCGACCCATTTTCTTAGAAGGCTTCACGTATGTCACACCACGACAAGACTTGGGGAAACTATTATGGTTTGTCCATAGGCCAAATGCAAAATAGGCCCAATTACCATTCATTGTATATCTCCCTTGTCCATAGGAGAACAAGGGAGATAAATCAACAATCGAGAATAAAAGAAAATGAAAAGATGAAAAACAATGGTCAGATCTCATCTCGCAAATGTATCGACACTTGAGTGCACTCGAGCATCCTAAGAGAAAATGTCACGCCCTAACCTACGAATCTAAGACCACACATAAGGAAATCGTGTGAAACGTTTCAATGATAACATTGTCATTTAATCAACTTGTTCTTTGAATCTTTTACAATTTTCAGCACAAGAATCCCGACATAAAGAGCCCGACCCATTTTCTTAGAAGGCTTCACGTATGTCACACCACGACAAGACTTGGGGAAACTATTATGGTTTGTCCATAGGCCAAATGCAAAATAGGCCCAATTACCATTCATTGTATATAAGTCACCACGTATGAAATCTAAGGTATGATTATAATCATAATTCATTGTACCCCTTCTTTATTCACTCAATAAAGTGGACATTTGAGGGATAACCTTGCAGCTCCACCCCCACCCAAGTGCATCAGAGATATGCATTATCACATCAATAATCTACACCAATAACTATGGTTTCTGAACAGAATAGTAGAAAATTGGAAGATGAAAAATAAAGGTCAAATACCGTCTCACAAATGTAATAGCACTTGAGTGAACTCGAGCATCCTAGGGGAAAATGTCACACCCTAACCTATGAACCTAAGACCACACGTAAGGAAATCATGCCAAAAGTTTTGATGATGAGACTGCCATTTTATTCGCTTGTTTCCCGAATCTATTCCACTTCTCAGCACAAGGATTCTAGTATAAGGAGTCCAACCCATTTTCTTAGGAGGTTTCATATATGTCACCCCACGACAAGCCTTGGTGCAACTATTCTGGGTCGGCCATAGGGTCAATGCGAAACAGACCCAATTATCGTCCATTATATATACGTCACCATGTGTGTAATCTAAGGTATGATTCTAATTATAATGCATTGAACTCCCTCTTTATTCACTCAATAACTTGGGTATTTGAGGGATAACCTTATAGGTCAACCCCCACGCAAATGCGTCGAATATCTGCATCACCACATCAATAATCTACACCAATAACTATGGTTCCCTAACAAAATAGTAGAAAGCGGGAAGATGAAAAACAACGGTCAAATCTCGCCTCTATAAAATAATGGCACTTGAGTACACTCAAGCATCCTAAGGGAAACGCCATAACCTAACCTACGAACCTAGGGTCATGTGTAAGAAAATCATGTGAAAAGTTTCAATGATAAGACTAGTATTTAGTGTGTTTTTTCCCTAAATCTCTTCCAATTCTTAGCACAAGGATCCCGGAATAAAGATCTTGACCCAATTTCTTGGAAGGATTCCAGTATGTCACACACCACGACAAATCTTGAGGACAACTGTTTTGGACCGACCATAGGCCCAATACAAAACATCCTCAATTATCGTACATCACATATAAGTCACCACATATGTTGTCTAATGTACGATTCTAATCATAATTCACTCTACCCTAGTGCAACCGCATCAAAAATATATACTACCATCAATGGCAGAGCCAATGGCCACCCCAATATTTTAACTATTATGATATTTATATATAGTATTTGCACAAACATAGATTATGAATGGAAATGGCCAAGTGGTTAAAGACTAATTTGCAACTTTTAGGTCTACGCTTAACCATTTTATTTTTATTTTTTTACGGCAGTGTGAATATATATATTATCAAAAATAAAACTAGTTGTCTCTGTTTTAAATCGTTGATGTGATCGTGGATGCAATTATGGATGTTTCAATTTGATAAGTGTATTTTTGTAGTTATTTTGGTTTAAAGTTTTGGTGCACTTATCTACTCTTTTTCCTCAATTTGTACGTGTTTTAGTGTATATTACATAAATACATATATTTTGTGTTTGAGAGAGATTTTGATTCATTTATGTATTGGCTAATAGTTTTCTATTCATTTTGTAGGTATTTGAGCATGTATGGAGCATTGAGTAATAATTCTTCAAAGATCTATTTTGGATCAATAAAGAAATAAGGCAAAGAAGAAATTCAATGGCTTGAAGAAAATGAAAAGTTACAGACTGGTGTCGTTCGCCGAGCAAAGCTGCTTTCGCGGGGCGAATATGTGGCTTCTGGTGTGACTCGTCGGGCGAACGTGAAGATGAATTTTTGGTTTGGCTTCTGCCCTGGCTCGCCTTTGTGTCGCCAGGCAAGAGAATAAGGATTCGTCGGGCGAAGCTTCCCTTCGTCGGGCGAATGGATATATTTTTACCAGCTTATTGACGTGGCGCAGACTGTATGGCTAAGAACAAAGGATTTGTCGGGCAGAGCAAATGACTCGTCGGGCGAATGTTGCGAACAAGGATTTTGTATATATTTCATTTTCATTTCATTTGTTAAGGTTATGTTGTTTGGGGGTGATATTTGTTCTCTCAACTTCATCAACCTCATTCCCTTGCTAAATTAGCTTATAAAACAACTTAGGGTCTTGCATTTGGTGATTCGGAGGTGGATTGCTCATTGACCAGCAATGACAACCCAGAAGATTTGTGATTTTCCTCTCTTTCTCTCTATGTATTTATCTTAGTTGGGTTTTGTATATGTATTTACTTTGAGCTCATGTATATTTGTCGCCCATGGCGTTATATAAAATTTGCTTTACAAATTTGTGTTGATTGTTGTCTTAGATTTTTGCTCTGTGCTCGGGGTTTGGGTTGTTATAGGCATATACTGCTCGAATCCTTATCTATGATGATTATTTGTTAGTTTCTGGATTATAAAGATAGTTTAGAGCTAACAATCATTATGGGAGTTGAAGCTTAATGCTTCCGTGTTGGTTGTGTCGGTTGAGAGACATCGATACGATTGATATGGATGTTTGCTGTGTTGTTGAGGTTGGCTGAGAGATCGTCGCCGATATGATATAGTAGTTCTCTCTACTTTGGGTTAGAAATGACTTAGGATTTGAGCGACACTGGATGATACTGACGAGTACTGTAGGTTGAGTATAACTGGTCGATAAGTTTAAGTTTGTGAGAAGTAGATTATATGCATGCTTGATAAGTCTCTTCTCTCTGAAGAATGAATTTTTTTTGTGTTAATATTTACTTTTCCTTTGCTATGCTTTAAACAATTCAATCCAAACTCATAACTTTGGAAACTGTTGAACGGCAGTTCAATGCACTAGTCCATGTGGAGACGATAATTTTCTAGATAAATATTTCCAAAACTTTTGTTGCTTGCCGCTTTACCGCTTCAACACAATTGCGATCATTGTGGTTATTATAATATGTATTGCGGCTGTTGCAACATGAATTTTAGTTGAGAGGTGTTTGAAATATATTGTTTAAAAATACTGATGTTACAATTTTTCATTACATAGGAAGTAAATTGAATTTTGAGATTCTAAAATTTTGTGTTTCAAGGAAAATACTTGAAGAACCATAAGTGAAATCGTTTAATGTGATTTCTAATGGCGGCGAGACGCATCATTTTAATACACAATCAATTATGGTTTGATGCGATTGCGAAGACTACTGCATTAGTCATATTTCAGCAACAATTGTGTTGCATATTGTAACTTAAAACCATGTTGTGTATATTATTTATATTTGTGGCCCCCTTTAAATATTAAACCTAGCTCCGCCACTGACCACCACATCAAGAATCTACACCAACAGTTATGGTTTTCAAACGAAATAGTGACGCTGTCTATGGTAACTCATAGTTCTTATCGTGTCTCTTAGCCTCAACTCAAGGGAAACTGTTTTGGGTTGGATAAAATAGTCCCGCATTGCTTGAGAATCAAAGCTTAGAGTAGTGTATATACAACACTCAAACACCTCTTTCAAACGAGACATTATTTTAAAGTATAAAGTCGATAGGGTTCTCACACCCAAAATATGCAATACCTCGTAGTCATGCTGGCGCGGACTTGAGGTCGACGAGAACTAACTCTACATGACAACGATTTGCTTATTAGGCCCCCTACTTGACCTCTTATTTTGTATGCCCCTACTAAAGAGTATTTTCTTGACCTCTTAATGATATTGTTATTATTTTTGTGGGGTCTAAATAAGAGGCTTTAAAACCTTTTTTTTTTAATTTTTGAAACAAAATATTTAAGTTCTTTTTCTAAATAAAAAAATCAATTTTTTACAAAAAATAATTTGAAATTTTTTAATAAAATGTTTTTCAAAATTAATTTCATAAAATTTTTTTTCAATGAAATAATTTTCTAAAAAATATTTTTTTTAAATGCTGAAAATAAAAAGAGATTTAAAAAAACAAAAACAAAATTAAAAAATATATATTCTTGAAGACATTATTTTCTTTAAAATGGAATATGAAAATTTTGAGTGAAAAAGTAAGGTGTTGTAGGATCCTATTTTAATTTTGGAACCTTTACTTAGATCTCACTATTTTATTGTTCGTTTATTTTTAAAATTTTAATTCCTAAATTTTGGGGTCTTAAAAATTAAACTTTAATTATTTAAAAAAGCTCATAAATTGACAGTCTTATGTCATGTACTATTACTGTAAAATATCTAAAATAGATTCCTATAAATAAAATATCTAAAAAGACATTAATGCTATTGTTGATTTGGTTAGCTTACATTATATTTGTGTACTTTGACTTACTATTGTCTTTTTTATACTAATTTTCTTCTCGTACTACTTTTATTTTACAAAAAATATTTAGGATTTTTTTTACTCAAATATTTAGGAATTGTTCAAATTATAAATAGAAAATAATATTACTATACGAGAGAAAGAGAGAAAAAAAGGATTAAGGAAACGGTTAACAAAATGAGGAAATGGTCAATAAGAAAAAAGGGTTTACAAAACGGTTATTAAGATTATGAAATGGTCAATCACAAACATGAGCTGGCCATGTAACTGTTTCACAAATAATTTCCAACCTAATTTCTTTTTAATTTACTTTAAAAATTCACTTTTTGTAATAATAAATTAATTTACTTAATTTACACTACGATTTTTAATTAAATACTTAATACTTAAATAATAATACAATAAATTAATTAATAAATAAAATATTATATTTCTTTTTGAACAAAGAAAAACACTTGACGTGAATGCTTCATAAATATAGATGGCATAACTTCCTTATTTTTAGCCAAATTCTCCTTCTTTTCCGCAAAACACCAAATTTTAATTCATTTTTTTATTTTATTATTTTTTTTACTTAATAATTTTTATTTTCTCAAATTAAGAAAAAAAATTACATTTTCTGTAACTGCCTCTAACTTCCCCTAAATTATCTCAGCATGATTCAGTGAGGTTAAATTCAGTTTATTTTTATATATCATAGCTCTTTTGTTCTTAATTTTTTTATTCTTCTTTTTCTCTTTTCTCTCTCAAGTCTTTTTCTTCCTTCAAACATTCTCGTACACTGTTTTCTCTCTAAAAACATTCTCGTACTTGTCTCCAACAAAGATTCTCGTACTTGTCTTTATCTCGTGCAGTTTCCTGTTTTTTTATCATGGGATTTCTCACTTCACACTACAACAACAACTATAATAACTCTTACCCTTCTCATCAATCTCTTCAAACCTTCGACAACTCCGAAACCATCACTTTCCAACATCATCATGAACATCAACAACAACAACACCAACAAAACTATGACTTTTCGTCTTCCTTTCTAGATGAAACCTTGTTTTTTCCGAGTCCTTGTAATTTTTACACAAACGAGGATAATAATTATTATTATCCTTGTGAAGATCAACTAATCATTGACTCAACTTTCTCTTGTGATCAAAACGATGGTTTCGTTTCAATGAACGACATTTTCCCAAACGAGGAAAATCTCAACAACTATGTTAACAATCTTCCATGTCCGAAACGACAGAAGCTAGGTTATGAAGAAACATTAACAAACCATCAACAACAACAGGAGCTTTTGAACTCAGCCAATTATTTTGTGGATGAGTTTATAGCGAACCCTTTTAGTACTACTACTTTATTCGAACCGGAAGCGGAACCGGAAGCGTTTTTGTGTTCGAATGTGGTTGATGTTGTGCAATGTGAGAAGAAGGTTGGCGGCGAAAGGACTATTTCGACGCAGAGTATTGCGGCGAGGGAGAGGAGGAGAAAGATAACTGAGAAGACGCAAGAGCTTGGGAAGTTGGTTCCTGGTGGACCTAAGATGAATACTGCTGAGATGCTTAGTGCTGCTGCTAATTATGTTAGGTTTCTTCAAGCTCAAGTTGGAATGCTTCAAGTTATGGAAACTTTTAGCAAGGTAATATAGTAATAATAACTGCTTTTTGTTTTTGTTTGTGTTTTTGTTTTTGTGTTGTATAATATAATCAATAAGTCGGCTCACACACCGAGAGGTCGTGGGTTCAACTTTCTCAGATATAATGATATTCTTAATAGATAGTACTATGTAAGTGTATATCTGTATGTAAGTGTATACCTGTCGCTCTTTGAGCTTTGAGGTCTGTCTTATGTTCTGCTGAGTCTAAGTCGCTTGAACTTTAACTTTTTGGAACTAAAATAGATATTATTATGTCTTAGATTTTGGTGCTTGATTATTTCAGGAAGAAAAGGAACCTCCTCCTCCTCCAAGTGAAGATCTACACAAGCTAGTTGTTTCTCCTTTTGTTCAAGAGAAGTTGTATTCGGAAGAAAAGTGCTTTATTTCAAAAGGGATTATCACCACATTGGCCAACAATGTTGAGGTTAGGTCAAAACCTTCAATCCTTCAAGGTCTTAAGCAACTTGTTGGAGCAGAGATTGATGATGAGGATGAGAAGAAACCAAAACAAGAATAATTTTACTTTCTATTGGTTGTTTTCTCCATTTTTGAGAGTTGGTTCATTTTTTTGTTTTTTTTTTTTTATGTTGTTGTTTAAATAGGGCTCTTTTCTCATGAGCTATAGTTTAGATTCAATTTTTGGTTGTTCATTTATCTTGCTTGTAAGAGGAATCATTTATTTATTCATTTTTACCTTCTTGATTGTTTTTTTAATAATTTGTATGGTTATTCATTTCATTAGCCAACTTTGCATGATTCTCTGAAAAACGCTAAACTTGTTGATAAAAATGTCATAGACTTGTCTTGCATAAAATAATGTCGTCTGAATAATTATTAAATCAATTGACTATGTTATTAATTATAATCAATTAAACTGAGTACATTAATTTAATAAACAATTTTATATTAAAAATATAGGTAAAATAATATTTTAACTTGTTGATAAAAATGTCATATTCTAAAATTTTACAATTTAAATTACAAAATCTTATCTTATGTAACTTATATCTTATATTTTATTATTATTTTTATTTGATAAAAATATCTTATATTTATCAAGTTCAACCATATTTAACAAGAATTTATAAAAATGTCATAGACTTATCTTGTATGAAATAATATTTTCTGAATGAATATTAAATCAATTGACTATATTATTAATTATAAAAAAATAAATAAATTGAGTACATGAATTTAATAAATAATTTATATTCAAAATATATGTAAAATAATATTTAAACTAAAATTCAACCATTTACTAAAATTATAAGGAAATGTTATCGGATGCTTAGATAATTTGTTATTGTCCTAAGATTAAAAAAATTATATTAAAACTTACTATTTTATTACTAAACCCTAAACCCAAAAATTAAAAATTATTTTTGCAAAACATAATTATTATTTATTATAAATTTCTTATGTATTTTTAGGGTACAAGTTTAGGATTCAAGTTATCCTAACCCTAATTATTCTAATTCAATACTCCTAACTTTTAGGTGAGTGGATGCGAACAAATCAAATGTAAAATGGACTAAATCAACTTTTTTTTTAATCAAGACCTAATCAATTCACAATAACTGTATAATGAAGTTGCATTTCTTACCCTAAAAATACGGAAATACATTTCAGCTACAACTTGACTAAAAGCAACAAACATTATTTTTTTTTAATAAAATAATTAGAAAATTCTTATCTATTAAGATAATTTTTTTTACAATCAATTAAAATGACTATTGATTATTTTAATTTGAACTTTATTTTTTAATTATTTAAAAGTCAAACAGATATTTAATTTTATACCCTATAACTTATTTTTTGTCTTTAATATCAAAAAATCATTAATTTTAATCCTTAATGAAAAATTTATTTAAATTAAAAAGATGTGGCAAATTTTTATGTTTGACATTGTTGTGGCATATTTATGATGATGTGGAATTATTTTAAGATGACTCATTATAATTATAATAAATATATATAAAACAAAATACATTTTAATTTGCAAAGTTAAATTAAAATTTCCCAAATAAGCTTCTCCGCCAATTACATTAAACATTGTATTTTCTTTTTATCATTAATTTTTTCTATTAACATCCTTTTAACATTGATTTTATTTCATATGACAAGAACTAAAACCACAAACCTTAGTACAGTTATCAAACAATCCTGTCATTATTAACATTTTTAAAGCAAAGATGCAGAGATAAATCTGTTCTGCACAAAATGTTTGAAAACTAGATACAGCCTTTTGCCATGCAATTTCATTTTGGTGATTCTATTGCGTTTGTGCGGCGGTGTCGACAGGAGTATCAGGATGTGATCCCCATTCGGTCCATGATCCATCGTAAACCGGAACATCGGTCTTTCCAAGACGATGAAGACCCTGGAAACAAAAAACAAAATCAATTTCAAAATGTAAAGAAAAGATATTTCCAATATATCGGGAACTTTTCGATGGAAAAGATTAGGGAAGAATTGATATAGCAATACCAATGCAAGAATGCATGCAGTTACTCCGGTTCCACACGAAGTCACGACTGGCTTTTCCAAAGAGATGCCTGCAGAATAATGAGTTTGTGACAACAGAATTCGAGAAGAAAATGATTTCGGCGATATTTTTAAAATATATTGAAAGATGTTTGAACCTTCTTGTTCAAATCGCTTCTTAAGCTCGCCTGCTGGTAACAATGCTTGTGAACTATCTAAAATCTGCAGGTCAAAAACATTTCGCAGTGATTAAATAATAGTCTCAAAATTACATGCACGCATAATGTAACAATATACCGAAGAGTTCTTAATAATAACGATATAGGCGAGTATAATACGATATGACCCCATATGTTGTACCTGGGGAAAAGGAATGCATTTGCTGCCAGGTACGTGACCACTTCTGATTCCCTTTCTGGGCTCTGGTGCAATTCCGTCAAACCTGACAAAGGATAAAATCTTTGTAAGTCCAAGAATCATACATCAAAAACGAAATTGTGTCCCAAATTAAATAACACGTTAATCATGGCCATTAAACCGACTTTTATTCTTAGTTCATTAATGTTACAAATTTGAGGATACAATTATTGAATGATATACTAAAAGAACACTCAGCAGCATAATTAGACCCTTGCAGACAACAAAGTCACTACTTAGATATTGTTTGCATGAGTCATTTTGATGAAATTTAGTTGTTATCCTGATGAATTGAAGATGTAATTGACCCTTTTTAAGGGGCGAGTAAGAATTTTGGTCACATACATAGATGAAAAATGAAGTTCGGTCAAACCTGATCACGATTTTAAACATAAGGGACTAACTTGACTTGAAAAATGATTAGTTTGACTTGAAAAATGATTAGTTTGACATGAAAAAAAAATAAAAGAACATTAAAACTTTAAATTAGGCTAAAGGACTACCGGTGAAGTTTAACCTTTTTTTTATTTGACCTGATTTTGGCATTAGAAGCAGTACAGTTTTTTTTTCATTGATGAGATTCGCTTAAAAAACATTTTTCTAACCAGTTTCAAACTATGAACAAAACCCGATACTTGCCACATTATTTTCACCCATGCCAGGCTTTACCGGCACACCCACTGTATGCCAGAGTCCACTGCTGGTGTACTAATCCACGATATTCTTTATGCCATTCACGCAGGTCTCTATTGAATTTGTTCATCATGCTCTTTGCAGTTCAAGTCCCATGTCTTAGTTCGGTTTTCTTGGGGGTATTGTAACTTGTGTTGAAAACAATGGACAAATGGAAAAGAAGAAAAATTAATTGCATTATGTCTACTAGCCGCTAGTCAAATGTCTCCCTTGCCAAAGAAGGTTCTAAGTGATCCTTTCTTCTCCTAACAGAGCCCATGATCCCCCAAACAGGTCAATTCCTTCTGCCCTCAATATGTCCCCTGGCCCAATTCATCTATATGATTCCTATCATCCATTAGCAGAACCCTTCCCAGTTTCACAGTTCAAGCACCTCATAGATCAAAGCGCTTCGCTCCTATATGCTGGACAATTTATTGCTCGCTTTTTTCTCTTATTTCAACCATCTTATATTTTTTTCATGGATTCCATCAACTTGACTAAGATTTGGTGTCATCATACTTTTGTCTTTTTTTCGTATGCCTTTTTTTCACTTTTGCCTTAATTGTCTTGTTGCCTATGCCTTAGATTGCTGGTGACTACTGGTTTAGATTATTACTTTTGAGAACCAATCTGAACATGTCTTGCAATTTTGAGTTTTTTTTTTAGCCCTGTTATTATCAATGGTAAAGTCATATCATTAAGGTGGATGGCAAGTTCCGGCAGTCGGCCAAAAATCCACCATATGAACATGTCATTACCACCTATGGCTAAAATAATAAGCATTGTAGTAGCATATGGCGACTAGCACAAAATCCACTATTCCATAGCACCGTGTGCTATCATGGTGGCAATTTAACCATAATAATTCTGTATATATATACCTATAACCTTATGTATAGCAGCCATCATGCTATATCATTTCCGGGTTGATAACTAAGTTACATGCAAATCATATGTGATGTGAAAGCATACAACCAAAAGGGAATGTAAATTACCTAGGCTTTGATCGAGCATCTACCTGTTGGTGAGATTTTTCCTCAATATTTTTCGTTACCTATTATGAAAAAGAAACAAAGAAAAAGAAAGGTACTTTTGATATTTGATAGACATTGGATACACACACGCATTCAAAATTTACATTTGAAGTAGCACTAATAATTAAACCAACCTGTTCAAGGGTCCAAACAAGATGTGGCTGAAATTTAGTCTCAAATGTGATTGGACCAACCTGAAAACAAAAAATGCATATGAAAGATGCAACGCATTAAAATGAAATTGTCGAATGTCAAATTCAACTCCAAAATAAGAGAAAATTAAAAAATAGAATTCCAAACTCACTGCTTGTCCTTGAGATACTTTCTCTATCGCCTCACTTGCAGCACTGGCTTTAAGAATAGCATCACTCGAAGCACTAGATTCAACATCGTAACCAGATGCACGCCATCTTGGTAGGCCACCGTCTAATACCCAAACTCTGTCATGCCCAAACACTCGGAACATCCTTTTAATCATTGAAAAGAGAACAAAGGTATTGATGAGAACAAAGGTAGAAAATTTCATAAGATGACACAGCCCGCTTGTTTTTACACCACACCATGGCTTACCACCAAACACGGGCTGCACTAAATAGTCCTTTTCCGTCATAAACAACTAGGTCGTCTTTGTTATGTATGCCAAGAGCAGAAACAGCAGCGGCAAAAGCTTTCTCTGAAGGTAACATGTGCGGCAACTGATCAAGAATAAAAATCAGAATAAACATTGTTGACAGAATAAACACACTAACAAGTAACAACCAAGAGCAATCTATAAAATAATCACAAAACCATTAAGAGTGCTCACAAAAGACATCACAATATTTATAAATAGTAGTGATTGATAAGAAGATCGCTGACAAAATATGTAAACGAGATTCAGATACAAGAACTGTTTCATCAATAAAGGTGTTTAAAAAAAACTATCGAAAAGAATAAAATGGAGATAAGCTCACATTTGTAGTGCGGTCTGCGATTCCATCTATGTCAAAGAAAAGGGCCCCGGGAATGTGAGCAACCTGTTGCACATGGAATTACACAAAAAGCACATTAATAAAAAACGGTACATAAAAATGTTAAAAACACACAAACAACGTACATGTAAGATAACAAATTGAAGTGATACTATTAGAGATTGGCCTAACTCATCCTTATAAAACCAGCTAGTAGGCTGATGATTGCCCCCACTTATAAACACATGTTCAGGTCATATATCATCCTTTGTGGACTCTTAATAGATACCATATACATATATCACCCAAATGTCTTTACCTGATACTCTTGAATCGGATTCCTTTGCTCATCCGGCATGTACCAGGATGCATCCACCACCTGCATGGAATAGGCAACATAAGTATTAGCATCTTTATTACTTTTCTAAAATATGCAAAGATACAATTCAGGCACCAATAGAACCAATTCGGTAAGTACCTTAATATCAGGCTCCTTCAAGTTTTCGTAAAGCCAATCTACAGAAACAACTGGCTCATTCGTAGGTGCAGATCGCGTCGAATATGTAGCTCTTCTACTAACTACTGAAGAAGCCATACAAGGAGCCCAACTAGTCAACTTAGTATTTTGGGCTGTAAAGGTTGAAACACCTCGTAAAGAGGACAGCTGCTTCTGCCAAAAGAACAAACAAAGACCAAACAACACCTTGAGATCAATAACACAACAAGTTTATATTTAAAGACTATATAGATTACAAAAGAAAAATTGCTCTTTTTTCAGTGATTCACTAGTAAACACAATTCAAAGAATTGGGATTCATCAAATTAACAATTCATAAGTGACCCAACATAAAATTTCAATTCCCAAACTTAAAAATCAAAACTTTAAAGACAGAAACAAAGACCCATACACAAAATTGAAGTGGGTTACCAAAAAACTGATACCCAGATGAAAAAATTGAGAGAAAAAGCGATTCTTAAACTTAAAAATCAAAACTTTAAAGACAGAAACAAAAACCCACAAATAAAATTGAAGTGGGTTGATAAAAAATTGATACCCAGATGAAAAAATTGAGAGAAAAAGCGATTCTTACATTGAAGAGAGAAGAGAGAATTGGTGGGTGGTGAGTGAATAAGGAGGAGGTGTGAATCGAGCGAGGAGATAAAAGAATCTTTGTCAAAAGGGACGAAGCCATTTTGCAGCAGCGACCATATAAAAGGTGTGGCCTCGGATAATTCGAAGAGTCGCAGGTTATTCCAAAATCAAAAATTTAATTTTTAATCAGAAAAGAGGATAGTAGCATCAATCAATTAGGTAGTGAGAGTGTGATGTGATGTGATGATGATGCAGCTGAAGGTGTCACTGTTTTTGTTTAACAAATGATTGTGTAAAGTTTTGTAAGTTAAAGGTAATTTGGTTGAGTCGGGTTTTCATGTTTCAGTTTGGTAAAATAAGGGCAATAACATAACATTCAAAAGACTATTTTAAAATTTGGATGTAATAGTATCAAAATTGAATAAGGATTTTAAGAGATTATTCGAGTAAAGGAAAGTCTTCAAAGCACCATTATTTACAGATTTCACAGTTGAAATCGCTCTTAGTTTGTGAGATTCGAATCATTCATATGTGAATTGTATTTACGGACGGATCATCCAACAACTCAGGAAATGGAGTAGGTATGATTTTTGAAAACGAAGTAGGCTTGATGATCGAAGTATCTCTACACTTTGAATTCCCTGCCACCAATAACTACGTCGAATATGAGGCATTTATTGCAGGGCTTACTTTGACGGCAAAGATAGAGCAAAGAACGTTAAGTTGAGGATGGATTCCTAACTTATTGTCTCCCAAATCATAGGGGAAATCAAACTAGAGAACCATTATTGCAACAGTATGTGGCCCTGGCCAGGGAAAACTTGGAGAAATTCAAAATGTCCAAGGTCGCATATGTCCTAAAAGAACAGAACACTCTAGTAGATGTCCTATCAAGATCGTGAGTATAAGGGGATTGGGATAAATCACGTCTTCATCCAAGAGACTTTGAAAAACCTGAGTTTTAAAGCTTCTGAAGTTACCATTATGGACATTGGTGATGCCGCCTAATCCTCTTTCATATTACCCATCATAACATATATAGAGCAGAGCGTACTACCACCTAATCTGACTGAAACTTCCCTCATAAAAAGAGTAACATGTTCATATATTGTGATTTAATAAACTTTGTATATAATAGGCCTATCGAATCCTCTATTGAAATTTCTTAAAGGATAAGAAGTTGCCTATGTCCTTGTTGGGGTATAGCAAGGGATTGTCGACCAATATTTGGGCGCCCAGACACTAGTTAAGAAAGTTCTTAGGTCCATATACTATTGGCCATCCATGAACCAAGATGCTAATGAATATGTGAAAATGTGAGATTAATTTCAGCAGCATGGAGATATCCATAAGCTCCCATTGTCAAAATTGCACGCATTAACATCATCGTGGCCATTCTCTTTGTGGGTATGGATATCATTGACCCATTTCCCTTAGCATTTGGTCAACTCAAGTATTTAATCGTAGCAAACAATTAATTTACAAAGTGGGTGAAAGCATAAGCATTAACTAATATCACAGATGCAAATGTTTTGAAATTCTTTAAGAGAAACATATTGGCTAGATTTGAAATCTCATGGGAATTGAAGCCCTTGCTATAAGAATTGAATATAAAGTAACATTTAACGTCAGTGGAACATCCTCAAACAAACAGGCAGGCAAAAGCTATGAAACAGGCATTATTGAGAGGGTTAAATAGAAGGTTGCAGACTGCCAGGGGGAATTGGGAAAATGAATCCCCACACGTTCTTTAGGCGTATACCTAAGAATTCTAGACAAAATTCGCTCATGTGTGATGTAACACCCAAATATAATATAGTCTATAAATACATTATATATAGTGTAAACTGGTATTGATACAATCATAAGAGTCTATCAACATCGTTATGTATACATGTCCAAAAGAATAATATACAACTATGGTACATGATATACAAGAGTATCTGATCAAAAACTAAGATACATACAGTATTCACACTATGCACATAATCCACATCGGAAGATCGTAAACGAAAAAAGTCTTCGAAACATCTTCAGACAAGCTTATCTTTGCCTTTAACCTACAGAGAATCACTTGAAAAACAACAATAATAGTGGGGTGAGATAATAATCTCAGTGAGTTCCCCTGTCTTATGGGTCCACTCGACTCTAAAGAGATCTTTTATCGATTCTTAACTCAATTCATTCAACTTTGTCCTACTTGTGCATACTTACACAATAGAACAAGGACGTAAGCATCTAAGAGAATTAATGCTTCATATAGAAACACACAACATGAGTTCTCATAACTCAATGAATCACTATACGAGAAAGCACAACAAAGTATCTTTTTAAGATGACATCGCACTTCTTAACCATAATTAGGCATTCTAATCGTCCTGCTCCATCTCATGGAAATTCTAGCTCGTGATCTTACAAATATACAATCCAAGTTACATGTTTAACTTTGGGAATATCTTACTCCCACTCTCGCCTAAAACGGTAACTCGCGAATCTTGCCGACAAGGTATGGTAGCATTGTATACATCTGGTACCACTCTAGTGGGGGTCTACCTCTAAGGCCATGTATCTAAGTGAATTGTCCATATGTCATTCTATGGCTATCCAGTTATACTTTATCGATACATTAGCAAGATACTAAAATGATCTCTTTGAGATAACCACTCGGTAAGCTTCTTCCAGCTTCACTCTTTATTGCTCTTATTAGTCATAAGAGTGATACGCCATAGACTTACTTGCACTAAGTACAGTTCACATAGGTTGGCTCCTCAAGCGTCTAACTTTCTTGATATCTCTACAAGCGATTGACTATGAAATACACCTTTAGGAATTTCAAATTCAAATTTATCCATCTGACTTGCATTAACTTGCAACTCCTTTCTCAAACTCGCACATCTATAATGACACACAAAATGGAACTCATATACACTTAGTTCCGTTAAGGTGTGAACGTCATCATGGTTGTCAAACTCGCGGGTAGACTCGTAAACTCGTACGAGTTTACGAGTCTAGGAAGCGTAAGCGAGTAGACTCGCAAATAGAATCATTTTTTGATAGACTCAAATAGACTCGGGTAGACTCGCATAAACTCGTATAGACTCGCGAGTCTATCACAAGTTTACGAGTCTATAAGTTTTTTTAATTTTGTTTTATTAAACCAATAAAGGTCCAAACTCCCCAAGAGATTTTATTTTTATTTTTAAAAAACCTTTTTTTACAAGAATTAGAATCTCTCTCTCTCTCTCTCTCTCTCTCTCTCTCTCTCTCTCTCTCTCTCCTAATATGAAAAAAATCAATAATTTGGTTTATGCAATATGCAATTTGAAGTAGAAAATAAAAAAGGAAAAGTAAAGAGTGTTGTTCTTTCGTTTTAAGATATTCATTGAGATGATGAATGAATTATTGAAGATCCTGATGAAGATAATGTGCAAACTACAGTTATTGTTGAGCAAAATGATGTTACTCTTAACAATATTGTCTAAGATGATGTTTTTGTTATTAAAGTTATGATGTGGTGGGATGACAATGTTGAGTTAGGTGGAAGTAGAACTTGAAGTAATTCAACAATGATTAATGATGAAGAAGTTGATTTATCTGGGGTAGAGTTTGATGGTGATGATAATTGTGGTGATAATTTCACTGGAATTTTTTATGATTGAAGCCATTAGCATATATGTTTTATGTTTTTTTTGCTTTATGTAGTAGCCAATTAAGAATATATTAGTACTTTAAGTCTTTAACTACATGCTATGCTATTTTATTTGTTTTATTTTCAAGTTTTTTTGATAAGAAGTTTTTAATAGAGTATGAAATTTAAATTTTAATGTTAATTTATGTACTATTATTTATATTTGTGTCATATATGAGGTATTTACAAGTGTAAAAATTTGGGAGTGTGTCATATATGTGTCACTTATAGGTTTTTGAAAGTCATTTTTTATTTTCCATAGACTCGTACGAGTTTGCGAGTCGATTCTGCGAGTCGAGTCTATGGACCCTTTACGAGTCTAAGTAGACTCGCGAGTTTGACAACCTTGAACGTCATGCTTCGAGTTCATACAACCCAAAACTACTTCAGAAGATAAACAACAAGAGGGCTTTCAATAAGTCACTTCCATTATTAACAACCAAAATAATACACACTCATGATGAACCTTGACATCCCTAGATACTTACTGACTTGGATTCTCTTTCGAACCAAACACCCATTATATGCTTCATCACACGGAGGTTACGTATCTAGATGACTCGTAACTGACAACTCTTGTCACCTACTTATGAGTTCACGCGATATAGTCCTTTTCACAATCCACGTTTAGTTTTGACCTCATGCTTGGATCGCCCTTGTTTGCTTTCCACACATTTGGATTCTTATGACACAAAACTTGCTTGCTTGAACAAAGGACTATGATACTTCACAATACCACCACACAATATAATCAAGCATACATACTTGTGACTAAGATACTGTCATACCCCAAAATTTTACCTCCATATTTCAATATATTTTGGCTCAAGCAATCTCCTCAGACACATATAATCATCAGATGCTCAAGGCTACACAAGAATTGGGCATACTCATCCTCCTCCTAAGTAATAGGTCCCCAACTAGGGTTTTGTTTCTTCTCAAGGAAAAGAGATTTTTGACACCTCAAGTGGACTTCATGGCTTCCTATATGATTCAAAGAATTCCCATATCAATTTTCAAGCCTTGATTCACAAGATTGCTCAGTAAATGGCTCAAAAGGTCAACAGTCGACTATGCTGGGTCAAAAGTCAACTATCGTCAACCTACAGCCAAAACCCATGATTTTTGGTCAAATCAATATTTTGAAGTTACATTCATCATTTTATCAAGATTTGATCATGATTCATCAGAAAAAGATCCAAAAGTCATCAAGAGATAAAGTTTCTAAATTAGGGTTTTAAGGAGAAAAGTCAACTAAACTTTGACTGGCCATAGCTATCACATGGTTTATCAGAAATTGTCCAACCTGTAGCGGGGAAAGTCTGATATCGAAGCCATGGGATTGACTCGAATCAATATTCCGTTTTGAAATCGCCACCGCGCTTTATTTTTTCAAAGGAAAAGGGAAAAGAACGAAAAAACCAAAGTTTTGTTTTTTTAAAACAAGAAAGAGAACTCAGGTTCGGGTGTTGATTATATGAGGGGAAGGTTTAAAGCACCCCTCATATCCGTGGTACTCCACGGGAACCTTTTTGAAAATCTGTGTTGTGTGTGTGCTAAAAACGGTTTGTTTTATTTTTAAAATAAGCTCGGCAAAGCGTTTAGCTTTGGGCCTACATACCTCCTCGGTGCAATGGAGAAGTCAGAGCTAATGTAGTTCCGCTTTTAGGAAAAACGTTTTTAAAACGAATAAATACTTTGTTGTCGTTAGAGAGAAATACTCAGCCATTGATCTTGAGCATGAGAACAAACAAGTTCTTTGCATCGCAAATGAAAGAAGGGCTCCAACTCGGATAAAATCAACGAGTATGCCACTAGCTCTCTCACGCGGAAAAGATCTCGTTATTATCAATCAATTTCAAAATCGTGGGGTATAACCACTCGTTTCGACAATTAACGGTGTCTAAACTTTTGAAGAAAAGCCACTAAGGGTGAAAGATATTTTTAAGAAAAAGGTTTTGAAAAGATTTGCAAACATAAGAATGTTTTGGAAAAAGAGAGAAGATTTTGAAAATTTAAGAATGGGAGGAGATGAAGAGGCTAACCTAGTGCATAAAATAAAAGCTAAGGAAAGAAACGGTCTAACCGAATAAGAAGCCAACACTTGACATTAAGAGCCAAGGTAGTTTTCCCATCCTTTGGATTTATCAATACCAACACATTAACACTTGGGGATCCAGATGAACTTATTGTCTTAGCACCATTTTTCATTAAGAACATTAAGATTCCGACGAAAATTTGGCAGAGTAACGGCTGTTTTCGGGTAAAATCCTTATCTCAATGCCTTGGAATTAACCATCAAGGGCTTTCAAGGAAATACCTGCACACATAAACATACAACAGAACAATGCCAGACAGACAGAACAATCACAGGATAGTAATAGAATGAGTCCAGAGGTACTAGGTCCATAAGTCCGAATCTCCAAAGTGCTAGGGATAGTAACCGATAGTCCAAAGAGAGCCTTATGTATTTTTTAGATTTTGGTTATTTATTAGTGTTTTAGCAAGAAAAGATAAAGTATGGTCCAAGTGGACAAAGGAAAAATGGCGGAAAGTAAATATGATGAAATGATAAAGTAAAGCGATAAGGCGAGAAATATAAAGAGCGGTAATATAAAGAGCGGTAATATAAAGGTGCGGTAATATAAAGGTGCGGAAATTAAAGTTAGTTGTTAAATGTTAAAGATAACCATCTTAAAACTTGTCAAGTATGTTATCAAAGTTAGTAGGAAGATCTATGGTGAGTGAATGATGTACTCGGATTTAAAGTCAATGGGGCTTATCAGAAGCTTGATAAAATCATAGCGACTACACGATAAAAACCTCCACAAGTCTTAAATCAACCGCATACAATTCTCTTCCATATTTGATCTTTTTTATTCGGGACACGAAATATTGCGCTATGTTAAGCAGATCGCCAAGTGATTTATGTAGAAATCACCCTACAACGAGGCCGGTCAAAACTTTATGTGCTAATGCATGCGAGAAGAACGATATGTAGATCGCCTTCCGAAAGCAATACCGCACGAAAAGAAAATAGGTAACGATCTAGTCTTTACTAAGAATCCATAAGAATTCTCAAAGTATTAAGACTTTCATCGATCAAAAGAAAAAAGGAGAAGGAGAAGATAAAATGCATAAAGATAATCAACTCACACTATCATTAATATCATTCATCTAATATTATGGATTTGGTTCTTTCAAACCTATCAACATCCTAGATCCAATGATATTAATGAAATGGAGGAAGAAGAATAAAATTCACAAAAGATAATCAACTCACACTATCATTAATATCATTCATCTAATATTATGGATTAGGTCATTTCAAACCCATCAACATCCTAGATCCAATGATATTAATGAAGTGGAGGAAGTAGGAAGCCAAAACAAGCATTAAAAAGGCAAAAAAACCACATTCTGCCAGCAGGAAATCGATTTCATGCAGAGGGAAATCGATTTCCATAGTGCAGTTTTCAAAAAAACAAGCCACGCTCAGCAGGAAATCGATTTCAGCCTTAAGGAAATTGATTTCCTCAGTGTAAAAATCAGCAAAAACAGCATTTAGAGGCATAAAACTTGACTTGAACAAATGTACAAACACCTTATGATCAAACATCAATTGGAGCACGAATTTTCCATCAAATCACCATCAAATAGCACCAATAAAGCATCAAAGATGCATCACACACAAGCAACAAAGATCTACATCATGATATACAAAAAGGATGAAGAAAATTTACCAAATCTTGAACAAAACTTGGATCTACTTCAAGAATCACCAACACAAATCTTGATCTCTCAACAATTGAAGAAAAAAATGAAATGGATGGTGGTTTAGCTCAAAGTTTGTGAGGTTCAAGATGTAACTCACAAACTTTATGAAAGAATGAAGAGCTTTGGTGAATTTGGTAGGAATGAGGAGAGAAATTGCAAGAGGTTTTTTGGCTCTCAAAAGCTTGAGAAATGAATTTGCAAGAACTTTTTTGGCTATCAAAAGCTTGAGAAATGAATTTGCAAGAACTTTTTTGGCTATCTAAGCTTGAGAAATGAGAGAGTAGAGGGCTCTATTTATAGGATGAGAGCAAGAGTAGTGGTAATTTGGTCTTTTTGCATTTGGTAATTAGCTTGTGTTTAATTGGTGATTAAAGTGGCAATTAAATGGTAAAAATGGTAAAATGAGGTTAAAGTGGGTTTAATGAATGAGTTAATTTTGATGAGGTGGAAAATTGGTAAAATGATCAAATAAAAAGGTGCCAAAATGATGTCAAGCTTCCCTCCTTATATTTTTTGAATTTTGCGCACAGGAAATCGATTTCCCCAGGAGTGAAATCGATTTCACTCTGTTCCAGAAGAGAAATTGGCGCAAAATACACTAGGGAAATCGATTTACCCAGGAGGGAAATCGATTTCATGCTGTCCAGAATGTGATTTTGTTGAAGATTGCTGCAGGGAAATCGATTTACCCAGTAGGGAAATCGATTTCATCAGTCAAAAATGTGAAAAATGCCTTGCTTATTGCATGTCTTGGCTTGGTACCTACAAAACAAAAGCCTACAAAGAAACAAAGCAATATTTTTGGTTTTTGGGTTAGTATAATATGCATAAAAGATAAACAATCATTGGTGCTTGATGGTCCCTCTCATTGATGAGGTGAGTGCAACACCATAAACAAACTTCCAAGTGAAGCTCTTGATTAGTGATTGGGATATGAATGATATAGGATCTTAGGGTCAAAAATTGGGGTATGACACAACCAAAGCCTATTCTCAAGGAAACTTCATCCTCTACAACTTTGATGTTGGGTCCAAGACCAAGAAATGCTTCATTTTAAAGATAAGAGCCAAGGCATTATAAGTCCTCCTAAAAGTTTACAAAAAGCTATTTTTTGTCAGGACCAATATCATCAAGATAAAATCTCCAAATGCAAAAAAGATTCCAAAGTGGCTTGTAGAGGACACCTTGGGCTTTCCAAAAAGTCCTAGAACATTTCCATACCATAACATTTGAAGGAGTTATGGCCTACACAAGCTGGTCAATTTTGAGAAAATGCACCTAGTGCAAAGTGGTGAATTTTGATGCTTTGAATTGTTGGGCCTAAATTTTGGATTTTAAACGTATCCTTGGGCTTTATATTGACTCCTAAACTAATTATTTCGTTTTTATAATATTTATTTTATTTATTTGAATTTTTATTCATTTAAATACTAATAAATCACATAAAATATGAAATAATTTGTTTTAAACCAAAGATTTATTTCCCAATCAATTTCAATCATCCTATATACCAAATATTTGATCTAAAAACGTGACAAATGAGATTGGAAAGGGATTTGAGAAAAAATAGAAATATTGGAATAAAATTTTAATCAAACCTTTTTCAAATTCCCAAGTCATCAAATAACTTGGTATCCAAGCCCATATTAAACCCTAATGGATTCCCTTATATGCTCAACAATATTCAGCAAGAGGGACATGAATCCTGGCCAAAAAGAAGACCTTCCAAAAGCTGACGAAACTTGCATAAGCTAGGGCACAAAAGAAAATCCTCCTACAGCCGTTTTCAACCAGTTCCAGTCGTCCTATTCTCATCCCAGGCTGGTATAGAGTATGTTTGAATCAAGGTATAGGTGCCATGACCCTTGAAACGTTCATACAAAATTCATCATATTCACACATAACTTTGATTTTCCATAATTTATGTTTTATTGAATTTCAATGTGAACTAATGGTATGAATAAGTTCCTGCCGCCATTTAGGAGAAGATCGAACCATTAAATCAAAGTTTAGACGTAAGGATCGTGAGATACCATGGCTAGGGCATAAGCTTTGAAGCTTTTAGTTTTCACCCTTACTGGACGTTCCAGGTCAAAGTAATACCACCATCGAACTTGTAGCTTGCCAAATAGTCAATCTGGGTTGTGTTGTTTTTTTGTTTGATTCATTTTTATAGGGTTCCCATTCTCACCATTGATGATGATGAACTCATAAGAAAATTCGCAGGAAAAGTCGTGGCTATTTTCGCAGCAAATTCCGCAGGTGTGAATGAAGAAGAAAGTGAACAGTGAATGTGACTTGTTGACCATTGCGTGGCGTGTTCTGGTTTGTGGGTCAATGTCCACACGGGCGAGCGTTTGAATTAGCCATAGAGTCATGTTTTTACCATTTAATATATTTGGCCCATTCTATTGTCAACTAACTAAATTAGATCAGTTGGTGATGCAGGACGTCCAAAGGCTTTCATATACAAGGTCAGGGATTCGAACCCTGACTCTTGCAAATTTTTGCTTCATTTTTATTTCTTTCTATGTTTCTACAGATTCAGTACACCCGCACGCGCATACTCATCATGTACCCTCAGATCCACGCCACAGGATCTCTACAAATTCATATCCAAGGGATCCAAAGGTGCACGTCCACGGTGAACCCTCAGGGAAGGAGCACACTGAGTCCAACGAAGCTCCTGGGCCTCCAAATTGTTGGGCCATACATCTATTCCAGGCTGCACCCCCTTGATTTTCTTTTTTTTTTATTCTTGTTTATTTTATTTTCTTAATTAGAGTTTGAATTAGTTTTTAATCAATCAACCACTTATAATAGGTTTAATTAGTCAATTATAAATTAGGATTAGTTTCATGATTAACTTTGATTTTTATTTTCTAATAATTAGGTTAATAAATTTAGGTTAATTAGACTAATCAATTAGAAATTAGGATTGGTTTCATAATCCACTTTGATTTTTAATGTCTTAACTATTTTAATTAGAATAATTAACTTAGCATTAGGTCAACTTATTGAATAAATTAATAATTAGGTCCCAATTAATCACTACCCTGAACTTTCACTAGCCTCAAAATATTCGCGATTCTTCTTCTCCCTCTCAAAACTCTCAATGTTTATCGCATGATTGAGTATTTATTTATTTAAATTAATTCATTTATATTTAAGTATTAGAAATCGATGTATAGGTCGCAAAGATATTTTTATAATAGTAATTAGGATTTACTTTTCCGCACTTTACTTTTCGCATCCCCCGATTTTTTTGTTATGTACTCCCCTAATCCTGAAGCCCTGTAATAGCGTAGGACATTTACTTTCCGCACCTTTAATTTTCTGCTAATATTAACTGCTTATATGTATGACTAATAGGGTTGCATGAGAAGATTAAAATCAATCGTTAGCTCACTAAATTCAAGATAAAATATCTGAATCTAACACACTTCATACTCACTCACCTTTAGGGTTTCCCCTCTTCTGTTGCCTTTCGATAATACGGTCAAGTCCCTCGAGCGTAGGGATACCTTAGCACATGTTGCCTTCTGTCATACCCCAAATTTGTCCTACCCTTATTTATCTGGCTTGCAACTCATAAACATACATCCATTTAGGTCATACCATTGCATGCATTTGTATCATTGGTCCTTAGGTCATACCATTGCATGCATTTGTATCATTGGTCCTTGGTCAGAAGGAGAGACTTGAAGCCTAATGTGGGGTGTCATCAACTTGCCCAAGACCTCTTGAAATCAGGGTCCTCATCCAGTTCATAGCATTGGCAAGAATGTACAAGTCTAGAAGTCATCTGATCCTCTTAATCAGGGTTTCCTTGACCAAAGTCAACCAGTTGACTTTCTGGTCAACATTTAATCAGGAATGGATTTTCTGAGTGAGAAGCTTTCATATTAACTATGTGGATGTATTCATCAAGAATTTCATCAATAATCAGGAAAATCAGAACAATTGACTTTTGGGTCAAAATCAGAAGATTTATTCAGATATTGACTTTTGGTGGAAATTCAATCAAGAAAAGTCAGAGAATGGATAAAATCAGGAGTTTGACAAAGAGTTGCCAAAAATAGAAAAATGACAAAAGTGGAAAGTTTTGACACTTAGAAAATTTCTGAAGGCTTTAAATCTTGATGAGCAGTCCACTTCAGCTCTGATTTACACGTGTCAAAAGGCCTCATTTGAGAAAAATTCCAACATAAAAAATGTTCAGATCATGGAATGCTACAATTCTCTAGTTGGACATTTCTTCATTTGAAGCTTGTATGAAGAGATAAAATGATTTGAAGTTGCTGAAAAGTCATTTGAGCCAAGTCACAATTCAGGTCATAGACCAGGTCATGACCTGGCATTTCATCAAGCATGTGGCATGCCAAGTTTCAAGTTGATTTTAAAGATATACAAGTGTGCTATGAATGCAAACTTGGTATGCATCTCTTCTCCTCCATGCCCTCTATGCAATGAAACAAGAATTGAGTAAACTGGGTGGATATTGAATCAATTGTGGATGTTCAAAGTCATGCCCTCACACTGGCCAGAATGCAACATCTGGCTGGGCAGAATTCCAGGTCATGCGCATGCATTCTGTCAAACACCTGGTGTGCCAACTTTGAAGCTAATTTTGAGGCTCCACAAACCTCATTAAAACCTAAGCTAGCTATCAAACTCTTCCTTGCCATGCCCTCTATCCAACAAGCTAATGGCCACTAATTTTGGTTGCATGGTCAATGAGATACAAGGCCTTAAAGTGGTGCCCTGGCAAAATTCTGTTTGAGCAAGGGTGCAAGCCAAACTCCAGCCAAGCGCACGCAAGCCCTAGACCTCAATGATACACCATGTTCCAGGTCCTTTTTCTCCCACTTCCAGCCACCATTTCAAGGAATCTCCAACATCAATCATGTGCAATTACATGCCTCCTTTCACTTGATCACAAGATTATGCCAATTGGATGCTTATACATCAAGCTATGTTAGCATAAAGTCCTTCATTTGAAATTGTTAGAAGGGCCATTAGCACAAGTTTTGTTGCAGCAAGAGAGCATCCATACCAGCTTACCATAACAAGCTCCACACTCATGATACATTCCCATACAACCCATGCAAACCACTATAAAACCAAACCTCTTTCACAAACTCACCACACTCACGATTCATTCATACATCTTCATTTTTCTCCCTCACCCTCTCATTTTCCCTCGGTTCTCTCTCCTCCATTCTCATCTTCACTCTCTCCTTTCTCTCTCCACCATAACCATCTCCTCCAACTAACTTCCACTACCATCAACAACCGTAACAAACTCTAACCACCACCACACACCACCTCATCACCACCATAACAACCATCATCTTCATCAACCAACAACAACCTGCAACTTATCTTCATCACACTCCACCACTATAACAAAGTTCCATAACCACCTCTAACAACCATGTAACAAACTTCAACCACTACCATAGCTTCACAATCTTCACGCAACCTTCAGCATCATCGCTCACCTTCTCTGCATCATCTCCGTGAATCCGTAACGACTTCATCATCATCTTCACTACTCGGATACAAAAGAGCTCCAAACAAAGTTCACAACAACACTACGGCTTCTTGAAGTGGATCGCATCAACGCATATTCAGGTGCGGATCCGGATTCGTGAAGTTCTCGTTCGTTGCTCAAGATACATTCAGGTAAATCTCCATGATCTTCCTCAGCATGATTAAAGAATGATAATAGTTGTATGTTGCATAAATCTTGCGTGATGTTGATTCTTGAAATTTGTTCTCTACGATTGTCTGCACTGATGAATCACGTTCTTGAATGTTATGAGCAATTGTAAATGCACCGTGATGTTTAGAGTAGGTATTGGTGATGTTTGTTCTGGTTAGGGCTTTGCAGTTGCCATCGGTTTGTTGCTTAGAGTAGGAATTGTTGAAAACCAAAACTGGATCCGGAATCTGTGCGAAATTGAGAGGTGAGTGGTGGTCTCGCCGTCGATTTCTGGGCGGTTTCGTTAAATTCCGGCGAAATAATCAACGAAGAAGATGACCGGAATTTGTTCCCGGCGACTAGTGGTTCCTTTTATTCCTTTTCCACGTGGCTTACATGTGTTGGTTGATGTTGCTATTGTGATGCTATTTTGTCTTATTTCAATCATTAGGATATTAAGTGTGTGGCTCTGATTGGATGATGCGTTGTTTTGTCCTTATCCCATTTAAATTAACTTGACCCAATTGATATCATGTTCTAGACCATTCTCTTCATGTTACATTTTATGCCATAAATATTAAATGAAAATAAGTGATGTGCAATAAGCCAGAATGATAATGAAATAAAAAATGAAATGAAGTGAATAACTGGCGTTGGGCCTCTACGCGTTTGGGCCTGGATCTTTCCTGAATCACACACCCTTTCTTGCTAACGTACACCACCTGCTATTGGACTGGGCCTGAGCGCCCACGCTTTTAACACCCCCTGATCAGGCCTCTGGTTTTTGCTAATTGTTTTTTAGTTCAAAATACTGAAAGTACTTGTGCACCCCCATGCTGTTAGTAAAAAACAAATAAAAATTAATTTTCTTTTATTTCTTTTTGCAATTAAGTGAATCTTTCTTAAACAAAAATGACAAAAAATATTTTTACCCAATGAGACTGTTTAGAATTTTATTTTCTTTTAATTGTTGTTTCCCTTGATTTTTAATTGGTTGATAAAGATAAAAATAAATAGTTTTTTGTTAATTCAAAAATAGTTCTAACATCAAAAAATGAAATTTTTTGTGAATATATTTTCATGAATAGTTGAGATTTTAATTCTTTTCTTTTTGTGAATATTTTCATATATTGCGAAATACCAAAAATACCCTTAGTTATTAAAGTTGGTTTTAATCAACTTAAATAACTTTTTCCCTCTCTATTAGGAATTACATAACTCTAGGTTTAGAAATTAGGCTAGTCTCCCCCATTTTCATTCTTTTTCTTTTACAACATTAAAACATCTATTCAAAATAAAATCCCTATAAAAAATACAAAGAAAACACAATAAAACATTAATAAAAAAGTGAAAATCATTAAAAAGGGAATGGAAGCTTGAATCTCCCTTGCTTTAGGGAATCACTCGAGTGCTTGGATCTCCCTTGCTTTAGGGAACCATTCGGGCGTAAGTTCCCAAATTCTAAAAGACACAAACCAAAGAGTAACTCGAGTTTCCCTTGCCTTAGGGATTTCCTCGAAACACTCAAACTCTCTCTCTCCTCTCCTTTCTTAAGGGCATTGTTATCTCCGCTCTATTGCATCCTAGGCTGTCCCCTTATGCAAGAGCGCGAGCGTTAACTCTGCCCAACTAAAAAACACAAAAACAAACAGAAAATCGTGATCCGAGCTACGGTAACTCTGATTCCTGAAAAGGATACGTAGGCAGCGGGGTAGGGCCCGTGCGAGTACAATTCTTTATTTTCCCTACATTTTGCATTCATTTCGCATATTGACATAGACATAGTACACACCCTTTAGATAGAAACAAACATAGGTGGATACCATCGAGTACGATGGGCGCGAGGGGGGCTAATACCTTCCCCTTGCGCAACCGACTCCCGTACCTTGATTCTCTGGTCGGAAGACCTTGTTCCTTCCTTTCCCAGGTTTTCTGATATTCCTTTCCCTTATGGGATAAATATATTGGTGGCGACTCTGTTCTTTTTTCGCGAGCGTGCGACACCTTCGATTCGAAATCATCATAATCCCTTTGGAATAAAGATCATAGTCCCTTCGAGTTGCCTACAAGAAAATGATCTCGTCCCTCGAGTTGCCTACGATAAATGATGATAGTCCCTTCTGTAACACCCCATGTTTTCCATTTTTAATTTAATTAGAATTTAAATTAATTATTTGGAAATAATTGATTAATTGGTGAATTAAGTAGAGAAATGATAAAATGAGGTAATTGGGCTTAGTGTTGTGGTTAGTAAAGGGAAGGTACTAAGTATTAAGTCCATTACTAAAATTGGGTTCTATTTTCATAAAATAAGGGAAATAAGAAAATTGTGAGAATAGAAGTAAAAAGACAGAAGAGGAGAAGAAAGTGAAATAGCAGAAGAAGAGAAGAGGAAGAATCTCAAGAATTTTGCTAAGGTTAGGGATGACTAATCCATTTACTATCTATTGTCGGTTTAATAGTGGTAGAATTGATCGTGTAGGTTGTTTTGATTCAATTGAGAGTATGTTAGGTTTTGGGGTAGAATTGTTCATGGAAATTAGTAGAATTGTTCATGGAAATTAATCCCTAAATTGATTAGAATTTGAGAAATCGATGTAATGATGCGTTTATAATTGTTGTGTTACGTATATGTATGATTCATATGCTTTTTGGATGACTTTATGGTGTTTTGAAAGTTGGGATTTTGGGTAAAAGAGGTGATTTTCGTAGCAGCAAGAAGCTGTTGAATTTTTTATTCTGGGTGCAGTGTAACGGGTTACCCAAATATGGTAACCGGTTACCCAGTCACATAGAGGTGTAGAAAATGCAGTTTTGAATGGGGTAACAGGTTACCCAGTTATGGTAACCGGTTACCCAGTCAAACAGAGGCGTAGAAAGTGCAATTTTAAACAGGGTAACGGGTTACCCAATTATGGTAACCGGTTACCACTGAAGCTTTTTGAAAAATATTTTATTTTCTAAAATTCATAACTTTCAAAACGTAAGTTTGTTTTGGTTGCCGTTTTGTGTGTTGGGAAGGTAATCGAGTACTCTATCTAATAAAATGGTTTAACAGGCAGTGACCTGATTTCGTTTTGAAAAACTCAATTTATTTCGTTTATGGCGTGTTTCGTACATTGTGTGCATGATTTGGTTAATGTGACAATGTGGTGATGTTGTAATGATATAACTGTGATTTAACGTTATGTGTGGTGTGAATTATATATGATATAATTGTGGATGGTGTTGAAACTGAATATATCATTCAATGTTGCTTTTGGTGAGTTATTGGTGATGACATTGTTCATTTTGATTCAATGGTGATGTTGTGACAACATGATTATAATGTTGATAATGTGTGTATAACGTGATCATGTGGTGATTGTTTTGATCGTATGATGATGATTGATTTGTTTTGAATGATGCATGATACATGTACATACTTGTTGGTGATAACTATGTTGAGTTATGTGAGACGATGTTGTTTATCGGATCGGTGATGTGGTAAGTATGTGATATGTGTGCATTCATTCATAAATCATATGATTGCTGAATCCAGAAGATGTGTTGGATCAGTGAGGGCATAATTCCCTTTGTGTAGAATTTGTGCCAGTTGGGCTGTATCTTGAAGATGTTGGATTGGTCGGGTGAGTTAATCTCGCGTTTGGTACCACATGCATAGTGTCAGTATATTACATATGAATTATTAATATGACATGATTGGAGGTTGTCTAGTGTTATATATTGGATTGTTGTGATTATGATTGAGTTGTGTGGATAACTGTTTGTGAATGATGTTGAAATCTAATTGTACTACAGTTGAGTGAATGACCTATTCATGATGTTTTATCATTATGAGCTTATAATACAGTTTAAATGCGATTTGTCTCACCCTTACTGTTGACCATTTTCAGATTGAGGAGTAACAACTTTTGGGATCGGTGAGGATAGCTTGTAGGCTAGTCTGTTAGTTCGTGTCGGTGTCATGCTCTGGTCCCGTAACACTGGGGAACGATTAGTTATCTTATAGTTGTTTGATGAACTACTATTTCTTTTGTTTGAATGTTATTTTGGTTGGTTGTGAGTCAGTGAATTCTTGGTGTTGAATGCCAACGTTTTATGTTATTTAGATTATGAATTAAATCCGTTGTGTTAACATGTTGCTGAATAATATGGTTTGATGTTACTCATAAGGCATGACATGGTTGAATGTTTTTAAATATTTTGAAGTTGTAATGCCCTTTTACATGTTTTACTCTGAATTTAATTAATATTCTGCGGGGATTTAGAAGGGTGTTACACCTTCGATTGTTAAGGTGTCCTTACTTGTTGCCTTTATGACTATTCTCATCTAATGCATAGACTTCCTACCCTCTTTATGATATGGATAGCCCTATGATTATACGATGACCCTGGATGTCCTGAACACATCCAATGTATAGGACTATCTACCCTCAAATGGTATGGATAGTACTATCGCCTATGTAAAGACTTAAAGAATAAGTTACACCTTACAACTTAGGGTAGGTAACTCTTAAGTGCTTTCTACAACAAATCAAATGCTTTTCACACCCTGTTTTCTAACATTGTCTTTTCAGACATTCTCAAAAATAAAAATGTTTTTCTAAACACACACCGCACTTTCAAACAATTCAAAAAAACAAGTGAGCTAAGCAATTAAGAGCCCATGGATACAAAGGGTGCTTACACCTTCCCTTTGTATAACCTACCCCCCCCCCCCCCCGAACTCAAAATATTTTTAAGGTCTTTCCTGTTCTTTTTGCCTTTCCTAATTGGATAAAATAAAAGTTGGTGGCGACTCTTGCTCACCGCAACATTTGTTTGCGAAACATTTAAAAAGTCAGTTCTCCCACTGAGTTACAGATACTATTAAAACATGCTTTTTTGGATCCAAGGTATATCTTTTCTTTCGACATGAACCTCTTTCAAATACTCCTTGGCAACTCAATACTTCCATTATGGTCTTGTATTAACACTAAATCTCTGTTGAAAAACCTTGAACCCAATCTCCCTTCTAAGAACAGTTACAATTGGTTCATCTTCTACCATTCGTCTGGTACATAAGTGACTCGTTTGGAGTAAGCAATTACACCCTCAAACCTTTCCACACACTTCGCCACTATCATATACTTTTGACAAAGTTGCTGAATCTCAATGCCTCTCGAGCCTCTAAACTATTGGAAAATAACTTCCCAAGAACAATTCATTGAAATACTTCCACTCCTTCAAGGTTCTTTGGTTGGTCATACGAATTGAGACACTGGTACACCACCTCGCTTATGAACTTTATGGCATATGAACGGAAAAATAACTTTTCTTCCTCACTGCATGGAATTACTTGTAAGACTCGATCTATACTAGTGGGTCAATCTTGCGCTACTAAAAGTTCAGACTCCTTCCGAATTTAGGTGGATTAATCCTGTAGAAACCTTTAAGATTCCCACTCCTCTTAAGCTACCGGGTAACTTGAATTGTGCATCATTATGCACTTACCACATTACCCGAATCACAACTCTCGTTACTATCGTTGGTGCATCGATCGAAACCACCACTTCTCCTTACTTCCAAAATTCTTGGTCTAGTCTTACACACTAAGCACAACAATTATTAAACCTTAGGAGTCCTCGTGGTTGCTCAATCATGATACTACCTACCACACACATAGAATTAGATTGATCAGTCCCAATACTACATATTGTGACATTGAAAATCATATTGGCAACACACATATGAGGCAAAAATTAATTTACTTATGATGTTTCAAGGCTGGATCGAGAATCGACATGCTCTAATACCAATTGTAGTATCCAAATATAATATAGTCTATAAATATATTATATATAATAGCCAAATATAATATAATCTATAAATACATTATACATAGTATAAACTGGTACTAATACAATCATAAAATCCTATCGACATCGCTATATATACATGAGATACAAAAGTGTCTAATCAAAAACTAATATATGGTATATGATATACAAGAGTGCCTAATCAAAAACTAAGATATGTACAATATCCATAATATGCACATAATCCGCAATGGAAGATCACGAACGACAAAAGTCTTTGAAACATCATTAGACAACTTTATCCTTGCCTTTAACTTGCAAAGAATCACCTAAAAAACAACAATAATAGTGGGTGAGATAATAATCTCAGTGAGTTCCCCTAACTTATGAGTCCACTCGTCTCTAAAGGGATCTCTTATCGATTCTTAACTTAAGTCATTCAACTTCGTCCCACTTGTTTACACTTACACAATAGAATTAGGACTTGAGCATCTAAGGGAATTTAAGCTTTGTATGGAAACACACAACGCGAGTTCTCATAACTCAATGAATTACGATTCACGAATACACAACAAAGTATCTTTTCCTCGGTCGATCCTGCATCTAATAACATATCAATTCCAAAAAATTATCCAAATCAAGTGTCGAACCCGTGACACTTTAAGTCTTTATTCAAGTCTGAACCACTGCACCATTAGAACCAATTGTGATCCAAAAATTCTATTAAATAAAATTAGTCATTATCATGTCTCAAATAAATATTTTAGAAATCTCGCTAACAAACCCTGAATCAACGAGATGGTAAGAAAATAAAAGGTTACTGAAGTTTGTAATAAAAGCAAGGTCACCGGATAACAGTAAAATCCATGGGATAATGAGAACAAAAAGTTCATTTAAATGTTAAACAATCTTTAGATATGAGAACTAGACAAACCAATTAATGATCCAAACCACAAGACAATATATAGATAAAAAGCAACAATCAGATCTTATCTTAGAAATACAACGATACTTAAGTGCACTCGAGTAACCTAATAATGTGTCAGGCCCTAGTCTACGAAGTTGGAACCACATGTACTAAATTATGCGAAGTGACAATTAATGCAACTATCTCCTAGAACTTTCCACGATTAATGTTGATTAACCCAACAATATGCGACCGACACAAGTTCAAAAAGACTTATCGTTCAACACATAACTATAAGTCTTGGAGACAACTACTCTAGGTCGGCCAAAAGCCTAATAAAGAAGACCTACTTATTCACATTTTTCATACTTCTCTCTTTTCTTTTTTTGACTCATTCATTGATTTGGACATTGAAATACTAACTATGTAAGGCGGATCCAAACATTTGTGTGTAATGGGGTCAAAAAATAATATAGTAAATTTTTTTTATAATATGGTAATTTAAAAATATAAAATTTAAATTTGTTCAATGACAATTGTATAATTACCATTAATATCACTTTAATTAATAAATACAAAATTATTTTCAATTATTTTTAAAAATATATATTAATGAATTAATGTTACGTTGTGAGTTGTTACAAATATATATATATATATATATATATATATATATATATATATATATATATATATATATATATATATATATATATTAATGGATTAATGTTATGGTGTGGGTTTTTACAAAATTTTCTATTTGTTAAAAATAAAATAAAAAACTTAGAATAAGATTTAATAGATGAATATATCTATAATATAAGAAAACAAATGTACCTGGAAAACTCATTTTTGCCCTTTGTTCTAAATTTACCACCTATTAAAATGAGGGTTAAATTGTGTCTAAAGTTTGCTTTTTGTGACTAAATTCTGACATGGTCCAATTTGAATTGCAAATTATTGCTTAGCTTCCCAAACACACCTCACTCTTTCCAACACTTTATTTTTATCATTTCTTTCTCTTTCCTTCTCTCTTACCAACTTTTGTCATCGCATCACTGATGTCTGCCAAAAAATACAACTACTTCTCTCATATGCATAATCACATGTTCCCCAACACCATCTCTATTTTCTCTCTTCTCTTTCTGCTCCCATCTATATTCTCTTCTTTCATTTGCATAAAAAACTGAGTTACCCTAAGGGTGTGTTTGGTTTGAGGTAGATGGAGGGGAGGGGAGGGAAGGGGAGGGGATATCTAAAATAAAATATGTTTGGTTCAATTTTTAGGAGGGGAGAGAAGGTGAGGGGAGGGGAGCAAAATCCCTCTAAATCACACTTCTTGCGTCCCCCCAAATCGGGGGGATTCAGTGGGGAGGGGAGGGGAGGGGAGGTGATTTTGATATTTAATAAATTAATAATATTTACTAAAATATCCTCCGTTTTATTTTATTACTTTAAGATTATTATTTTCTTTCATGTTCCTACTTTTCTTTTTTGCGATTTTTCTCGATTGTTTTCGTCAACTTATTATAACTATTATCTACCTTCAAATTTTTTCAATTTTTTACTTAGTATAAATCATAATCATTTCATTATTTTTATAATTTTTTTAATATTGTTTAAGTTCATATTTTCTTCTAATTTTGTTATTTATCCTATTATATTTTCTTTTATATCAAGTTTTAAATCATTCACTTTATTTTATTTTTTTTATTCAGTTTATTAAAAATTTTAAATTATTAATTTTAATAATAACTTATTTTATGTATTTGTTTGGTTTGTTGATTCATCACGATTTAAAAATTGTTATTAGTATATAGTTTCATCTGTGTCGGAGAGTTATAATCTGAATCAAATGTACTCGATTTATTAACGTTATGGTAAATTATAATGTTTTAGTCCCTCAATATTAAAAAATTTATTACCAAAATATTATGTATGAATTTTTCATATTTGACTATCATATCACTTTTATAAGATCATAAGGATAAAAATGTAATTTATTAATAAAACTCATCCCCTCCCCTCCTGAACCAAACATATTTTTAATTAAAACCCCTCCATTCCCTCCCCTCTCTTATTTTGAACCAAACACTTATCTGATTAAAAAAAATCCCTCACCTCCCCTCCCCTTCCCTTTATTAAAATCCCTCCCCTCCCCCTCATTTGAACCAAACAGACCCTAAAAGAGGTTAAAGGTATGAATTCTTAAATATTTAATGAAATGTATGGAGATTGATATAAAATGTTTCTGAGAAATAGGTTGAAGGTGTGAAGATTTGTATGAAAGTTATTGGGAAATATGTTAAAGGTATGAAGATACCTTCTTTTTTTTTTATTATGGTTTTTGATTTTTCTTTCTTCACCAAAAAATACTTCATCTTTTACATTCAACTTCTATACATAACATATGCTTTGTTGTTTCATTTCTTATAGTTTATTTTATTTTTGACTAAAAAGTTTACTAATTGCAACACTCATATTATTTTCTTCTTTAAACCAGGTAAGAAAAGAAACATCAATGTATCTCAGCTTCATCACCTCATAAACAACATATTTTTCATTGTCTTCCTTACAAGTGTAACAAAATCTTTTCCCGAAAAAATATATGCAGAGACAGAGGGAAAGAGATAAAGGTTGTTAGTAAAAAAACAAATTTCTTTGAATTTTTTCCCTGTCTTTATTTGTACATTAATTTTGAGGTGAGTGCAGGTTAACACTTAGTAGTTTGAAGGAGAGGTCGAATGTTTATGGATAAAAAGTCAGATGAATATAAGGGTATGAGGTTTGAGATTATGAAGGATTGTTGGTGTTTTCTCAAGGAAAATGGAAGAACCTCTTTAATGTAAGAAGATGATGGTGAAGAATAACGAAGGAGGTAAATATTTTTGGAGAATAATTGGTTTTGGTTTCAAGAAATTGATGGTTTTTTTAGAAAAGATTATGAAAGTTGAATGAGAGTTTTCTTGACTGATTGTGAGAGAACTAGAGATGAGGAGAGATAAAAATTCAAAGAAATTAAAAGATTATACATTTTCTTGTGATTATCATGATCAATAAAGAGATCGAGGAAATCTCGAGGGGTCAAATTAAAAGTTGCCATGAGTGATAATGAGCAGGGATGAAAATAGGACCATTAAATTGAAATATGGATGATTGAGTAAAATAGTGACATGTGATGCTAATAGCATAGATTGAAGAAACATGTAGGTTGTTTCAAATTAATAACATTGTTTGTTAAAGATATGAAAATATTTGATTTTTCTCTTGTGATAGCATGTTAGCTAATATCCATTGGACAACAAAAAATGCAATATCGCCATTGAGGGTAAAGCAAAAGATTTTTTTTTATATTTTCATTAATTGAGTGGATCCGATCCATTAAACTTATATACACAAATATTCTAGACATAAGAAATAATTGATTCTACAAAAATAAAAAAAATACAATTATCTAAATTTTAATTGTAGTATTTACAATCTGGAATGCTCATATTCCAGCCTCGTACTCCTTGCTTTTCTGGAGGTTGCTTCATAAAAAGGTTCCAACAGATGATAAAATGGCGATCAGGGGCTCTCACCTTCCTTCCATTTATATCTCTGTGGCACGAATGAGGAAACCGCAGAACACTTGTTCTTTTCTTGTTCTTTTGCTTCCAGGTTTTGGAATTTTTTATCGTCGATTATGTCGCATAATTTCTGCTCTGTTGAGGATATTTGGACCGCCTACATCAAGTTATCGTCTGCTCAGAGTAAGGTGGTGTTGCTGGCAGCGGCGCTTAGCATTGTCAGTAGGATCTGGAAAGCTAGAAACGTAAGACGGTTTGAGGATAAGAATCTAATTTGGACTTTTTTACTTAACGCGGTCAAGGTTGATGTTGCTTCTACAGGTAATGCCACACCAAAAGCCGAGTCGAACTCTATCTTGGACTTCCATCTTCTCAAGAGTTTCAATATTAAAGTCAATCCTCCTAAAGCTTTTACTGTCAAGGAATTTCCGTGGCATCCTCCGATTCTGCACTGGATAAAATGCAATACGGATGGCGCGTCCTCAAGGATGCCTTCGCGAGCGGCCTGTGGTGGTATTTTTAGAGACCATACCGAAAAACATCAAGGTAGTTTCTCCAAATTTCTTGGTGCTGGTAATGCTTTTTTGGCCGAGCTGTATGGCGCTATTCTCGCTATAGAAATTGCTAAACAGAGAGATTGGAATAATTTTTAGCTAAAGACTGACTCAAAGCTGGTGCTCCTTGCGTTTTCCAAACCCCTCATTGTGCCTTGGGAGATTTGTAACAGATGGGAGAATGTTCTACAACATACCAGATCAATCAATTTTTTGGTCACTCATATATATCAGGAAGGAAATCACTGCACGGATATTGCAACTTTAGTCCCCCTATTTTGCCTTTTTCTTGATTTTGATCCCTCTATTTTAAAAATCACTATTATAGTCCTCTTTTTAAGTTTTCTGTGCAATTTTCGTCCCCCTATTTTACTTTTTTCTGCAAAATAAATCCCTATTCTTGTCTCTTTTTCAATAGAAAACTCAAAAGGAGGACCAAAATCGTGGTTTTAAAAATGGGGGGACTAAAATTGAGAAAAAGACAAAATAGGGGGACCAAAGTTGCAATTAAACCTTAATATATTTTGTGGTGGGTTCAGACCACCTTTCAAATAAAAAAAAATTACAAGATTAATAAAAAATAAAATAATAAATAAACAATAATATTATCTAACACTTTTTTTTTTTGGATGATATGTGATTTTGAGAAATTATATTTTGTACACATTCAATATACAATATTTTATTTAAAAAATTAAGATATTAATAAGACAATATACATTTTATATAATACATTTATTTATTAAATCTTTCTATTATGTAAGATAACTTTGAAGAAAACTTGATTACAAGAGTCATTTGTGCGTTGAGAGAGGAAATTAGTGAGAATAAAATAGAATTAAAATTGTAGGAATAATAAAATAGAAAAAATGTATGTTTTTTTAAATATACTTTAATGTCATGACACGTTCACTTTCAAAATTACACTGCTCAATATTTCAAAAAAGAAAAAAAATGGAGCTGTCTTTTCAAAACACACTGCCCAATATTGTTACGTGAACACTTACCAAATATTGTTAATGTTATTTTAATTGAAATTAAATGATATGTAATTTTTAATTATGAAATTAGATGCTTCATATAGGAAATAGAGATCAGAAAAAGCATATGTACGGTGTTTTATGTACATTATTTTCAAAATAATTTATATCATTTTTTCCTCTCTTCACTTGATGAATTGGATAAGTATGTTTACAATTCTTTATTTTTTATGGTAAATATATTTTTTTTAAAATATTATCTTTAAGTAACAAAAATATTAAATTATTTAATTAATTTCAATCAACTATATTAAATATTTATTTCTGATTTAAATATATTGTTTAATAACATTACATTTTATGATCTTTTAAATATAACTCCTTAAACATAGAAATTTGATGGAGTTTCAAGCTAAAACAAATGATTCATGGATTATGAAAGGTGTGCTAGACCAGAGAGCAGATTTGGTTGATATAGAATCTCTTAAAGACATTATAGAGGAAAAGAAGTTTAATATGGGCAAGGCCTATAGGAAACTTCAATTGTGGTCATAAACTTCAATTGTTTAAATTAATATTATCAGGAAAATTAATTTAAACAAAACTGTCCATCAATGAAAGAAGAGGCCAGGGAAGAAATAGATAATAAAACTTTATTGTGCTTCATTTTGTTTTACTAGGATTTTTTTTGTTATTAAGAGCAATAATTTAGTAATATTAATTTATTTTAGTTATTTTTCAATAATACATTTTGGTCTACAATAATAATACATTTCTCAATATTAATATTAAGATAACTCCTCTAAGCTTTTCTCTTTTTTCATTATTCCTTCGTAGGAGTGGCTTTTGGCCATTTTTGGCTAGAAATTGCCCCTCAACCCCGTTTTTCTTTCTTTTTAAGTGGCTATCCATATAGATTTGCTTCTTCTTTTGTGTGTTTTTAAGTTTTCACCGTCTTGTGTGGTGTTTGTTGGTTTTCCCGTCTTAGTACGATGTTTGTTGGTTTTTCTGTCTTAGTACGGTGTTTGTTGGTTCAGATTGACACATATACTTCAAAACATTGTAGATCTGAGAAAGACGTGGGCTTCAATGTTCCAGATCTGAGAAAGACGTGGGCGTCAATGTTGCAGATCCAGAAGTATGAATATTCTGATGACTTTTATTTTGCCATACTTGTAGGCACTTTCATGTTGCCGTCGTATGCTATTAACCTAGGTGCTGCAAGATTGTTTGCAGATTCACCTTTGTCAGTTTTTAGCGGTCTTGAATTTGTAATGATCGATGTATTTTTCAATTTGAATGAATGAATATCTTTTTAGTAAAAAAAAAAAGCACAATAATTCATTATTATAGTAATATATTAATACAAATTTAATTTAATTAAAATTTCAACATTTTTTTATTTTTGTTCTATTTTTACTATCTCATCATTGATAAATAGTGTGATACACTAGACTTTTTTTTTAATAGTCAATAAAAAAATAAGTAAAAATAAACTACGCAATGTTATGATGCACTACATCAAATCTTATTAAAAATGCTACACATATCACCTCACCTTTAATGTAATTTATAATTGGTTATAATAAAACAACTAATTATTAGATTTAATATCAATTTTAAAATAATTAATCATTAAGTGAAAATAAAAAATAAAATGAATTTAAGAGAAACAAAGGCATAATCAATAGTATTAAATTTTAAATTTATGTTACTATTATTTACCGTTGTTTATATCAAAGAATCATTATTACGATATTGAAAAAAAATATTACTCTTTATGAAAATGTATCTATTTTTTAAATATCATTCACTTATACTTACATTCATTTATTTTTTATGTTTATTTATATTTATGGTTCAAATATAAATAAAAATATATTTTACTTTTAAAAATATTAATCTTTCATGGTTAAATAATTTTGTCCTTTTGTTTTTTCATTCATATTACATTTTAAAAACATATGCGTGTAACATACCAGTACCCATACAGACGCATGAGCATCCATATAGGAATTCGTGCGAACCCACGAGTTATTACATTCTTTGTAAAATTAAAGAAAATAAAATTAATTATATTTTACATAATGTATGAATCCGAACACAAAAAAATGTATTTATTTATGTTACTAATATTTATTCATATAATTAAAATGATATTTTCAAATACGTTATTTGATATTTATAAAATTAAATGATTGTATAAATATTTTTATAAATAACGTCAAAATAAATTTAATATTTACATACGGGAAATATATGGTTGATCTAAATATTTGTATGAAAAAACAATATTTATGGTCCAAATATATTTAGTTTTTTAAATATATATTTATATTATTATTTATATACTTAAAACAATCTATGAGTTTAAATATGAAAAAAAGTGTGTTGTTTTTTAATTATTAATGTTAGTAATATTTATAATTTAAGATTCTATTATTATGTAGTTAATAAATACAAAGTTTTTTCACTAATTCATAATAGTTAATATAATAGTTAATGATAACGGAAACATCACTGAACAATATTTTTATAAATAATACAAAATAAAAATTATGTTTATATTTGAAAAAATAAATTGTTTATTTAAAAATTATCTATATACAAAAAACTTAGGCACCAATTTATCATCTTTTTTAAAAATAGTAACAAAATTTATTTAAATAAATTTGACTTTCTTTTATAACATTTTGAAAACAAATGTGCGTATCGTACCAGTACCCGTGCGAACGCACGGCGGTACGAGTATCCCACTAGTTGTTATAAACAACATAAAATAACTATATATTTCTTTTAATATTTGAAAAAGAGAAGAAAGCAATTACTAAAAAAATGAAGACAATAAAAGTTAAATAAAATTAAATAATGTTAACCCTCCCTTTTAATTAGTTAAAGTTTTACATGAAATCATTCAGATATTTGAATCCGTATAAATTAAGAGGAATCTCTATAAATTGTAATCAATAAAAATTGTTTTGGATAATATAATGTCATAATATCAGTAAATTGTATGTTAGGTAATGAAAAAAAAATAGCAAGTATAAAATTTTCGTTTACAAATTACAAAAAAATATATAATTATGTTTGACTGATAGCTGATAAGCTAATTAAAGTGTTTAATAATAATAGTAGTTTAGTTAGCTAATAAATTTAAAATGACATAAAAAATATTTTTTAATTAATAATTAAATATATATTTGAAATAATTAAAATTGATAAGGATATTAATGGAATAAATAACGATAAACTATAAACTATAAGTTAAAACGCTATTTAAAATAACGTATGAAAAACAAATTAAAATTAATAAAATAAATTATAAATTCGTGATAAATAAATTCGTGATAAAATAAAATTATTAAATAATGACTTGTCAAAAATAGAACGAGAGTAATAAAGATCCAATGAATGAAACAGCCAGATAAGATATTATTAATAGAATAGAACAAATAGTATGATGAAATAGATTAAACATAAAAAAATTATGGAGGCAAGCTTCTCTAAACTTGGTATAGAGGGAAAGAATATTAACATTGTCAAAAAGAGAGAAAAATTAGATGGTGGGGGCTCCGTATCAATGTACATTCATCCACTACTCGCGTTCAGCCTTATCAAAAAATTGGATCATAATTCGCTGCAGTCGGAAAAGCCCACAATCACACAGTCATGCAATGGGAGCCGTCTGATGTTAATCTGATGGTCTTGATTTAAACTGATATTTTATAGTTATAAACTTCTGCTGTTTCTGATCATCAGATCAAAATCTAACTGCTAATAAACTTTTGACTGTGTGACTGTGTGAAAGTAACAACAGCAGTGGATTCAAATTACAAAAAATTGCAGTATCGTATCTTTAAAAAAATCACCAAAATTCTGACGTAGAAGCTGAAGATTCAAAAAAAAAAATTATTAGTAGATGAAACCATTAAAATTAAATAAATATCCATTTAAAAAATATATCAATGTTATGAATAATTATGTTAGTGGATGTCCATCCATCTCCTAGTTCTTCATCTTCCTATTCCATACTTAATATGTGTTTAATATGTATGATTTTCTATCTCCCTTGAGTCCTATAAATAGAGACCCATATTACAATGTAAAGCATACTTGAAATAAGATAAGATAATATTGTTCTCTTTCTTCTCTATCTCTCTTTGATCTCTCTATTGTTTTAGTTAGTTTTATAACACGTTATCAGCATGATACTCTACAACGCGAGTCATGATATAGCCAGGTTCTACGTTATTTTCTAATCTTAATATATTTGAACCAATATAATATAATTCATGATTTTGTTACTATTTTTTTCTTCATATAAATGTGTTTATTTTTTATATATTTTATAGAGAAATTTATTTACCTTGTACAATAATATTAGATTTCTTTGATAATTCTTGTTAAATTCCAGAAGAATTTAACATTAAAGCATTTCTATATGTTTGTCCGAAATTGAATTTTAACACATAAAAGTGTTAATTTAATATTCAAGCATCCCTGAAGGATTGCACAAAGAATAATTTTTCTTGACTGTTGTTTATGGAAATAATTTGTGATGTGATATTTGTAGAACTAAAGATTATTATTATTAAACTATCTCCAAATTATTATTCAAAGATTGAGTTTAATCGAGTATTGTGTTTATCAATAATTGATGAATTTGAGAAGAATTCAAAGTTCGATAATCTTTAAAAGGTCGCATCTATAATATTATTGAATCCCAAAATGATTTCATAATTTTTTTTTGTATCGATCTACAAATTCATAACTTGTAATATGCTCATTAAAATATTGTCATTCTAGAAAAATGACACAAATAATTTTAACGCATCCCAGAAGGATGGTTATATATATTTTTTAGATTATTGTATATAACAAATTATTTTTATAGTTCCTGAAGAACTTATCAAGCATCCCTGAAGGATAGAAAAATAAATTATTTTTATAGTTTTTGAAGAACTTATCCATCCCTGAAGGATAGTAAATCAAATTAATTATATGACGATATAATTTTAGTGATATAATATTGTTTGATTAAATATGTTTAATTTTATAAGGGGTAGTTGTTTGATAATTATATGATAATATGTTCATATGAATGTGTTTGATTAAAGTGTTTAATAATGAGATACTATTATTATATTGGTTTTGAATTATACTGGAGGTATTGAATATCTTTGTATTACACAAATGAATTTGGACATAAAATGTATAATAGAAAAGCTACCGTCTTTTTTTCCTTGGGCTTGTACTACACTTATATTAGTACAATTTAAGCACATGTCATTGTAAACCAGTAGTTTACAAATTACACTTAAATGTGTCGTTGGTAAAACCGGTTGGGTCATCTCGGATATAATATGATGTGAATAATTTATATTGAAGAACCAGAAGTTTCTTCAATCCATTAAATTTTTGTGTGTTTCTAAAAGAAAATAAAAATTTGAGAAATTGCGTTTTTATGACATTAATTGTTGCATCGACTAAAATATCATGCATATGTCTCTATTCACAGCCAGAAGTTTGTGAAATTATTTTCTCACCTAATTAGACTAAGATCTTGTTTTCTGAATTTTTTTTATAGAAATTCCTGTATAAGTATCACATATATATTATTAAAATTGATATTGAATATCATGTAATATATGTTCATAAAAAGAAAATGGACCCGAAGATTCATTCTTTAGACGTCTAAAGTTAATTATATGGTTGATACTTATGAGATCATCAATTCTAAATTATATATTTGAAACACCCAAAGTATGATATTAAGATATTTATTCGCATTAAGCCAACAGTATACTATATCTTAGTCCTCCCTAATATATTCTAATATTTCTCATCTCAGTGAACATTTGGATGTGTTGTGTATATTCCAATTGCTCCAATATAATACATTAAGATGAGTCATGAAAGAATATTGGAAAAATATAATTAATATGAATCTCAATTTTGAGGATATAATTTGAGCAAATAATCAAATACTTGATTGCAGCCCAGCAGGCTGATTATCACTTGATAAATTAATTTTCCCAATATTAGGGGGAGGGAAATGAACAGCTGAAATCATGAACAAGAAGTTCAAATGAACAAGTTAAAATAAATTGTTGTATTGATCCTCGTACAAATCAATATGAACCAAAAGTTCAAAATATTATTCATTTGCAAAGTTTATGAAATAAATTATCAGCTGGTAATACTCCACTCAAAGTGGATTCTCCTATTGGATAATATAATATTGCAAATGAGTTGTAGCTGCGCCTGAAGCGTGGTATGAAAGTCGGTTCCAATGTTAAAAGTCCTCTACTAAGAAAAGAAACTAAAGATGACCCAAGTGAGGATATATAAATGCTAAGAGCACTTTGATCTAATTTAGTTTTCAGTTCCAGAAGAACAAATCAAGTACTTGAAATATGAAATAAAGAGATCTCGATAAATTATGTCATGGATGAAATGCAATGGAACCAAAATTGAGATAACCAAATAAAGTCAATATTGACAATGTCTTTATATACAATATAGCGCTAAAAGTGATCAATGATAACGAGGATCATGAGTCAAAGCCTATTAAAGATTGTAGACTAAGTGAGAATTGGCCAAATGAATATATTCAATTACAGAAGAATTAAACTCACTTTACAAGTGACTCACTTTTGGACCTGTAGTCCGAACACCTCAAGGTGTGAAACCAATTGGATATAAATGATTTTTATGAAAAAGAAACATAAGAATGATATAAAGTTTGATTTATTGCTCAATGATTTTCACAAATACCTAAGATTGATTTTGATAAAACATATCCACCTGTAGTGGATTCAATCGATTTTTTTATATTCAATTAGCCTTGTAGCACATGAAGGGCTTAATTTGAACATGGTGAATGTTATGACATCTTATTTATATGGTTCACTTAATAATGACATTTACGTGAAACTCCCTGAAGGGTTCAATATACCAAAGACACGTAATTTTGGATCTCGAGAAAACCACTCCATCAAATTGAACAAGTTTCTCTATGGATTGAAACAATCTAGACGCATGTGGTATGATCAATTTGTCCTTCTATTTTCATAAAATGATGTGGAAAAGTATTTGCAATAATAGTTGTCTATGTGGATGACATAAGTATTATTGGAACTCCTGAAGAGCTTCCAAAAGCTATAAATTGCTTAAATAAAGAGTTTGAGATGAAGGACCTAGAAAAGACAAAATATGTCTAGGTTTGCAAATTGAGCATGTGGACAAAAGAATATATGTACATCAAGAAGGCTATATAGAAAAGTGTTGAAATGATTCTATATGAACAAATGTCACATGTTGCCTACTCCAATATGGTTGTTAGATCATTAGATATGGAGAAAGATCTTTTTAGGCCTCGAGAAAAGGATAAAAATTGCTTGGTCCTGAAGTACCATATCTTAGTGAAATTGGAGTACTAATGCACCTTGCTAAATACACACATCATGATATATCATTTGCGGTCAATCTATAAGTAAGATAGAATTATTCATCTACACGAAGAAATTGGAAAGCGGTCAACCATATACTTCATTATCTTAGAGATGTAGGTTACTTGTCAGATTCTCACAATGGTAGATCAGAAAGAGGTTATTTATTTACATGTGATGGTACAACCATTTCATGGAGATCTACGAAACAAATCACGGCAACAACTTCATAAAATCCTGCATAACTATTACCACTACATGAAGTCACTTCGAAGAAGACATTTTAAGCAACGACTACAAAGAATATCGTCTCACATGTAAATGTCTGCATGAGGGGGAGAAATATATATGTTTTGCACTCTTTTTTCCTTCACCATGGTTTTGCCCCATTGGGTTTTCCTGGTATGGTTTTTAACGAGGCAATTCACATTCAAAGGATATTGTACTCTTTTTCCTTCACTATAATTTTTCCCACTGAGTTTTTTCTGGTAAGGTTTTAACGAGGCATATCCTCAATGGACATCCAAGGGGGAGTGTTATGAATATTTATATTAGTGGATGTCCATCCATCTCCTAGTTCTTCATCTTCCTATTCCATACTTAATATGTGTTTAATATGTATGATTTTCTATCTCCCTTGAGTCCTATAAATAGAGACCCATATTACAATGTAAAGCATACTTGAAATAAGATAAGATAATATTGCTCACTTTCTTCTCTATCTCTCTTTAATCTCTCTATTGTTTTAGTTAGTTTTATAACAATCAAACTATTCATTCTAGTCCTATATTATATATATATATATATATATATATATATATATATATATATATATATATATATATATATATATATATATATATATATATATATATGAAAAATTTTGCTTTTTACATCTACACTGTCATCAATTTTATTATATTAAATTTTTTAAAAGATTCTACACTCAACCAATCACGATCATGTTAAGTGGCAAGACACACTGTTATTTTTAAAAAAGTTATGTGACATGAGTGATTAATGAATTTCAATTGGATGATAATATAAAATTATTTTACATAAAAAAGTAATTTAATTCAATACATAATTGTGATTGACGTTGTAAAATTATTTTGCACGCATGTCGATTTTCTCTTAAAAGAAAGTGAATAATTAATAATAAAATCATATACCCCTGAATTATCGTTTAGTTCATTAAAATTCTTAGTTCATTAAATTCCCTTATAAGAACCGTCGTTTTATTCCTCAAAAACAAAAAGAATCGTCGTTTCGTAAACGATACACATACGCTGAAAAAGCGGTGAATGATCAAGCGAGTGGCGCCATTTCGCATTGCCAACTTCCGAGTGAGTCCTGATTTCTCAACTTCTCTCATTTTCCCTTTCTCTCATCGCGCGCTTCAGCGCATTTTTTCGTTCTCTAATCGCGCGCTTTTTCTCGTTTTTCTCTCACAGGAAGAGGAATAGCGATCCAAAAAACGATAAAAAGGTTTCTGGTTATTTTTTCTTCCATTTCTGCTTCGAATTTGTTGAATTTGATGTTAATCTACACGTTAAATAATGCTTATTATTATGAATGTTGAATAATTGATGATGAACTCGTGTAAGAATCAGCATTTTGATTTTTGATTTTAGCATGTTGTTTTGATATTTTGCTGTGTAATGTAATATATGAACTAAATTTACGTTTAATTAGGGTTTGAATTTGAACTTACTTCCATGGTTGATGATTCATGAATTCACCGAGTTAGTTACATAATACATTACATTGCATGTTAGTGTAAATTTTAATGTGTTGTGGAAGAATTATAAATTGCTATGTAGATAGCATGGTTTTTAAAAAACGGTTGCGGTCGCGTAAAAGTTTTTACGATATCGGTCGGTACAGGTTTCACGACACTGATCGCGGTGTGAATTAACCATAATTTGTTCTTTAATTTAAAAAACGGTGATGTCGCGGCCGGTTTCGCGGTCGCTGACCGTTTTTTAAAACCTTTGTAGAATGCGCATTTAATTTGTCGATGCTACTATGTACAGAATTGAATCTGATCTTAAACTGCATGTTAAATAATGGAGTCGAGCTTACAAATTTGTGGATGCTACTATGTAATAAATGGAGTCGAACTTACAAATTACAATAGCATGTATGATCTATAGATTTGTAAAGAATCATATGAATATGTGTTCCCTAATTAGGGGAAGAGGGAAGTTAGGAATGGGTGGTGGGAGAGGTTGTGAGGGAAATGGAGCGGATGCCCATGTATGTTTCTTATGCCCATGTATGTTTCTTATGCAGATTCATTTCCAAACCAATTCCATATTGAGGCAACCATCAATACCTTTCAACTGAGTTTAACAGGTACATATCTCATTCTTAAATTGGATTCTGCAGCAAACTTGCAATGGAATTGTCTGTTAATTATGCACAATCAAAGCATTCATTAAACAATTTAGTAGTGCTATTTGTTCATTTGATATTTACATCTTGAAGTTGGAATTTTCCAACTCCATTGAGACCAATGCCATGTTAATGGAGTAAGTTAGTTGTTGAAGTAACCAAATTCAATTAGGCTGCCATATGAAATGAAACTGGAACAGTATATATTGGTGGTGCAAGTGAATATCATTTCCAAAATTTTCCATAGCTTTGGATATGGAGATTCAATTTCAATTTACAAACTATTGTATTTGGTGGACCAAGCATGCTAATTAATGTCTAGTGTAATATATTGAAATGTTTTTGTTGGAATGAGATGGTTTTTATCTATTTACATTGGTATCCTGTACAAGATATTTGATACTACTAGCCATTGTTTTATTAAAAATGTTTCTATACAATAGAATTCATCAAGGATGTCACGTTGACTTAGCATGTTAATGAGTAGTATCAATTTAGGTTGCTTTTTTCCTCTTTCCTGTTGAACTCATGTACTATGCAATTCTCATGATTTTTCTAAACTAACATGCTGTTTGGAAACAAATGTCATTTATTTATGTAGAGCGCTATAGAAACTTACATGCTGCTGGAAATCTTTTCGGTTTTCTTACCACGCTGCTGGAAAACAGACTGTGCAAAATCAATTCATCATATGCATAAAACTATATTCTACACAATATCAGTCATGGGATTCTTAATGTATTCTTTTTCTGAAACTGTATTCACATTTCTGATGTTGTGTTTTCTATACAGGCATACCCGCAAAATACCAATCACTTATATTCGTGTAATCAATCAATTGAAGACCATAGTAGACAGAATTAGAAGATTGCATTATCATCTTCTTTGAAGAGGTAAATTTGTCATTCTTCCAACATTGAACTTAGTTGGTTTTTGGTCATGATCTTTGCTTATTATTCTAATTTTTTATGTCAAAATAAAGTTGGTTTATAGGCACTTATTTGATGTTGAAATAAAAGTTTTTGTTTTCATTTCTATAAAGATGATTTGTCTGAGACTATGTTTCCTTTTTTTAATGTCTGCTACAATATTGCTTTAAATTAAGCCACAATCATATCTGTGTCATTTTGGTTCATTATTTTGTTTACATTTCATATTTCAATAGATATATCATTAAAATATTAAATTGCAAGTTTTATAATCAGTTGATATCTACGTCAATGTATCGTAGTTTTATCAATACATTTCATTATAATATAAAAATGCAATTACATTTACCCGTGCGTCAGACGCACGGGTATCTAACTAGTTAGTTCATTAAATTCACTTATTAAGTTGTCGTTTTATTTCTCAAATAAAAAGAATCGTCGTTTCGGAAAAGATACATATATGCTAAAGAAGTGGTGAGTGAGCGAGTGGCGCTATTTCGTATTGCCAACTTCTGAGTGAGTACTGGCAGTGGTTTCTCAACTTGTCTCATTTTTTTCTCTCTCATCGTGCTTTTGTGCATTTTTCTTTCTCTCATTGCACACTTTTGCTGGTTTTTCTCTCACAGGAAGTGGGTTAGATATCCAACAACCGATTAAAAGGTTTCTGGTTCTTTTTTCCATTTCTACTTCAAATTTGTTGAATCTGATCTTAATTTGCACGTTAAATAAGGTTTAAAATTGTATCAGTGTCAGACACATGCGCCGACACTTGTGATTATGTTTAATTTATTCATTTTTTCTAATTATTACGGGTGTCATTGTGTCAGTGTCGGGGTCGTGTTCGGGGTGTCTGTGCTTCATTATGGTGAATAATTGATAATGAACTCTTATAAGAATAAGCATTTTAATTTTTAATTTTACCATGTTTTGATATTTGTGCTGTGTAATATATGAACTAAATTTTTAATTTTTTGTTAGAATGAAAAAGGACTCGTGGGATTTCGGCAAAAAAAAGGTGTCTGGAAATTTTCCCGAGGATGGTGCCATCTTCATGTCAAACCGGAGCACTTTGAAAGAATGTTTTCAGAGGAATTTGTTTGGGTTGCCAGATAGTTTCGCTGATTTCGTTCACAACATCAAGGCAGGAATGATTTTGTTCCTTTTCGAATTTGAAGCAAGGAAGCTTTATGGGGTTTTTAAAGCGATCTCAGATGGTGGCATGAACATTGTTCCTCATGCATATGTTTCATCAGGAAAGCAGTACCCTTCACAGGTTGTAATCTGTATTTTCATATTATGCTTGCCTTTTTCCAACTCATTCCCACAGATTTGGCACAAATTGATGTTATATTTTTACCTATATTTTGCTTTTCCTATTATTTTGATAAGATTTTATTTTTAGAATATTCTTATCTTTATGAGTTCATATATATGTTTATGGTTTTGACCAGGTTAAATTCACCACAATCTTACGTTGTGACCCTCTTTCTGAAGATGAATTTTGTGATGTTATTCGAGATAACTATTTTACCACCTACAAATTCAACTTTGGTTTGTCCAAAGATCAGGTATGTTCTTTTTCAACTTTTGTTTGGGCTTCTTGCACTGTTTTACTTTTTCTATTCAAGAAAACATTGTGACCCTCGTTGTTTTACTGGCAGGTTGAAAATCTTATGTGGATATTCAACTCAAGAAAACATGAAGTTCCGCACTCTCTTCATCAGAAGAGAAGGAAAAAAAGAAAGTGGGATTTTCAGATTATAGAAAACGAACTAATAAAAGAGAGGTTTACCAACACTCAGAAAAAGAGGCTCGTCATGAACCACGGAGCATCAGTAGCTGCTGAGCAAGAGGTGGAAAAGCTTTCTTTGTCTCCCAAGTCTTGTGAAAAGTTTGAAAGCATCCAATTCAATATTGATGATGCTTATGATCCTGAAAACCCTGGCTTTAATCATTCTTTAGGATCTGGGGCTCACTCTGCTGCTAGCTTTGAATCACGTGAGCTTTCTACATTTCAAAAGAAGAAAGGAAACCTCCATATTCTTGAGGAAGAGACTGAAGATTTTATACCCTTGTGTTCTACAGACAATTCTGACCTTGAAGAAGGGGAGCTTGATAACTATAGCGAATGCTCAGAAGAGAAACAGACAGAGTTAGACATGCTTGCCGAAAATGAATTTTCTTATATCCCTGTACCGCGATTTCTGATGAGTGATAAAGAATCTAACAGGTTATGTGACTCTTCACCCACTGCTGTAAGCAGTTTACACTCCAAAGATGAAACGGACACCCTTCCCTCAAAGGGGTTGTATTCCGATAAAACCAAAAATAGAACCAGTGTGTTTTCCAGGTTAAATTTTTCGTCAAAGGGTATTCCTTCAAAGAATCAGAATGATATCAATGGAAAGGACCTTGCAGAGTATCACTGTCAATATGAATATGAGAAAATGGAAGAGGTCACTCGACAGATTGAAGATGGCAGAATGTATAAAAGAGCTAGTGTGTTTATGCGCTTGACCAGTGTTTCAGATGCTGTTCCCCAAATCCATTGTATGACAGGACTGTATGACCGAACTAGAGGGTGCATGAACGGTAAGTAGGAAAGTAAATTTTCAGAATTTGAAGTGTTTTTCAATCCAGGTCTCCTAATCGTTGTCCTATGCTCATTTAAATATATATAATGCCAAACACAATTATCTAATATGTTTTGGTCTGTAAACTGTTGTGGAAATGCTGATGACCAGGTAATTTCTAGACGGAGAGATGAAAGGAGACAGCGGAGGAGACTGCGAATCAATGGTGGTTGGATATCTCCAAAGGACACCAACATTTAAGTGAGAAGTTGTTCAGTGAGGGTGAGGCTAATAGAATAAAAGTTTACTACATGGATTTTAGGTGCTCATAGTAACTCAATCAAATACTTTTGGTGGAAGAGTTGTTAGTTCAGCAATCATCTCATGCGTTTACCGGTGCCAGGTACAGCACGAAGTGTGATCCTAAATTTTAAGGTGTGTGTGGTTCCTGATTTGGGATGCACTTTTGAGTTAGGCCTCCAGGTATAACTTGGAACCGTCTGCACTTTGCGTAAGTGGTAAAATGTAGAAATGATAGAGGAGAAAAACATCTCTCTAAATTGTATGACACATTTTCCTTTTTAGATTTCAAATGATTTAGATTTTAGACAATACCAATTGATTTTGATTGGACGACTATAAAAACAGCATCTGCAATTAAAAAAAGAAAGTAAATGTATACTTGTTGACTAATAATGAAATGATATAATTTTAAAAATGATTTAAAGTTAAAATATATTAATATAAAATTCTTAATAAGATTTATTTAATAATCATTTTAGATGTTATGTCTTTGACACCACTTAATTTTTTTTAATGTTATTTTATACTTAACCAAGCGTTTGGGCTCGAGTGGCAAACGAGTTTATACAAAGGACGATATTCGAGAAATACCGAGTTCGATTTCTGGAAGAAATAACGCGTGGTTAGTGCACATGCCTCCGTAAATGCAATTTATTAAAAACTCAAATAAGTTTCACTTTACCTTCAATGCACCTCACAAATTAATTATATATTTAAAGTACATAATTCTATTTTGTTTGCCAAAGAAACACTAGTAAGGTAAATTCCTGATACTGAAGGACCAAGACATAACAAAATAAACTCCAATTATGCAATTATCTGATTCTGATGCATTAAGCATCTCAGTTCCTCGACCACGAGCACATGAAAATTGATCAAGTTCATTTATATGTATAACGAAATGCATTCCTTCTTTTACACGTATTTTGGATTGGCTCGACAAGAAGGGAGGACCCAATCCACATCCACTCTGGGACGGCCCAACGACCTAGGCCCAATCACTTATGGGCAGAAAGAGCGCTCTTTCTTCTGCCCGTCTCCAAGCTATCCATGATCTGGATGACCATATCAACTCCAACACCACTGACCGAATATCAGGCTCCTCGAATCTCACCCCCCGTCGATCAAGAACACTCCTCTTCTCGAACAACAGTTGGATTCGAGCAGTCTCCCAGTATTCCTAAGTTTACTCCTAAAATCCTGGCAGTCACGCGTTTTGGGCCTAAATCCACGATCCAGCCCAAAACACGGACTGTTAGCCACGCGGTGGGGGTAATATATAAACCCTCTCCCTCGAGAGAGTCAAGTAACACAATTTCATAACCCTAAACACTAATTCGTATTTGTGCGCCTACTGACTTGATCGTCGGAGTATCTTGTAGGTACACCCCTTCCTCATCGTCATCAACAATGTGCAAGACGTTCATGGCCCTTTTCTGGTTATGGTCCTCAAGTCAGTAAACACCCATCTGATCGAACCCGCTCTTGCTCAAAGCCCTGCACCAATCAGATCTCAGTTCCTCGCCCACGAGCACATGAAAATTGATCAAGTTTGTATATATACATAACATAATGCATTCCTTCTTTTACACCAATTTGATCGAACCCGCTCCTGCTCAAAGCCATGCACCAATCGGATCTCAGTTCCTCGCCCACGGACACATGAAAACTAGGGGTGGCAAACAGACATGTCCGCCTCGTTTAGTCCCGCTCCGCAAAAACTCGCGAAACAATGGGGCGGGGCGAGCATATTTGAGAGTGCGGATCTAAAACCTTGTCCCGCCCCGTAAAAAAGTGAGGGTGGGGCGGGGAAGGCCCGCGGGCATTGAACCTTATAGGCCTAAAAATAGTAAAATTGTATGAAAAAGTTCATGCCCGCAAAAGCCCGCAAAAAATGGAGCGGGGCGGGGCGGGCACATTAAAAGGAGTGGGTCTAAAATCTTGTCCCGCCCCGCAAAAAGGTGCGGGCAAAATGGGCTTTCCCCGCAGGCCGGACCCGTTTTGCCACCCCTAATGAAAACTGATCAAGTTTGTATATATGTATAACATAATGCATTCCTTCTTTTACACCCATCTAACCGAACCCGCTTCTACTCAAAGCCCTGCACCTATCGGATCTAGGTTCCTCGCCCACGGGCACATGAAAATTGGTCAAGTTTGTATATATGTATAACATAATGCATTCCTTCTTTTACACCCGTCTGATCGAACTCGCTCCTGCTCAAAGCCATGCACCAATCGGATCTCAGCTCCTCGCCCACAAGCACATGAAAACTGATCAAGTTTGTATATATGTATAACATTATGCATTCCTTCTGTTACACCCATCTGACCGAACCTGCTCCTGCTCAAAGCCCTGCACCAATCGGATCTCAGTTCCTCTCCCACGAGCACATGAAAATTGATTAAGTTTGTATATATGTATAACAAAATGCATTCCTTCTCTTACACTCATCTGACCGAACCCACTCCTGCTCAAAGCCCTGCACCAACCGGAGACGCGCAAGCTGAAATTCCCAGCCAGAAACACAAACAAATTGTCTCCACCAACTTGGGAAAGCAAGGACCAGTTACTCGGCAGACAAAACACCCTGCTGTAGAAAATAAGAACAATAAAAACTGAATAGTGTATTAGTCCCCCAAACTGCAACTAATGAACTGACGCCTCTCAGCAAAAACTGATTGTATATCAGTCCCCCAAACTGCAACTAATGAAACGAAGCCTTTGAAAAACAGAGGCAGACCTCCAGAGGCCAAAAACCAGAAAACTCGAACATGGTGGGTAATCCTAGCAAGCGAAGAAGCGCTTCCAGACTGCAAACAGAACCACAAAGAGACCGATAAATTAAAACTTCTGCAATTATATCGTTGTCACGAGTGGACTGATACGACGACTATACTAATGCAGACCCGAACAGGAGAAACACACCTACAAGTTGGAGAACAACGCGTGAACTTCAGAAATGATCCACACAACCAAAAACAGTTTTAGAATCCAAATACCATAAAGTAACATTATATTCAATGTACTTGATTTAATTTTCAGCCAATTCCAAGGCCAAGATATAGCAAATTCAACCATGTTGTACAGATTAATTTCCTCATTTTTAAACAGTTTCTCATTTCTTGATATTCATATGAACCATATACAAGCGAACCAAATCACCCTAACTCTCGCATAAAAAGTTCTTCCACAACCAATTAAGCCTTCAAATTGTTGAAAGTTTAGTCCTTCTTTACGGAATGCCGTTGAGATGCCCAATCAATTTGCAATATGATATCAGATACCTGCAAAAAATAGACATTCAAAGAATAGGGGGAAACCGATTCCTGAATCCCACTACCACTACAACACAATAAAGATCCTTGACCAATGACACCTCTCATAAATAGATTATCTTTTATAGAAATTTTATTTTGAAAAACCTCAAAATGAGACAGGAGATTTTTAACGGAATATATTTATTCCAAATCTTCAACCACAGGAGATTGGTCAAGCAAGATCTAGCCTATGTGATCTTCTTAAAGGTTCGTTTTACTGAATATTCATTAGCGAATGCACTATCCCCTATTTCTAAACGATTTAAATCAGACAACCGAAGAGAGTTATCTCTCCCTCCACATCTGACGGATTCATCAATATCTTCATATCTATTAGCTAACATTTTATACAAAAGATATCTTTTTTCCGATCTAAATTTCCAAACCCATTTACCTAAAAAAGAATCATTGAAAACTCTCAATTTTTTTATACCCAAACCCCCTATTCTAATGGTCCACACACCTTATCCCATTTCACCCAATTTATTTTTCTCTCCTCCTCTCTCATACCCCTTAAGAATTGTTTAAACATATCAAATTTTGAAATGATACTTAACGGAGCCTTCAAGAAAGAAAGATAATAGACCAGGATAGTTGACAAGATTGATTTGTTAATAACCACCCAACATCTGATGGGCAGTTGGTTTTGCCTCCATCTCGACAATTTGCCCCAATCGGTAAACCAAGATATTTGAATGAAGTGGATCCCACCTTGCAATTTAAGATGTTGGCCGTTTCTTCTAACTTGTTATGTGATTTCGAAGATGGTGAGTTACGGACTGAGTGGGATAGAATTCAGAAGTTGGATGTGCCAGATCCAGTTCAATATTTCATTTGGATATTGACCCCATAACAAGTTCCTTACAAACCATGTTAAGAGTATGATGGATTTAGGGTATGCCATGTGCACTTATTGTAGAGATGCTATAGAGACAAGTTTGCATGTAGTTAGCGACTCCCCTAAGGTCATACAAATATGGATGAATTTCATGCCAACTGAGCTTCGTAACTCATTTTTCAGGGAGAGTTATAGAATTGGATTAAAACTAATACCACCTTCATAGATCATGGATCAAATGGTGTTCACTAGTGTGACTTTTGGGCAATAGTTTGTCATTGTTTGTAGATGTGGAAGAATAGAGAGATTCACGATGAAGAGTATCATCGTCCAAATAATCCAAGGGCTATTGTTAAGGAGTTAATAGAGGAGAATAATCGGGCTCAAAGAGCTAATGAGAATGTTATGGAAGTTCATCGCGTGTGCAAGTGGATTAGGTGGACATCGCCTCTAGTAGGAACCTTCAAGCTCAATATTGATGGCGCTTGTATGGGTGGAATTAGAGCGGGGTATGAAGGAATTGCCAGAAATAACATAGGTTAGTGGATTAGTGGTTTTGCTAAGTATTTGGGGTCGTGTAGTGCTTATATTGCTGAGTTGTGGGGAATGTTTGAAGGTTTGAAGTATACTAGGGGCATTGGATTTACGAGGGTGGAGTTGAATATTGACTCTCTATCGGTGATCCATGCTATTCATAGTGGCATTTTTGGGAATACTGTGGGGCAAACTCTTGTTAAGAATATTCGTAGATTGTTGAATTTGCATTGATCAGTTGAAGTTGCACATACATACAAAGAGGAAAATGCTTGTGTTGATGCTTTAGAAAACATTGGTTGCTATTTAGAGTTTGATAATATGTTCTTTTCGCATATTCAAAGTCAAATTAAACATCTGGTTGAAGCAAATACGAGAGGGTTGGTTAACCCAATATTGACTATAGTGTAAGTTATTTTTCTTTTGATTGAAAACCCTCCATTCTACAAAATAAAAAAAGAAGTCAATTAAGTTAAACAAATATTTTTTCCTAAACGAATACATCCAACTTCTAACATAAAAAATCACATCTAACTATTTTAATATCCTAATAAATTTTTTTTTATCAAGGTTAACATTTACACAACACTTATTTTTATTTTAATAAATATTATTAAATTTTTCACCATCAGTATTCGACCCACTTTATCAACTAACATCAAATTATTCCATTTATCTATAGCTCTCATTGTTCGCACCTCCCAAATTACATATAGAAAAACAAGTGAAAAGATGAAGCCCAAGGCCCATTCATGTTTTAGACTTGTTGCCTACTTCTTCTCTCTCATTTTACTCCAACTTCACAGAATCTTCAAACTTTGCAACACTCTTTCTCTTTCTCTCATTTTCTCTTTCCACTTCTCAGGTTCGTTCTCTCTACAATTTCCCCTTCGTTTTCTCACCATTTTCTCTTCCTTTTCCTTCCCTAAATCGATCCATGCGATCACTACTTCACCGCGTCTTCGTTTTGTTTTAATTTAATTTTAGCAATTCGAATTTCACCTTTTTGAATTTTTTCACTAGGGTTTGTATGAAAATCGATTGTTTACAGTGTTTTTTTTTTTCAATTTGTGATTGTTAGGTTTTGTTGTTTGTAGAGATTTGTCATGGGAGATAGTCAATACTCGTTTTCTCTTACAACTTTTAGGTATGATTGTTACTATATTTCTGTATCTCTCTCTGTATTGATTGAATTGATAATGTTGTGTATGTTTGAACTGATTTTGATTCTGTTTTGTTATGGACCAGTCCTTCTGGAAAGCTTGTTCAGATTGAGCATGCTTTGACTGCTGTTGGCTCTGGACAAACTTCTCTTGGAATTAAAGGTAGTTGTTGGATCTGCTTTTCATCCTTTCTTCTTCACTGTAGATGTTGCTTCAGGGTTTAATTTGAATGAATATGATTTTAGGAAACATTAGACAGCTTTGTTGTTGATTGGTTGCTCGATGAGGGTTGATAGAGTAATGGGGTTGGCGCCGAATGGTTTATTTAGTTACTAAATGCTAAATGCTGCACCTATTTTGTGTCTATTTTTTGACTAATTGCTTGACGTAGTTAGAGAAAAGAGTTTTCTTTAGAAATGTAGACTTATATAGATCTTGAATAGATTATAAAAATAAATAAATGATAAAGCTAAATTCAGACACTCTTGCATTGGACTTTGAAAATTGCCCCTGCTTGTACAATTTTGTTGATTACCCTCAGAGACAGTTGAATGAGATTTTACTCGATCTCCATTATTGCCCTCAACCATCCAAAGGAGGAAGTAGTTCTTGCGAGGGATCTAAGATTTCCCCGATAAACTAAATGGAATGATAGTAGGTTTCACCATGGGCAGGAGATGAAAAGTGGAAGTTGAACCAGCAGCGTCGGAAATTTCACAACAGCCCATTGTAGTCCCAAGATACAGTTTTTGCAGAGGGTATGACCACACCATAAAACATAGGGCACGTTTTCAACCATGTGGAACGATTCCCAGCATACCGGGCATTCAAGCCCTTCCTCTATTCCAATGACAGAGGTCTCATCATTAGAGCATTCTGAAGTAGAATGAGTTGGGTTTGGAGAACCCTTTTTCAGTCCCGCATCTCCACTCCAGTAATACAATTTGATGCAAAATTCCACATTCTGAATCAAAATAAGTACATAACCAATCAGAAGGTATCATTCAGTCCTGAATGTGATTAACTAATGACTGACTCAGCGCCTAAAATCTGAAAAAGCCAGTAGGACAGAACCACAAAACAGTAAATTGAATTATTCATAGGTATGGTGATATATCTCAGTAAAATAGGTATGAATTGTACATAGGTAAATTCTCTTAAATATGTACCACAAACTGATAATTCTTTCACCCGATTTAAAATTCTATATTACTCATGTCATTGTCCTATTGTCTTTTAATATCGTTTTAAAACTCATTCAAATAATCTATCTTGTCTGTGCTAAAATTACTTGTAGTATGAGAAAATAGAGAATTATCCTCGCATAAATGACATTCTCTGATTGACCAATTGTTTTGATCTATATAATACAAGCTGATGATGGCCTCAAGTATGAAGGGAGTTCATATTATAATAAATTAGGATAAATTACGTTTTATTTAAATATGTACTGTTTCCTTTCTAACTCCACGGGTGTGTATGGATGATTTGTTTCTTGTAATATTGTCTGCAACTTTTGCTATTTGTAACTATGTATTTGGTTCATGCAGCTGCAAATGGAGTTGTCATTGCAACAGAGAAGAAGCTGCCGTCTATTTTGGTTGATGAAGCATCAGTATGTTTCTTTTTTTTTTTTTAATTTGTCTTCTTCAAAGTTGTATTTAATGGAGTTGTATTTAATATGGTTGTGCGATCTTTTGTCCTATGCTTTTTCTGCATCCCTAATAAATATTTGGACATCCTTTTCTAATCTGTTATTATTGTTTTCTCAGTTTTTCTAATAAACCTTCTATGCCTAGTCCTAGACTCCTAGTACTTGAAAATATAGTATGCCACATTGTTTTTTGATAGGATCAATTTAATATCTAAATAGGAAAAATAACAGAAACAGAATGATATAAGAAAATACTGACTTTTATTTGAAGTTCTCTAGAGTTCAAATGGGATCTAGGGTTACAAATAAGAGTAGAAAGCTGTAGAAAAAATGCAGAAAAGATAGAAACAGAATGGAGGCTCTTAGAGAGGCCTAGTCTCTCCCATGTGGTATATCCACTACTAATTTCTGCCTATCTAACAAACTAGCTGCTGCAATCATTTATTCAGAATCCTAGGACAATTCCCCCACTCACAGGCTGCCAGCTGTAAGCCAGCTGTGACAAGCCATGTGCAGCAAATCTACTCAATATTCTGTTCTCTCTCCTTCCCTTTTTGTCTTTTCCTAACATAGAATTTACCAAATCTACCAATTCCCTCCCCTTCAAAACTATCCTTGACCTCAAGGATAAAGTCTGGAAACTCTTCTTTTATCTTACTCACTAGTTCCCAAGAGTTTTCAAAATCTGGCAATGTTTTCCATTTGATCAACACCTCCAGTTCACCCTGCTTATTCCTCCTTTCTTCCATAACTTTCTCAGGCAAGGGCTCAAGCTGCCAGTCTTCATTCATGCAGGAGGGTAATGGTTGGGGCATAACAGAAGGAATTACAGCCTTCTTCAGCAATGATACATGGAAGACAGGATGTACCTTGGTGTCTTCAGGCAGTTTGAGCTTATAGGCTACAGCACCAATCCTCTTGATTATCTCATAAGGTCCATAATATCTTGGGCTCAACTTTTGGTTCAATCTCTGGGCCAATTTCTTCATTTTGTAAGGCTGGATTTTTAGAAAAACCATATCTCCAACTTCATATTCTACTTCCCTCCTATGTTTATTTGCCTGAGTTTTCATCACATCTTGAGCTTTGCACAATTGATCCTTCAGCTCCTTGATCATTATGTTTCTTTCAGCTGTGAGCTTATTCACCTCATCTACTACTGAAGGAGGAGTATCACCTCTGATTAACACAGGGGGGGGGTCTACCATAAAGGGCTGCAAATGGTGTAGTTTTAAGTGAAGCATGATAGTTGGTGTTGTACCAATATTCTGCCCAGGCTAACCACTTGGGCCACTGCTTAGGCTTCAACCCTGTTACACATCTCAGGTAGGTCTCCAAACATCTGTTCACCACCTCTGTCTGGCCATCAGACTGAGGATGATATGCACTGCTGTATTTCAACTGAGTCCCAGCCTGCTTCATTTCACCCACAATCTTCTCTATCTCATTTTTTAGGTAGAAGGGATATCTATAGGGTCTCAGATTAGGAATAGTTGCTCCAGGCTTTAGGATGATAGCATGATCATGCTCCCTAATAGGTGGTAGCCCATTAGGTAGATGGAATACTTCTTCAAACCTGTCCAGTAATGTCTTCCATTCATCATCCTCTACTGCTGCATTTTCTCCTTCAGCTTGCACAGATTCTACCAGCATTCCTCTTCCTTCATCATTCAAGGCTTTCAACATTTCTTCCATAGAAGCTTGTTTGGTACTTAGTACAGGGTCACCAAAAATACAATGTTCAATCTCCTCCTGCTTCCATTTCAGATATAACACACCAAAATTTGCTTCAATGCTGCCCAAACTGGCCAACCAATCCATCCCCAACACCAATTCAGCTCCACCTAACTCCATTAAGAAAAAATGTTGATTAAAGTCAACCCCTTGCACATTGAAACTCAGCCCTTCACAAACACCTTGATATTTAACCCTCTCTCCATTTCCCACCTCTATGACATAGGGAGGAGTCTCCATCAACTGTATGCCCATTCTCTCTACCAGCCTAGCATCAATGAAATTACTAGTTGCCCCTGAATCAATGAGGGTTATCAACTTCTGTCCTTGTACGGTAGCCCAAACCTTGAAGGATTTATTAGAAGTGAACCCTTGCTTGCTCTGCAGTGACAAATGTAAGGTTTTGAGTTCTGTCACTAATTCCTCCACTGCCTCAGTTTGAGTACTAACTCCCCAATTCCCCTCTTCTTCCTCACTACTAATCTCACACAGCTTGAAACTCATATGCTTAAATTTGCATATGTGCTCCCGATTCCATTTGTCACCACACTTAAAGCACAATCCCTTCTTGCTCCTCTCCTCTAACTCAGCAGGATTCAATCTCCTTCCTTTGTATCTCTCATTTGCTCCTCCACTGATGTTCTCACCATCCTTCTTAGAGCCACCTACTTCTATAGGATCTTTGATTTTCAGCAGTCCTCCTCTATCCTTCCACGAGCTCCCCTTCTTTTGGCAAACTTCATTTTTCTCTTCAATTAATAATGCTCTATCCATGAGGTCAGATAAACCTTGACTCTCATAGAGCTTTAGTTCAGCCTGAATCTCCTCCTTCAAACCATTCAAAAAAATGGAATCTAACATTATTCTTTCCTCTCTTCTTAAAGGAGCTACTAACCTCTCAAACTTCTCCATATACTCCACAACAGTCCCTTTTTGTTTCAAACTCAGCAGGGGGCCCATCGGGTTTTGCATCATACCCGGTTGAAATCTTCTCATCACCGCAATCTTAAATTCCTCCCAAGTCCTTAGTGGTGCTTGTTCTTCCCACCACTGATACCAATTCAAAGCTCTATCCTCCATAGCCAGTACCACTGCGTCTAGCTTGTCACGTACTCGTATCCCATTCAAATGGAAGTATCTCTCTACGCGAACCAGCCAACCAAATGCGTCATCTCCCTTAAAGATTGGAATTTCCAATCTTCGTTTGTTTCCCAAAAACCTAGACCCATTTCCGCCACCGTGACGACGAGTTCTGGGTCGAGAATCTCGTGACACAGTGCTTCTCTCACTTCCTTCCTCATCGTCGTACTCGTGCTCGCTCCCATATCTATGTGTCCTTCGTGGTCGATCCTGAAGCAGTTGGCGTATCTGCTCCATCGTGACTTGGGGTTTCGCTTGTTGTTCCAGAACCAGCAGTCTGATTTGATCTAAGGTTCCTTCAAAATTGTTCATTCTCTGCTCCATCGTGTCTACTCTATTTTCCATGATGCTCCTTGTATTGACCATTCACAAACTGATGAAACCAAGGCTCTAGATACCAAATTGATAGGATCAATTTAATATCTAAATAGGAAAAATAACAGAAACAGAATGATATAAGAAAATACTGACTTTTATTTGAAGTTCTCTAGAGTTCAAATGGGATCTAGGGTTACAAATAAGAGTAGAAAGCTGTAGAAAAAATGCAGAAAAGATAGAAACAGAATGGAGGCTCTTAGAGAGGCCTAGTCTCTCCCATGTGGTATATCCACTACTAATTTCTGCCTATCTAACAAACTAGCTGCTGCAATCATTTATTCAGAATCCTAGGACAATTCCCCCACTCACAGGCTGCCAGCTGTAAGCCAGCTGTGACAAGCCATGTGCAGCAAATCTACTCAATATTCTGTTCTCTCTCCTTCCCTTTTTGTCTTTTCCTAACATAGAATTTACCAAATCTACCAAATTTTTCTTTGAATAGTATTTGCTAAGTGGAAAATGTTCTTTTTATATCTGGATAATTAAGGATATTTGCTAGTATGGCCATTGATAAAACAAAATATTTTGGCTAGTTTCTGCAAACTGCTTGTGAACTTACTTTTTTGAAAAAAAACTTTGAAGATATTTGTTTTTTCATTTCATTTGTTTGAGATTTGACACATTCGGGTCTTACACTTTTTGTCATATGATTGCAGGTCCAGAAAATTCAGTTATTAACACCAAATATAGGTGTTGTCTACAGGTTTTTTTTCTTCATACATGTTTAAGTTATAACATATTTCTACAGCATTATTATTTTGTTGTACTATAGTGGCTGCTTCATGTAATGGCAGTTGATGGTTGATTTTGAATGTGTTCTTAAACACAATATGCCATTGAAGTTTCTAGTAGGAAACCGGAGAAATTGAAATTAATGAATGATAGAATAGAAGTGTATTATTGAAAACTAAATGTACAACAGAGAATTCTATCCAAGGGTTTTCCCTTCTCAAAAGATCCCTCCTTTTGTTTACAAAACCATCAGAAGTACTCGATGAACCCTACTAAACGGATTCCCCACTAGAATAAAAGTATTTCATGAAAAGCTTGAAAGACTACCTAACTAATCTTACTAATGGACCAAACCCCAACAGATCAGTTGTCCTTATTCTACTTAATGATACATCCTAGCAAGCAGTGTCCAACTTTTTGAGAACTGGAAAGGCAGCCTGAGGGAAGTGACTCAACTTTTTTCTGGGAAAAATCTTTAGCATTTATTATGTATAGAATGGAAATAGGCATGCCATGCTTAAACCTTCTTAAAGAAATGATAGAAGGAAAACATATGTTTTCAGTCAAAACATTAATAAGTGTTGTCATTGGCGAAGTGTAAAGTGTTGTCATTTATTATTTAAATTTAAATTGTTTTCAGATATTAAATTTAATTGGCTTCAATTTTGTTCTTTGTTGTTCAGTGGCATGGGTCCTGATTTCCGAGTTTTGGTACGAAAAAGCAGGAAGCAAGCTGAGCAGTATCACCGATTATATAAAGTATGGTATATAATTTTATTTTGCAACATTCTTCCTTGGTCTATATTTGGTCAATATGCTTCAGTTATAGTGTTATCACCTTCACTTTGGAATGAATTTTATTGTTTAAATGTTACTTGGTAGTATAACATGTCCATCCATATGTTGTATGCTGATTCCCTTTTTTTCTGTTGATTGGAATGAGTTAGGATACATTTCCTCTTCAACCGTAGAATCTTAATTATTCTTGTTGCAGACTTGTGGGGGATGTATTCTGAGTGTTGGTTTGTTATACATTGATTACATATTTCATAGAGCATTTCTTTTTCTGGATAGTGCCAAGTACTTTTTAATTGTCTTTGTTAAAACTACACAATTTATGCTATTGATAATGTTTATCTCTGAATATATATTTTCTAGTCCACATGTCTTTTCTGTTATCTTCTCGTATTCTATAATGGATCTTTTATTAAAAGTAGACTATCTGATATTGTAAGTTAAAATTGCAGGAACCAATCCCTGTCACTCAACTAGTAAGGGAAGTTGCCGCGGTTATGCAGGAATTTACTCAGTCTGGGTAATAACTCAGTTTGTAGTGTCTGCATTTTATTTTCACAGCTGAATTTTTTCTTTATATATTCATTGCATATAAGTTTATGTTATGTATGAATGTCATCTCTCCCACTACACAAAAATTAAGATAGTGGATAATACGGTTTAATCAAGGTAAAAATTAGCATTTTATCCTCATCAATTTGGAGTTTTTGCTAAATTCCACAACTTCTACCTGTGTTCTGTTTTTTCAACTTGTCTTCCATATTATCCCCTCACTAGAATTTTCCAACTACAGTTTCATTTCAGCCCCTTTAATTTTGAACAATAAGATTATTTTTATAACAGAAAAATTACCAAAATTATCCACTTCAATCAACATGAAGTATCCGTTGTGATGCTTTTCAAAGTTAATAGATATTAATTTTTATAACTAAATTGCATGTTGAGGGATTGTTTCAGGAAAAAACTCAATTATCATTATATGTTGAGGGAAATTTGAAATAAGTCTAAGACAAGGTGTTTGAAACTTGAGATATTTTCCTCTCTGAAAGAACTTGTATTTGTTGATCCAATGACAGTAGCATCATGAGTTGGTTTCAGTGCAACTGTTGGGAACTCCAAGTTTTGATAAACATTTTGGTTCCTACTCGAATTCCACAATGTACCTCTAATTTAGTGCAGCGAACTTAATTAGACCCTCTTACTTATTTTTATTCTCAACAGCTCCTTTTTCTTCACATTTTCCCCCTTTACTATCTTTGGAGTTTAATATTTCTTCTTTTGCTCTAATAGTGGTGTTAGGCCTTTTGGAGTGTCCTTGCTAGTTGCTGGATTTGATGATAATGGACCACAACTATATCAGGTATGACATGCTGTACATGTAAAAAGTTTAGACAATATTCATTCATTGGAAAAAATCAGTGTTCTTTGTATTGCTGATCGAGGATGTTGCACTTAGATTTTTTTGAGAGGTTCTTGCACTTAGAAATGTTTAAAGTTAATGGAGTTTTTAGTTAGAGAAGGGAAAATTGAAGGTTGTTTTTGGTCAATTTGTTTTTGCTGTAGGTCGATCCATCTGGTTCATATTTTTCTTGGAAAGCTTCCGCTATGGGGAAAAATGTTTCTAATGCTAAGACATTTCTTGAGAAGAGGTATGCTTTATGATAAATGATGATAATATTGTAGGTAAATATGTAGTGTATCAATGTCTGATGTCTAGTTGTGTCCATTAGGTGGTTTGACTCTTAATTTTAGAGGTTGTAACTTTTCATTTCTGTTTGATGTTAGTATTGTTGATTACAATTATACCTCAATGCTTATCAATTCAATTTTTTCTTCATTCCAATTGTAGGTACACTGATGATATGGAGCTCGACGATGCAGTCCACACAGCAATATTGACACTGAAGGAAGGGTAGGGGAAATACCATTTAAAGTTTATGCACTGAATAAAACTTTAGTGAAAATATCATATTTAACTATTACAGTCAATTAAGAGGCTTACAAAATTTTATAACTTTTTTGTTTGTTTCTGTTTTCATTCTATCAATGTTTTTTCCTGGCATATGTAGTATATGGTAGCTTTGGTGTTTCAGAATTATAAATTGAAGAAGGAAATGTATCTAAGACTAGCTTAATGGGTTCACTTGGAAAAAAAAATAGAGGCTAATCCTATCTAGGGTGATAAAGCACATTTTTATATTAGTGATCTTGACTTTACCAAGGAGCATCCCTCACTATGAGCTGACTTTATGGTATTGGTAGCAAGGTTCCTTGGAAAATTAGAAAATGAAAGGGAGTGAGAACTGCATATATTTTTCCATTGACAAATTTTACGTCGTCTATTTTTATTCTCTTGTTTGCCTTATTGTATTTTGCAAACTATCTGATCTTTCCTAGTCTCTGAAACTATTCCGTTGGTTTTCTTTTGTTGGTGTTTTCTAGGTTTGAGGGACAGATCTCAGCAAAAAATATTGAAATTGGCATAATTGGTGCTGACAAAAAGTTCAGGTGCATATCTCCATTCACTAAGCTATAATTTAGCTGACTTTTCTATCTTGTATTTTACCTTTTTAGTACTTACTTATTTGAACCTTGCTTCGTCTGGTTTCTGTCATTGATCAAGTTGAGTTAAATTTTTGGTTACCCAATCTGAATGAATAAATTAGGAGTATGTTGAAATACAGGATAAGTTGCTTCCCAAAAATTTAACAGGATAAGTTGCTTCCCAAAAATTTAACGAAATGGTTAGGACTATGGTGTGCTTGCTTTACACTTGCACCAAAGGTCAAACAAAACCTAGATCAAGTCCGTTGGGTCTTGCTCAGTTTGGTTATTAGTTTTGAAAATTTGAAAAAACAAGATCACATTCAGTTTCGTGGTTTTCACTTTCAAAAATTGTTTGAAGTTGATAGAAACCAGAATTTTAGGTAAACAACTGTCTATTATTGAATGGGAAATGGTGAGCTCAAGGCTCTACAATGGTAGAAAAATGGAACAAGAAAATGTAAATCAGAGTTGTTGAAATGGAAACAGTAGGGTATAATAGATTGGGACTTGACATGTTTTAATACAAAACAATGATAAACTCTTTTTATTTAAAAAAATAAGCTAACAGTTTTAAAGTTAATTCCATCTTAGAAAAACCTGTTTTGTGTTTTTTTAAAGTTTATACTCAAAAATCAAAATACTGAAAACTTGCAACCAACCGAATAAGTCTGGAAGTTCTTGTTTCTTGCCACCAAGTTTTGAAATCAATGACATGTATATTCCTTTTCTTCATATATTCTGCTGCAAGTAGAAATATTATTTTCTTATCTTTTACTGGTGTATTGGTGCATAAAATGACAAGTTCAAGTCTTTGTTTTAAATGCCTGATTTCACATGTTAATAGTCTGTTGATTAATTATTTTTCAGGGTATTGACACCAGCTGAAATTGATGATTATTTGGGTGAAGTAGAGTGATCTTACAATGAAGAATCCATCCTTGTGTTCTCGAAGTTGGTGTTTGTTTAGTTGAGTTTAATTGAATTTCAAGATGGGTTGATAATGAAGACTTGTGATGGCACTGACAAATTTGTGAGCTAATCTTGTAGTGTGGCCAACAATTCTTCTGAAAAACTTTTCTCCAAAGCCATCAGAATTACTATATACAAACCTAGCTTGTTTGAATATATGATGAGACAATGACTTTTAATGACCATTCTAATTTATTTTCCCTTTTATGATCTGATTGCACATTATCTCTTTGTTTTCCATTTTGCTAGTACTTAATAATTTTTAACTGTTTTTACCTTTTCTTTTTGAATAAAAACTAAAACATTAAAAGGAGGGATTGATAGAAAACAATATTCAAAGGAGGGATTGATACCCAACAACAATAAAGCTTTGTGATTACAAATCCAGCCAAAGCTTGTGCTGGCTCATTTCCCTTCTTACGAACAAAATTGAACAAAAATCAGACATTAGTATCTTTATTTCCAAATCTTTGACATAGTTGCGCTAGTCCTCCCCAGTATGAAAGGGTGAAATTGTTTCTATGAATTGCTTTAATAACCCCTCAGCATTATTCAGTAACTGCAATCCTACACTCAACCTTTGTCTTTAGGGGATTTTTTATTGAAACTTTAGTGGTGCTCCTACATTTCGGTAAAAAGTCAATAATACTTTTAAAACAATACAAAACAAAAAATATGAAAGTAAAATGGAATATGGAATAGAGGGAGCAATGCGAGAGGCACCCACAACATGAGAATATCATTTTTTAGTATTTAGTGTCACTATTTTTTAGCTATGCTTCAGGATAAGTTTGTGTGACTTGAAGAATGTATTGGAAAACGAAACTCAGCTTCTGTTGGCTCAAAGAGGACAGAACAAGATGAAGAAACAGATGAAAAGTATCGAGAGAATCAATACAAGGCTACGTGACACTTCAAGAATGGACATAGAACCTCAACAGTGTTAGAATAAAAATAATATGCAATAGAATAAAAAGGAGTATCATATTAATATCAGTATAGTTCAAATTAAAGATTTTTTGTTGTAACATTAATCAAATCGTTCTACAGTTTATTCGATCTTTGAGCCTAAAAATATAAAGAATAAATTACTTGGTTGATCATTTATCTTAATTTCCAATTTTGAATTGTCATTATTTTCTTTCAAATTTAGTCTCGCAAGTGCTAAAACATTATGATTGAGCACAATGTTTGAAAGCGATATACCTATCCATCACTCTGCAAATCATAAACCGAATCTCCTACTTCATTTTTTCAACTCTATCTGTTTTCTGTTCTTTACACTTTTTCTTTTCGACGCAATGAACAACTGGTCCTCGAAGACTGATGCAAGTGTGCAATTTATGCAGATAAAAGAACATCTATAATTACTGAGTTTCAAGTCAGTTGTTAGTTACTGTTAGAAAGAAACTCTAAACAAAGGGTCTAGGGATTGTGTCAAAATGAAAGCTCTTTCGTCAAATCTACTTCTTGATTTTCCAGTTATGGGATGAGCGAGGCGCAGTTGCAATGCCTTCATAGTAATTCGACTCAAGCTTTCCTCTATTCCAAGCTTTCACAAATTCTGCAAACAGCTCACGCGCTGACTCTGATGAAAGATCAGAAAAAAACACATTCTTCTCTTCTTTCAGCCAGGTAGCAAATTCATTATTCTTAGCAAAATAGTCATCACTGGACAATTCTTGAAAATCCTACATTTGAAATAAAGAGAAGCCATAAATACCAATGAACCACTGGATAACTAACCTAAACAATCACAGTTTCTGACTAAATATCAATAACTGGATAGTAACATTTTTAGTAATATTGGGACTGGGAACATAACTCACCACATTGACTTCACCTTTGCTGCGTTTACTTTTGTGCTTGTCTTTTGACTTCTTCTCTGAAATGACAACAGAATGTCAAGATAAAATAAAGTATCATTATTATAATTGCTATGATAAGTAAGATGCATCTCACATTATAAACCGGTTTTGTAAAGTTGAATTAGGTCTAACCCAAATTTTAAGACTAGGATTGACTTCGATTAGATGCAATGAAGGTAATTTAGGATTTACTATGATAAAGGCAGCTAGGATACCGATATGGAAGCAGGGTCTCCCAGACTTCAAACTTAGGTATCATCCTAGAATTTTAACTACGTCTAACTCAACCTCAAAACTAGCTCAACAAGTAAAGGGCTGTCTAGGCCGTTTAAAGATTACTTGGGCAACATTTCTAGTCAATGTGAGATCTCACGTAGTATTTAGACATAGAGATTAAGTTATCTAGGATATCGGAATGACATTTGTATGGGTCAGGGATATATTGTAATTGAGGTGGCAGTTACAGTTTTTAAGTAATTAGGATTCTTAGCTATCGATTTTGTTTCCTCATTAACCGTTCAGTCTTTAATTTAGAATAAAATTTTATTGGCTGTCCTTTTTCTCCCCCTTGTCATTCCCCCTATTTCTATGTTCTTTCTTATCTAAAAAATCTCCACCAAATTTGTCTTTCTTCCATATTATGTTTGGTTTCTGCTACATTAATAAAAGTATACGAACTGAAAATTTCAAATTTCCTTATTATTGGATAAGCCTTGAATGTTCATCTTTTGAAGGATCACAGCAAGTCCTAGATTACCTTCATTGCAGCTAATCGAAGCCTATCTTAGTCTTAAAATTTGAGTTGGACCTATATTAACCCTACAAAACTGTTTTATAAGGTGAGAGATGCTTATTATAAACATATTTCAAGCCATATCTCATTGAAAGTGAGACTCTCAACACTCTTCCCTCACGCCCAAGACTTGACATCCGGAGCATAACCCGATAGTGATTAGCCCAACAAATCTTGAATATGTTATGATACTATCTTAAAAGTTGAGTTGGACATAATTCAACCCTCAAAAACCAGGTTGTAAAAAGGGAAACCTTACTTCTAAACACATTTTCAGGCCATGTCTTATTGAATGTGGAACTCTTAACACCAAAATTTGTCAGGCCACCTATATGTGTGTAGTCTTGCAAACTTTAGACTCCAAATATCCTATACTAGGCGTGAAAGGGCGATGTTGATATTGAGAATAACTCTATAATCATATTAGTCCTTATAATAGTCGGACAACGATCACTCCTTGTGCTAGTATCTGAGGTTAGTTAAGCCTAACCCAAATTCTATGATACTCAATACATTCAATCAAACATACATCATCAATATTTCCAAAGGGAAAAATAGGAATAGGTAACAAGTTGAATCTGCTATGAAATGGGGCAAGACCATGATGGCTTATGCTCAAAATCCCAAGCAATAAGCCTAAATGAATTAATGTCATCTAAATTGCAAGCCTGAAGATTTTACTTTACAGAACTGGAAAATGGTTGCATAATGATTTGTGACACACTCCTTTTCAAACATCTATGTATATAAAAAACAAGATGCCTAAAACAAATTGTACATTCAAATTTATCTCAAAATATCGCCATGTTCGTGGACTAGATCATTGAAGATCTCATAGAAACCACCATCTTTGCAGTTAGTCTATACTCTACAATACACAACCTCTTGATTTCTATTTTATAGTTCTAACTCCTACGATCTTCCATGCCAAAATGACTACTATAAATCCTTCAGTTTTCATGTTCCTCTACTTAGAATAATTTTGTTAAGTAGAGACATGATTCTAATATTATACAAACAATCACAACCTAAACCATTTTGAAAACAACATTGCTGACAAACAAATACAAATAAGTTTAAAGTATCCAATTTACCATTCATTTAATTTCTAGGTTTAGCATTCTTATCAAATTCAGTTATTCAAATTTTAATGTAAAAAGTTCTAACAAAGTTGAAATTCGTTACTCATACCCAAAAATCAAACCAACACCTAAATACGCATCTAAGTCCCATAATAAAAATGACTTCTTAGTCTTGCAGCAACTACATCAAAAGAAAAGAAACAAAGTATATTTCAGCACTGAAATATATTGACCAACTAATCATAAATCGATCTTTGGACTGACTAATTTGAGTTTAAATCTACTCGTATAGGCACTTGAGAGACTCTTTGGAGAGCTTATGAGATTAATTTATGACATGTCCATAAGTTATGTTCATCTTATTTCCATAACCTCTTTAGGATAGCTTGTCAAAAGTGCTTATAGCTTACACAAAACCAATTTGATTTTAATAAGCATGTACTCCTATGATAGTCACTTAGTGTATGTTTGGTTTAGAGTCAAAAACAATTTTAGAAGTGTAGAATTGATTTTGGAATGATTTTAAGGTGTTTGATTCTTCTAAAATAGAATTGGTTCTGCCTCAACAACTAATTCTACTAGCTAGAATTTGTAGCTTTTTAGCTTAAACGTGATTTTTACATTAAAATTTACAGTTCAACTCAACTCACTACTACGTATATTTATCTAAACATAAATCATTTTACCTTCAACTAACTTTTAGCTAGAATCAGTTTTACATAATCAATTAATTCAAAATCAATTCTTTTCAGCGCAGCACGAAACACGAAACACGCTTGAGGTAGTTATCGTAAAAGGGCTAAAGAGACTGAACCAAACATAAATAAACAAATAAATAAGTACCCTTATCAGATTTATCTTTGGAGTGTTTCTTGTCCTTCCTTTTATCTCTCTTTTCCCTCTTCCTGTTCTTCTTTTCCTCATCATCTATTGTTCTCTTCCTCTTGTGTTTCTTCTCATCTGCGAATAATCAACACTAAGATACAAAATTAATAACAATAATATGCAAAAAATTCCTATTTTGAAGAACTAGTTAAAATAATTTTCAGCTAAATCAGTAAGATTAAATGCAAAAAATCCCAAAAATAAAAATTCAACCCTAATTGTTTTCCTCCGGTACAGCAAAAGAGTGCTGCACAGCGAATGAAAAAGAGAAATGAATTGGGTAGTGGAAAAATGAAGTACCTTCGGATTCGGATGGCGAAGAATAAGCTGTTCTCTTCGATTTTCGATCGCTTCCCATAATCGATTATTTGAAAATGAATAAGTTCACAACACAATCGATTAAAGTAATATATTCAACTAAATTTTGATTATTTATGCGGTTACACCAACATTGCAGTTTAGACCTTAGACCTTCTTTTACATGAATTAATTATTGATATTTTTTTTTATAAAAAATTTCATTATTTGGTTTTTTAAAAACAATTTCTCATCCCACCCCACACCTTCTTACGCATCACCGAATTGACCAAAATGTCCTCGTACTTTCGTAGATGTAGTTTTGAAAGCACTTTTTTATTTTAACGTTGTTTTATTCTGTAGATACACATACGAAAGATTTTTCGTAGATGCATATACGGAACTAAGCAAAACTCAAAAAACCAGAACAACATCATTTGTAACGATAAAACATCCATTCATTGATTAAAATCAACATTGATTAAAAGATACATCAAAATTTCCAACAGAAAATTAAGAAAACTAAGAGATCTAAGAAATTACAACAGTTAAAACAATGTCATCTGATTCATGCATCATTATAACGAAATCAACGTCGCCTTCCATTTCATCCCACCAACGTTCCTTTTCTTCGGTCTCTGAAGAGGTCCTTGTTCTAAGCCTCTAGATCCTTCTGATGACTTCGTCGGGTTTGTACTCCCTCTAAAAAAGACATCAGAGTCCTCTTGAGTTGGTCGAAGGAATGGATGTTCCAAAACTTAACTGGCATAGGGGGTTTGACGGAAGAGAAAATAACATGCCCATCCCTTCTGAGATAAACCGGTTCAGGATCGGGACGCTTGGATGATGTTCCCTGCGCTGAACATGGCCTTATGTGAGCCATTTTTGTATTTGTGTTTGTGTTTGTGTGTAATAATTCAACCCAAGAAACCCCAAATTTATAAAAGCATTTGGTGATTTTGGACCACACAATTTCTGTCACAGAATGTTCCGTAGATATATCTATGGAAGCGTCATATATTTCTCCGTTAAGTAGATGCATCTATGGTAAACACCCATAATTTTCAATATCAGACTCTTCCGTAGATACATCTACAGAAGTTTCCTTGTTAGTTTTTTTAGCAGAACTCAATGCAGTAGCAGCATAAAACACAAAAACATAAACACTATAAAACACATAGACACAAACACATAAACACAAAAAAGGATTATATTGCAATGTTATAGAGTGCATATATTACACTTTGAAACTAGAGAAATACATCAAAAGAACTATCACCGGCTAAATCTATTGTAAGTTCTAATCCTGACTTTTCGGCATTTAACTCCTTTTCGATGTTGTTCAACCTTTCGGCAGCTTCAGTATGATGAAGTCCCCATTCCGGTGACGTAGGTGGTATGGGGCATCCTAGTTTCAAGTAAACTTGCACAAAATGTTTTAATTTTGCGAGCCATCCAACGCACATAATATGATCATCAAAATTTGTAGGAGGTGCGATGCGGAGCGGAAAAAAGGTTTCAGAAAAACCATATCATGGCAAGTCAATGCATACCATGTCATATGAGCACGCAATAAGATGTCCCATTTCTGGGAATCTCATCCATTTTGAAATTGGTGCGTAAGCGCCCAACCAAGGAACAAAAGCTTCGTTGACCAATTCAAATTTGGTTTCGTCTCCAAATATCCGCGTGTACGAATCTTTTTGATTCATCAAATCTTCGATAAGTTTAAGACGAACAAGCTTATAGTCATCCTCTCCCTTACCAAGCAAAGCCGATACGGCCCGGAATCCGCAATTACCGTCCCCAACCACATTGACGATCCGGTCGATGTATTTGTGCATAAAAACCGGCTTCTCGTCGATGAATGGAATTTTTGGAACAATATGCACCTTTTCGATTGATGGAATTTTTGGAGCAATATGTACCTCTTCAATTGATGGAATTTTTGTGGCAATAGGTGTCAGAGTCAAAACTTTCGGAGCAATAGGTGTAGGAGGCGGTTTGCTAATGCGAGCTCCATTGTTTGAACTTTTTTGAGATTTAGGAGTAGGTGAGTCGGGAAAGAGTTTGTCGACGTGCTCACAATATGAAGGATCCCGTGTAGTCGAGTTGTCATTCGGCATAGACTTCACTTTCTTCGGAGCACCCTTTGTCTTAACTGGTTGAGACGACGGTTTCATGTCAGTTGTTTCTGGAAATCCAATCTTCCGCAATTGTTCTTTGATGTATAGTTTCATGTTGTCATCGGCCTTCAAAAACCTCTCTTGTATCGCCTCCAATTCGGAAGTAATAGATATACTCGATTCTTCTTCGATGCAACCACCATCATCTAAACTAAGTCTCTTCCAATGAAGAGTGACTTCATCCATTCTTATTGGCTAAGCTAATCTCACTTTTTTAGCAATAACACAAGCACAAAGGAGACCATACGTGCTAGTAATAGTGCACCCACACTTTGCGTTATCGCGACTAAAAGTTTCACCGTGTTTTGCCTCGTAAAAGATATAATTCAATCTGGCCTGAGACATATTGTCGATCAATTGAGAGTAAAGGATGTTATCCTTAAATCGATGCTCCAACACCGTAATGCTCCGACCGAATGAGGTTTGTATCTCGTTATGTTGGTTCGAAATCATGAGATTTATGGTGTCCCAACCTCTACAAAAATCACCCTTGCTATTAAACAACCAATTTTTCAAAGTAGCATGTGCCGACTCAACTCTATTGGTGGTTGTATTTCCAAGGTGTCAGACGTTATCAGTCCACACACAAACAAACTTCTCCTTCACTTTGTTAAGAATGGTGATTTCAACGTATTTCAATAAATCGGGATATTTTTCACATATTTTGTGAAATTTCAATACGGCATCGACATATAATTCTTTTGCCGACGAACTTGTAATACGAGCCTATGCATCCATTATTTAGTCAACAACCACTCTGGGCTTCACCGGTTTCCCACCTTCGGTCTCTACTTGTTTCGTCCCCACATCGGGTTTAACCTTACTTCTCAAATTACATGATATGTGATATCGACAAAGTAATGCATCGGAAGAAGGAAATACTTTTGCAACCACATTCATCAAAGTGGGGTCGCGGTCCGTAACAATCACCTTAGACATCTCGACTAGTTTTTTCAAAAGTGAGTGACACACCTCCAATGTCTACCTAAAATTATCTTCTTTTTCACACTCCAAAAAAGCAAAACCAACGGAAAATGTCTTCTCGGTGGATGTAACACTGACCACCTCAAATAATGGGAGTTTATACGTGTTGGTATTGTAGGTAGAATCGAGGATGAGCACTGTCGGGAAAGTGTTGAACAACTTTATCGAATCCGGATGAGTCCAAAAAATATCTCGGACCATAAACTTGTCATCGCAAGTTCTATACCGCGACACATATTTGTTAACATCCAACATTTTCAACAATTGTTGCATATCACTCCTATCTCCCCTACTCGGCTTATTATTGCGGACGTTGTCGGGTTCCTTCCTTTTCAATGTGGCAAGTATATTTTTCGGTTGAACAAAATTCAAGGACATGTCTTTAATACATGTCTTCTCTTTCGGATTGAGCCAACAAATACTAGGATGGCCTTGTAATTTTGTGCACAAATCATGGTTATGCAAACCACAAATAACAGAGCATCTCCACTTCTTGCTAGGAAACATGTAACAAAGGATCTTAAATTGACACTCACATTTTCTAGTACCCTTGTCGTCTCTTTTAAAATTCCTTAGAGGAGGATGGTATTTCCTGTTTCTTTCGCACATCATTGTTACAAACTGGTTTCTTCTTGCCGTACCATTATCCGATCTTTCTATTATCACACCAAAACCAAGGTTAGTTACATTCCTACGAATCAATGTTAACATGCTTTCACGATCATTAAAGTCTTCCTTGCTACTAAAGTCACCTCCGACATCTACCATCTTTGCGACTTCCCCATCAACACTCGTACAAACATCGACTAAAGGAGCCAATTCTCTTGAAATATTATCGGGGTGCATCATACCTATTTGCAAACAATTGCCAAAATAACACAGAATTACATAACTGCTGGAAAAAAAAAAACAACTCAGTGATTGTTCCGTAGATGCACCTACAGAAGTGTTCATCTTCAACACGTTCCGTAGATGCATCTTCGGAAGCAGCGTAACTTTTTTCAGAAAAATTAGATGCATAATGTGAACAATGTAGTGATTGAAGATGGATATTTACCTGAAATTCAGACTCCTCTTGCTTCCTTTGACCTGTTGCACCAAAAAGTTGGAGTCCCGGAGTGAAAAAAGGTATTGATGATGTAGGGTTTTTAGGGTGTGGAATATGGAGAGTTTGAAGAAATGAAACAATGAAGGGAGTGATCATGCTGATTCAAACTATATCAGACACTTTCGTAGATGCATCTACGAAATAGTGTGGCGCTTAGCCATTCCGTAGATGCACCTACGGAACTATCCCTGAGCTTAATTTATTTGTATTTTTTCTCACATATAGTAGTTTATTATTCTTCCGTAGATGTAGCTACGGAACTTATCAATTTTTTTGCATGAATGAAGTGCTTTCGGAAGTGTATCTACAGAAACTGGGGACAAAAATAAAATTTCGCGCGGTATGAAAGAGATCTATGAAATGCATTGAGATATTATCCTTTTAAAATATTCTTCTCCACAATCTTCTTAGTTATATTAACACCTAACATTTAATTAAAATAGACAAGTGAGTTTGTTACTTATATTTTTTTTTTTACAATTATCTTATGTAAAATAAAACACGAACTCCCAAATTTAGAGCTATTAAAATGAGTTATTCATGTGAAATAAATTAATTTTGATGAGATTCAAATTTTACAGAGACAAGTAAAAAAGCCTTTTGTAATATGAGTTTAAAATATAGAACAATACTTATTACACCCTAAGTGTTTCTGAAAAATCCTATAAATTTCTGAAATTTTAATGTTTGAATATAAACATTCAGACGCACGTTGTACAATATTGTACATATATACTCAATTCAACAAAGATCAAATGAATGACTTCAAATATTAATATGTGGATACTACTCTGACAATAATTTAAGAACACATGTTCTTACTTAATGAATGATCAAAGGGCTTGTCTGACAATTAATATTCAAATAACATCTGTGTAATATATCTTTCGAATAATAACTAAATATATCACAAAATAACTTCTCTTCCTCGTTCTATAACACTTGAAAAAATAGAGCAAAACCTTCCTCGTTCCATTTTTGTGAGCATTATCACCATTACTTTAAAGTCTTTCAATTTCAACCCACATTAAGTCAATCTTACTGTGTTAATCAATTCCATACAATCTTCACATTTTATGGAGGCATTTGACGAACAATCAGTGACATTAATCTCTTCACTTTATCACATTATTTATGGTTAACAAGATACATTCCTTTTATTTTTAGTAATATATATTCTTTTATCTTCACTGCATTCTTTCCTTCTAGAGTTGTTTGTGTATTTTGGGATTGTGTTATCGTTGGGTTTTGCTAGGAGAGGTGGCAAAACGGACTGCTTGTCCCACCTCGTGTCCGCACCGTCTTAAGTCCGTCAAAAAGCGAGTGGGGTGGACAAGTCCGCCAAGTAAAATGAGCATAAAAATCATGTCCGCACCGCCAAGGTGGCGGGCGGCGGACTTGCCCGCCTATTTTTTAATTTATTTTTTTCTTCATCTTTTTAATAGATTAATAGTCTTTTTTTACATTTCAATTAAATTTTTCACTTATTTTTTAGAATTTTTTTTTATAAAGCATCTTTTAAACAAGTTTTACATAAAAAAATTACATATATTTATAAATAAATGTATAAAATAAAACAATCAAGAATTATAATTATTAGAATTAACTAAAATAGGGCGGACTTAAGGAGAGACGAGCTTAACGAATAGGTGAGACAGTCTTTAGCGGGCGGCGGACTTAGACGGGAGGCGGATTTTGGCGGTGCGGACTTTGGTGGGTGGAAGACCCAAAATCCCAACTCAACCCGCCATTTTTTGCGGGTGCGCAGGCCGGCCCGGCTGACCACCGCCCGTTTTGCCACCCTTAGCTAGGATTATGTGTTTAAGCACGTCCATAATTACTATTTGGAGACACCATCTGAATGTTAATTTCTAGATATTATAAATATCATGACATGATGTAATATTTGTGGAGCTCATTTCTTATCTCATACTTTTTTTTCCATCTTGTGTTTTTTGGGTACATGATAAGCAGTAAATGTATCATATTTCTTGTGTGTTTTCCTTTTTATTTCATGCGTGTTTTTATCTTTTTAAGTCGTTTTTATGCATTTTTGTTTCCTTACTTTGTTTTAGGCAATAAGAGATTGATGAAGTGATTCAGAACGGAAAAGACTCAAGAACAAATCAGGACACTTCCTATACAAAAATTCAGAGGACAACACGGCCTGGCCGTGTCCCATGACACGGACCGTGTTGCCCCCTTTGTCCTATCTCCATACAAGCAAGCTGAGGCTGACACGACCATCCCGTGTTGCCCCCTTTGTCCCATCTCCATACAAGCAAGCTGAGGCTGACACGACCAGCCCGTGTTGCCTGACACGGCCCGTGTCACCACCTCAGGCAGTTACGATTTATTGACTTCTTGGCTAAGTTTATAACCTTTTGGCATCTGTAACCTCCATTTCTTTTATGATTAGTGATAAGTGACAATTAAGCTCGAAATTATTTTAAATAATGGGCAAATTAAGGCTTGGGTTAAAATAAATGGAGGCTTAGGCATTGAGCAAAAAATGGGGAGACACATATGGGTGAGACTTAGGAAGATTCATCACTTTCCACTAGAATTCTTTGAAAAACATTATTATTTTCTTTCAGTACTTGAGCTTAAGCTTTGTAATTTTCAGCATTCTACTATAATTGTGTTTTGTTCTTTACTTTACTTTGTCATTTACTTTACTTGTTTCTTATTTTTACTCTCCTAACAATGTTTTTACTTTTGATTATTATTGTTGTCCATCTCACCAAGGTTTTTTTTTTTGGAAATTCATGTAGGTTATCTTATGTGTGTGATCATGTAGGTTCTCTTAACGTTGATAATTATATTGAATCACAAATTTAATATATGATTAAATCACCATTAATTTGGTTTTACATCTATAGTAAACATTTCGAGCCAAATAAGCAAGATCATCCTCATTATAATCTTCAATTTCAATTCCAAACAAAAGAATTGATGATTCAAGATAAACACCTAGCAAAATATGGCCAGATAACTTATCGGCTATTTGGCTATTACCTTTTATATCTGTATACCTTGCTACCTTTGCGTTGATCATTTTTTATATACCTCACCTTAACATAACCAAACCATAACACAATGGCAGAGATTGCATCCTCAAATAAAATCACAATTCAATAATATTCTTCACAACCAAAAAAGTAGTGAGTTGACTAATTTGAGTCGATTCAGCGAGGTTTAATAAAATTTTTAAACTATGACACATGTATCGACCATGACACGCTTGGAGCACCTTGATTAACCACAAACACCATGTAATATTCTTCATCTATCTAACCGGGACAGATTTCATCGCTATTATCTACCTAATTTTCATACGCTAAAGTATTTCCCTTTCATTTAAGAAACACCGTGTATTCAATGCCGATGCAAAAAACCAACAACCAACTCAGAAAGATCACATTCCAAAACTAACATTACCGATAAACCCAAGAGAATTAATTCCTTGTACCGCTATTTAACTGCGGATAGACATTAACTACACGATTTTCAACAAAATTGTACATGGCATGTTTTGTATTTACAAACGCCAAGAGTTTTAGGGAGAAGATGAAGGCACAAATGTTTTTTTTTTTCATTCGATCGCAAATATCCTTTATATTCGATGACAAAAGGATAAAAAACTCTTCCATGAGGTCTCCCATTGTTAATTTCTTCATCATCTTCACTACGGAGGGTAGAGTCACCAGTCATCATCTGGGCCCGCAAACATTGGACCTCTTAAGCCTGAAAATCGCAAAATTTTATATAAAAGCCCGCACCCGTAGAAACTCCAAAAAAACGAAACAGACACATAAAAGAGTGCGAATCTAAAATTTTGATCCGTCCCACAAAAACGTGCAAATCATAGTGAGATGTCCAACGAAATAGATCCATTTTATCGATCCTAGTTATAACCTCATTGTCGTAGAAGTGTAGAACCAACTTCAATTGTATTTAACTTGTCTCCACTTCCTTCATTAATATATTATTCTCACATCTTTTACTTCTTTAAATTTATCCTTTTTAAAAAAGAACGGTGTTCTAATTCAATTAATACAATTTAAAAATTTTCTAATTCAATTAATTCAAATATATATATATATATATATATATATATATATATATATATATATATATATATATATATATATATATATATATTTGAATTTAAATTTGTAATAAAAGTTTTTTTAAACCAAAAGAAAGAGAGTGGACCCTAATTAAGTGACACGCATGCATTCTCTCTATCTCCTCATCTCTCCAATCTCCAATCCAGAACACACTCCCCATCCCTAAAATCTTCATTTTTCTACTATTCTCCATTTTTACTTTAGTATTTTCTTCTTCTTCTTCAACACCCTTGTTTTCTACCGAAATGTGCTCTGCCACTGCTGCAACACCCTTGTTTTCCACGGATCACCACCTTCCCAAATCCTTCACTCGCCTCTGCAAACCCTTCCATTCTAGGGTTCCCACTTCCTTAACCTTCCATTCATCACCACCTACCTTCTTTGTCAGAGCTACCGTCAGTTTTCTTTCTAACTCAATTCTGCTTAATACTGTTCAAGCTCAAGTTTTTCTTACTGGGTTTTTGCTAATTCATGCTTTACTTTTCATTTTTGTTACTGGGTTTCTGTTTGTTTATGCACTATGTTAGGGTTTTGTTATTGGGTCTTTGGTTAATAATGCTATAGTTTAGGTTTTTGTTATCTGTTTCTGCAATAAAACATTATCCTAAGACATTGTAAGTTGTCCTTGGCAAGGTTTCGAGATATTAGCAGAATAATTTTAGTTATTTTTTTTTGGGTCATGCCCTTTATTTTTTTGAACACTGGTGTGATTTCCCCTTGTATGGATTAAGGATATAGTTTTCTGTTTTTTTATTTTTTTTTTATTTGGGGGTGGGGGACTGATTATTTGAGGGTGATGAAATCTGATTGATAGTGAAATTGCTGTTTGTTCATGGTATTCACTGATTGATAGTGCTGAAATCCTAAATAGGTTAGCTTTGCTATGTATAGCGGATCTCAAGTCCGAATAAAAGGAAATGGTTGTGTTAGGCGGTCGACCGGCAACATAAAATTTTGCTGACTCACCATGACATGGATGAACTACGAAGATTAGAAATGACAATATTAGAGAGAGTGTTGAGGTAGCATCTTTAGTAGAAAAGCTGTTGGAAAATAGACATAGGTGGTTTGAGCATGTATAGAGAAAACATGTAGATTCTGTGATCGGGAGAGTAGATAAGATGGAGTTGAGTCAAAGTGTTAGAGGTAGTTGAAGATCTAGAAAGGCTATAAGAGAAGTTATTAAAAAAAATCTCGAGATTAACGATTTGGGTAGAAACATGGTCCTGGATAGAATACTATGACGAAATTTGATCCATGTAGTTGATAGTGGAATAAAGTTTGGTTGTTGTTGTTGGTGTGCTTTCCCCTTTCCCCTGTAACTTGTAAGGATTACACATATAGTTTTCTGTTATTTTGAGTGGGGGGATTGATCATTTGAGAATGCTGAAATCTAATTGATAGTGGAAATTGCTGGTTGTTTATGGTATTCACCCATTAGTAGATGATGTTACATAGTGGTTTTTGGACAAAGTTGCTACTTGCTATTTTTTTGGGGTCAAATAGCCTAATGTTCATAGTTTCATCTCTTAAAGGTAAATAAGTGGAGTATCGCGTGTTTGAATCTGTGTCTCTACATCAGATGTTTCTGCACAACTATTAACTTGCTACTTCAAAGTACTAGAAGTACTCTAGTTAGTTTCACATGTAATCTATTTTCTATGCATTTGGTGATTGTTGTGAAATACTACCTTTTCATTTTTAAATGCTCGATGATTCCTTGGCTTCATTAAAGTCATGTTTTAGTAAGGGAATTGAGTAATTAACTATTTGCTTGCATTTGGAATTGCTGATTTATAAACTGATTATCATCACCTTGAAATTTTCTGTGCTTCTGATATACTGCAGGTTGTGAAGTGGCGAAGTCCAAAGCAAACTCTACCTCCCAACAGCGACACGGGTTTCCAAAAAAAGGCCCTATATCTAGAATCTATCGGTATCGACCCTTTCTCACTCCTTGAAAGTCATCCGATGCTGATCACTGCCTCACTCAACGATATAAAATCAACCGTGGAATACATCACCGCAATGGATTTCTCTGCAATCGAGTTTAGTCGAATGGTTGGCATGTGCCCTGCGATCCTAACCACGAAAGTCTCCGACATTATACCCGTCTTCACGTTCCTCCACCGCGAAGTTCGTGTAAGTAGCTCAAAAATCAAGCACGTAATAAATCGCCGTCCTCGGTTAATCATCTGCAACGTCGACAAACAGCTCCGTCCAACCATGTACTTCCTCCAAAGCATCGGCATAGAAGAGGTAAACAAGCACACCGACTTGCTCTCATGCAGCGTCGAAGACAAGTTCATGCCACGAATCGAATACTTCGAGAACATCGGATTCTCTCGCCGCGACGTAACTTCGATGTTCCGACGATTTCCTCAACTGTTTTGTTGTAGTATTAAGAACAGTTACGAGCCGAAATACAATTACTTTGTGGTGGAGATGGGGAGAGATTTGAAGGAGGTGAAAGAGTTTCCACAATTTTTCTCATATAGCTTAGAGAATAGGATTAAGCCTAGACATAAAAGGTGTGTAGAAATGGGAGTGTGTTTTCCTCTTCCTTTGTTGTTAAAGAGTAGTGAAGTGAAATTTCAGAATAGATTAGAAGCTTTTGTAAATTCTTCAACACCATTGGAAACTTCTCCTCTGTGGTGTGCTGGTCTTCATAATTATTGATCAGGTATAGACAAGAATTGCATTGTAAATTTAACTTGGTTTTGGTTTGGGAATTCTTTGTTTTTGGATAGGTGCTACATGTTAGGAGGATATTAGTGGTTATGTTAGTTTTCAGAATTGAACAAGTGCTTTTGGTCTATTCAGCAGGGAAGAGTTAGAGTTTTTCTTTTAACAAATAGAATGTTGTTTGTAAATGGAACTAGGATGTTCAACTTGAAGTCTTGAATATTAGTTTTCTTGAAATTTCTTGAATACAAGAGATAAGTCTTTCTGGGTGGTTTTTAACCAATGTTTTAAAAATCAAACCGGAATGGTTTAACTAGCTGGACTGAAAATCGGACCTGAATCCGATCTGACCAGTCTTGTAATATTGATGGTGGGCTAAAACTGATATAAAATTGGAAAAAGTCGGATTGAATTGATTTAAATTGTTTGAACCAAAGTACTAAAATTGGTTTTGTGAAACTGTCCGATTTAAAAAAAATGCATGCAATTGGTTAAATTTTATTTTGTATTTTCAAATATGTTTTTAAATATATATTTTCAGCATGAAAACTTAAAACATTCATTCTATAAAAAAAAAACTTTGTTTCTTCTTAACCACACAAGTTTTTAAGTTCAATTATGCTATTATAGTTTTCCTTGAGCCGTCAGTTTTAAACATAATCATGCCGTTCATTTTCCTTCCGACCTAAACTTAATATTTGTCAACGTCATTCAACTATGATTATTTTTTATTGTTCAAATTACATTCACTTTTTGTTTTGTTCTTGAATTAATTATATTGTTCGAGTTATTTTTGCTATTTTATTATATTTACTTTATTAGATATTTTGAAATGTGTGATTTTTTTAGATATTTAATTTTATTTATTTTAAATATCAAGTTATACTATATTTAATTTTGGTTTGAATTATTTCATTTTATTTTATTGTAATTTTTTAATGTATAAATTTGTCTTGAATTAAAGTTGAAATTAAGTGTATCATTCTATTGTGTTATTGTTATATATGTATACTATTGATTTTGTTGTATTAAATTAAAATAAAATCTTAAAATATTTACTTTATTAATTAAATTCTGAGCTAATATAATTATTTAATTGAATTATTCATTTAATAAACAATTCGACTATAGATTAAATCAGTTGAATTAATTAAACCTTAAATTGTTGATTTTGCTGATTCGACCTCCTTTTCACTTTTTAAAACATTGATTTCAACTATAACTGAATTGATTGACGAATAAATATAAATAATATTTAAAAAGCAAATAATTAAGGTGATATTAGACACGAATGATAATGTATCACAAGAGCATTTGTTAAGTGAACATGCAGGTTAGAGTTATAGATTCTTGTTTTTCTCTAATTAGTTTCAGAAAAAAAACAATTATAGATTTATCAACCATTGGATCCAATTGATTTTTTGATATAAGATTCATGAGACACAATGCTACACTTTCATCGTTCGGATTGTCGAAATAAGGACTAATGAAGGAGATATCATGTTTGCACGAAACCAAGTTTTTTTTTGGAAATGCTCTGCTAGGGTTTGAAAGAAAGCCTAATCGGCATGGGCTCCTCTAGTGCCGGTCATCGACATGGAGACCTTCCACGACTGACTTTTCCTCCTTGAAGTAGTCTTCTGTCTCCATCCCAAACCCAAACACAAAAGAAATTCTTTGCACAAACTCTTCAAAAAGTGTGTGACATACCCATTTCTAGTTTTGCCAAGCCTTGCCTCAAAGGTAACGGCCTCTCGATCAAGATACTTGAAAAGGCTTACAAAGAAGGACTCAAATGGTGTAGGAATAATTTACATGGGAGATTGACAAGTAGTAAAGGTAACATGCCATTGAAGGCATTGGAATTACGTGACAAACTCATGAAATTATCGAGTTCAATCACTAATTAGGATTTAACTCCTTAGGGATATAACTATTTTGAATTTTCATTCAAATCAAGGGAGAATCTCAACAAAATTTGAAGTGTAGAGACATGAAATGTTAAGCCCCCTCCTTAGTTTTTCTGCATGGACAAAATATTATACACCTAAAGATTTGAAGATTACACATGCTCAAGTGTGACTGAGGATGTAGGCATTCCCATAAAGTATTGGGAACTAACAACTTTATTTTCAATTTCTTCTGGTATTGATACTCGTTTGTCAATTGATGTACTTACAAGAAAAATAAATTGGCGGCATTTTACGCGTGTGCATATAAATCTTAACATGTTAGATACTCTCCACGGTTGTATTTTGGTGGAATGAGAGGGTTACGCGTTCTTTGTTGAATTGAAATACGAGAGTTTAATTTTTTTTTTGTTATCATTGTGTGTGTTGGTCATAGTATTAATAAGTGTAGGACATTGAAAGGTTGAGAAGCCTCTGATTAAAGAATATACAAGATACACGTATAAAAAGGGCAAATAGGTTATACTAGTTAATGACAATGTGAAAGACATAGAGAATGACGAATTTGTACATGTCATAATGAATGATATAGTGAAGGATAACTTTATAGATTCACATAATATAGGATATCACACTCTTTAAATGTATGGACTCTATATGATAGATGCAAACAAATAATTATTGACAATTGGAATAATTGTGTGGTTGCTTCCCTATGTTTGTTTTACCTGCTAAGTTTAGATCTCTTAAACCTATTATTATGAAATGGAACAAAGAGACATTTGTCAATATCCATCTTAAATTCACTCATTCTATTGATAAAGTTAACATGATACAAAGTTTGATTAATGATGCAGATTCCAATGATGATCTTGGATTGTAGGAAAAAATGCATGCTCAACTTCTATTATATAAGGCATTGCATATGCATGATCAGTTTTGGATGAACAAGGTAAGAAATAAGTAGTTTAAGGATGGAGATATGAATACAATTTTTTTATAACACAGTCAAATTGAGATATGCTGGTAATAAAATCATAAACTAAGGCATGCCAATATTTTATTTGAGGAGGACATTGAACTAGATAATCAGGTTATTAACTTATACAAAAATTTGTTTAAATAAAAAATAATTGTAGTTATACTGATTTGGGGGAGATAACTATCCCACAACTTATTACTCATGCAAATAATGAATATCTCAATATAATTCCCCAATCGGAGGAAATTAAGTATGCAATGCATAATATGGATGATAATTATACTACAATTTTTAATGGCTTTGGGGGATGCTTTCCCAAGCCTATTGGGATATAGTAGGGACTAATGCGATCAATTCAATGAATCAATTCTTTGAGCATGACTATCTTCCTAATCTCAATTCAGTCAATGTGACTTTGATACCTAATAGAGAGCATATTCAAAATTATTTCAAAACACTAAAGATGCTTTATTAGGGGGCAGAATATGAGTGTATTAGGATTACTTCAGAAGCCATTAATATGTTGAACAATAAATTCTTTGAAGGTAGTATGATTTTGAAGATGAATATTAGATGGAGCAATTATTTGGCATGAACTTTGAAAGAACTATTTATGAAATCTTATTGAATCTTGTCTGTAGAAATTGGAGCTTTTAAATTTAAAATGTGACAACTCTCATCATAACAATTCTTTGAAAAACATCATACACAAGAAATCATATGCGTCTCAAAATGGTAAAATTGACTTTGATAGAGACATTCTTTATGTTAAATAATTGGTCTGTATGACATCTACTTCTTTCAAGGGAACATGTACTCTTCAATTCATGAGTTTATAATTATTAAATACTTTGACATAAAATGTCGACCTCCTTCCACACCTAGAATTGTACAAGTTAAAGGAGTTTTCCTAGTCATAATTGGATTAAGTGGAACACATATGAAACTTCAAGAGGAAATACTAGAATATTAACTTATGGTGACATATTTAGGGATAATTTAGAAACATCCTTGAGAGATTTCTCAACTAAGGTTGCAGTTTGCACATTCTTTCAAGCTAGATTGCATGAAATCATGCTTTCTATCGAATAATGTAACATATGGAATTGAAGAAATTCTTGGCTTAAAAGTGACTCAATGTTTGACATTTGTGTATTTTGTTATGTGAATATTGTCTATTGACATCTTTTAATTAAATGGAATAATATTTACTGACTATACATTCCTTTAGATTTATGATATCTTACGTTTTCAGAGAGAAAAATGCATGTACAAATAGATTATCCAATGCATATTTTTTATGTTAATTATGATACCCGGTGAGATTGACTTTTTATTTGTATTTTTGAATTTTTTTTTGAGGGACATATTGAAAATTTCAAACTATCGTAGCTGTTTCATGAGTTAGATTTTTTTTTCCGTCCTTTTTTTATATTTAAAAAAGCACATATTAAGTAATATTAAATCAAGTATTGCACCTCTCTGTAGAAAATATTTTTATATTAGACTTCTTTCATCTTATAGGCACAAATTAACATTTTATAATCAATAAATACAAAAGATAAATATGAGTTGAACCATTTGCCTTTGAATTGATTGAAAAACTTATATTCATTGATAATTGTCATTCATTTTTTTGGGAGTTTGAGTTTTTTTATCAATGGAAAAAAAGAAACAACAGAAAATTAAGCTCGTAGGAATTGAATTTCCATAGAGTCTGCTAAACAAATATTAACTAAAGGAGAAAAACAAATAGAAAACTCTCTCAGTTCTTGAACAAGCAAGACTCTCAATTTAGTAATCCAACAACATTAGCATTTCTTGTAAGATATGAAAAAGGACATGAAGTCATTATTTATGAGTAAGAGATTGTATATAATCCACCAGAGGTGCATAAGGATGAAAAAAAGACATATCTTCTTGAATAAACTTTAGAACCGTTTGCGAGTTAGACTCGCAAATCACATTTCTAAAACCATGATTCTAAGCAATATAAAGACCATGAGAAATAACTTGAAAATCAACATTAATATTAGAGGTGAAACCACAACTTCCTGCAAAACCTGTGATCCAACTCTGAAGAGTTTCTCAAAAGACCACCAAAACCGGATGACCCTGAATTAACAATTGAACTACAATCTACATTGACCTTTATCACATTCTTTGGAAGAGGGTGACAAGACACATGTCTAGGGGACGATATATTATTAGAAGCACCAAAAATATGTTTGGTAGAGTGTAAAAGAGTAGTTATTTAGCTAAGAAATTTCAGAGAGAGGGACCATTGTCTTTGAAGGATGCTTAGTTATGAGATTTCCAAATCATCCAACAATAAATGAGAAACAAAGGGCCATGATTGACGGCCACATTAATTTTCATTTAATTATATATATTACCCTCATAAAAATGAACGTGAGATGGAAAACTAAAACTTTTCCAAACTTGCATGGCCTTGGGCTATCTTTAAGAGTGTGTAAGATGATTTCATTAATCATACCACGTCTATAGCAGGAGACATCTATTGACATGTGATGAGTGACCTGTGTAGAGTTGGTTGGTAACTTCCCATTCATGATAATCCAAACAAAATAACGAATATTTTTAGGTAATTAAGGTACCAAATCTAAGGCCAAGTGATTGTCTGAATATGAGGTGAATTGGACACAAAAGTTTACCATGAATAACCTAATTTGTTAGAATAAGTACCTGATATGGAGGGTTCCCAAATATGTATATCATCTGAGTCGTCATTAGTAAAGACACAAATCATCTCCATTTTTATGTCTAGAGAAAGATGGGTGAAAATGATATAAAAATTCCAAATATCGGAATTGTAGACATCCATAATATGTAAGTGTGTATCCTGTTCACCCACAGAAAAAATTCTGTCAAAAATTCCACCATTTAAAAGCCATTTATCATACCAAATAAAAATGTCCCCTTTTTCCATTCTGGTGATAAAATCTAAACTGAAAACCTCAACTATTTTAATAAGGGTTAAGTATGTTTTTGGTCCCTATAAATATATCAAATTTCATTTTTAGTCCCTATTAAAAAAATGACATATTTTAGTCCCTATACAATTTTTATGTATGCAGTTTTAGTCTTTGCTATTTTTTAAAATTTTTAAAATTGTTTAATTATCCTTAAAATTTTAAACTTTTGAATAATTTTTTTCATACGTGTTTAGAATAATATAAAATATTTCTTTACTAAATTATAGAATTATTTAAAATGAGAATAAATAAATATGAAGTTTTTTAAATTTCAAAAGATAATGATAAAGGTAATGCAAATCTCGACTTAGAAATCAAATTTTGAGTTCTTTTTTTTTCCGAGTAACTTCTTATAACGTTCTAAACATATCTGTAAAATGATCATTCAAAAATACTCATCGATTTAACAGTAGGAACTAAAACTACGTGCATAATAATTTTGTGGGGACTAAAATATATCATTTTATTAATAGGAACTAAAAATGAAATTTGATATATTTATAGGGACCAAAAACATACTTAACCCTTTTAATAATTGAATATAGTATATAATTCGTTGGACTTAAAACAAAAACATAACTAATTTGTCCACCACATTTTTTTTATCTAAAATTTTAACATATTACATATACAAATAATCTAATTTATATGATCATATAATTCTCTTTTCTATCTAATCTAACACCTAAACTTAATTCACCAACTTATTATTTATTCTCATTTCAATAAAATGTGTAAGTTAACAAATTTATCAACTTAATTCACTATCAACTTACTAGTAAAACATTTTCCACATCAAGTAACTCTCTAATTGACACATCTTTATTTTCTTACTCTAAAAAACTAAAAACTAAGAACTAATAAAAAATTTAATGTTTTAACCAACTTAATATGCTAACTAACTTTAATTAAAATTTGCTAACTAACTAATTAACCATAATCATAGTGATTAACTTCTAAACACATTCCGAGTCAGTTATATTCCAACGAACCTATAAACTTCTTTCTTCCCGCTTCTTTCATCTCCCCAATCATCTTCTCCATCATCATCATCATCATCATCATCAAGAAAATGAGGAGCTGTTTCTTCAACCCTTGGGTACTGGTTTCCCTTGTTCTAGTCCTCCCCGTTCTTCTCTCTCTCAGAAACCCTCGCGGTGAACCAGAGAACACCATAACCCCAACAACCACTTCTTTTGGTACTGTGAAGTTGGCGAACACTTTTCCTTTTCAGTTCAATCAGAGGATCAGAGATGGGTCCAATCTTGAATATGATTTCTATAGGAATACCTGTCCTCAAGCTGAGGATATTGTTCGTTCTGCTGTTACTGATATCTACTTTGATCATAGAGATCTTTCGCCGTCGCTTCTTCGTCTCTTCTTTCATGATTGCTTCATTCAGGTTCGTTTTGTTTCCAAGACTGTAGATTTAGGATTTTGGGGTCTTTCTTGTTCTTCAAGTTTTGTGGAAATGGGGTGTTTTGATTTTGAAGTATTTTGCTTATGAGATCATAAAGTTTGTGTTTTTATAGTGTGAATCGAAATGGGTCTTGATTGTTCTTCATGTTTGTGGAAATGGGGTGGTTTTGATTTTATGTGTTTTGCTTCTGAGATCATAAAGTTTGTATTTTTATGATGTGAATCTAAATGGGTCTTGATTGTTCTTCAAGTTTGTGGAAATGGGGTGGGTTTATTTTAAAGATTTTTGGTTCTGAGATCATAAAGTTTGTATTTTTATAATGTGAATCCAAATGGGTCTTGATTGTTCTTCATGTTTGTGGAAATGGGGTGGTTTTAATTTTATGTGTTTTGCTTCTATGATCATAAAGTTTGGATTTTTATGATGTGATTCCAAATGGGTCTTGATTGTTCTTCAATTCTATTGAAATAGGGTAGTTTTATAGCTTTTCAATTATGTGGAAATGGTGTTTTTAAGTTTGGTTTGTTTTGCATTCAAGATCATGAATTGATAATAAATTTAGTCTTTTTATTTTCTGATTTTGAGTGGGTGTTGGTTGGTTTTGCTTTGGGGGTTATTAGGGCCTGTTTGGTTTCACAATTGGTATAAGTTTTGCGACACTGTTTGGGAGAGATCATCAAAACAACTTGTGACATTTTTCGTATATATTTTTTAGCTTATTTTTGTAAGTTCTCAAAGATAGTTTATAAAAACAACTTATGTATATTTTATCTTTTGTTATAAAAATAGCTTATGCAAGCTTATTTGTAAGCACTTATTTTGATAAGCACTTGTGCTATAAGCTCAAAATCAGCTATTTATCCAAACAGGCCCTTACTTTTGTTATTTCTGTGTCTCTTTGGAATTTTGAGATTCTTCTCCAATTATTAATCATCTTCTGCTAATGCTATTCACCCCAATTTTACAGGCTCTATGAAATGCTTATGTATGCTATGTTTACTAAAGCTTCTAGTTACTTTGATCATGGTTTTGATTTTCTGTTCTAATTGCTTTGCGTGTTGCTGGATCAGGGGTGTGATGCTTCATTGCTATTGGAGGACAATGGTGGTAGAAACAGTTCCTCTGAGAAGCAAGCTATTCCAAATCAGACATTGAAAGGTTTTGACAAAATTGACCAGATTAAGGAGGAAGTTGAACAAGTATGTCCTGGCGTCGTGTCTTGCGCTGACATACTTGCTCTCGCAGCTAGAGATTCCGTTCTTTTGGTTTGTTCCTAACACTTATAGCATATTTCTTCTGTTATAAGGTTTGAATTCTGATTTGTGGACATGGCCATTGCAGGCTGGCGGGCCTTTCTATCCAGTCTTAACAGGCAGACGAGATAGCCCTCAATCGTTTTTCGAGGATGCAACCGATCAAATTCCAAAGCCTGACGATAACATTACTCGCACGCTTCACCTCTTCAATCTTAGAGGATTCAGTGCACGGGAAACAGTCAGTCTTCTCGGTAAATTACTTTATCTTTATGCATATTTCTTATATGACATATTTTAAATCCCTGCCTCGTTGCAAACCGTTGAGGCTTATGCGGCCTCAGGTGCGGCTGCAAAGACATAAAAAACCACAATGTCCTATCCTTGAGTATCACTAATGACGTCCGTTGTTTTTTTCGATCATTTTAAGGAGGACACAACATTGGAAGAATCGGATGTGATTTCATTCAGCAAAGGCTGTACAACTTTCAAGGAACAGGACAACCAGACCCGAGTATACCTCTCGATTTCCTCAGTCAGATGAGGCAAAACTGTCCAGACAACAGGAGTATCAGCAGCAGCAGCACTGACAAGTTTGCAACTTCGAAGCCAATGAATGCTCATCATCACTCTAACAAAAAAGGGATGTCATACGCGCAAGCATTGTCTGCAGTGTCGTCTGGAGCATCATTCGACACTCACTACTACCAAAGCTTGTTGAGAGGAAGAGGGCTACTGTTTGCTGATCAGCAGCTGATGGCTGAGGAGAGGACTGCCAGATTGGTTTCTGCTTATGCTTCAGATGACGGATCGACCTTTCGGATGGATTTCGCTAGGGTTATGTTGAAACTGTCTAATCTTGATGTTTTGACTGGAAATCAAGGTCAGGTTCGTCTGAATTGCTCCCAACTCATAAGTTCTTAACTGAGTTAGTTCATTTTTCAAGCACTCCACCCTTGCACAGTGTAAAGTGACAGATGTTACAGAGTTTATAGATTTTGGTGGCATTGTGTTAAAGTGTTCGGTCTATGGCTGCAAGGCTGCGATAAATGTGGCGGCGTAAGATTAGTTTTGTATAGAATATAGCTCTTTCTAAATAAAGTCATTTGTATAACATAAACTAGTCAATGTATTCTGTTATGCTTTATTAAACTTGGATTCCAAGGTATTGAAGTAGTGCAACAAAAATTTCAATTAGTATATGTGGATGCTTAAACATAGACATTTGATCAAAGATATTTTAAGCTATGTGGCATTGGATTGCATGAGGGCTTAGAGAGACCTGCGATGTTTCTGTCTAGGCACGATTTAGGCTAAGAAAGCCGAGTAAGGCCGACTGTCATGTAATGGGGAGATATACTAAATGAGATGATGAATGTTTAGTTGTAAAGTGACAGTCTGATACAGAATTTACAGATTTTGGTAGCACTGTGTTAAATGTTGTCTATGTCTGGCAATAAATATCCTGATATAAGATTAGTTTTGTATAGAACTCTTTATGAATAGAGAGTCATTGCACAACATAAACAAATCAAAGTATTTGGTTCTGCCTTATTAAACTTGGATTCCAAGGTATTGAAGTCTGTTTCCTTATGAGCTCTCTATTCAACCCTCACAGTTACATATGGAGGAATGATTCTTTTGATGGGTCAAGAGAGAGAAACATTTAGGTATATGAATTCTCTTACTTATAAAGTGCTAAATATCTAGTTTTCCAAATAATGAGAGACTTCTAACTCACATTTGTATCACAACAACATCTTTGATATGATATCACAAATCAAAACCACTCTAAATTGTTAGAATTAAAGTTTATTAACTACTCCCTCCTAGGTATGACAACAAAATCCAAATCAAGTGAAGCTCGTTCTAAATTTAACAGAAAAAAACAGATTTAGCTGGGGCGGTTGTGGGTGCGGGATAATCCAATCTTAAAAATGGGGTGGAGGCGGGGGTGTTGATACCCACCCCTACCTACTCGACCTACTTAAAATTATTAAGTTATATGTGTATTTATTAATCTTATTACACAATAATCCTTATTAAGATTTTATGATATTTTGATGATTTAATATTTAGAATTTTGATTTTTATATAAGTTGCATAATTAGTTTATGTTAAATGTTATTAAATATCATACTAAATATTATACTCACATAACTCCACTGACCAGGAAGTCGGCTAACATTTGTGACTTGATGCTCCATATAGATATATACTAAATATCGTACTCAGATAACTCCACTGACCAGAACACCAACTTTCATGCGAGGTCCGACTTATTCAAAATCAAGAGAATGGGATAATTGGTTTTTACCATTATACATTGTCCTTAGAAGTATGGTATGAACTTTCTTGCAGTTATCACGACTGCGAAGGCCAATCTTTATCTTCTGGTACCTGGCCTCGACACCTTGCTCAAGAAATAGAAAAATTGTTCAGTTTTATTCTTCTCGTGGATGAGCACAAAGCACATCGCCTGATCAGTGACATATAGATATAGATAAAGGGGTGCCCCAACCTCTGGACGTGTCAATATGCGTGATGTTTCCAGAAATACCTTCAACTTAGTGAATGCCTCATCACATTCGCTCACCAATTAGAATTTCTCCTTCTTTTTCAAAGTGAAAAAGAAATGGAACGCATTGTCACCCGCACAAGAAAGAAAATGAGCTAGGGAGGCTAGGCGTCCTGTTAGTTATTAAACCTCCTTAATGTTGGAAAGGAATCCCACGTTGATGATAACTTGACTCTTGTTTGAGTTTGCCTCTATCCCTCTCCTGATTAGCATAAATCTCATAAAATTACCTGCTTGAACGCAAAAAGAGAATTTGGAGGGGTTTAAGCGCATGGTATACTTCCTAATTAACTCAAGGATGTCTTCCAAGTCTACACATTGGTCGATTGATCTCCTTGGACCACTCCAACCCTCCTTTTAGGAAACAGGCACTTCATGCTTAAATGCAGAATAGACAGAACGACCCATAGTAGATTAAGGGTCTGCCTCCCCAACATGATGTTGTGTGGCGATGAGGCGTCTATTATGAGGTATCTGGCCTTGAATTCTTTCGCGTTCTCTTTTAACCCAAATATCGTCGGGAAACTTACGTGGCCCTTTGTTAGACACTTGGCTTACATATCTAGAGGGGGGGGGGGGTGAATAGATACTTCAGAGTTTATTGCGGTTTTCTTAAAAGTTTTAGGCGAAAGCGTTTAGGAATTGACTTGCGTCTACTCCGAACCGCTACGGGAAGGATCGGATATGATTTAAACACACAAACCAATTATAATGTAAAGATGGAAGTACTTTCAATGAATCAACAAATTATTTGATAATAGAAATTGTTTAAATGTTTAACTTGAATAAGCTTGTTTCCAATGAATTTGATTGATGAAAGTAAGCAATAGGAAATGATCTATACTATGCAATATGAATAATTTCCAAAGTAAGCAATATATCAAACACGTGGTGTATAATAACCAAATTGAGTTATAGATCAATGTGTGGTGACTTGTGATGTGTTTGCAGATTTTATCACACAAGTTTAACACTTTGATTTGTTAATCAATTTGCAATTATAACCAGAAATAAGCACAACGTAAACGAAAAGATAAATGCGATAGAGAACACGATATTTGTTCAGGCAGTTCGTCGATCGTCCTCGCTACGACTACATCTTCCCCCAATTCCAAAAGGGAATTGGGATGTCTTTCATTATTGATTGAAAAACGTTTATACAAGAAGATAACAAAACAATAACGATAAAACTGATTATGTTGATTCTTTGTATCTTCTTCCCCTTGATCTTACGCAAGATCAAGTGTCTTCCAAGAGCTTGTCGTTGATTCCCTTTCTGCAGTGTTGTGAATTGATCGAACCCTTGTTCTTTAACTTCTACACTCAGCTGAATCGTTGATGAAGCCTCTTGACAAAACCCCCCAAAATTCACCAATCTTGGAGGACAAAATCCGCAGATTTTATTCACCAATAACCCCACAAATCTTCACCCACTAGGAACCTTCAATCCCTTTCCATGGACGTTATCAATCTTGATCATAAACCCTCACCACAAGAATTGTTATGTGTAATTGTGTTGGAGTTAAGAAGAAGAGAGAAGATGAGAAGACTTTGTGTATCTTTCAGTTGTTGGTATCGACCTTCAATAATTAGCATGAAATAATATATATAGGTGCTAGCAAGATAGGCTGAAGATAGAGCAAATTTTCAAACATTTTTGGCGCGATAGGTCGACCTACTTGATGTCTGGGTCGACCTTAATGGAGCAGATTCAAAAGTCAGTTAATTGTTCTTCAGATACGTCGACTTGAGGAGGTTATGGGTCGACCTAATTGATTTTCATTTCATCAGGTCGACCTAGGTGGGTTGCTGAGTCGACCTAAATGAGGCAGACTTGAAAGACAATTTGATTCTCCAGTTTACGTCGACCTGGGTTGAAGGTAGGTTCACCTAAATGGACTAGAATCCTCCATAGAGTTTGTGCAGTGGTCTAGGTCGACCTAGGCTTATGTTGAGTCGACCTGATGTGTTCAAACTTGCCAAAACTTGTTTCTTCTTATGTCATTCACTTATTGCTTTAAGTTTGTTCCACTTAGATGTTTGCCATGAATCAAAAACCATTGTTGAGTGTGTACTTGCACTTACACCCTTTACCTGTACATGTTTTCCAGAGAGCCCAACCCGGGAGCCTTGAAACGTTATGATGTTATTTGGGTCAAGTCGGAGTCTCTAAAATAATTTTTATAACAAGATATCCATTGAGTTTCTGAGATCAACCAATACCCACTTTATGTCCCAATTGTTGTACTGCAATGTGATGTCCATGGGATATTTATTATGAGGGAGGATGCCGATGATGTCTCTACTAGAAAGGTAATATCTGGATCTATCTCCTTTTCGAGTCTACTTCAGGGCTGGAAAATACGATGCTCGCCATCAGAATCTACAGAGCATACTTCTGACGGAAAGATTTAGATTCTCCACCTCTAGAGAATCCTCCTGCTCCGGTGTTAATGGCCACCTTTGCCTTGTTAGGTGTTGTAGTGTCTCGGTACTCCACCATATCGAAAAAGGTGACCGAGGTGGTTGATGAATGAAAATGGTGTGGTCTAGGTTAGTTTTATCGGGCTTCATGGTGGACGCTAGTTATGTCGGTGATCGGTCACCATTTCTAGTAAGTTTCCGCACCTTTTCCGACTAAAAGTCATAATCTTGGTAATACTATGTGGCATTGTTATAGGTTTTGTTAGTAAGTTTCTTGTTGGTCGATTGTGTGATGTTGTTGCATGATTAGTGTGTTCTGAGTATTATTCAAGTGCCGTTTTACGCGTTGGTTGCTAGTTTGTGTGTGGCCAGGTTAATGCACGGGAGAGGTCGAAGTTTATGGCAAGCACGAGCGAGAAAAAGAAGCCAAAAGAGCCAAAACTGAGGTCAACACGGGCACCCGTGTGTGTGCACACGGGCCGTGCCAAAAGATGGCTGGAAAGTTGGTTTTTGGATAGAAAAACAGAGGTTTCACACGGGCACCCGTGTTCCTGCACACGGTCCGTGTGAAAAGCTGCGCAGAAAGTGAATTTGTGGTGCTGAAGCAGTTGACCAACACGGGCACCCGTGTTCCTGCACACGGTCCGTGTTGGTAGGCGCGGGCAGATTTCCAACTTTTGATATTTTGAAAGCCTTGAATTCATTAAGGGTATTTTGGACCTTTCGGAGACGAGGGATGACAGCCAACACTACTAAAACCTAACAGGAAGAAGGAATGAGGCATCTTGGACCAGGAGCATAGAGAATTACAGAGAAAGAAGAGTCAAGGGTTTTGGAAGAGATCTTCAAGAGCACTGGCGATTGGAGATCATATCAACCGATAATTTCTTGTAATGACTTCAATTACTCTTGTTATTTTCTTAAACATTATGAGTAGCTAAACTATTTTATGCTAGGGTGATGTCCCTAAATCTTTTCATGTAATGACTTGTTAAAACCGTTGTGATGAATTTGATGTTTTTATAATTTGAGTTTATGATTCAAAGATTTTCATGCTTCATTGTATTGGAAAATATTTTGTTGATCTATGATTAGGGTTAGGCTTGATACACCACTCTAATGCATTTTGAATCAAAACATTACCGGTAAATCGCTTAGGAATAAGGATTTCACCATAGTGATCATCCATTCTAGAACACGATGCATAATGCCTTAATACTAAAATCAATTATTGAGGAATTGAAATTGACTTTTAAGTATTAAGAAGTTCTCCACTAAGGAATTAGGGAAAACTATTTTATGGAATTGATACTCAATTGTGGTCACATCTTTTCATGAACAACGGTGTTTTCAAGGAGTTACATAAGATTTATACATCAACCTTAGCATGCTTTCTCATTTGTGAACCACATCATCATTTACTTGTCGTTTTTAATTATAAACAGTTAGTAGTTTCATCAAGCAAATCAAAAACCAACAATAGCTTTTTGTTCAATTGAAATTTAGTACTGGCTTATACTTTATTCGCAGTCCTTGTGATCGATACTTGGATTCAACTCCATTTTAATAACTACATCGGTAACAAAAGTAGTACACTTGCTATTTTCCGATCAAGTTTTTGGCGCCGTTGCCGGGGACTGCCAAACTATAAGCCGAACTTTAAGTCAATTGAAATTTTGTTGCTCTGCGACCAAAATTTTATTTTTATCTGTTAATTTTAATTTCGTTGCAGTCTTGTATCTGTTCTAACTGTTGTCTAACTGTTTATGCGAGGTCAGACCTCAGCTAAATTTTCCTTTGACACAGAACCAGAAAGAGCTCTGCACGAGAGACGCCGCAAGGCAAGACTTGAAAGACTGGCAGCACCAAGTGCAAGTCTTAGTGTTCCACATCAGGAAAGCGACGACGAAGTGTCTGTGCACTCGGAGCACAGCGACTCTGACTTTGACAGGGAGGTAGTTCAGGAACCAGTTAACATGGCTGGAAATCAACCTCCTGCAGAAAGATTGTTAGGGGACTATGGAGGGGCAAATGCTCACCCCAACCGGATGACTATTGTTAATCAACCTGTGAATGTGGCACATTTTCAATTGCATCCGTCCACCATTCGCCAGTTAGAGAGCAAGCCGTTCTCCGGAAGAATTAACGAGGATGCAAATAAGCATCTTCAGAGATTTCTCACTACGACAACTTCGTTGAAGATCGAAGGTCATTCAGAGGAGGCTAAGAGACTTGTTATGTTCCCGTTTACACTTACTGATGACGCAGAGGAGTGGTTTTACTCACTTCCGGCTGCAAGTATCACGACATGGCAAGAGATGGAAACGGCATTCCTCAATGAATATTTTCCTGCGTCGGTGTTCATCCGAAAAAGATACGACATTGTAAATTTCAAACAAAAAGAGGGGGAATCATTGGGGGATGCATACAAGAGGTTCAAAAGGTGTTTGACTGCATGTCCCACTCATAACATGGACGCTACCGAGCAAATGCAGAATTTTGTGAATGGGTTGCGACTTAAGACAAAGCAGCTTATTGATACCGCTGCTGGTGGTTCAACAAATTTTCCTACAGCCACAGTTATGAAAAGGATCATAGAGGCAATAGCTGCTAATGAGCATCTTGAGTTGTATGATCGTACCATGAGCCAACCGGAGGGCAAAATTGATTTGAAGTTGCCAGAACAGGTTGTAAAGATGGAGGATCAGATTGCTGCAGAGGTAGAGAGAAGGTTAAAAAAGATGAATATTGGAACTCAGACAGTAGCACAGGTGGAACCAGTTAAAGCGGTTCTTTGTGAAATATGTGGTGGACCGCACTTTGCTATGCATTGTGTAGCAACTCAAGAACAGGTTGAGCAGATTCATATGTTGAGGCAAAACAATCCTTATGCCAACACATATAATCCAGGGTGGAAAAATCATCCGAATTTCTCATGGAAAGACCAGCAAGGAAACGTCCAGAAGCCGGTTCAAGGACAACAACCATATCAGCCTCAGACTCAACAATACCAACCACAGGGACAACAATATCGTCCGCAACAACAACCATACCAGCAACCTCAACAACAATACCAACCACAGGGTCCAAGAAAGGCGGATTGGGAAATTGCCATTGAAAAGATGGCCGCTCAAAGCTCCCAATTCCAAGAAGAGACACGTAGCAATTTAAGGAACACCGGAGCCTCAATTAAGAACCTTGAAGTACAAATGAGTCAAATTGCTCAACACCTTGCAATTCCGCAAGCACCAGGAGCCCTCCCAAGCGCAACTGTTACTAATCCTAAAGACAATCAAAAAATCAATGCCGTCACTACACGGAGAGGGAAACCACGTGAAGTGGTGGAAAATGATTCGGAGAGTGAGGATCAATTGCTTGAGGTGGAGCTGGACATAAGAGAGAATGAGCAAGTGGAAGAAGAAGTGGTAACACCAGCACCAGTTACGAAAGAAAAAGTATTAACACCAACACCAGAAGTCAAGCTGCCTTACCCTCAAAGAAACAAGAAAAAGGGGCAGCAAGAAAAGAATTTTGAGAAGTTCCTGGAATTATTCAAAAAGCTGGAGCTGAACATTCCGTTGTTGGAAGCACTTGAGCAAATGCCCACCTATGCCAAATTCATGAAGGACATCATCGCTAAAAAGCGAACCATTGCAGACCACCCCATTATTCTAACAGAAACTTGTAGTGCTATTTTGCAGGGCATGAAGATACCAGTGAAAAAGAAGGATAGAGGAGCAGTTACTATCCCTTGCACTATTGGAGATAGATCTTTCAAGAGAGCTTTAATTGATCTGGGGGCAAGTATCAGTCTCATGCCTCTATCCATCTACAAAAAGTTGGGAATTGGTGCAATCCAAGACACTCGGATGACTCTCCAATTTGCAGATCATTCGGTCAAGCGACCTTACGGAGTAGTCCAAGACGTCCTTGTGAAAGTGGATAAGTTTGTGTTTCCGGTAGATTTTGTAATTCTTGAAATGCCAGAAGACGAAGAGATGCCGATAATTTTGGGACGACCATTCTTGGAGACGGGGAGACTCATGATAGATATGGATGGGGCACTCTGACTTTGAAGGTTTATGATGAAGAGTTAAAAATCAATGTTCATAATACCATGAAGCATAAAGAGGATATTGGCACGAGTAGCAATATACAAGTGCTCCAACAAGTGGTAGAAAGTGATCATGTGGAGAGTGTATTGCAATTACCTCTCGAAAAAGTTTTGAGCATGTCAATTTTTGGAGAAAATGAAGAAGCCGATGATAATGACTTGGAGGTGGTATCAATGTTGGAAACTCAACCTATCTTTAAAGGTTCTCGAACACATAGGTGGGAAGATCTAAGGCAACCAATAGCATTGGGTTGCAATGAAGAAAAGCCAAAAAGTTCAGAATTGAAACAGCTTCCGGAGAATCTTAAATATGTTTTCCTCGATTCTGAAGAAAAATGTCCCGCCATCATTAGCTCGAGCTTGAAAAATATACAAGAAGTCAAGTTAATTGAAGTTCTGAAAAAGTTCAAGGGGGCTATGGGTTGGAAGATTGAAGACCTCAAGGGAATAAGTCCTACGATGTGCATGCACAAAATTCTCATGGAAGAAGATCACAAACCGGTGGTGCAGCCTCAAAGGAGATTGAACCCAGTTATGAAGGAGGTAGTGAGAAAGGAAGTTGTGAAGCTGTTAGATGCATGTCTTATTTACCCGATATCAGACAGTTCATGGGTGAGCCCTGTTCATGTGGTACCTAAAAAAGGAGGAACAACGGTGATAGCTAATGAAAAGAATGAGTTGATTCCTACCAGAACGGTCACTGGGTGGCGAGTGTGCATAGACTACAGAAGACTAAATCTGGCCACAAGAAAAGATCACTTTCCATTGCCATTCATTGACCAAATGTTAGAGAGATTGGCTGGGCATGACTATTATTGTTTTCTGGATGGGTACTCTGGATACAACCAAATTGCGGTTGCACCAGAGGATCAAGAGAAGACAGCCTTTACTTGCCCATACGGTATCTTCGCTTATAGAAGGATGCCGTTCGGTTTGTGCAATGCCCCAGCGACTTTCCAAAGATGCATGACTTCTATTTTTGCTGATATGCTTGAAAAGCATATGGAAGTCTTCATGGATGACTTCTCGGTTTTTGGTTCCTCCTTTGATAATTGTTTGGCTAACCTTTCACTTGTTTTGCAGCGATGTCAAGAAAGTAATCTGATCCTAAACTGGGAGAAGTGCCACTTCATGGTACGAGAAGGCATTGTGCTTGGTCACAAGATCTCCCACAGGGGAATCGAAGTTGATCAAGCTAAGGTGGAGGTTATCTCAAAATTACCACCACCTGTGAATGAGAAAGGTATTCGAAGTTTCCTTGGCCATGCGGGATTCTACCGCAGGTTCATAAGGGATTTTTCAAAGATAGCCAAACCGCTGACCACTTTGTTGGTTAAAGACAGGACTTTTGTATTCGATAAAGAGTGTGCCGATGCATTTGAGACACTGAAAAATAAACTAGTGTCGGCACCCATTGTGATTGCCCCTGATTGGTCTCTACCCTTTGAGATCATGTGCGACGCTAGCGACATTGCAGTGGGGGCTGTACTTGGACAGCGGAGAGAAAAATTGCTTCATGTTATTTATTATGCCAGTCATGTTTTGAACCCTGCACAGATCAATTATGCAACTACCGAGAAGGAGTTGCTAGCCGTTGTGTATGCCTTTGATAAATTCAGGCAATATCTGTTGGGTTCAAAAGTGATTGTTTACACTGACCATGCTGCTTTAAAATATCTCTTTGCCAAGCAGGATTCGAAACCCAGACTTCTGAGGTGGATTTTACTTCTCCAAGAGTTCGATGTAGAGATTCGCGACAAGAAAGGGTGTGAAAACACTGTTGCAGATCACCTTTCGCGAATGTCACCCATTGAGGAGACAGAAGAGCGGCGTCCAATAAAGGATGAGTTTGCTGATGAACACATCCTAGCTGTTATTGGAGTGCCTTGGTTTGCTGATTACGCAAACTACCTTGTTGGCGGTATAATACCTGACGATTTTGATTCTAACCGCAAGAAAAAGTTTGTTCATGATTGCAGGTTCTATCTATGGGATGACCCATACCTATACAAGAGAGGAGTAGATGGGCTGATAAGACGATGTGTGCCTGAGGAGGAGCAAAAGGATGTGTTGAGAGCATGTCATGACTCGGAATATGGAGGGCATTTTAGTGGGGATCGTACTGCCTCCAAAGTCTTGCAGTCAGGATTGTACTGGCCATCATTGTTCAAAGATTCCCAGGAAATGGTAAGAGAATGTGATAAGTGTCAGCGTACTGGGAACATTTCAAAAAGAAATCAAATGCCCCAGAATTTCATGTTAGAGGTGGAGCTATTCGATGTTTGGGGAATTGACTTCATGGGTCCGTTTCCACCATCATTTGGGAAGAATTACATCTTAGTTGCAGTGGATTATGTCTCAAAATGGGTGGAGGCGGTAGCTTTACCAACTAATGATGCTAAAGTAGTAGTCAAGTTCTTGAGGGAGAACATATTTGCTAGGTTTGGAGTACCGAGAGTACTTATTAGTGATGAAGGAACGCACTTCCTAAATCACCTCATGGAGAAACTCCTGCAGAAATACAATGTGAAGCATCGGATAGCCACCCCTTATCACCCTCAAACAAGTGGTCAGGTAGAGGTGTCTAATAGACAGCTCAAACAAATTCTCGAGAAGACAGTGAGTTCGTCGAGAAAGGATTGGGCAACAAAGCTAGATGATGCGTTATGGGCTTACCGAACGGCGTTCAAAACACCCATCGGGATGTCACCATACCAACTTGTTTATGGAAAAGCATGTCACTTGCCTTTAGAGCTTGAACACAAGGCATTTTGGGCAACTAAATTTTTGAACATGGACTTGTCTCTAGCAGGAAATTCTAGAATCTTACAGTTGCATGAATTAGAAGAGTTCCGGAATCGTGCGTACGAAAATGCCAAGGTTTACAAGGAACAGACCAAGAAGTGGCACGATAGGAGGACTCAGAAAAAAGAGTTTTGGGAAGGACAGCTGGTCCTTCTGTACAATTCCCGTTTGAAGCTTTTTCCGGGAAAATTGAGATCCAAATGGTCGGGACCATTTGTGGTTCATAAGGTGTTTCCTTACGGTGTAGTTGAAATAAAAAATCAAGCTAATGGAGACATCTTTAAAGTTAATGGGCAGAGATTAAAGCCATATTTCCAAGGTCAACCAGTTGGACAGGTTGATGTCATTCGTCTTGCTTAATAGGACGATGGACCGTCGAGCCATGCGACGTTAAACGCAGCGCTCCGTGGGAGGCAACCCACGTTTGTTTCCGTTAACTTTCATTTTCTTTGTTTTATTTCGTTTCTTTTGTAGGTGGTAGAGTTTGGACCGGTAGACGCAACTAGAGTAAAAAGGCACGGAGAGTGTCCATTTTTGGTGCATTGAAAGCCATCAACACGGGCACCCGTGTGCAGTAACACGGCCCGTGTTGAAAACTTCCTGAAAAGAAGAAATAACAAATTTTAAAAAGTGGCTTCAGCACTTGCAACACGGGCGCCCGTGTGCAGCAACACGGCCCGTGTTGCCCTCAGCACGCCCCAAATATTCAATCCAGCGTTTTCACACGGCCGCCCGTGTGCAGGGACACGGACCGTGTGAACAGTGCGGGCAGAATTTTTCAAATTTTTTTTAAACCCCATGTGGGGCCCATCTCCATTATAGCCAATCTTCTTCTTCTTTCCATTCATTCTCCCACTTTTCTTTCTCATCCTCCATTAAACCCTAGCCTCCACCTTCACTAAACTCATCCTACCACCATCAACCACCCATCAAAACACCATAGTGCTTTCACAAAAGTTGTTCTACTCTCCATCCTCTTCACTTCTATCGGTTCAGATTTTTGATTTCGTGCAATTTTTTTTTTTCCGAATTTTTCCTTGTGTTATTTGTGTGTTTTTTTTGTTAACTTTTTCTTGCAGAGCCATTACAATGCCTCCCCGAAAGACAACCACACGCCGTAATGTTCGGGATGATTTTGCCGAACCCTCCCAACCGAGGCAGCGGGTCCGTCGCGCTCCAACTCGGGCAACCGTTCGTAGAGGAGACCAAGAAGAGAATGCCCATGGCATTACGTTTGCACTTCCTGAACACAAAGCTAGGTATGATATTTTAGTGCAACGTAAATTGCTACCGATTAGATATATTTGTGATGATACTCTTACCAAGCTAGGCCTCAAAGATGAAGTCTACCGGATGTTTCACAACATCGGTATGTTGCCTTTTATGCTGTTTGAGGCACCGACTTATGAGGGCCTAACTTTGGAATTCCTGAGCACTGTAGATTTCAAATTGAGACACAAATGGAATGGCTCCGAAATGGAGTACTTTGGTGATTTAGAGTTTTATATGTTTGGGCATAAGCATGTGTTGTCTGTGGAAGAGGTAGGGGAGGCACTGAAATTACCGTCCTCTGGACCAGGCGCCCCCCCTGAAACTTTTCCTGCTTGTGAATTCTGGGAAGCCATTACAGGTGCAGCTGGGTACAATCCAAGCAAGGCTAAGGCCTCGGGGATTCATAACCCTTGTTTCCGTTATGCTCAGAAAGGTTTGGCTTTCACCTTGTTTGGGAGGGGGGATAGTACAGGGGTGTGTGCGAAAAGAGAGCTATTTTTGTTGCATAACATGCTTGAGGTAAGCCGGGTGAATGTCGCTGCTTTTGCTGCTAACCACCTGAAGCAAGTTGGTAATGCTTCTTGTGGAGAGATTTCAGTTGGGGGAATGATCTCTCAATTGGCTGAGCACCTGGATTATGGCCACTTGTTGAATGATGAGCCTTCTTTACCGGGTAAGAAAATTGATTTGCAAACTCTTGTAAATCAGAGGATGATTATAGTGAAGCCTGGGTATTTCTCACTAACTGTCCATGGACAGCATGTTTTGGCATTGCCTGCACCTGATTCTGTTTCTATTGCAAATCGTGCTAACTGGCTATATGTAGCTACAGGTGAGTTTATGGGTGAAAGCCCTCCACATGACCATAATTTTGCAGGTGATGACATGGAAGATGACCTCCCCGCCCAGGATCGCCCTGTCCCGCCCCCTAGACAGTTTTTCCAGCACACTGTTGGATCATCTTCCATGACTCAGGATCAATGGGGGTGGGTGCAAACGGAGATTGGCGCTCTCCGCACCGAGCAAACACGGCAGGGTGTTGAATTGTTCAGACAAGGAGCCGTGATGGATGATGTCCAGGAGATGATGCGACGCCTCATGTTGCAATTTCCTCAGGATCCTCCTCCTCCACCGCCTTATCAGTGAGATTGGTAATCTCCGTCACACTGGAATTAAAACATTGAGACAATGTTTAGTTCAAGTGTGGGGGAGGATCTATTTTGCTTTGCTTTCTGTTTTTTTTTGAATTCATAGTTTAGTTTGTTTTTATGTTTATTTCGAGTTTGCAGTGCTGCCATTGTGTTACCAGGTTGGATACAAGTCGGAGGGGGGCGAATGACTAGATAGTGGTTGAACAACACATCTCACACTTGATCTCTACAGGCACCACGGAAGTTGACACAATCAAAGAAAAGAAGGTTGGACGCAATGAGGAAAACACTGAACCAAGAGAGAGTATGGTGAACATTGGAGGAAAGGAAATTGCAGAACACCTAGAGCACTTTGAAGCATGCAAGCTTAACCTACCCGGTGAGATGTCAGAGCCAAATTTATAACATCCATATGAGAGCTCAGTAAGGTATGACACTATTCACTTTGATTTTGCGTATTTTCTCATAACACAAGCACACTATGAAAGCACACACTGAGGCAAGTTTTTTTTTCCGTAACCCCGAGCCTTTCTAACCATCCCGTATGCATGTTATCCATCGTTAACCCCCTTTGAGCCATAATAGTTGTTTTGTGCATTGTGTTAGTCTTTTTATCACCCGTTATCTCATTATTCATGTCAATCGCTCGGCATTCATGATTAATCACTTGTAAGACACTAAAAGGATCTAAGTGTGGGGTTGTGAACCAGTGAAAAGGGGGGCAAGAAAAAAGAAAAAAAAGAATATCTTAAAAAAAAAAAAAGAGAGAAAAGATGAATATGATCTTGTGAAAACCAACAAAAAGAGGTTTAAATTGCAAAGCAGAATAAGATATTTGCCCTGGTCCACTTTTAATCTGAAAAAGGTTCAAACCCCATTCTTATGATTCAGATCAAAATGAGTAGAGAAGTGAAGCCCATGTAATGCCGAGCACTTAAACCATTTGTTACCCCGTTCTTTGTTTACCCACCAAACCAAAGCCACGTTACATCCCTAAGACCTCATAAAGTGTGTGTAATCTCTGTGTGTTGTGATTTGAGAATTTATTCAAAGTTGAAAGTAATATGCATGCCTTGATACTATGAGAGTAGACACTTTAACCCGGAGAGATTTTGTGAGAGTGTGAAAAGCTTGCAGGTGAAAAGCGTGTTCGAAAGTGGGAATGCCATTGATAGTCTGAAGAAGGAAACCTTACACTCGATTGCTAAGTGTAGGAATCTTGCGAAAAACCTGGTTGTGTTGTGGAGAAAAGAGTTTCGTCGGTGACCTTTGTTTTGACTCGATACATCACTTGAGGACAAGCAATGAGATAAGTGTGGGGTTGTGATCGGTCACCATTTCTAGTAAGTTTCCGCACCTTTTCCGACTAAAAGTCATAATCTTGGTAATACTATGTGGCATTGTTATAGGTTTTGTTAGTAAGTTTCTTGTTGGTCGATTGTGTGATGTTGTTGCATGATTAGTGTGTTCTGAGTATTATTCAAGTGCCGTTTTACGCGTTGGTTGCTAGTTTGTGTGTGGCCAGGTTAATGCACGGGAGAGGTCGAAGTTTATGGCAAGCACGAGCGAGAAAAAGAAGCCAAAAGAGCCAAAACTGAGGTCAACACGGGCACCCGTGTGTGTGCACACGGGCCGTGCCAAAAGATGGCTGGAAAGTTGGTTTTTGGATAGAAAAACAGAGGTTTCACACGGGCACCCGTGTTCCTGCACACGGTCCGTGTGAAAAGCTGCGCAGAAAGTGAATTTGTGGTGCTGAAGCAGTTGACCAACACGGGCACCCGTGTTCCTGCACACGGTCCGTGTTGGTAGGCGCGGGCAGATTTCCAACTTTTGATATTTTGAAAGCCTTGAATTCATTAAGGGTATTTTGGACCTTTCGGAGACGAGGGATGACAGCCAACACTACTAAAACCTAACAGGAAGAAGGAATGAGGCATCTTGGACCAGGAGCATAGAGAATTACAGAGAAAGAAGAGTCAAGGGTTTTGGAAGAGATCTTCAAGAGCACTGGCGATTGGAGATCATATCAACCGATAATTTCTTGTAATGACTTCAATTACTCTTGTTATTTTCTTAAACATTATGAGTAGCTAAACTATTTTATGCTAGGGTGATGTCCCTAAATCTTTTCATGTAATGACTTGTTAAAACCGTTGTGATGAATTTGATGTTTTTATAATTTGAGTTTATGATTCAAAGATTTTCATGCTTCATTGTATTGGAAAATATTTTGTTGATCTATGATTAGGGTTAGGCTTGACACACCACTCTAATGCATTTTGAATCAAAACATTACCGGTAAATCGCTTAGGAATAAGGATTTCACCATAGTGATCATCCATTCTAGAACACGATGCATAATGCCTTAATACTAAAATCAATTATTGAGGAATTGAAATTGACTTTTAAGTATTAAGAAGTTCTCCACTAAGGAATTAGGGAAAACTATTTTATGGAATTGATACTCAATTGTGGTCACATCTTTTCATGAACAACGGTGTTTTCAAGGAGTTACATAAGATTTATACATCAACCTTAGCATGCTTTCTCATTTGTGAACCACATCATCATTTACTTGTCGTTTTTAATTATAAACAGTTAGTAGTTTCATCAAGCAAATCAAAAACCAACAATAGCTTTTTGTTCAATTGAAATTTAGTACTGGCTTATACTTTATTCGCAGTCCTTGTGATCGATACTTGGATTCAACTCCATTTTAATAACTACATCGGTAACAAAAGTAGTACACTTGCTATTTTCCGATCAAGTTTTTGGCGCCGTTGCCGGGGACTGCCAAACTATAAGCCGAACTTTAAGTCAATTGAAATTTTGTTGCTCTGCGACCAAAATTTTATTTTTATCTGTTAATTTTAATTTCGTTGCAGTCTTGTATCTGTTCTAACTGTTGTCTAACTGTTTATGCGAGGTCAGACCTCAGTTAAATTTTCCTTTGACACAGAACCAGAAAGAGCTCTGCACGAGAGACGCCGCAAGGCAAGACTTGAAAGACTGGCAGCACCAAGTGCAAGTCTTAGTGTTCCACATCAGGAAAGCGACGACGAAGTGTCTGTGCACTCGGAGCACAGCGACTCTGACTTTGACAGGGAGGTAGTTCAGGAACCAGTTAACATGGCTGGAAATCAACCTCCTGCAGAAAGATTGTTAGGGGACTATGGAGGGGCAAATGCTCACCCCAACCGGATGACTATTGTTAATCAACCTGTGAATGTGGCACATTTTCAATTGCATCCGTCCACCATTCGCCAGTTAGAGAGCAAGCCGTTCTCCGGAAGAATTAACGAGGATGCAAATAAGCATCTTCAGAGATTTCTCACTACGACAACTTCGTTGAAGATCGAAGGTCATTCAGAGGAGGCTAAGAGACTTGTTATGTTCCCGTTTACACTTACTGATGACGCAGAGGAGTGGTTTTACTCACTTCCGGCTGCAAGTATCACGACATGGCAAGAGATGGAAACGGCATTCCTCAATGAATATTTTCCTGCGTCGGTGTTCATCCGAAAAAGATACGACATTGTAAATTTCAAACAAAAAGAGGGGGAATCATTGGGGGATGCATACAAGAGGTTCAAAAGGTGTTTGACTGCATGTCCCACTCATAACATGGACGCTACCGAGCAAATGCAGAATTTTGTGAATGGGTTGCGACTTAAGACAAAGCAGCTTATTGATACCGCTGCTGGTGGTTCAACAAATTTTCCTACAGCCACAGTTATGAAAAGGATCATAGAGGCAATAGCTGCTAATGAGCATCTTGAGTTGTATGATCGTACCATGAGCCAACCGGAGGGCAAAATTGATTTGAAGTTGCCAGAACAGGTTGTAAAGATGGAGGATCAGATTGCTGCAGAGGTAGAGAGAAGGTTAAAAAAGATGAATATTGGAACTCAGACAGTAGCACAGGTGGAACCAGTTAAAGCGGTTCTTTGTGAAATATGTGGTGGACCGCACTTTGCTATGCATTGTGTAGCAACTCAAGAACAGGTTGAGCAGATTCATATGTTGAGGCAAAACAATCCTTATGCCAACACATATAATCCAGGGTGGAAAAATCATCCGAATTTCTCATGGAAAGACCAGCAAGGAAACGTCCAGAAGCCGGTTCAAGGACAACAACCATATCAGCCTCAGACTCAACAATACCAACCACAGGGACAACAATATCGTCCGCAACAACAACCATACCAGCAACCTCAACAACAATACCAACCACAGGGTCCAAGAAAGGCGGATTGGGAAATTGCCATTGAAAAGATGGCCGCTCAAAGCTCCCAATTCCAAGAAGAGACACGTAGCAATTTAAGGAACACCGGAGCCTCAATTAAGAACCTTGAAGTACAAATGAGTCAAATTGCTCAACACCTTGCAATTCCGCAAGCACCAGGAGCCCTCCCAAGCGCAACTGTTACTAATCCTAAAGACAATCAAAAAATCAATGCCGTCACTACACGGAGAGGGAAACCACGTGAAGTGGTGGAAAATGATTCGGAGAGTGAGGATCAATTGCTTGAGGTGGAGCTGGACATAAGAGAGAATGAGCAAGTGGAAGAAGAAGTGGTAACACCAGCACCAGTTACGAAAGAAAAAGTATTAACACCAACACCAGAAGTCAAGCTGCCTTACCCTCAAAGAAACAAGAAAAAGGGGCAGCAAGAAAAGAATTTTGAGAAGTTCCTGGAATTATTCAAAAAGCTGGAGCTGAACATTCCGTTGTTGGAAGCACTTGAGCAAATGCCCACCTATGCCAAATTCATGAAGGACATCATCGCTAAAAAGCGAACCATTGCAGACCACCCCATTATTCTAACAGAAACTTGTAGTGCTATTTTGCAGGGCATGAAGATACCAGTGAAAAAGAAGGATAGAGGAGCAGTTACTATCCCTTGCACTATTGGAGATAGATCTTTCAAGAGAGCTTTAATTGATCTGGGGGCAAGTATCAGTCTCATGCCTCTATCCATCTACAAAAAGTTGGGAATTGGTGCAATCCAAGACACTCGGATGACTCTCCAATTTGCAGATCATTCGGTCAAGCGACCTTACGGAGTAGTCCAAGACGTCCTTGTGAAAGTGGATAAGTTTGTGTTTCCGGTAGATTTTGTAATTCTTGAAATGCCAGAAGACGAAGAGATGCCGATAATTTTGGGACGACCATTCTTGGAGACGGGGAGACTCATGATAGATATGGATGGGGGCACTCTGACTTTGAAGGTTTATGATGAAGAGTTAAAAATCAATGTTCATAATACCATGAAGCATAAAGAGGATATTGGCACGAGTAGCAATATACAAGTGCTCCAACAAGTGGTAGAAAGTGATCATGTGGAGAGTGTATTGCAATTACCTCTCGAAAAAGTTTTGAGCATGTCAATTTTTGGAGAAAATGAAGAAGCCGATGATAATGACTTGGAGGTGGTATCAATGTTGGAAACTCAACCTATCTTTAAAGGTTCTCGAACACATAGGTGGGAAGATCTAAGGCAACCAATAGCATTGGGTTGCAATGAAGAAAAGCCAAAAAGTTCAGAATTGAAACAGCTTCCGGAGAATCTTAAATATGTTTTCCTCGATTCTGAAGAAAAATGTCCCGCCATCATTAGCTCGAGCTTGAAAAATATACAAGAAGTCAAGTTAATTGAAGTTCTGAAAAAGTTCAAGGGGGCTATGGGTTGGAAGATTGAAGACCTCAAGGGAATAAGTCCTACGATGTGCATGCACAAAATTCTCATGGAAGAAGATCACAAACCGGTGGTGCAGCCTCAAAGGAGATTGAACCCAGTTATGAAGGAGGTAGTGAGAAAGGAAGTTGTGAAGCTGTTAGATGCATGTCTTATTTACCCGATATCAGACAGTTCATGGGTGAGCCCTGTTCATGTGGTACCTAAAAAAGGAGGAACAACGGTGATAGCTAATGAAAAGAATGAGTTGATTCCTACCAGAACGGTCACTGGGTGGCGAGTGTGCATAGACTACAGAAGACTAAATCTGGCCACAAGAAAAGATCACTTTCCATTGCCATTCATTGACCAAATGTTAGAGAGATTGGCTGGGCATGACTATTATTG